>NC_066362.1:193553324-194182415 GCF_013377495.2 Cygnus atratus | reverse complement strand
GAGGATTTACCCTATTCCTCTGGCATGGCTTGAAGGCTGTGCTGAGCCTGGTGCTGCTGCAAATCTAGGCTGTTTCCAGGGTGCTTCATCTAAACTTAGCCTAAATGTCAATATGTTTCAGACAGAACAGATATATTCATTCTCATGCATTTTTAACTTCCTGTCATGAAGAAGAATCTTAGTGAAGAATTTCTGGATTTGATCCTCATGAATGCCACCTGGCAGCACTCATGAAATGCCCCTACAGCTATTAGCAGGCTAAAGCGTCTGTTGGCAAACCTACACATATATATTGTTGCATCACTGAGAAGAGTGACACAACCAACTCTAGACTGAGCTCCCAGGAGCAGTTTTGCTGTTGGAAGGTACGAGGTGTGAGCCCCAGTGAGCACTGTTTGGTGCTTACTGACACATCTGAACATTGAAGAACATTTAATGTAATGTCAGTAGTGATTGCTATGTGCCACAGGAAAAACTATGTTTTGCTGGCTGCTATCAATCCTTACAGTGTTCTTATGTTCTTGGTGAGTATTTATAATTTGAAAAAGAAAATCTTTCCCCTCTTAACAGTTTAATAACTAAATTAATTTTTGTGACAAAGAGTTGTTTATTTTTATAGTCAGTTTGGGACTTCTTTATCTATTCCTTCATTGCAGTGGCTGTCACCCCGCTAGCTTGCCTCAGAGACTCAACTTATACCATTAGCCAACATTCAAATCTGTGTTACCCCAACTCTGCTTTTAGCAGTACTTGGGCTGTTCACATGTAGTGTACACAGGCAGCACAAGCTTGGCTAACCTGACTGCACTGACTGTAGAATTTTGATGTATTCATTGTCAATCAACTCAAATGCATTGTCAAATTAATTCTAAAAGTATGTTAATATTAATAAGCATTTATGGTTAAATGTGGACCAGTCACTTCTTCACTTGTTATACTAAGTCTTTGTGCCAAAATAAACAAAATTGGGATTCAAAGCTTGCCTGTTGCAGCAATGCGTATGAGATTTCCAAGTCATTTTTAAAGAGGTAATATTTCCACCGTGCAATAAAAATATATACAGCTTTTTCCTAATTGGAACCTCATCATTTTTGTGTGTTGTGGCCTTTAACACTGAAGAGAATAAATATTAAAAATTTCTTAGCAGTTTAAAACTAAGATAGAGAAAAATGCTAAACTAAATGCAAATTATATCTTGGGTTTTGAAATCATCTGATGACTAAATAGTTCAGATCTGGATCTGATACATTTCAGAGTCTTTGTTAAAACAGATGTACAGGAAGTCTTGTTCAGCTTCATCATAGAAATCAAACAATAAAGAAGCAGACATTGTGCTTATATTGACTCCCTTATTTCCACAGAGGACAGACTGACAGGATCAGGCCTGTTTGTTGTGTAGTTAAATACTCACCATTCCCTTCCAGTGATGCAGCTGTTTTGCCATCTGATTTCTACGAACTCCTTATCAATGCCCTTTGGATAGTCCTTTACCATATTTCTTTGCCTTTCATCATATGTTTGGAAGAATTATGTTACGAATGCTATAAATAGACCAGTGTTAGCACTATTTTCTCATATATTCAAAGATATATTTGGGATGGCAAGACTCCTTCCCTGCAATCGATAATTAAGATCTAAACCATGCTTCTGATACAGAAATTTGAATATGGGATATCAGAAAGCAGACAGAGACAACTCTTTTCAGTCTGTTGGTGGTGGATGAGGAGCAGTAAGACAATAAAGCTACCTACCCCATCCCCTTTCTGCTGCCTCTACCTCAGAGTAGCAAGCAAACCTTAATGCTTGCTCATTCCCAGTAGCCCTTTAGTTGCCTAAAGAACCTTTACTGCTCACCTCTTCAACTGGTTTAATTGGATTCAATTTGTATTGAAACACAAACACTTGGATTGTGCAATTTCCTTAGTATAGTCTGTATGGCTACAGTAATGCATTCTGATACCTTAAAAAATGGACAACATTGGCCAGAAAAAAAGTTTCAAGAATTTGGTTAAAGGAGAAAATCTGTAGAGACCAATAGGAAACTGATCGATCCTAAAAAATCTATAGAAACTGCAAGTATGAAACATAATTAGATTTGGGATAATGGAAGTTTTCTAGGACTAGTAGAAAAACATCAAGATCAACTCAGTATCTCTTCCTCTAAAGTCAGTTTTCCACTGTGAAATCAATAAAATGGAAAATCAGATTAAAATCTTAAATGCTACTTTAGTGTTAGCCTTCAGGGAAACTCAGGTGCACTCCATAGGCTGATAACTTTACTAATAATAACTACAGTAGCACAGACATCTGGTTTAGTTTCATCCTTATTTATTTTATTACTCGTGCCTGTGCCAGAATATACACATGCTCTGTGTTCACCAAGTCAAATTAATTTCATACCTCCTACGAAGATTTTACAGCTTTTCCATATGTGGTTTCTTTAGAATGAATCAATGTGTTTGCTCAGTGGTTTGCTCAGAACAGCTGTAATAATATTGCGTTCACTCTGCATCCTTATTTCATATGCTTAGTAAGTGTGAATTGATTTTAAGATAGGTGGGTCAGAATTTTCCAAATAACTCTTCTTGGAAAAGTTTTAGCTATTTTCCCCCTAACTTCAACCCCCCATCCTTTTTTTTTTTTTTTTTTTTTTCTGAGTAACTGCATTTTTTGTTCCCATTTCATTTGCAAAAGGAAAGAAGATTACAAATTATTTAGACAGGTCAGAAAAAATGCAATACATTAGATAGGGCAGAGAAATAATCAAAATTTTTTAGATATGAAAATATATGAAATGATTGTTTTTTTTGTTGTTGTTGTTTTTTATTCCACTGAGATTCTCTTTCATTCTGACAATTTTAAGATATTTTTATTCTTTATTTTCTTAACTATTTTAAGTATTTTGAATTGCATTTCTACTCCAGAAGTGCCAGAAAATTTTAAGGATGATTAATTCTAATTTAAACGCAAGTTTGATAGGACTGTCTTCTGGACTCTGCATATTTTTCCAGAGTATCTTCCCGGAGAGAGAATGAGCAGCAATGAGGGCAGAAGAGGTACATGTGGTAAGAAGGGATCTACTACATGTAGCTAACAAATTAACAAATTATCTGCTGCATTAAGGCCTAGCAGTTAGGATACCTGTGAAGTCTCTCTTTTGGTGGCTTGGTGTTTACAGAAGATCTTTAGATGAATAGTTTATCTCAGGACTATTTTGAGCTATAGTTTGGAATAGTATGAGATAAGGATTTTATGGGTCTTTCTCAACATTGGTTTCTTATTTGCCTGAAACTGAAGGAGCCATGATTTTACGAACCATGCTTGTGCTTTCTGTTTAGCCAGGACGTGAGGATGTATCTCAGTGTGCTTATGAAAATGTCAGCCCTGGGGAGGGTGAAGGGATGGCAGAGCAATCTCTGCTTGCCTTTAGCTGTGCTCAGTGGAGGCACCCTCCACATTATTATTCAGAGACGCTCTAATACATCCATGTCCTTTTTCTGCTGGGGGCCCCAGAGCTGAACGCAGGGCTCCAGGTGGGGTCTCAGGAGGGCAGAGCAGAGGGGGAGAATCCCCTCCCTCGCCCTGCTGGCCACGCTGCTTTTGATACCACCCAGGATACGGTTGGCTTTCTGGGCTGCAAGCACACTGCTGGATCATGTTGAGCTTCTCATCAACCAACACCTCCAAGTCCTTCTCCTCAGGACTGCTCTCAATCCATTCTCTACCCAGGCTGTATGTGTGCTTGGGATTGCTGCAACCCAGGTGCAGGACCTTGTACTTGGCCTTGTTGGGGCCACCTTCACGGACCCACCGCTCCATCCTGTCCAGGTCCTCTGGATGGCATCCCTTCCCTCCAGCATGTTCACCACACCACACAGCTTGATGTCATCAGCAAACTTGCTGAGGGTGCACTTGATCCCACTGTCCATGTTGCCAACAAAGATGTTAAACAGCACTGTTGGCAGTGCTGACACCTGAGGAACACCACTTGTCACTGGTCTCCACCTGGATATTAAACCATTGACTGCAACTCTTTGAGTGTGACCATCCAGCCAATTCCTTACCCACTGAGTGAGCCATCCATCAAAACCATGTCTGTCTAATTTAGAGAGAAGGATATCATGGGAGACAGTGTCAAATGCTTTGCACAAGTCCAGGTAGATGATGTCTGTTGCTCTTCCCCATCCACCAATGCTGTAACCCCATTGTAGAAGGCCACCAGATTTGTCTGTCATGATCTGCTCTTAGTGAAGCCATGTTGGCACTCACCAGTCACCTCCTTATTTTCCACGTGCCCTAGCAGAGTTCTAGGAAGATCTGTTCCATGATATTGCTGGGCACAGAGGTGAGACTGGCTGGCCTGTAGTTCCCTGTGTCTTCCTTTCTTCCTTTTTTAAGAATTGGGGTTATGTTTCCCGTCTTACAGACAGTGGGAACTTCTCCAGACTACCACAACTTCTCAAATTAGGTAGTGGCTTAGCAGCTACATCAGTCAGTTCCCTCAGGACCCATGGATGCATCTCATCAGGTCCCATGGTTTTGTGTATCTTCAGGTTCCTTAGGTGGTCTCAAACATGATTTTCTCCTACAGTGGGTGGTTCTGCATTTGCCTGGTCCCTGAACCACAGTCCAAAAGGGTCAGACTGTCACGTCATACACCCGTAATATTTGTCTCCCACAACAAAGAGCATCTGCTTTTCATTCTTTAGGTAGACTGGTGAGAGTGGGACCCTGCATTTGAAATCCTTAAGTTACCCAGTAATGATGGCCTGAAAAAAAAAAGAAAGATGTCATAAAAAAAAATGTTGGCTTTTCAGTGTTGCAGTAGCAGATATGGACCTTGAATATGAATTTGAAGGAAAAAGATGCCAATGCTATGATTCAGCACAAGTAAGAAACAAAAGCAAAAACAACAACAATGAAAACTGCTACATGGTGCAACTGGGGATGTATTTCCTTGGGATCTTTTGCCACCAGTGCAGGGTGTGCTCTGGTCTTCCTGCATAGCTTTAGGATCTGACTGATGACACTAAAGCCCTAAGGGGTGTTAGATCTGATTGAAAATGTTTTATTTTTTCCATTTAAGCTAAGAGAAAATAGTTCAAATCCTAAAACATCTCATTTAATGTTTGGAAATTCTTCATCACTTCATGTCTTTAGGTAAAGTTTGGACTGATTTCTTAAAAACAAACAAACAAACAAAACAAACAAAAAAAACCCTCAACTGTAAGTTCTCTTGTATGGAAGATAACTGCTAGAGAAGTTCATAGTCTCTATATTGCAAGATCATACAATCACAGATGGCTTGAGTTGGAAGGGACCTTAAATATCACCTTGTTCCAACCCCCCTGCCATGGGAAGGGATGCTGCCAACTAGACCAGGTTGCCCAAAGCCCCATCCAACCTGGTCTTGAACATTTCCAGGGATGGGGCATCCACAGCTTCTCTGGGCAACCTGTGCCAGTGTCTCACCACCCTGACAGTAAAGAATTTCCTCCTAACATCTAATCTAAATCTCCATTCAATGTAGTTTCATTCATTTTTCTATCAGTATCTGCCCACGTAAAAAGTTGCTCTCCATCTTTTTTTGTAAGCCCACTTTAAGTACTGAAAGGCTGCAATGACATCTCCCCAGAGCCTTCTCCATGCTGAACATCTCCAGCTCTCTCAGCCTTTCTTTTTTCAAGAATGAAATGATGAATAGCACCTTCTGGATGGAAATATGATTGTAAATGGCTCCTTCCGTATTTAAACTTTTGGTATACTTACTTTCACTTAGTGTTCAGCAGTATTAACTTGCCTTCATAACTTTTCTGTACAGTGCTAGAACTTCTGTACAAGACATGAAGTCCTAGCTCACATATAATTATTCCAGTAACTCTTTAGGTAACTAGGACATTGCTATAAATGAGCAAACTGCAGAAAATATGACTAAAAGGTAGCTTAGGAGTAGGCTGAATTTACCTTAATTTCCTGTTTTGGCTGCTAAAGATAACCTTAACTGTCAGATCTTTCTCCATCTCCAGGTAATTGATCCACAAATTGACAGCTAGCGTTAGAGATTCCCAGTGTCAGTGATGGCTTTGTACTCCAGTGACCCAAAGTAATGATCTAAGTTACAGACAGCTGTGGTTGTCTTTCAAGAGGCTAGTAGGATTGAGAGTTTTTCTTTCCTTAACAATTTTACTTTTTTTTTCTTTTCTTTTTCTTTTTTTTTTTTTTTCCCTGAAATAACTGGCCTTTGAAAAAATAAGACAAACCCCTCTCAGAACCCTCATAAAAAGCATCAACATATGATGCAAGTTGAGGAAAGGAACTCCTGGTGGCCTTTGGCTGTACCTTTGTGGTCATCTGAGCCTGCCTTCTCCAAAAGAAGCCTTTTGGGAAACACCCTCTGAGAAGGTGGTCAGTGCTCCTCAGTGTTTTAGGGGGCTCTGCTTTGATCAGTGGCAATTGGCAGTGACTCTCTTGCCAGCTGCAACCTTGTGTTCCCTTAAGATGAAGAGATTCAAGAAACCTGTCAGAGTTGTGCCACTGGACTAGCGAAAAGGAAGATAATAAAGTAGATCATGCATGAGTATTTGTCCTACCGTCAGAAGCAGTTTTGGATGTCAAGCATGGATTCATCTCTCCTGACTTCAGAATGAAACATCTCATTCCCCCAAAGTGTTTCTCCTCACTGGCACTAACATGCAGAAGATTAACTTTCATGTAATCACCTGTATAATAGTTTCACCAAGCCTGAATAAAGGTTAGGTGAAACAGATGTCACCCTCAGACTTCCTAAAATTAAACACCCTGCCTATGTTTACCACCTGCTACTAGAATGGTCTAGCCCAAGATACTTCATGACAGATAGCCTAGGATGGCACAGATTTCTGGTTGAGAATGCCTCCTCCTTCATGTTTGAATCCAAACATATGATACAAGTAGAACAACCTAAAAGACTGATTTTGCAGGGCTTCCGCCTAGCAGGCAGAAAGCCAGGTTTACCTTGTAGAGAACCCATTGAGAAGAGTCCATAGGAAATCTGCACTTTGGTTGCTGCAACCATGACTGCTTCTTTGGTCATAGTGAGCCAATAGCTACCAAGATGAATGCTATGTGGACTGGGAATGGGAAGAGTAGCAGAAGACAGTTGAAGGACTACAGATAGGACTATAGCACCTCTGCAGTATGTTGGCTGAGTCCTCCTCAAATGTACTGCTGCATCTTTAGTAACGTGGTGACCAACACTTGTTGCCCACATATATAGAATCATCGAATCATAGAATATCCTGAGTTGGAAGGGACCCATAGGGATCATCAAGTCCAACTCCTGGCACCACACAGGTCTACCCAAAAGTTTAGACCATGTGACTAAGTGCACAGTCCAATCACTTCTTAAATTCAGACAGGCTTGGTGCAGTGACTACTTCACTGGGGAGCCTGTTCCAGTGTGCAACCACCCTCTCGGTGAAGAACCTCTTCCTGATGTCCAGCCTAATCTTCCCCTGCCTCAGCTTAACACTGTTCCCGCGGGTCCTATTACTGGTGTTGATGGAGAGTAGGTCCCCTGCCCCTCCACTCCCCCTCGCGAGGAAGTTGTAGACTGCGATGAGGTCCCCCCTCAGCCTCCTCTTCTCCAGGCTGAACAGGCCCAGTGACCTCAGCCGCTCCTCATACGTCTTCCCCTCTAGGCCCTTCACCATCTTAGTCGCCCTCTTCTGGACACTCTCCAACAGTTTAATGTCCTTTTTGTACTGTGGTGCCCAGAACTGCACACAGTACTCGAGGTGAGGCCACACCAGCGCAGGGTAGAGTGGGACAATCACTTCCCTCGACCGACTAGCGATGCCGTGCTTGATGCACCCCAGGATACGGTTGGCCCTCCTGGCTGCCAGGGCGCACTGCTGGCTCATATTCAACTTGCTGTCAACCACAACCCCCATGTCCCTCTCTGCGGGGCTGCTCTTCAGCGTCTCGTCGCCCAGTCTGTACGTATAGCCAGGGTTGCCCCGTCCCAGGTGTAGGACCCGGCACTTACTTTTGTTAAACTTCATGTGGTTGGTGATTGCCCAGCTCTCCAATCTGTCCAGGTCTCTCTGCAAGGCCTTTCCACCCTCATCCAAGTCCACAACTCCTCCAAGTTTAGTGTCGTTGGCAATTTGCTTAAAACACCTTCTAGTCCTACATCCAAATCATTTATAAAAACATTGAAGAGGACTGGCCCTAAAATGGAGCCTTGAGGGACCCCACTAGTGACCATCCTCCAGCCAGATGTGGCCCCATTTACCACAACCCTTTGAGCCCTGCCCGTCAGCCAATTGCTCACCCATCGTATGATGTTTTTGTTTAGCTGTATGCTGGACATTTTGTCCAGTAGGATTCTTTGGGAAACCGTGTCAAAAGCTTTGCTGAAGTCCAAAAAGATCACATCAGCTGGTTTCCCTTGATCAGCTAGATGGCTGATCTTATCATAAAAGGAAATCAAATTTGTTAGGCAGGACCTACCCCTCATGAACCCATGTTGGCTGGGACCAATGACTGCATTGTCCCCCAGGTGCGCTTCAATAACTTCAAGGATCATCCTCTCCATAATTTTACCAGGCACTGATGTGAGACAGACAGGCCCTTCTTGAAAATTGGCACAACATTTGCCAGCTTCCAGCCTACTGGGACCTCTCCAAACTCCCAAGATTGTTGAAAAATAATTGAGAGAGGCCCCGCGATGACGTCAGCCAGCTCTTTAAGCACCCTGGGATGAATCCCATCTGGACCCATGGACTTGTATGGATCCAGGTGGAGCAGCAAATCCCACACATATATGCCTACACACCTACATATACATACATAAATAGGCCTATGCAATTAAATGTATGCATACATATATATATATATGCATATATTCATCTGTGTGTGAAAGTATGCATGTCGAAAAAGATTCTGTTTACTCTGCCAGCTCTCCAAGGTAATCTTGTGTCTGTTCATCCTTCCACTAGACCAATGTGTTTCACATTTGTTTGAATGAACAGTAACAGTCTCCAAAGGATATCCTGCTTTATAACTTCTTTCCTTTTTATTGCGGTCTTGTGGCTTCCTATGAGCCACATGTTATGTTGTCTCTTGTGAAATGGTTACAGCAGCTGCCACTCTGATCGAAATTCTTGTCAGAGTCATCTAAATTCTCTTCTCACACTGCCAAGAATAAAAATAAATGGAAACTAATTAAAGGGGCATAAAATTAAAAGGAAAGAGACAAGGCAAGAAGAACAGAGAGAATTTTGTATTTGGCCTCACTAGAAGCCACTACACTGGCATCTGTGAGCCTGGTGTTAGAGGAAGTTTGAGAGAGATGGGTGGATGCTCAGGCTATGGATGGCAAATTTTGTGGTACTGAAAAGCATTTCCAGGACAAAAGATCTCAATCCAATGTACTGCTATATTGCTGGAGTGGCTCCTGGGTGGTTTCATAGAATCATTAAGGTTGGAAAAGACCAGCCATCCCCCTACCACCAATATCACCCATGAAACCATGTCCCTAAGTATCACATCCAACCTTTCCTTAAACATTCCCAGAGACGGTGACGCCACCACTTTCTTGGGCAACCCGTCCCAATGCCTGACTACTCTTTCTGAGAAGAAATTTCTCCTAATTTCCAACCTAAACTTCTCCTGGCGCAACTTGAGGCCATTCCCTCTAGTCCTATCACTGGTTATCTGTGAGAAGAGGCCAACCCCCAGCTCCCCACCACTTCTTTTCAGGTAGTTGTAGAGAGCAATAAGGTCTCCCCTGAGCCTCCTCTTCTCCAGACTAAACAACCCCAGTTCCCTCAGCTGCTCCTCACAGGACTTGTGTTCCAGGCATTTCACCAGCTTTGTAGCCCTTCTCTGGACACACTCCAGGGCCTCGATGTCCTTCTTGTAGCGAGGGGCTCAAAGCTGAACACAATACTTGAGGTGCAACCTCACCAGAGATGAGTACAGGAGGAGACTAAGTTGTAGGTTGCCTGCCACACAATGGCTTCTAGCTCCTCCTGTTTGTTACCCATGCTGCGTGTATTGGTGTAGATGCACTTCCATTGCACCATTGACCTCACCCCCAACCCTGGCATTGCTCCCCCAGGCTCATCTCTATCGAGCCTCATTTCATCCCTGTCCCCCTTTGTATCTAGTTTAAAGCCCTCTCGACAAGCCCTGCCTGTTCCTGGGCTAGGATCCGTTTCCCTCTTTGAGACAGGTAGGCTCCATCTGCAGCTATCAGGCCAGGTGCTGAGTAAAACTGTCCCACGGTCCAAAAAAAACCAGCAAAATTCCTGCTATGGCACCAGCCTCTCAGCCATAGAGCCTCTCTCTCAGCCATTTCATCCCAATCCTCTGAATAATTCCCCGGAACTACTTGGTATATGTCATGCATCAGGGACCATTCCCAATAGCTGGTTTGGATGTATCCAACCTATTTCAGAGAGTGAGCGAGTTAAATGGTGTGGGTGTGAGAAATTTCATGCCCGTTGGTCCCCATGTCAGAGAATGCTCCCAAGTGTATTTGACTTCCTGCTATAGATGTAGCCTTAGCTTTTAGGCTCCTTTTGAAATGCTGTCTTACATGCTTCAATTTAGTACCTCACCATATCAGTCCTATGATTTCTCTTTTATCTGGTAATATTGGTTATATCTGTAACTGGAAATCGCTCCCCAGCACTGATTAATGCATTAGTCATATTACTTCTTGTCAGTCAGGTGTTTTCACAGGCGGTATCTCCTTCATGAACCTCAGAATGAGAGACTGAATGGTAGTAAAAGCCGTTTTTTTTTTGAATTTCTTCCTTCTACAGATCTAGGCAATGACTCACAGGCCACAAAGGATATGGCAACCAATTTATGAAATCTGGGGCATTTTTCAGTTTCCTGAAGAAAAGATGAAATAAAAAGTAATACTAAATTACTTTTTATTACTTTTTATTTTTTTTAATATTAAATTACTTTTTATTTTAGGAAGTTTTCTTTATTTTCTGAGACTGTTTTTCATGGCATCCTGACATGTTCTCAAAAAACAGAGTATTTTGCTGACAATCATTATTTATAGCAAGCTGCTATTAAGGCACAAGTCCAATGAAATCCTGCCTGACTCCCTGCCAGCTCATGGTAGGCTGTGGTGAATTTTGGCTGCAGTATATAGTATTTCAGTGAGCTGTTGTTCCAAAATAGTAGTAGACTGCTGATTAATCGTTATCTGAAAGAACTTCACTTTTTTTTGTAGAAGATGTTTTTGGTCCCCTTGATCCCTGGCTTTGCACCAGCACACCAGCTGAAGTGGCAGGCCAGCAAAGGAGAAGTTGTCCCAGCTCAGCTGATGAATCAGAGTTTGTCATTTCTGTTGTAAACTTGGGGCTGGAATGGATCCAAGCAACCATTTTCAGCCCTTTTCAAAGTGATAATTTGATTAAAGCTCTTGCAGAAAGGGCATGCATCTGCTTTCACCCTCTGCAGCCTCTGTAGTGTCTGCTCTGGAGCTAACAATTCCAGGTCAAACTGTGTGCTTCCAAACATCTTATAATCAAGAAGGTTCACTTGTCCCATAGCTCAGATCCCATTATCTCTCAGAATGTTTCTATAGAGAAGATATTAGAATCCTTAGAAGGCAGTGTCCTGTCCCATCCCATACCATCCTGTCATCCATCCCCCTCCCCCCTGGAAAGCATACATTTTGCATGTCTTTCAGAAGCTTATTGCCAACAAAGAAACTCAGGTTTCAGCTATTCAAAAATGAAACTAAAAAAGACATTGAAAAACTGTGAAAAAACAAACAAAGCTGTACCAAATATCTAGAAACATTTCTTGAGTCAGGAATAACACACTGGATGACAGAGAGTGTAAACCTTTCCCATCTCTGAGGAAGAGAATTTCTTTTCCCAGGAATGCAACAATATTCCTAGAAATTCAGAGGAGATACTTGAAATCTGTGCAAGTGGTGATGTTTTTGCCTTTGCGAATGCTTTCACTTGGGTCAGTGATCTATGACTGGAGTCAGGCCTGTCTGGTAAACTGAAGGACACAAGGAAGGAAATGAAGTAGGATTAGGCTCCTAAATCCTTCAGATGAGACAATTTATATGGATGCTGGAATTAGACAGATGAAAGCTGCCCAATCTGCCTCTGGGGCAGACTGGGAAGAAGATAGTCCAGACCTTTGAGGAGCCTGAGGCTTGGCAGAGAGGTCTGCAGACAGAGTCTTGTCAGATCTTTTGGATATATTTAATGTTGGTTGTTTTGACTAGCACCCAAGAGACACTGAAACAGAAGACATCAGTGTCGGGTCTGACTTATAGGGAAGGGGTTTACTGAGCATGGTTGGACAAAAAGTTATCAGGAATTGAACAGAACATCCCATAGTAGTAGATTTCAGGTGTACAATTGAGCTAACTCATCCAAACAGGACTAAGATGAACGACAGGCTGTGCTATCAAAACATCAAGTACAAAGCAATGGAATATCCAGAAAAACGAACATCTTTTACAGTTTTGTATAAGGTTTTAAGGTTGGACCTCTGACTTTTGAGAGTCTGGTTTTTCTTTCCAACTCCCCAAAATAGGTTATTAAAACCTGGGCCTTCAGAGAAGGGAAAAGTACCAGGTAAGTCCCAGGTGAATGACAAACTACTTACAGGATGGGAACAAAACCTGATGGTATAAACAAGAAAGAAGGGTTGGATACATCATGCTAATATCCACATGAGTGTGGCAAGCTATCAATGTGCAAAAAGCAATCACTGACTACTGCTATACTAATAAAAGTAACAGGCCTGGAACCACTGTCCACTTATCTAAAATTATCTTTCAGAACAGCAGATTACTTCCTGAGGAATTTCCCTGAACTATACTGACTCCTGAATCATGGCCAAATGTTAGGTTTGTTCAGGGCAAAGCTATGCTGGGGACCAAGTTAATAAATTAAGAGTATAGATTATCACTTCTCTGGCACTACTTATTTTACTTTAATTTGGATAAGAATCTAGTATGTCCCACAGACATTTCTGGACATTTCTGTTTCTCCTCAACTCTATAAGCTGATAAATGTTTTAGCACTGATCTATGTGGTGTTTTCACACTGATGGGCAGCTGTGCTCTGCCATGCCACACTTTCACTCCCCCTCCTCAAAAGAGGGGGATAAACTACCATGAAAAAATGTTCACAGGTTGAGACAAGGACAGGGAGAGCACTAACCAGTTACTGTCACAGGCAAAACAGATGCAAAATTGGGAGATAAATCTAATTTATTAATTGTTAGCAGACTAGTGAGAACTAAAAGCAAACTAGAAACACTTTCCCCCCATCCACCCTCTTCTACCTCCTCCCCCTGTGTGGCACAGGGGAGTGGGGAATGGGGGCTGCGGTCAGTCCCTGATGCTCCATCTCCGCCGCTCCTTCACGGCCACTCTGTGCCCCTGCTCCACGTGGGGTCCCTCCCACGGGATGCCGTCCTTCCCAAACTGAGCCTGTGGAGGCTGCCCACAGGCTGCAGCTCTTCAAGAATTTAGTGGGTTTATGTGGCAAGGTTTTGGTAGCAGGGGGCCGTAGATGTGGCTCCTGTGAGAAGGATCTAGAAGCTGCCCCATGTTTGGTAAGGGCCCCACTGCTGACCAGAGCCGAGCCAATAAGCGATGTTGTTTTGTGCCTCTGCGAGAGCATATTTAAGACAGGGAAAAAAAAAAAAGCAGTGCCACACAGCAGCTGGGAGAGTGGGGAGAGTGAGAAGAGTGAGGACAGCCTTGCAGGCGCCAAGGTCAGTGAAGAAGGAGGCGGAGAGGTGCTCCAGGCGCCGGAGCAGAAGTCCCCTGCGGCCTGTGGTGAGGACCATGGTGAAGCACGCTGTCCCCCTGCAGCCCATGGAGTACCACGGTGGAGCAGGGTTCCACCCTGCAGCCTGTGGAGGAGACCACGGTGGAGCAGGTGGACCTGCACCGATGGAGGCTGCAGCCTGTGGAAGACCCCTGCCGGAGCAGATTCCGGGCCGGACCTGTAGCCCGTGGAGAGGAGACCACGCAGGAGCAGGTGACCTGGCAGGAGCTGCTGCCTGTGGGGGCCCCCTGTTGGAGCAGTTTGTTCCTGAGGGATGGACCTCGTGGTACGGACCCATATCTGGAGCAGTTCTTGAAGAGCTGCTGCCTGTGGGCAGCCCACGCCGGATCAGTTCAGCAAGGACTGCATCCCGTGGGAGGGACCCCACAGCACAGGGGACGAGAGTGACTGAGAAGGAGCGGTGGAGAAGAAGCGCTATAGACTGACCATAACCCCCATTCCCCCGTTCCCCTGCGCAGCTCGGGGGGAGGAGGTGGAAGAGGGTGGATGGCGGGGAAGGTGATTTTGGTTTCTGTCCTTTGTTTCTCATTTCTCTAGCTTTTTAGTAATAGGTAATAAATCTTACTATCTCCCTACGCCGAGTCTGTTTTGCCTGTCATGATAATTACTGTGCGATCTCCTCGTCCTTATCTCAACCCTTGAGCCCTTTTCATCGTATTTTCTCCCCTTTCCTCTTTGAGGAGGGGGAGTGAGAGAGCGGTTGTGGTAGAGCTCGGCCGCCCACCCAAGTAAAACCACCATGGCTCCGTACCACGGGGTCCATCCCCCAGGAGCAAACTGCTCCGACACGGGTCTCCCATGGATGGCAGCTCCCCCCAGACCCCCTGCTCCTGCGTGGGCTCCTCTCCACGGGCTGCAGCTCCGGCCCGGGGCCTGCTCCTGCGGGGGCTCTCCATGGGCCCCAGCCTCCTCCAGGCCACATCCACCTGCTCCACCGGGGGCTCCTCCACGGGCTGCAGAGTGGAGATCTGCTCCATGTGGGACCCATGGGCCGCAGGGGGACTTCTGCTCTCTGCCTGATTTTTATTTTATAATACTCGTTTCAGTGAGTTTGCTTGGGATTAAGGTTTATCAGTCTGTTCACGCAGTATTCACTTTCCATACTGATCTCAAATATATCTCCTAATGCTGGATTTCATGTTTCACAGTTCCACATTTTTAAACTGCTCTGACATCCCTCATAGTTACACTTTCTTTTTCCCCAGCTACCTCAGGAACAGACTGATTTCTGGATGCTAATTTCAAGGATTGGTTCATAGGTAGTCCTTAAATCTGCAAAATTATAAGCTATTTCCATGTACCATTTGTTCCAGTGGTCCACTTCTCTGTTTTATCAGTATGAGTGTCCCCTCCCAGTCCTTCAGCTGGGGCAAAAGCATGCAACCAGGGCCCATGTGGGCCATCAGAGGGACAGGACTCTTGATTATCTAGCAAATTATAGTAGAAGAAAGAGAAAAACATGCCACACAGGTTCAGAATCTATATCCTTAATGAGTACTGATGTGCATTTTTCTGGGGAGGAAAGCACATGTAACGGCAACCTAGGAAGCAGAGTGAGAGAAAGTGCCTTTTCAGAGCTGTGATCATGAACAAAGACTGAAAATCTCTGGTGAAAAGGATTTATTTAGACACTCAAGAGAAGGGGAACGAGATTTAGAAAAGAGGTCATCCATATCCCTAGTAGTACAGACACAATGATTCATGTCCACTTAGAGCATTCATCTGAAGGGATAGGGCTGAGCAATGTCATGAAGTAGAATCACAGTGTGGTTCTGAGGCAATGTAAAATCTTTTTCTCATTCCAAGTAATTAACTCATGATTTTAATGTTATATGCGTTCTGCTCCATGGATTTCCCTCTCTAGCTAGGAAGGGATAAACTGATACCAGCTGTGGTCTTCTACTATCAAAAGATATCATAATAACTGCTTCTCCTGTGCTTACTCTGACAAAGTTCAATGGAGCTGCATAACTTCACACTTGTAACACCATCTCCATGGCCTTGCCCACCTCTGCATGATAGTCTGCATGATAGGGAATATATTTCATTACCCTATGATGACAAAAATATATTAGTGTGGCTTCAATTCTTCTGTATAGTTCCTCAAAGATAAGCATTCAGAAACTAGAATAGAAGTTTTTTTTTCTTTTTTTTTTTTCTTGATAGTGGGAACATTTTCCTATTTTTCTTAAGTATAAGGTTGTGTAATCAATTTGTTTTGTAAAAATAACAGGAGTTTAATGGTGTTTCTCAGTGATTCCAATTACTCCCCCCCCCCCCCCCCCCCCCCCCCAGGAATTGGCACTTTCTACTAATTTTTAGAAGTTAAGTGGGAATGTCAGATGTTGCCGTGAAATTTGGATAGTCCTCTTTGATTCATTTCAGTCTATTGATTCAATATCGAAAGTCCTGGGGTTTAGCGAAGATCACCTGGGAACTTCCACTGTGGTCCAGACTGCCTGTAACAGCCTGGGCCATTGTGAGACATTCAGGGTAACTTGAGCCATCACTAGGTAGAATTCTAGCTTAGAAAGGACTGTTTTTAGGCTCTTTACTGTGTACTAGTACCCCAAAAGACAGGATTTTGTGTGGCTTCTCAGTTCACTATGTATGTTAATGAGAGGCAACTAGAGATATTATTAATATTATTATTTTTTGTATGTGTGTATGCTGCCTGGCAACTCGAGATGTAGGACAGGAAAGAGAATTATGTTTTCCCAATTGTTAAAGAAAATAGAGCCTTAGATTTTGGACTGCAGTGAAACAAAACTGTCCCAGTGTTTATGCAGAACATGCATTGTGGACAAGGATACAAATTTAAGGGAAGGGAAGCCAGTCTGACTACGTCCATTTGTAGCCAAAAGGGGAAGGAATTTATTATGTTGTGGTAAATTCTCAGTGAATATCACATGAGTGTTTCCATGTCTAGGCTTCCAGTTGTGTTGAAATGCTGTTGGGAAAGTTTGCAAGAATATTAATTTTTGTACATGCTGCTCAGACCTTTCTAAACTGTAGCAGGAAAATCCATGTGAAAAATGACAAAAAAAAGTTGAAAACCTGCATTCTTCAGATTAAAAGACTTTACGGTGGTTTAGTATCATTCACTGTGACCTAAATTCATTTACATAATTCCAGTTTACACGAGATACTCATAAATGAAGTTCTAAGAAGCACATTTTTTTGTAAATGTAAAAATGGATAGAACAACCAGATTAGGCTGGCATAATCATAGAATACAGAGATTTTTCTCTCTGGTGAAAGTGAGAAGCTTTTTTGTCTTGTATTTTTATGTAGAACATTGCCTTTTTCCTGTCCCACCCATCTCTAGCTGTTGTCCTGGGAAGCTGTGACCATGATGACAGTGAAGCAGGATTCAAAACCCAAAGCTGGTCCTTCTGTTAGGTAGCAGGATATGATCCAGGGCTGTCTCCATAGCTCTGATTTTTTTGTCAGGTTCCTTAGCCTATTCTGGAGAGTATTCATTAACTCCATGTTATGGCACAGAAGTTGTACCAAATCTTTTCTTTATTGTGTCCAGTTTGCCAACCTGCTTTTATGTATACCTAGAACAATATTTCATCACTGTAATCTAGTTGTGAACATGCATGGGGCTGAAAAGCAAGGGCATTGAGCCAGCTGAGTTTTAAATATAGGCAAGTCTATGATGACTGAAGGATCTAGACTTATTTTTATTTTTCTTTTATATGATTTTAATTTGCATTGGGTAAGTTATGTGTCTCTTTTTTCTATCATTATTTAGTGTTAGTATTGTGGTAAGGCCTAAGAGTTCCAGTAAAGAATCAGGATCCATTTTGAAAGATTCTTTAAAAGCATTGTAATAACCCATGAAAAAGGTGGCTTCATCATGAGCTTTCCTGTATCGTTGTGTTGCAACTGTGGAGTCTTCCTAGAAGACCAATAATTTCCTACTGCCAAAAGCTAAAGATCAACAGTTACTTCTTTCTTTCTTTCTTTCTTTCTTTCTTTCTTTCTTTCTTTCTTTCTTTCTTTCTTTCTTTCTTTCTTTCTTTCTCTCTCTCTCTCTTTCTTTTTTTCTTTCTTTCTTTTTCTTTCCCAGCCATTCCCCTTATATCTTTACGTGCAATACTTTCCTTCAATTAATCTATTAACGAGATTCACAAGTTTGTGGGGACTAGGTGTCCATTTTGTAATGTGACATCTAGTGGCAGTGTTGTGTAATAGTAATGAGACAAAAAATAAAGCAAGAGAAGTTTAGAAATGTCATACCAGGGAAAATTTTAGTGATTAGCATATCACAAGATCATTTTATTTAGTGATATCCAATTTATGTTTTTAAATGTGCAGTCTTCTTAATGTAATGTACTTACTGGTATAGTAGCAATTGTGTATTTCTCACTAAAACAAAGAATCTCACGTCTGGATTTGTGCCCTGCCTTTTTATAATACAGTCCTTCTGTAATTCCAAGTACATTATGGTGAAATCACAGACACTCACTATGAAGTTGTTGTGCTGAATTAATAATGAAGATAAGAGATATGAATAATAAACAGATAATATTGATAAAAATTAAAAAATGTAACTGTCCATTTAAATCATCCAAGCAATGGCCTACATGTCTCTAGGCTTCCTTGTCAAGGGCATGTCAGCTGCTGTCATCTGCCCTGCCTGATGCCTTCCCTTTTTTGTTTAATACTTGTCAAGATAGTCCTAAAATCCAAGAAAATAATAATAAAAAATTGCTCATTGACATATAAACATATTCACAGAAATAAATGGAATGATTTTCACATTTCACTGTACGAAATGCTGATTTAAAAATACCTTGGGGGAACATATCATTAAAAGCAAAGAAAATGGAGCAGTTACCAGCACATAGAGAGTACAGGTTATTTTTGCAAAAATTAGATCTTTTATTATAAGCATTGGTACTGTCTTTATAAGACCCCTATCACAGACCAAAGACCAGAATGTGTTTATTTCTAATTTTGGTATGAACAAAATCTTACTGAAAAGCAACAAGACTCTCTGAACTCTCATAACAGTATATTCCACTGCAGGTCACTGTGGGATTCATCTGATGAAATGTAGATATCTAAAAAGAATGCTTTTACATCTGAGCTAAAGAAATAAGCACTCACAGGATGCAATCTGTCTCATCCTGAAGTTCCTAAAAATGGTTATTTATCTTTATTGGTAATGCAGGAAATCAAGGATAGCTTGTTCAGATGTAGTCACGTGCATGGGCAATATCTAAGAGTAGTGACATGAATCCCATCTAGTCTGAGGCCTAGATAAACAAAGAGGCCACTCTATGACCCAAGGATGTATAGAAGAAATGCAGAAAAAGAGCTCAGTCTCTGTGCTTTCCATATTTCTAGAAGAACATGTTGGCAGTTGTTATTTTGGCCAAATGATAGACCTCCAATATTGTTTTAACAGTTTAATAATTAGAGGGCAAGCTAAGCAAAGATCTCAGCACTTCCTAGGAATCAAAATGGGACTTCTCTACTGTATCATTAGTCTTCTTCTTTAAAGTTTGAAAACAAGCAATTCGTTAATGCTTCAGTTAAGTACCATGATACTCAATAGCATCAATAGATAGTTCTCAGTGTTTATGGCAGTTAAACTTGCTTCTGGAATAGCAGCTTTCTAAGCAGGGCTGAAATGGAAGTGGTCTAAAATTTGAGCACCATGTCTGCACCTCCACATGACTGTGTGATGGCTTGCATAGTTCATGAGCCCTTTATTGGCCATTTGTATACAGCTAACTTTATCCTTTTTCTGCTAATTAATAAAAAAGAGAAATGAAAATTAATGTACCCATATTTAGTAATGATAATCTATATGTTATCTAGTTACTATTTCATGTGATAGTTCAGTATGCTTTATTCTCTTAAGTACTTCTTGTACTTCTAATAATAAATCTTTATTACACTGAAATTGGGATGGGTCTCTGCCTCTTCTGTAAATGCCTCTGTTTAGTTTCCCATGTCCTTCCTCTGCCACAGACCTTCAGGTCCTCATCTGCAGTAGTCCTCAGTGCCCTCCTTTGTCATGTTCCTGCTTTCCCAGTAATATGGGTTTGGTTTGCAAAGGAAAACAGAAAATGGATCTAAACCACTTGGGAAGGAAACAGTAATAAGTGACACACAAATCTTGAGAAAGAGAAGGGACTGGTAATGGATTAGGCAGGGTATGAACTCTGTGAACTGCTAAAGGCCAAGGGTGTCAGCCATCCACCGACTATAACAAATGTTTATGGCTGTCCCACTCCCTCCTGCCTTTGCCAAGGCATAAGTGCTATGGAATGAGCAGCCCTTTAGGCCCTTCACAAGTAGCAAGAGAACAAGAATCTTTATTTAGATGTGAAAATCCAAGACTTATCTTTCAAAATATAAAATATAGCCGGGGGGTGGGGGTGGCGGTGGGTGGGTGGGAATAATTAAAAGCACTGTGAGGAGTAGGGTTGTAGGGCTGTAGAGCAAAGTAGACTGGATGTGACTCCCAAAAGAAGTAGGTGACATCTTGGACCCAGTAATAACTTCTAAAGAAACGTCTGATAATCTGGGATCGGGGGATGGCCAGGGGAACATGGGAGGAACACATGGATGCCCAGTCAGATTTCTTACAGAGGTTTTGGCTGCTCACTTCTTTTTTCTACAGCACCATTGCCTTTTGTGTAAGAGATCAATCCTTTGATCTTCCAGCAGAGTTGTTGGATTCAGCTTGCACTGCCACACTTGGATAATGACACAGAGCTCAGTATTGTTCCTAGGACTTTTGGATAGGGAATAACCTTTCAAAGCACGGCCCTGAAATGAAGCTTTGGGATTCCAGATAGCTGCAGGCTACCTGTGTGGGGTAGCTACACCCCCTAATTAGGCACACAGACTTTGGTTCCCTTTATTTCTCCTCCCTGCACATTTTTTTTTTAAACTTCTTAGCACCTGCGTGTTACACTAGATGTTTACTCCTGTCAGAGACTTTACAGTTGAGTTGCTGAAAAACTAAATGATTTTGCAATTTCTAAACAAATAAAATTGAATGAAGGCTTATGTATGATATTGATTTAGACGATTGTGGTCACCGCCAGCAAACATAAACACACACTTTTGTCAGGAAGAGCTGCCCAGACTGTGTACTCATCTGTTTGCCTTGAACACCACAAAAATATTCCAGCACAATTCCAGTCATGCACAATTACAGCTATATAACTGCTGCTGATAGAAACATTACCAGAGGGCTAAATCTATCTGTTTTATAACTCCCACTGTTAGCTACACACAGACAAAGCATTCATAGGAGACTTGGGACTGACTTCTGGTGCTAAAGATCTTTCCTGTGACCATATTTTTGGAAAGTGCCCAAAGGACCATTCTTTGGTTCAAACCCTGATATCTCTGTCAATGCATGGGCAGCTGTGGCAGAGCATGCTCCACCAGGAATCTGATTTCTGTGGCCCCAAACTGCTCTGCAAGCTGAAACCATGCATGGCAAGTGAGGATGATAAGGAGGTTGGCTTCAAAACCACACTGCTTCTCTTAGCTTACCAAAATGCTAATGTAGATTCAGCCTTTCTAGGCATATTCATCCCAGTTTATTAAAATCTATAGTTCCCTTGTGCCCCATCCCAAGCAGATGCTGTAAGAGATATCATCCTTATTCTTGTCCATTGCCACTATGTTCTCAGTCAAAGTTCAGTATCCTTTCTTATGGATATCCTTATCTTCCTTCCACACTTATTTTAAAGCTTTAAGGTTGATGTCATGGTGGTCAAACTCACCCCAAAGTGCAGAAACTAACATTTTCCTTATGACTAAGCATCTTTGAAGGCTCAGAACCAGCCAGTAGGACACTCAGACATAAGAATATTGGTGGAAATTAATTATCAGAACTTAGTCTTCACAGTCTAAACAAATTCTTACAGAAATATGTGTATGCAAAAATATCACAGACTCACAGAATGGCTGAGGCTTGGAAGAGACCTGTGGAGGTCATCTGGTCCAACTCCCTGGTCAAGCAGGGACACCTAGGACAGTTCACCCAGTACCATCTCCAGAGGACTTTTCAACATCTACAAGGAGGGAGACTTCACAGCCTCTCTGGGCAACCTGTGCCAGTGCTCAGTTACCTTTACAATAAATGTTTCCTGATGTTCAGAAATATTCCACAACATAATCAAAAATAGGGAAAATAGTGACCTCTGTATTCTCCTTTGTGCAATTAGCAGTTTATTTAGCCATCTTCCTTTTATTGGTTCTCAAAATTATGACCTCCAATAATCTGCACCTGTGAATAACCTGTTCAAAATCAGAGGCTTTTTTTAACCCTTAAAAAAGGGTTAGTGCATTGAGAGCATAAGCTATGTGGATGAGACTTGAGGGGACCACTCAGGGAAGAAGGATGGTGGGGTCCAGGCTTATTTCATGTACTGCTAAATAGTCCACACTGCTGAAGTATAGGATATGATGTATTTTCCCACATATTCCCACAAGTTAATTCAGTCCTGTGAGTCCACTAGGTACTTACTGTCCAGCTGCTACCATCCTCCTAGACTTTCTTATAGAAACTTAGCATTGCATTTTACCTCTTTTTCTCTATATGGAGAATTCTGCACAGGGCACCAGAAACTTAATTCTGAATGTAACATATAACATATTTTGATGTTTGTCTAAACTGATAAATAAATAAATAAATAAATAAACAAACAAACAAAACTGTTTAGTTGTAACAGTTCGTGAACTTTGGTTTGAAGGCACATTTGTTCAGCCAAGTGCTTGAGGAATAGATGCACTTTGTGTGAGCTTTGTTATGGCAGTACATTTCTATGGTCATAAGGAACACAGATGTTGCCACTAGGACTCTGACAAAGCAAAAGATATCAGAAGTAGTGTTACTTAAATATGTGTTTGAATTTTGGCACGCCCTTTTCTCTAATTAAAGCCTGTCCTCTTGTAATGATTTACACAGGCTGCATTGTGATCCTGGAAAGGAAGAAAGAGTTTATCACTATTGGAAATGAAAGACTTCTTTTATTGTAATCATTCTCTTTCCACATTCTATGCTAGTTAAATTACACATCTTTGTGACCTTTCTGTACATGTCTGTACACAAACTCTGTACACAAACACTCTATATTTGTTAACTCACAGCATTTTGCTCCAGAACATGCCTGTAGCAGTTTGATCTTTTTCTAAGATCAGTGTAAATTTTCCTTGCTTCTTTGAACAAAGTGTCTTTCGTTTGTACTAAGGGCTTGGTTTGTTCACAGTAATTCAGTTTGCAGTAGTATGAAGTGTTAAATACTCTGTTCAGCTGCTTGAAAAAATACAATAACCTAAGCTATAATGCTCTGAATAACCTATTCATTTTATAAATCACTTCCTCTGTACTCTTGAGAGAAAATCAAAAGCAGTACTTATAAAATTAATGAAGATAGTCTGAAACATAGCTAGAAATAAAGTGCATATATATTTGTACTACATATACATGCATAGTTTGAAAAATATTCTCCAGTGCTGTTTGTAAACTATGTGTTTTTCACCTTTATTACCAAGTTCTGTTTAATAATGGCATTTAACGTCTGTTTTTTTTTTTTTTTCCCCACAAAATACTTTCACTTTCAAATATTTATTTTTCAACTTAATCAGTGTTACTTTCTAAATCTAAAGTAAAACCATTTTACCAGTTCCCATAGTACCTGATGACAATTTAGGGTACTCAGTTCTTCAGGGCATAGTTTCTAGTACTCTATTATTTTATACATGTTTTTGAATCACCAGAAATTTGGTAAACACACCGTTCAGTTTACTTTATTTGAAGTTATGGTACTAATTAGATTTAACAAAGCATTTTCGTTATCAAATCTGTCATTCTCCTTGCAGAGTTTTCTCGCTTTACATGAAATATTACTTAGTAATATTACAAGTTACACCAGCCCCTGAGGAGCTGCGCTGACTGGATCAAACGCTGAGCAACCAGCAGCGGGGCCTGCAGTGGGCAGGCGGTGGGGCTGGAGGACATCCCCACGGCCTCTCGCGTTTCTCTGCCCCTGGCCCTGGCCCTGAATCCACCCCAGGGACCTGCTGCTAACCCCCAGGAGATGCCAAAGCAGCAGTGGCCACTGGATGGCAGCCGTGCACCTCCTGGCCCAGCCCTGAGCGGCCTGGGCGCTGGTGGCGGTCAGTGCCCACAGCTCCCTGAGGGCTTCTGCCATGGGACGCCTGCCCTGCCCTGCACTACGAGCTTCTTAGCGCCAGCGTATTGCAAGGATCAGCATTTTCTCTGTCAGCCTGTGCTAACTTTTCATCTGATGGTTTTAAAGCTTGTATTGGTCAGTTGTGAGGAAGGTGTATTGCCCACAGGCCTACCAGCAGCATATTTTGCAAAATACTCAAAAGGTGTTTCCATGTAGCTGGTGAGATGCCCTCCTCCTTTAGTCCCGCTTGGGCCTGTGGAGCCCCACAGAGGCTGCCCAGACCCACACACACCTGTGGGCTGGGAGCTTTTGTGGGACACACACACACACACACACACTCCCCCACTCCAATGTCTAGTCACACACAGAAAGGTAGCAGGGCACAAAAACACATGAAGCACATGAATCATGAGGAGAAACCCCCACAGCCACCTCCTGCTCCCCTACCCCCCCATCAACCGCTTTAATTAAAGAATGCAGGCAGACCATTAAAAACTCTTTCTCATAGCCAGAACCACAGAATTCACATCTCAAACCTTCAGGTCCTGTCTACCGGTGTAGTAGACAGGCTTGGCAGTGTCCCTGAGATGTGTGTCATTAAGAGTGGTCATTCTGCAAGGGTCTTTGCCTCTGTTTGTAGCCCTCAGAGACCTGTAGCACCAGGCACGTTCTGCAGCTCATCTGCCTTTCTTGCTGGCATCCTCCCTTGGTATCTGCAAGGGCAGTACTGAGTGTCAGTGCCCTGCTTTGGGCAGTATGGGTCTGGCATGCTGAAGTGCCAGAGTTCAAAAAGGTTAATTTCATTAAGCTCTTCAAAAAGTGTGTTGGTTCTCAATGCTTAAATACTGTCCCTGCAGCTTCCTCTTCTGTTATCAGAATTTGAGCAATTAACAACAAAAGGCATGAAATTACCACTGAGTGCAAGGAAGAACTATGCACATACAGGTAATGACAAGTTCTTTCTTCACAGACAAGCTCTGATTCATATCTTTTCTCTGCTTTTAAGGCACCAGATCCTTACATCCCACAGGATGAGTTTTCTTGAGGCTTTTGGAAGACAGAGGTATCTGCCTGTCACCCAAAAGCACAGGAGGCTGCTCATCTGAAAGGGAAGAGGAAGAAATGGTTTTAAGCCCTATTGGTAGCTAAAGCACTTCCATAGACATTCTGGTAATCCAGGTTCTTGCAAGCAGAGAAACAAGCAGGGACTTTTCAGGATAACCCATCACAGACACTTTGTGTGTCTCAGCAACACATTGCATTAGGATGCATAATTTCCTCATTTCCTAATCCAGTCTCATCATCACCATCTTATGATCTTTTTAAAACACAGCTGTTAAAAAAGCATTAAATATAAATTGGCCAAGAAACTATCTATCATGGTTTCTTTGTGATACAAAGCAACTGGAAAGACAAGTGTGGGTTAGCTTTCTCCTTGGTTTCATGTCTTTTTTGCCTTGCCTTGTCTACCCTTCCAAACTCCTCTGGTCAATGGCAGGGGGAATATAGCATTACAAAACCAAATAGAAATGTGCAGTGGAAAGCAAGAAGGATGTTCAGTGAAAACACTAAGAAAATTATTTCAGGCTGACCAAGTGGGATCCTGTTTTCTGTTTGTGTGTCCCTCTGCTCCCACAGTAACAGCTGAATGTACCAGCCAACTTCAGCCAAGCTGAACCAAGACACTGAAGTTCCTAGGGGTTTTGTGGAAAATAGCAGCTGGCTAGAGGAGAAAACCCCTGTTACTGGAGGAGGGAAGGAAGATAATTGATTCCTTGCCTGGGCTGTGGGGCCAGCTGTCTGGTCAGCCCATGACCGCACAGCATTACCCAGCTGGTAACTTAAATGCAGTATGGGAAAGTGGTAAGAAATTACATGCATTATGAGGAGTTATAGATGGTGTAAGAGAGTGCTGGGGAGGTGCTGTTTGAAGCTCTCGAGGGCTGTGGGAGGGTGGGAGGCTGCAATGAGGTACAAGACATAATCCCACATTAAATCCCACATTAGCTAGGCTCCTGGCAGAGACTGAGGGGAAAGGATCACCAGTGAGCACTCATCACTTACTGGATTTCTGTTGTGATGATCCTATTCCAGTTGGCTTTTCACCAAAGAAACAATGCATGAAGAGGGAAAACAGTGTGGCCATGCTGTTATCACTAAGCAAAAGTCAAGCCCTTTTGTGTTGGGTGTGACTTTTCAGACCTTCTTTGCAAATACAGGAAAAACAATACTCATTGTTTTATTTATTTTTGCAGGTGACCTATGAACATGCACCCTGTGTTGGTTTAACATAATGCCAAAGCTGCCAGTCAGAAAGCATTAAGAGCATTTTTCTGTTAAAAATTAACTTTCCTCGAGACAAGTTATTCAAGTTGTGAAACAATGAAACACCTGAGAAAAGAGGGGAGTACAGATACTCATGTTTGTTTATGTATGTGAAGTAGAGGAAGTAGAGGAAGTAGAGGAACTTGCCCAAGTATTGTAAAGCACTGAGTAACCTCCTTGATGACTCAATGATTAAACGTTCCTTGCAGTTTAGATTACGATTGTGTTACACACCAAGCAGAAAGTGTATGAAAGAATAAACTTGCCTCTGAGTAAAAACATTTAGGTGCAACTGGCTTGGAAGCCTCTGTGAACATGATGTTCAGCTGTGCTTTCTAGACAGTTGTCATCTGTATTATGTGGAGAAGAGTTTAAGCAGACTAGGACAGAGGAACAGGTAGGAACATCTCCATCCTGCCTGCTTCCAGTGTGTTCTGCTCCTGTCTATTGCGGCCACTCCACAGGTAGTGGTGGTCCAAGCAGGTGCCTTCAACTTTAACATTGGTCTGTGGTCATATTAAAAGCTGATGATTTATCTCACCAGAAAGTGAACATCAGAGAGGATAAAAATAGCATGTCCTTCTGTTTTGGATCCCATAAAAACTAAAATATACCAGCAAAGACACTAGCCTTTTCAACACACTTAATAAACGTTAGCTGTCTGAAAACTTAGCTACTCTAATTGAGTCGACTGGCTTGCCTCTGCAAAGAGACGCTTTCTCCAGGGGGTGGAGGTACTGATTTGCCCTTGGACAGTCTTTGAATGAGTTGAGTAACATTGTGGAGAACTTCCCTCTTCTTTCTGTATAGGGATCTTCCCCAATTCATGTATAGTAAGTATACAGAGAGATAGAAAGCTAAAGTTGTGAGATGAATCTCACTCAATCATCTACCATTTTACTCCACTTCATGTTTAAATTTTGTTAGGGTTATAGAGTATGCCGCTGTTCACCATGACTACCTTTGTAGATCAGTAAGACAGCATATCTGAGCCTCTCTTTTGATTTCCTGGTGGAGAACAAGCCAGAGGGGCTCTCATAATAATAGCAGCAACATAATGACAGCACCCTTTACACCAAATTGAGTAGGTAAGGTTCAGGTTGCAATCATTGCATTGTTGCACCTGGCACTGTAAAAACACATAGCAAAAAGAAACTTTTTACTTGAACACAGAATAGGTGTGTAAAACAGCCAGACATATGAGAACTAGGGAGCAGGAGGACAAGCCAATACTAATGAGACCATATTCTCAGATATATCCAGCTGTGCACATGATATAGCCAAGCATTTGGCAATTTGTTCTGGGCCTCTTTCCAAAATTAAATGTAAAGGAAATACTTGAAGAGGATATGACTGTGACTTTATAATTTTGGTTTGGTTTTGTGGGGAGTCTGCCCTGTGTACAGTGACAGCATGTAATAATGCATTTTGTACTTGGAGCACATGTACTGTACTAACAGAGCAAAGGTTGAGCACTATGACATGGTAAATGAGTATATTTCTTGATTAGGACATGTCTGATTTGTGAAGGATGTCATTAGTAGATTCACAAAGATTTGTGAATTGGTCCCAAACAGCCGCTGATGAAATGGCAATTGATATGCTGTGAAAACATATCAAGGTGAGTAAATATATTTGGACACCGGGACAGGGAGGTCATTGTTGTAGCACAATATTGATTTGATGCGAAAGGAACAAGGTTTCAATAGCCAAAGAATAGGACAAGTGAAAACAGGAGATGAGACAGAAGAATAAACGAGTAATAAAAAGCCTGGTTCTTGAAAATGTTTGGGGACAAAAGGAAAATATAAATATCCTAAGTTGGAAGAATATCTGAAAACTAGAGTTGACACATTAATATGTAGTCTTTCACACCTTCTTAGAAATATAAAATGCCTTCAAGAGATGAAGCAGAGAATATTTGACTTCAAACTTAGAACTATTTATTTCCAAATTATTTGTCCTCCCTCCTCCCCAAGTATAAAACAATAAATTATGTTGTACATTTTGCACTTAATGAGGGGAACAGTTAGAGCTTACATACCAGTTTATTAAAATAGTAAACATATATGAAAAGTAGTCCCATTGCTTCTCCCGTATAGCAGTGTATACATGAACAGCCTTTGAGAAATCTAGAATGACTTTATTCTCATTTGTTATGTATAAGAAAGTTTAATGATATTAACAGTTAAACCAGCTGTTACTCTTCATTTCACGGATAACTTTTTTAGCAGTAGGGTTAAACTCCCACTGCCTTGATCCATGGAAGAAGTAGAAGAATCCTAGAAACAAAAAAGTAAGACATTAAATTATGCGAACAAGAAGTAGCTTCATTCTAACATAGTGTCATACATGTCTAACATAACACTATCTTTGTGCACACAAAAGAGCATCTGTTCAGTTCTATCTTTTGCAGAATACACCAATAATGACATCAATAATAACTCCAGAACGTGTGCTCTTTAAAATTAAACTGATTTTACTTAAAAGCCCAAGCTCGTTTCATTTACCTTTATGTTGGAAAACAGCATCAACCTTCTGGCTAATTCCTGGAAAGTCATTGACTGTCCGTCTAGGATAACCCTTCTCCATGGACTGGCTGTGTTCATCATACCTAAATCATATAAAAGGAGACATGTAGCTTTACAGAATTTAGACACCAGTTCTGCAAAGAATGAAGCAGTTGCTGAATGGTATTCACCATCTCTATAGTGACTGCACAATTTTTTTACATGAATTTTATACTCCTCTTAGACTCTGATATAATGTTGTACATAGAAGGGAGGAAACTGACTTACTTCAAGTCAAATCAAATTGGGACAATTTTTGTAAGATGGGACTGAATTTGAGGGATGAAAGGAGGAACTAAGGTTCTTGAAGATCTGAGGAAACAAATTTTTGAAGAATTTGAGGAAAAAAACCAAGTAAACAAGCAAACCTTTGTTTTACTTCTTGTTGGATACAAGAAATACCTTTCACAAGGATTTGAGACTTAGAGAATGGGTGTTACTAGGTAAGAAATCCATGCTGTGGTTTTCTTACATGCCTTTGTCTTGTGACCAAGGCAGTAAAATAGCAGTGCAAGATATTGTGAACATTCTTTACAAAACTATAAAAAACAAAGGGCAGGAAACCACATGCAGCCAAAAATCCAGCTGACACTGCATGTCTCACTAGTAGCTCCACAAATAGTCATAACAAAGTCTGTTTGACCCATACATGCTCCTGGTTGCCTGCAGAAGCCTTTGCATCAGTTACCCTTGCACACAGGAGGACTCGATCAGCTTCTCAAAGCTGACTTTTTGCTTCTGTTTGCCTAGTGTTCAAGAATAGAGAATCATTCGTACAGATAGTGAATAGGATTTAAAAGAAGCACATTGTAAATCTAATGTTAATCAGCCAAAGGAAGGGAAATGAACTGTGATTGGTACCTTTCTGAAAGAGGTAAAATAATCTAGGACTCTTCAGAAATCAAAGAAATCTTGTACAAGCTGTCCCAGCCAGCCTTCTGCTGAAATAGGCTCTCTCTCATTTCTTTATTTTCTAGAGATAATTGTTTGTTTGTTTGTTTGTAAAAATAGTCTACATGCAGGAACTTTTTCAGCTTCTGGGTATAATGCATCAAAATGAGTTCTTATCTTAAATGGCTGTTTTAGCACACCATTAAACTCTCAAAAGTCAAAGCTATATTATTCTCTCTGCAAGAGTCAAACAGACATTTCTATGTGTTACCTAATGTTATATAAATGTCTAATGTGCAATTTTAATTGCATACAGATTATATTGGAGTCAATCATAACAAAATATTTGTCTCTTTTTCATACCTCCAGTACTTGTCGCCTATGAAAAAGTCTGTCTTCCCTGTATTTTTATTACAAACAGCTGCATCAATTTTCTTAACACCTTTAGGAAAGCCCAGTGTGTTGATGTTCTTTGGATAACCAAGCAACACCTGATATCCGCTGATAACCCAGAACTTATTGCCTATGAAAAAAAAAAAAAAGGAAAAAAAAAAGGAAAAAAAAAAAGGTAAAGTTTTGCCATTGATTTTGGGAAACTAAATGAAAGAAAAACATACTTTCTCCGTGTAGGTTGTAGGAAAACTAGATGAAAAACCCTTAATGTTATTTATTTGTTTATCTATTTATTTATTTTAATTTGAATAGTGAATTTCATGCACATATATCTACCCTTCTTCCCTCATATTTTCCTTCAAAACTAAAGGTAAGAAAAATTTAAAGAAAATCTCATACTTCACCTTTGAAAAATAGGATCTGATCTTTCATGTTCTCATACGCTGCTTGAATACCAGATGGCAGAGTTGGCCAGAAGGCAGAAATTAATTCAAGTTCAACTTCTGAGTTATCAGGATAGACTCGCCACAAGTGTCTGATTAAAATATGAAACAATTTTTGTAGTAAATAATAAACCACAGACGTTTCTATATATGCACAAGAATGTGAACAATGTCGTGACTTACAAGTTCTTTCTTGTCAGTGGAACTACCTGGGTTGATGTGTCAGAAGAGAAAACTCCCCTCTGTGGGAAATTGGGCTTTTTTTTTTTTTTTTTTTTCCCCTGACTTCTTTGTGGAATTACCCTCATTGGTAATTATCATGGTATTGATTGATTGACAATATCACCTACAAGCAAGTACCAAATTCAGATTGCTGTTGTAGTGTGTAATATGAGAGGTATAGGGTCCCAGGGGAGCCTGACTGGCTGTTCTTTGTATACCCAAATACAAGACCTGGGGCTTGCATAGGTAACTGGAAGAGATAATGGTCCAACTGTACTGTAGAGCATACTAATTTATTTGGAATTGGTTGCAGCAATTATTCATTTCACTGCTTGTTGTAACCATCTATACTTTTGGGAATAAAACTTTACTGGGGCCAAGTTGTTTTCTGAAAATAAGAAGCAGCCTATTTTGTCAGGGGACCCTGTAAAAATATTAATATAACTCCTATCTGCTGACAGTTTTGTTTCTGTGAACAATTGATTCTGAAATCTACCCATCTGTCTCATTATAAATCCCATAATCATGGTCATGCTAACCACCAGAGTATTCAGTTTTAAAACACAAACTTCACAGAGTCAATCGTCATATCAATATTTACCTGCCCTTTAGAAACATGATCTCTCGTCGGAGTGTAGTTGTAGCATCAAAAGATATCTGGGAGCCACAGATTTTAGGTGATGTAGGAATGGGTGGGCTTTTATCTGGGATTTTTGTTGGAGAACCTAAGGGAGACATTTTAGAATCCACCACATTTGTAGAAACATTGTTTTTCATGTATGAATGTTTTTTTTTTATTTTATTTATTTTTATTATTTTTTAAGCAGTAGATTTTACTCACCATAAATGGACTGAATGCCGCTTATGTCATCTGGAGAGAGAGGAAATTCGCTGGGGCTGACGTAGGCGTAATTGGGGAACATCAAGGCTCTCTGGTCATTAGAATGAGAGAGACCCAGTGCGTGGCCAAACTCATGAGCAGCAACAAGGAACAAGTTGAATCCTTAAGAAATGGATATAGAGATCAGTCTACTTTTGGTCTGCAAATGGCTAATACATTCTGAGCACACCAGGGCTATTGCTGTGATGGCTTCCATACAATATACCGTAATTTGCTAGGGTATGCCTATACATGTACCTACATTTTATATAGGTAGGTTGTGTTCTTCCACCATTAGAAGGAAGTGACTCTTGGCCCTCTTTCCTGCTGTTCTTTTTGTTACCTACTGAAAGTACCTGTGTGGCATGAGTAGCTGGCCGGGGGTGAGTGTGGGTGCAGCCTTGAGGAATGTCCTGACAGGGTTTCCCAGCTGAACTAGAGCCGATTAGATAGTGAGTCATGTCAAACTAACAGCTCTCCAGTGAAAGGAGAAGAGGGTGCACTCTGTGAACAGTTGAGGTACCAAGTTGTCATTGTTTGTCAGCTCCCCACACCTCCCACAAACCTGGGTAAGAAAGGTGAGGTCATGAATAGGTAAAGAAAAATATAATTTTACCTGGATGATTTACCTTTTTATCAACAGGAATTTTAAGCATATGGCTTCTCTATAGCCTTGTCAAATAAAAAATCTTTAAAAAATGTTATGCTTATGCATGCTTATTTCCGGTGAAATGTTAACACAGTAAACAGATAAAAATAGGATTTCCTTCAAAGTGCAGTTAATTACGTGCATCCCTCCAAGTAAAATGCCTTTCTGAATTAGGAAAGAACAATCATCTGCTCTGCTGTCTGAGAGCCAGCAATATCAACAGTGAAGATCACAAGCCTGCGGCAGAGCAGAGAACTTGTCATCAGTTGCCCAACACAGGCTGACTGAAGACAACATTTCCATTTCTCAAAAAAACAAACAAAGCCTGAAGTTTCCACACACGTTTCCTGTCCTCCCTTCTCACGAGCCTCCCAAGCTCTCCAACAAGTTCTGCAATATATCACTGCTGGAGCCACGCTGTTGAGGAACAACAGCAAAGCTGGGGTTGACCCATTCATTCCCAGTGTGGGGAGAAACATTACATTTTTTCAACATGGGAGTCCAGCCATCAACCCTCTTTTTTTTTTTTTTCCCCACAATAAGCCCACATCTCTCCTCCTTGTGCAGTCCTTTTACAACACCTTCCTGTTTGTTAGCTCCTTGTTTTTCCTGCAGTCCAGTTCGCCTCTGCTGTTTTCCATCCCCAAAAGTGGATGAGAAAAGGCATACAGTGGATACAACAGGGTAATGTGCCCATGTAGTGATAGATCTGTCAGAGGCAGTACATGCTGTATGGCCAGCCAGGGGGCTGAGGGAAGCAGGCGGGTCCCAGGTGGATGGTTGAACACTCGGTGTCCCTCTGTTTACTAGGCTGGTGGCACACATTTGTAGTCACCTCTCCACCCTGTATCTCAGCCTGTGGGCAGCCAAAATGGCACGTTCAAACTCCCAGCTGCTGGCAGGCAACTGAAATTACTTGGAAAACACTTCCTCACATTGGCTCATTCTATCTTGAATGCAAAGTAAAGCTATAGTGGGACCTATCTGGTATTATTGGTGAGGACTCTTTGTTATCACTGGTGGCTCAAATGAGTTTCAGATGGAGGGAACCTCCTCCAAGGGCTGCTGCAAGGCACGATGTGCTGCCTCTGCAGGGTGTGCTAGTGCAGGCTTGGTGCCAGCATGTGCACCAGGAGGGGAAAAAGAGCCAGCTTTTACCACAGGTTGTGGAGCTTTGGTGGGGATGGGTCCCACTGACCCCCAGGTAAGAGCAGCACGTCTGTAGCACTCATATCTGAAAAGGGTTGTCCCTGTTGGTACGTTTGTTTTTGGTAAATATGGTCTGGAGTAGATCAGGCTGGTTTTCACATCACATTTTAAGTATTCCTGTTTGAGGATGGTCTGCAATATCTTTGAATTGTTAGTGCTATGCTTTGTCTCAGTGTATCCTTCAGCTAAATGAAATCAGAAAAGAATTTCCTGTTGGCATAACACTTCAGAAACCTTTTGTTACATACCATCTGAGCCTGTGGTCCAATCTTCATCCTCATCGAAGTGTGCATCACCACCAAAACCATCACCAGGTGGAAAGGCATGAGCGAGGACACCAAGGGGGCCATCAAAATAACGAGGGCAATGTCCATGAGCTAAATAATATGATGTTGAAATAACATTGAGTTTATGTCCTGACAACTGGAAAAATCTTTAAATTAGTCTTACCACTGATTTGCAGTCAGTCCATTACCTTTGGTCCCAAAAGCAATCATTATATCTGCTATTCCCTCACGAATGCGAGTGAAAATCAGCGGGGTGACAGTGCTCCACACTTTAAATGCCTTCTGGATTGCTTTATCCACATCGTCTTTGCTCATATCTGGTGTATAGTTCACGATTCTACGGTTACAAAAGAATTTCTCTAATATTGTTAAGATGATGAACAGAGATGTAGAAGAAGCAATTTACCCTGTAATCCAATAGCTCCCCAAACTCATCTTGGACTGAGTAAGTTTAAGGAACATAATAACCACCCAACATGTCTTTTGCATAAAAATAATTGTTTACACAGTATCAGTTTTTCTCCAAGTGGCCTTCATCCAGGGGGTGGTCTCTTGGGCATGAGGAAAATTGTCTCCTTGTGATTTTGTGACTAAGCTGTTGGTCTTAGCAAATTTTGAAGATAGGAGGGTTTGCACAGGGTGCAACTGATATTTCTGTTTGGCTCACAGAATATTAGTTAGGAGTGATACAAGACAGGCAAAATACTATAGTTGACTCATAAAATGTAAAACTCCCAGCTTGAATCTCAGAGATTCCTCTCAGGAATATACTTAGCTAACCGCTGGAGAAACAAAAACATTTTTGTGTTCCCAGATGGAAACAGTTGCTATAGAAGTTACATTTAAATATAACAAACGTGGATACCCACAAAACCACAATATAAGCACAGAAACACAATTATGGAAATACTACCTGTAAGTCAGCTTGTTTTTTTTCCACCCAGGCAAAGTGACACCATAAAGACCCACATCGGGAACTCCACACCTGGGTTTTTTCATCATTTCTAATGTCCCAGTGTCTGGTTTTCCAGTCACTTTCAAACCAAAAAATTGTTGCATTTTCTGGAGTTTTTCAGCTGTCGATTCAGCATTTGTTTTCCATCCAAGCTGATTTGGATCTGGTTCAACAGTATAGAATTTATTTAAATAGTCCTAATGAAAAAGAAAAAATAAAGCAAACACATTTCACATTTTGGTCTGTTTCTTAAATACATAACTTAGGACTGATATTGTTTGTGTATTGTGCTAGTAGAATAATTTGCCTGTGATTTCAGAGCATAAGAGTTGTTTTCCTGAGGATCACAGCTAAACAGAAACAGGCACATTTTTCTCTGATTCTTATTCACTTGACATTTCCAGTCTTTACCGATTATCCTACTTTAATAAAGTTTGGGCAACAGAATTCTGTGTAATAGCATTGTCTCAGAAAGACAGCAAACTGCTGCATAGCTAGAACATGCAGATTACATCTAAAAGGAAAGGGCTATAGATCTCAGATATGGACAATAGAGTTACCTCTACAAGCTTTGCATCTTCTTCTTTGTTGTCTTTCTCTGGGTGGATGGGAAGAGCGTTAGAAACAGCAGCACACATTAAAAGAAGAAGCAAAATTGTCTTCATTCTTACACTCTTTTCCATCCTTGTACGAGAGCAGTCTGCTTTCTGCTCTGTGTGCATCGTCTCTCACATTCCAGTTAGTATGGTTATAGAGTGCTTTGTAGAGCCAGCTGTAGACTGACTCAGAGTCTACCGTGCTCTGATTACCTCCAGACATCCTATAACACTGTGCTGGCTGACACAATTACACTTAATTAAACCCATCCGATTTCACAGCCATCTGAAATCAGTTAGTATTTGAATACTCCTGAGCTGCTTAGCTACCGTTTCAAACCTGGCACTCAATTTTAGATATTTTAGACTGAATTTTAGAGAATCTGAGCAATTTCATATCAGATGCAATGGAGCACAGTGGATGTCCCAGTCCATCTGTGTGAAATGGGACCTCCAATTGTAGAGGGAGTCTTATCCACTCTCGGTCTGAGAATGGGAGTCATGCACCAGACAGGCATCCCATCCAAGAAATTAAAACTTTGGGACAAATTACTGCCATTTCTAGGCAAAAATAAATAAACAAACAAATAAATAAATAAATATTTTTTAAATTCATCCATTAAGTGAGAATGTTTGTTTTAGAAAATGGAATAAAGGCTCAACTCACTCACCTTCTCTTCCCTGAAACTCTTTGGAAAGGCTGTGTGTTTTCTTTAAATTATAGTGGTAAAATCCAGGATATCCATAAGCGAAAAATACTTTACCCTATAAAACAGCCTAAAGGATGTGAATAATCTTACGTCTTCCTTCCTTCCTTCCTTCCTTCCTTCCTTCCTTCCTTCCTTCCTTTCTTTCTTTCTTTCTTTCTTTATTTCTCTCTCTCTCTTTCTCTCTCTCTCTCTCTCTCATTCTCTCTTTCTCTCTTTCTCTCTTTCTCTCTTTCTTTCTCTCTTTCTTTCTCTCTTTCTCTCTCTCTCTCTTTCTCTCTTTCTCTCTCTTTCTTTCTATCTTTCTTTCTCATCAATTATTATTTTTTCTTTCTATCTTTCTATCTATCAATTATTTATCTATCTGTCTATCTATCTATCTATCTATCTATCTGCCTTTTCATCAAGAAAGGCATCTTCAGTTTAACCACAATAACCACAGGGGATATGATTATTTCCTGTCTTAAGGAATTCAGAATAAAGGAAATTTAAAGTCATACAAACTGTGACAAATTATAGGCTTTCATCCTGTGCTGGCCAAGCACCTTCCTCTTTCACTGTTAGGAATGGGAGTTGAAGGTGTTTGGGACCTCCAAGGAGATCTGACAGCGTGTGCTCAACATTTATGAAAGAGTTGTAAGAAATATCCTTGTGTTGGACTGCGGCTTTTTTTTCGGGAAATCCTTGTTTCCATATTGCTGGCTTTTTGCTGTCACTTGCAGCCAACTTTTCTCCAGCTGGAGACATTAATGACGAATTTTCTAGCCCAAATTTCACAATCTACCCTTGTTTGTTAAATTTTCTTGTTAATAGTATTTCTCAGCTATAATAATAAACAACCCCACCTCCCTTAATTTGTCATTATTATCATTTTATTGTGATAAGGTAAGAGACCCAAGACACGTGGATCCCTTTTAACTCTGTTACTGAGGTACAAACTGTGACAACAAATTTTCTGACATGGGGAGTATCACAGAACTGAAACTAGAAATCCCTTGTGCACTTCTCCAGAAATACATTTTTTTTTTTTTGAGCTCTGCTTTCCATTGTAAAACTGAAATATTTGGTTGCCTCAATGGTTTTAAAGCTAGAAGGCATTACCATCTGACTGTATATATATGGCACAGGTCTCAAAACAAAACCAAACTGTTCAGCAGCTTTTGCATGAAGCATAATTACCAATGGCATTAGAGTATCCTTTCGGAAAAGGTGTTTTGGCTGTTTTCAATTTAATTTTGTAAAAAATCAAGGCAGTATAGTGAGGAAATTTGATATGAACTGGGAGAATTTATTATCTTTTTTTCTGCTGTGGCTGGCTATAAGTTCCCACAGCTATCTGCTGTACAGCAGTGGAAGGATAGAGACAGTGAAAACAGCTAGGATAAGATTTGTTGCACCTGGCTTTATACATTTATTAGTTAAGTATTTGTCTATAGAAAATGGAGAAATATGTCTCTCTAGAGAGTGATTGAGTCAGTTGTCTTAGGATAGGATGAACTGCCCTTTTCAGGTACTCTTTTGCCGTCTTTACTGAATGTAGAACAGCTTAAACAACTAATTTAGACTATGCTTCTAGCTTCAGCTAATAGCTTAAGCTACATTAGTATTTGCTCAGAAGAGACCTGTGTGCCAGGTAATGGAGTCCTACATTACTCAAAGCCTGTGTAAGGTTTTTGCTTCTTGACCACCTGCACAACGCAGCGTCCAGTTCCCACTACTCATGGGAGAGAAGTCTAAATGCAGTTTCTCACAAAAGATTTTACACAATTATGTCTATAGCATGCCTTGAGGTCTGAGAGAAGAAGTAGCTGTGAACAGCTGTTGGTTATGGTTTCCTTCTTCTTATCTTTAGCTTTGGTTAGAGTTAGAGGATGTTATGCCTTGTGACTTCCTTTGTTTTCCTAGAACAGGTTTCATCCAGACTGCAGCTATGTGACCCAAGTTTTAACTTAGAAAGGTCACTGGCTGTCCTCACCACATCACTAGTACCAAGTGATACTACACAGAGAGCTATAGCAATCCTCAATACCACTGCATCATGGTCATCTTAATATGATACAATCAGGGATTTAGATCTCCTAAGAGTTCACACTGTGGGTGTCTATATGTGAGTTAACTGTCTAGGCTTGCATGATATCAACAGAAATCTAATAAATATGGTCAGATGACATCTACAGAGCATTTCTTCTGACCACATGTAAGATGTAAACAGAGGATGATCTGTACAGCTCTCAGGAGCTCACCAAATGTCTTGACCAAAACCATTGACCATCATGGGAGCCTAAGCCTGAGATCATATGAAAACACTTAGGCTTCAATTTAGTTGCCTGAACAGTGGTGTGTTGTTCTCTTGAGACAGTCTAGTGAACCTGAGACATAAACACAGGCCTGGTGGCTGTAAGCCAGGACCTAGAGGGGACACATGGCTCCTAGACTGGCATTGAGAGGCCAGGTGGAAACATCCAGGCACCTTAATGGCACTAGATACCTGTTCAGGTAGCTGAGATGAGCCACTACTTTGCAGGCTCAATAGTAGAATCATAGAATGGTTTGGATTGGAAGGGACCATAGTGATCATATAATTCCAACCCCCCTGCCATGGGCAGGGATGCCATGCAGTACACCAGGTTGCCCAAAGCCCCATCCAACCTGGCCTTGAACACTTCCAGGAGTGGGGTATCCACAACTTCTCTCGACAACTCATTCCAGTGTCTCACTACACCCATTGTGAAGAATTTCTTCCTTATATAAACATACCCTCTTTTAGTTTAGAGTCATTACCCCTTGTTCTATCAATCTGACCATGGATTCAACAAAGTTGACTCTACTCAGCTTGAGTGAAAAACATGGGACAATGTCAAATGTTTTAAATAATGTATTTGATCCGTAACAAACCCTTGGCAAAGACTGTACTCTATGAGGGCAGGATTCATCCATCCAAATGTTGGTGCCGAGAGACAGCATAGGCTCTGTGGGGCTTTAGGGAGTGCTGATCTTCCAGAAGTCCTGTATCATACCTGCATGGTCATCTTGGATACCAATGCACTAAACACATGTTTAGGCAATTTAATGCCTCCATGGGTGAATCTGCCTCAGTTAATAGCAATGGGGTCTACACATAAAAACCATAACAAACACTAGGGAGTGTTGCAGTACTCTACCTTAGTAAAGTTCTTAATAAATAGGACCATGAACTTATCAAAAGGGCAGGTGATTGCATGGACTTACCAGGTAATGACAACCAGAGTCAGACTTACTGGAAGTGGTGCTTATGCAGGGAGCTGGCACCAGCTGTCCTTCTTTGTGGCTGAAACGGAGCAATTGCTACACTCATGCAAGAAAAGAAAAAATGCACTCATGCAAGCTTGGGGGAATTTTTCACTCAAAAAATCACTTCGTTTTGAGCTCTTGGTCTTCCTGCTCAAAGGAAATTTACAAAACATGTTCCCGAAAATGTGCCCGGGAACTGAAAATCAGAACTTTACAGGATGCCAAAAGGCGTGGACTAAAAATATGTTGTTGTAACTTTCTGCTCTCTTTAAACTCTTCATCTTTATGGGCTGTGAATTACCCTTTCTCTGTCTTTCTCTCTTTCCTTTAAAACATAACCACCTCCTTACCCCATTTAACATTTTCTCTGCTCCAATGAGTACCCCCAGTTTTTAGTTTTGGAGAGGAATTAGTGGTCCTGCTCTAACTCTGAGGAGCTATTCTGGAATTACCTCATAATCTTCACATTTGAAGGAAATATATGCCCCAAATTTTTATTTTTTAATTTCGGCCTTGTCTAGAAAGAAGTATTATCTTTCCCTCTAAATCTTCTGTTGCTAGGTCTGTAGGTGATCTCTAGTAAAACAAAACAAAACAAACCCCAAAAAACATAATCAGTTTAGACATATATGTTTAAAACAGCTTTTAGATTGATTGTTCAGTAGCACTGGCTTGCACAAGAAAAATGTAAAATAGCATTGTTACTGAAGTTTCGAATTATAGAATTTTGTGAGAACAAGGTTCACATATATTAACTTATTAATTTAAGTCTTTGATTTACTGAAATTTATTTATTTATTTATTTATTAGGTTTTATAAGGAATATAATATATATTTACCTCCATTTTCAATTATAGTTTCTTATCTTTGAATTTAGATCAATTTTTACTCTTGAATTTGATGAGGGTAAAAATTATCATCTGTTATTTATTTACAAAAGATGCAGTTTAATAGGGTTCCAATACAGATAGCCAAGTAATGAAAAAAAGTTATAAGGTTATATGTTCTTTTCTCAAAATCCTGTGAATTCTATTACATTAACCTGAAACCTTCCTCTGAAGTATGTATGTTGCATAATGCAGATGAAGAATGAGACAATACATCTTGTTATGGGACATATGGCTTCTAATGGTAGCTGAGCTACACAAAAAAAAAAAGGGGGGGGGGGCGGAGGAAGAGAAAGAAAGTGGATAACCCTTCAGAAACCATTCTAACTGAAGATATTTGAAAATAAAAACTGTGGATGTAAAGCTGTCTTTTTCATGAACTTCTTGTATCAGAAATATTTTTGTCTAAGAATTCTCATTTTTAATGCAATCTTCTTTATCCTTTATTCCACTGAAACCAGGAGGGATTTACTAACTATTGGAGTATTAAGTACTTAACAGAGCCTCCCTGAATGAGGAGGTTTATCCACCCCTTACATAAAGTGGCTACCTGTGATAGCAGGGCAAAGGTTTCAGCAACCTTCTTTATAATACATTTTTCCAGTCTTAAATTCAGTTCTTAAATACAAATATGGAAGTGAGATTTGTGGACTGTCACTAATGATTTTGTAGACTGACACTAGATAATGATGACTGATACTAGATAATGACTGATAATTTCGTGGATTGACACTAGACCAACTGTCCTAATTACCCATAGGATTTTTACCAGAACTCGTGTGGGGTTATAAGTCTCAGAGCCAGCTGGCTGATCCTTTCTTTAGCTAGGGATAAAGATCCAATATTTCATGCCAAAACACATTTTTTAGTATTTGGAAGCTAGACTTCACTCTTGAGTATTAACACAAATAAAAAAGCAAGGGCACAATGATACGACAAATATAATTTATTTGGAATGTTAATGTAGCGGGTGAAAGTGTAATAAGTTATATAAATGCATTTGTATTACAATTAATAATTATTAAAACTGTACTCTTACAAAATCTGGGCAGAAAATCATTCTGACCTGATAGTCATAAAATGCTGAAAAAATCAGCACATAAAAATATACAGTGTGCATATGGAAAAACATTGCAATTAGCAATTAAACCAGCTGATGCTCTTCCTTTGACTGACAATCCGTTTGGACCGAGGATCAAACTGGAACTGAGTTGTTCCATGGAAGAAGTAGACATAGCCTAAAAGTAAAATTAAACCCAGTTATATTTAATAGGTGACTTTTTGGTATTATGGGGGAAACAACAACAAAAAAAAACATTCATATATACTTTCTATTTTTCATTTCCATCTCTATTGGTTTGCTTCAGGGCTAATAACAGGTTTTTGAAAATAAAAGCTTCTATCTAAAGAAGGTCAAATATTCAAATAAACCCAGTTTAAACATGTTTTACTTACCATCAGTCTGGAAAGCAGCATCAACTCTGCCTATTTTTCCAAAGTCATGGACTATTTTCCTGGGATAACCTTGATCCATGGATTTTTTGTTTTCATCGTATCTTAAAACAAGAAACATCATTACAATTTGTAGTGAAGCAGATAATATTTTGAAAGTTCACACCTATGCAACTCTACTCTCAGTGTTAAGTCTTATAAGGATAAGCTAAAGTAGATTTTTAATTCTTATTATATATTAAAGTTCTGATGAATGTCTTGAAATTTAAAAAAAATGCCTTCAGACAAGTTTGTAATAAAGCTCTCATGGATCCTGAGAATGAAGCCCAGGGATATATTAATGAATTTCTGGACGATCTAGAGCCTTGGCCATCACTTGCATCTAAAATGTGTTTCTATTTCTAGCTACTGGATATCCAGTTCAATCTAAAAGCATAGCAAAAAGTGTGGGGATAGAAAAACTTGTAGCACAGTCCTGAAGCATACTTATATTACTGTCAGCCAGGTACTTTCTGAAATTTATCATGAGCTACATTTAAATTACAAATAATACCAACTGTACAATAGGAGATTATGTACAGTTTGATCGTTCAAAGGGAAATTCAATTACAATACTTTTTATTAGTAGTTCATTTTGCTTGAAATGTGAGTGAAAAGTGTACTGTATCGTAACATTACACAGAAAAGCATCAGTGTTGTGGAGAAACAATGAATAATTTACTAAAAAATAGCTGCTTTACTAAACAGATGTTTCATCCAGTAGCAAGTAAATACGTTGCCACTACAGCAATCTAATGAATGGCAAAAAGTCCAATAGAAATCTTGGCATTTCATAGTAACTTCTTTAAATGTGTAAACTCCCAGAGAAACCTGTTTAAATTTCTGGAGCATACCTGATTTAAACATCATTACATTTTACTTTTATAGTAATATATCCATCCTCAGGGACAAATGAAAAGACACTTTCTGGTAGATTAATATTACACCTTACCTCCAGTATCTGTCAGCTACAAAGAAATATGTTTTTCCTGTGGTCTCGTCACTGTAAGCTGCATTAACTCTTTTAACAGTCTTCGGGAACCCCAAGCGATAGATTGGTTTAGGATAACCATGTGGAATGTCATATCCTCTGATAACCCAATATTTGTCCTCTGAAAAATATAAATATATTTCATTTGGTTTTGCTATTTCAGTTTATTGTTTTAGAAAATGGTTTTAATCTTTACATTGGAACTACATTATGAAAAGAGTGGAAATGTCCTTTGTTTTTATGAGTAAAAACCACTAGAATGATAAGGTGTATGGATAGTACTTTCCCCAGATTTAGGTCAAATGAACATAATATATTTGTCTAGTTAACGACCTGTGGAGGGCTGAAGGTTGATTACTTAATCCACTGACATTGAGTGGAATGCTGGAAGTTCATTACATTTCTATAACATATTATTTGAATATAGATCCACATAATATTTGAATGCTAGATCATGTGCATTAAACTATTAAGAAATGCATATGCCTAATCAAAATGGTTTGGTAATTTTAGGTGCAATGAACATCTTCATATATGGTAGTATATACTTTAATTTGGTACATTATGAAGTTAATAATAATGAAGTTATTTGAGATATTTAAAATGTATGTGAGAACTTTAAAGAAAAGTTTTTTTTTCTCAGTGAACACACATTTTTCCTCCCACAGTGTAATTTTTCACCAACACTTGTTTTTTTCAAAAATATGACAAAATACTAATAAGCGTGTCAGTTTTCCAAAGATTGCCCAAAGTCTTTTCTTTTTTTTTTCCCTTTGGCTTTCGAAATACAATTTCAAAAATATTTTTTGAAATATCTTTACAGGGAAAAAAAAAAAAGTCTAGTAACTAATTCCCTTACTCCCTTTTTAAACTAGACTTCAAATCTTTTTGGTGAAAATCATACTAAACAATCTTGTAACAGTATACTCCATGCTAATAGTGAGAACAGTAACATTAATGTACAAACTCCTGTATTTGCCAGTTGAATGATGTGTTAAGACAGCAAAAATCCTTCTGCATAAATTAAATGTTGTTATCTGAAGAAAACTAGATTTGAAGCAGGGAAATAATTTTTATGTCTTGTTTTTCAGCACATTAACTAAAAGAGAGCAGGAAGATTTTTTTAGGACTATGACTTCTGGAGAGCTCGTCTAACATTATAACTCTATCATGTTCTGGTTTAATTATTTGCAGCTTTGTAAGAGACTCTTTCAGTGGCCTTCCTTAAAGAATCACTATGACTTTTATAACTGCATAATTTGTAAAGGTCAAGGGAGGATATGGCCAGAAAAAGTAAAGAAGTTCAGATTCCATTACCTTTAAAAAGTAAAACTTCATCCTTTTCAATATTCTCATAGGCAGCTTGAATTCCTGATGGCAGTTTTGGCCAGAACAGTGAGATAAAATTGAGCTCTGTCTCTGCCCTCTCAGGATGTTTGCGCAGCATATATCTGGTTAAAACAAAATTTACATATTAGAACAGTTCCACTCATTATAAATGTAAAACAATGATCATAACTCCCAGACTATAGCAGGAGGGAGATGAGTACCTCCACCTAGTGATTTATTCTGTCTAATGTCTGAATTACTCATTAGGGCATGAGTATCCCTCTTCACTGAATGTAAAGGAAGTCTGATGTGACTGCACCTTTAAGTTTAGCACCTTGTTTAGTACCAAAAATCAGGCAAGATAAATATAAGCTCTTCTATTTCTCTGTAGGATAGGAAGGTTGAGTTGGTTTCAGTAACCACCTAATATGTCTTCCTAAATACTGATGCTTTCAGTCCTGCCCCTGCTTTTGTAGCAAAAAGATTGTAGCGTGGGACATAAGAATATATTGCCATATCTAGTCTAGAGACAAGTCTGTCACAGCAATGGCCATAACAGCAAAACAAGTGGGAAACAACCTGTAAGTCCTGACCTCCCTCACTGCTCTTGTCAATTAAGGCTTTTGAGATTAATGAATTGAGAACTCTTTCCTGGGTACCATGGTGGTTTTCTAGTGTTTCTCTTTGTACTAAATTTAAAATGATAGTTTTCCCTCATGGATTACATTTTTCTTTTCTTTTAAACTATCGAATATATATAAGAGATAATACATGTGCCTATTGGTATTACCTGCCCTTGAAGAACATTAATTCTCCACGCAAGGTAGTAATAGCATCAAATGTCAAATTGGGGTCACAGGCTTGTGGAGTTTTGGGCCCTGTAGGCTGCACAGCAGCATTAGTCTGTCCTATAGGAAGATAAATGAAGAAAAATTTATCTTTTAGTATGGAAAGATATAAAGACAGTGTTCAGAAGGTGTCCAAGGATGTCAAGAACATTCTTTAAAGAGAACGAGAGGGCATATGGATATAAACTAAAGGTCTATCTTTAAAAGCAGAATTTTGACATTGCTAAAAACAGTTGTGTTCATCTTTTCCAAAATGTTTGTTTTGCAGAAAGGGACTTCAGCTGAAGATAGCCTCCAGAAATTTTCCTTCTTTTGTTATCCATTGTTTAAAACAGATTTCTCATTTTAGTGGAATAAACATATTTAAAATATATTCTTATCACTATTAATCTGCCTCCAAGTAGAAATACTAAAAAAAATAGTTTTTCTTACCATATATAGCTTGAATGCCATCAATGTCATCCTGAGGAAGAATGAATTCATTGGGGTCCGTGTAGGCATAAGTTGGATACATCAGTGCTCCAGGATCATTTGAATGGGACAGACCCAGTGAATGGCCAAGCTCATGGGCAACAACAATGAACAAGTTGTATCCTGTGGGATAAGAATTGTGAAAAATGTAACATCTGTTTCAGTATTCAACATAGTTGTCTAAATGGGGAAAAGTTTTATGCATCTTCCCAAAATATGTTACAGGTACGAGACAGGCTGTAAGTAATACTACCAACATTACAACTCATAAATTTTGTAACTGAAGGTCTATGTGAATACTTGAAGAATGCTGGGCATTGATTATGGTCTCCTTGTCTTAAACAAAAATCCTGTTTCTCTTATTATTGCATAAATCGCTCAGGATCAAGGATCATTCCAATGATGTTGGATGTTCCGTGACACAACAGAACAATCCGTCATAACAAACACAGGGATGAAAATTTTGAAGATGTTTGAATACTCTAGATAGTATGAAACTTTGAAGTGTGGAGTAAAGCAATTTAAAAGGACAAGCTCTGACCCTCCTACTCACATTTTATCTGCAATCAGGCTTAGGAGCTAAGTATCATGAAAATATTTTACAAGGTAAAACTAGATAAATGGATCCAGTTACAGAGTCCTTACCTCTTGCATCTTTTGACCAGGCTTCCTCCTCATCAAGATGCACATCTCCACCAATACCTTCACCTGGTTGAAAAGCATGAGCCAGCTGCCCATTGGGGCCATCAAAAGGAGAGTTGTCCTGGTGATCTAAAATGAAGAAGAAAAAATCATTTAGAATCAAATTATTTCTATATTTTTAGGTGGCTATTTACTATGTAAAGGTATCAGTTTTACCTCTATAAGCAAAAGAGATCACTATATCTGCATCTTTGTCCTCAGTCTTTTGGAATGTCAATGGTGTCACGCTGCTCCAGACATTCAGAGCTTTTTGGATTGCTTCATCTACATCGGTTTGTCTCATCTTTCTGGTGTAATTCACAATCCTTCAAAGCAAAACCAACACATTATATAATGTTAAGAATACAGAGTTTTAGTTGACAAACAATAATTAGTACAAAAGTAAGAAATCTTAGGTATTTCTTTCATGAATAAAAATCAATAATGTCTTCACTTTAGATACTGCCTTTTAGAGTAGAGTGCCTGTTTCTTTCAAGAGGTCAGTTAATCACTGCAGATATATTTATGGCATAATGTATTTTACTTCAGGCTTCCAAAGTTGAGATGCGAGATTTATATCTTTTTGAACCAGATTAGGAAGTTACCTGTATGTCAGATTATTTCTCTTCCATTTTGGATTCCCTGGTGTGAACATATATTGCTGAACATCAGGAACACCACATCTGGGTTTATTCATCATCTCCAAAGTTTCAAGATCAGGTTTTCCAGTCACCTGTAGTCCAAAGAATTCTTGCATTTCCTTGAGCTTTTCAACAAGGTGATTTTTACCCCTCTGTCTTACATGAGGATGGTGATCTATTTGAAGATTGTAGAAATTCTGTAGATACGTCTGAACCAGAATACAAAAAAGAAGTGGCATTATATTGTGGCATATCAGTATTCTGTTGAGTCACACTTAAATTTTCTAAGTCTTAAATGATTTTATCAACAAGCTTTGTATTTACCAAAAGCTAGAACAGATTATTTTCTTCAGGAATCAGTATGAAAAGATAAGTATGATTTACACTTTTCATACTTATCTAAATGTCTTGTTTCACTGATGGAATATATGGAGAAAAAAATTAATCTTAATTTAGTCTTTAAAATCTAATATTTGCTATCAATAATTAATTCCACATTTATTTATTATAGCCCATTACTTTAGTAGCAAAACTTATGAGGAAATTTATAACTTCATTTGTCCCATTCAAGGAAATAGAGATTGGCAATGAAACCGCAGACAGCTAGGACTCCTGACAAAGCTGGTGAATACAGCTGGAGAGTCAGGACTTGCCAAGTCATACCATTTATTCTAAGCAGTGTAACATGATTTTACAAAACCAGATATTCATACTAAATTTCAACACTGTTGTCTCCAATAAATAGAGACATATATTATGTAGAGACGTGTATACATGTTATGTCTATACAAATGTTTCATTTCTCATAGATTTCATCTTTAAAAAAATATTTTAAAAAATCCATTCAACAAAATATTGAAATCCGACTCTGATTCAAGTGAGTTTCCTCCCTTGTGTTGCTGAGACCAGTCACGTCACATGTTTCAAAGCACACTCTGAAATGTAAACTGTTGCTAATTTTGACTATTTCTGCACAACCTTTGAGCCTTGTGGCTAGAACTCATGCTTCTCTATTATTGCTATTACCTTAGTAACAACATCAAAAGAGAAGCTGCACAATTTTTAGATGAATTTTATGTAAATAATTTCCACAAAATTTTCATAGATTTTCCAGATTAGTAGGAAAAGCTTTCTATTGAAACCCCTGCAAAATGATACATCTTTAATTTCAAGTCATATTCTATGAAAAGAATTGCAGTTATAGTAGTCTCTCAGACTACTTTCTGTTTCATTTAGAAATGCACCAGACAATATTTACCTCCACAAGATTTATGGTTTGTCCTTCATCTTCTGCTTCTGGACCCACAGGGAAAGCAGAGGAGACAGCCACAGACAGCAACAGGAGAAGCGAAAGGAACTTCATTCTTGTCAAATGCTCTCTGGCTCAGCTACTCTTTGAAGTCTTGAGCTATTGAGCATGCTTTTCAGCTCTGTTTATATAGCTAAATTGTAAATCAGTGACAGTCTGACTCATGCTGCATAATATCCTCTGATTAGTAAAAATGATGCATAACCGTTTCATCATCAGGGAGCGATGAAATGTGTTTAACTAATGTTACTGTCTTTATTTTGCCTTAGCTTTCTGTTTTGGGCAATTTGGTAAATAAGGAAGTACTCTTCAGATAAAAGGTGAAAGTTACATTTCATTCATTTCATTTCCAAATTATATTATATTTCATAACCTTTTTTTTTTTTTTTTTAAATCATACCTTTAGACTATTTATGGCACAAGGTCTTGGCAAACTGGAGAAAAAAGCAGAAATAAGATATAACAGTAACATAATATATTGCATTATAATCAATAACAATACATATATTCTGATATAATAAATAAAAAAATGTAAAACCTTGCCAAATATGTAGCAATAACATATAAAAATGCAACGAACTGATCTTATTTAGGAATAATTAGTATCATAAGTCCATGAGGGCTGCCATCAGCTAATTAGCAGTTCTGTCTAAAACAATCTTGCGCTGTTAGCAAATTTGAGAACTAAAATGTTTCAACAATTTTCAACTGATATTTAAAAATTCAGTCAGGTTACTGGAACATATAAGCTGGGATTCTATATATGATTAATAAAATAATGCTTATACTCTTGCCAGCGGACATGCAACAGGGTGTTTAGATCCAGGCACAATAATGTACTCTGATCAGAAAGACTCTGTGAAACCCAACAGGAACATATGTGTATCTGGAAAATAAAGATTGAAAACCTTTCTGTGACTTTGTGTTCCCTGTCTCATCAAGAGGAGGTATGTGTGATAAATATTGTTAAATATATGAAGAGTTGTTCCCAAAAGACAAGCTGTGAATGTTCTCCAAGACTCTACCGTGATCTCAAACGAGAGTGATTAAACAAGAGGTTTGTCATGAGCATCTGTACAATTTGAGATGTTCTAGGGAATCCCACCTGACCTCTACAAGGATGTAAGTCTCCATTCTCCCCCCTACAAGGATGTAGATCTCCATACCTCCTGTGTCATGTCAGTCAGCCCCAAATAGGTGTCTCAGTTATGGATGAATTAATGATGCTCTGATGTAGAATCAGCTTTAAAAGTTTTGATGCATAGGTATCTACATGTGATATAGGTGTCTAAGCTCCCATTTTGGGATTCTAGAGAGTGATACTACTGACCATATGACATGGAGTTTAAGATCAACTGAAGTGCCCTTTATACCTTATTGACTGTATTGACTAGGTCTAGGTCAAATATAAGAGGATTTTAAACACCTTGGACATGTGGGCACCTCTACTATAGATCCCTAAATTCCAGGAAACATTTCTAACTGCAAGGACAGCTAAGCACCAGAGTAGATGTTCTGAAGTGGCTGCATGCTTGTTAACTCTGGAAGTTGTCAAGTACAGGCTGGACATCTTTTGAGATGTTTTTGGTATTGCTGTCCTTGCCAGAGACAAATGCACTCTGTGGAAACCTATAGAAGTCTTTTGAAATACATTTTTTTATGATTCAATGTCTTGACAGGGGAAACAAAGGCTAGTGTGAGATGGGAAAAGGCAAATATGTACCATTTTATTTTGTTTCTGATATCTGATCAGATTTTGCTCTGAAGAAGGTCAATACAGGGTGAAAATTTTATTATTCTAGAATCATAGAATATCCTGAGTTGGAAGGGAAGCACAAATACTATCCAGTCCAACTCCTAAGGAGTTGGAAATATCCTTCTGGAAATTATTTAAATCAGTTCCCAAACATCAGGAAAATATAGTTTACTTACTATATATTTCCACCCTCACTGTAGTGCAGCATCTGCCACCCCTCAATCATGCCGAGACTTAACGGAGCAGACACAATTTCTGGGAAAACCAGATTTCCTTATACCTTCCATTGTGAGTCATATTGTTTATTTGCAGTGATTGAATAAAGATAATACAGGACATTTCAATGCAATAATACTGTGCTGGTCTTTGAAATTGATAGGAAGATGATCAATGGGTACAGCTTTTACACCAGTAAAGAGATTCAGCTTCATGGCTTACTGTCCAAGAAAACTTTGCTGTTGATTATTCTTAATTCATCATGATTTCCAGACATGAACAAAAAGTGTCATGTGTTGGATACATCTCCAAAGTCTGCAACAGCTCACATGATACTGGGATTAGTGAACTACTGCTTAACTTCTCTAATTCTGTTTCTAAACTAGATTTTTTCTCCTCCCTGTAAATATTTCTTCCTCATATGTTTATGTAGGTTTGCTTGTATAGGTCCTTATTCAGTGCCTCCATTTTTTTTTTTTCATCTTTTTTTTTTTAATTCTTCCCGAAGAACTCCTTAGCTCCTTAGATATTTATCTATCCTTTCTTTTTTCTTTTATTCCTTTTTTTTCCCTTTTATTTTCTTAAGACACATGATATTTAAACACGTACAGGCAAAGAAGAGGTGCAGGTTAATCAGAAGGGTCCAGCGGCTGAGATGGGAACATTAGGAAATCACAAGCTACAGATTGTACACGAAGTTTCTGCTGCTATGCACACTTCTCGAAAGGGTCTTTTGCCAAATTGTAATGGGACCAGGAGGACACTGAGTCAGGCAGAGGGTAGGAGGGGACATCGGGTTGTTTTCCTGGAAACTACAAATAAATTAATTTTTAGGACAGCCAATGGCAGAATTAGGAAGTCCTGGATTCCAACACCAGCTGTGGGAGCTGCTTATGTGCTTACAGTCATTGAATGAAAATCTTAGCATCAGGAAGAGAAAGCAGAAGCAGTGGCTTCACTCTGCCTTGGGAATTTCCATCGTGTTGGGCTACAAAGTCATGTCCCGTTTCACCATCTGCACTGGCTTCCCACTGCGTGTCCTCCAGCACATCTCCCTTGAACGATGGAAAGAGAGGTTTCAGTCATCTTCTGTTCTCATCACACAGCAGTTCTCTCATTGTCACCCTGTCCTTTCCAAGTCTGCAGAAAAAAACACCCTCAAAAGCCAGCAAAAGGAAACTCGAATGTGCCAAAACAAATGTACTGAGTGCTGACCTGTGCCAACACAGTCCCTCACTTTCCTTGTGGGACTGTTGTGTTATATTGAGTGACTAGAGGCTCACCTTCACACACACAAAGGAGCAGAGGGGTACCCTGGCCAGCTGGGAAGCCCCAGCCACCTCTTCGGGCCACCAGAGCCCCCCAGCTCACCCCACAAGCCCCTACGTTGTTCTGGGGGAGTCTCAACATATGGGCTGGGGGACCCTCGTCACATGGTGGTAGGTTACTTCCTAAAGGGCATGGGACTCATGATGGGGTGCAGGGGAAGAGCATTTTGAGATTGCACAAGACTTGTTATGGGATATTTAATGCAGGAGGATTAACGGTGATTTGGAGAGGAACAAGTGGGAAAAGAGCAGGATAAGGGCATAAAGGGCTGGCTGTGTGCAAGCAGGTTTCTGATTGCCTGACCGTGCCCCCCCATGTGACCAGCACAGTCCTGGCTTCTCACTAAACACCACTTTAAGCAATTTTCCTGGTTAAGGGGCTCTTTCTCAGGTGCACAGGTATGTGGGGTCTCAGTGACAGCCCCTGTGGTGGGACCAGGGGCTGCAGACCCATGTGTCTGTGATGCCAGCAACTGGAAAGACTTGGATGTGTGTCACATGAGTACCTACTACATCTGTGTACGAGCACTGGTGAAGACGCAGCTGATGAGTCAGTGAGTAGGATAAGAGGTTGGGAGCTGACTTTCAAAGTGGACATAAGCCTGGGCTGGATACTGGAGAGACACGGATGTTTGTGGGTTGGCTACTGGAGAGACTGGGAACCCAAGCCAGTGACTAGGAGGGAGACTGTGGGATGTGGGGTCAGCAGAGAGACCTGTTTGTGTGAGTCTGCATGAGACAATGGGGGAAAATAGGGCATCACAGGGCAGCTGCAGGACGGCTGGGGAGTCTAAGCCCAGCTGCTGGGACATCCACGGTGTGGCGTGTGTGTGTGTGTAGGTGTGCCTGGACCTACTGGGAATACATGCTCAGCATCTCTACTGCCTAGACCCATGGCACTGCACCAGCCGCACCTCTGTCAGGGTATTGGATGTGGCATCTCCTAACACACTGACTCTGCCTGAAGTGTGCCTAACATCTCTATATAACCTTTGGAGAGAGGCAAGCCTTACCTACCTCCAACTGAGGTAGACAGACCTACCTCCAACTGAGGTTCAGAGACAGCTCTTGCCTGGAGAGTGAGCATCCATACATCACCCTGATTGCCTCAAATCACCCTGCCAGGTCCAGGACCCATCTGCTCAGCATTGCCAAACTGGGTGCCTAAGGAAGAGGGGGTTGATGCCTTTGTAAATAAAGGACTTTTTTTTTTTTCTTTCAGAGGGGTTTCCATTCTTCCCCCACACAGTACAGGCTTCTGACTCTCTGTATTAGCAACAACCTTACTTTATTTGCACACTTCTTCCTCAGAAAAGCTGCACCTTTTTTGCTCATGCTGAGGAAAGAGACCTCCAAGTATCCCTTTTCTAGGTACTCAACTCATCATTCCTTGTTCAAGTCTGCATAGGAGCGCAAGTATTGCAGAGGTTTATCCAGCACATCTATCCTCTACGTCTATCCTCTTTTCAGCACAGACTGAAGAAAACCTTTAGGATGATGTCTTAGAAGAGAAGTATTTCCCCAAAAGATTTTTCCAGCCTCCAACAATTTTCTGTCTCAGTGATTTCCATTTACTTTATACATCACTTATCGAGGGCTTGTATGTGACTCTTCAGGTTAGTTCTCTTTTGCCACAATTATATCTGATCATTTTTTAAAATCTTCTAATGGCTTTCATTCTTCTCTTCCTAAGGAGAAACTTCCACCCACACCCCTGACTAAATAACGAAAAAATAAACCCACAGTGTGAATCATGTGTGGGTTTTCCCTAAATCGAAGTCTCTCACTACAGAGCTACTGCTGAAAGGGGAACTTTGATTGGTAGTTCCATATTTCTAATATTACAAAAATGAAAATTGGTAATTCATAGTTCTAAGAATTGTTTGTTAACTTATAATTTGTCACACTGATGTTTGCAATTTCTCATTCTCAGGCAGCACTAGAAAGTACAGTCGTCATTCTTCAAGGAAGTACTTTTATGTCCATTCTGTACTGCTACGCATATCCTAATCTCTCCATATGTTTATGATACATTTTGAAGCAGCAAAATCAAAATCTTTCCACAAAACCAGAATGTTATCCTGAAACAATCTTTTTTCCTTGAAGGATGTCCCTTTTTCTGGGAATACCAAAGTGTCAGGGATATAAGTCACGTCACTGTGTAACAGTACACAGCTGGTTGCCAGATATCCTAGTAAAGTTAGAAGATTCGTTAACAGTTTTCTCTTAGTGAGCAAGGTACATTTTAATAGTGAGATGAAAAAGCTGAATGCAATCCTCCGAGTCAGATGTTTTAAAGTTTGCACAAGCTTGTGGCTTACTATCAGCCAATATTATACATTTCCTTTAAAAAAATGCTGTTGACTCCGCTCCAAGAGTATGATCAGTCATGCCGTTTATGAACCAGGATACTGTGCTGGGCAGCGACAGTAGCATAATAGCATAGTTCAAACCACACACAAGTCCAAAGGCCACTGAGATAGGGCTGAGGACGTTAGGTGCTGAATCAGCCCTAATTATTCTATTGTAGAGGAGCAATGTGATGTGACAGGTCACAGACTGGGGTAGTGCCTGAGTTACACCTCAGTGACTTGCACAAGTCTCAGACATGGCATCATCACTGAAATAAGTAGTGCTTCAAGAAGGGAAGGAGTGCCGCTTTCTGTGCCAAGTACCTGTTTCCTGAACACACAGAAAAATCAAATCAGATACTTCATCCCCACAAGAGCTGCTATCTGGGCTTGGAAACTGCTCTGCTGTGTCACAGGCAGGATTTCCCTGATGGCAGGCAGGCCCTGGGGTACCTTGTAGGGCTGATCTCACCAGCTTGAAGTCCTTCACCCCTAAACCTGGCAATTGTCACAAAAGGTGTGCAGTTGTAAAACTTGGGCTGAAAGAGGCACCATGAAGAGATAAATATCCCTGCATTAATCTGCAAAATACATCTGTGTATGCCCAGGGACTCTGGCCCATTTGGGACATCTTGGAATTGCTATAGCCTTGCAGACTCCTAGCTGGATGTATGGCACTAAGGCTGAAACAACCCATTGAGAGCTACTGATTGTGAACCTGCAAGGCCAGTTGTCTAGCTGTTAGGGAACAAACACAGAAAGGCTGGTTGGAGTCCAGAGGCTGCCAGGAAATCATCTAGGAACAAAAGCTACACTTAAGCATTAAAAAAAAAATCTCTAGAAAACTAGCGGCAGCTGAGAGAGGTGTATCTGCAGTTTTGAGTTGTCTTCAGTGGTTCTGAATGCCCAGATATGCCTCTTCTGTCAATGGGAGAGAGCTTTTTTGTTCTCTTTCATTAAACCAACGCCAAATTTTTGCTAGGAACCATTTCCTAAATCCCTGTTAAATGTAATCATTTTATTTTTATTCTTTTGGCCAGCGCATTTTCTCTTATCTTGGTCTGTTTTATTTAGGTGATACTCTGTGGTATTTTAGTTCTGGGTGTCCAAATCATTACACAGTGTGTTTTCAGTTCATTACCACAGCCCTAGTTATAGTGATGATGCATATGGAATCATACCAAGAACAATGCCAAAGGAGGTTTTTCCCTAGCAGTGAGGCTGACTGTGTGAAACCAAGAAAACCAATAAGAGATAAGAAAAACATCCAAGTCAAACTGCTTTTCCTAGGGTAGATATTGTTGGACCTTCCATGTTGGACATCCTGGCTTGTGTCTGATTGACACACTGTGGAGTCCTTGGTGAATAGAAAACAGATAGATACATTCAAATGTAGACCAAACACCCTCCAAAACAAGAGGTGAAAACCACAGCAAATTAGACCATTATGTATTCATTATTAAAGAAAACAGTATTTTTTGTGCTCTGAATTCTCCAGGAGAAAGAATCACATGAAAATGTTCCTTGTGAAGAGACTTTTATCTTCACTTAATTTTGATGCAAACAGGCTAGAAATTTGCTATAACATGGAAAAATCTGCTATATTTAGAAGACTGAGAGGCTGTAACTGAAACACTTTGACTGAGTGCACTGCAGACAATGAGTATATTAGCTAAGAGTCCTGATTTCAAGGTTTATCTCAGAAGAGCACATGAAACATAGGTCAATAATCTTCAGTTAAAAAAACTACTTTCACACAAATGATGAGACTGACTTGCCAGTAGTACAAGACATTTTCAAAATAAGAATTGGGAAGAAAAATAAGACACCAACGTACAACAGGAAAACAAAATTCTACATTATTTTAGAACAGATTTTACTACAGATGGTTAAGCTCTACTTCTGATACATATCCAAGACTTCATATTCAACAATTAGCATGGTCATCTGTGCATGTAATTAGTGAAATAAGGAGGTAGAATCCCAACTCATCAGAAATAATAAAAATGAAGAAATAAAGAAGTATTTGGGAGCCACAACAATCATAAAGGATCTAGGACAAGTATGCATTGCTCTGAGAACTATAATCCCATCTGAAAGAGAGTATTTCAGAAAATGTCAGGAAGATTAGAGACAGAAGAAATTGTCACGTTTAAATAAAACATGGTCTAATGCAGTCAGATAAAATGGCAGTGCTGTGGAGGGCAAAGATACTGTAGAGGATGATCAGCAGGAGGAAGAACTGAAGAAAACCACCCAAGCTGAGAGGCAGTTAGAGAATTCCTTGAGGAAATAAAACCTATAAAGTGTGAGCCAAACCACTCATGCATCTTTTTTGGCTTTTACTATTGTAGCTGAGACCGTGGACTGATTAAGACATAAAAATATCTTGCGGTTATGAGACCACTCAGAAAGCCATGCCAGAAACGTGAAGGAATAACAGAACTATGAAACAAGAGCATGAGGCAAATAATAAGGAACAAATTAACATAATTGAAATATTTCCTACTTTATTCAATACAAACATTCAAATTAGAAGATTTGAACCTGCTTCCCTGGCCTTGGCAATATCAGACAACAATCAGATCTACTAATTTCTTTTTCTGGACACAGTGTAGCTCAATATAATCATTTTGTCTCCAGTGTTGCCAGTGCAGCAAAGCCCTATTTGTCAGCTCTACAGCAGAGTATAGCAGCAGTATTTGCACTGTTTGCTGCAGGAACAAACACATGGCAATGCCTGAGTCTTGAAAGACTGAGTGTGCCATACTATGTTTTGGACCTCAGTGAAGTTCAGACTAACTTTCCTTATGGTCTAAATAAACATTGGAGTGTCCCATTGGAGTAGCCCTGCTACTATGGTGGTTAAAAATATGTCAGAAAAATATTCCAGAATGTATGTTGAAATACTGCAATCATTCAATACAATTGTATATATAAATACAATACTTTTTTCCCGATGGGATAATAGACAATGTGTACAAACTGAAACAAAGGTATTTCAGTGACCACAAGGGTGATGGAGCCCTGGCACAGGTTGCCCAGGGAGGCTGTGGGGTCTTCTCCTTGGAGATTTCCAAAAGCCACTTGGACGTGGTCCTGAGCAGCCTGCTCTGGGTGTCCCTGCTTGAGCAGGGCTTGGACCAGATGTACCCAGAGGTCCCTTCCCACCTTAACCATTCTGTGATTCTGTGAGGAATCAAATAGAAAAACTTTTCCTGTTTTTTTTTTTTTTTTTTCATTTTTTTTTTCCTTTAGGTAATCTGTCTGACAAGGGTGACAGTGGATACTGGGTCAATTTTTATTTATTTATCTATTTATTTATTTATTGCATGCATAAAGTTACAAAGTTACATTCTCTAAGACCTTATGTTGTGGTTTAACTGGCCGGCAGCTAAACACCACACAGCCGTTCGCTCACCCTCCCCCCTCCCTCTCCGGGATGGGGGAGAGAAACGGGAAAGTGAAGCCTGTGAGTTGAGATAAAGACAGTTTATTAAGACAGAAAAAATAATAACAATAATAATAATAATAATAGTATTAATAGTAATAATGTGTACGAAATAAGTGATGCACAATGCAATTGCTCACCACCCGTTGACTGATGCCCAGCCTATCCCTGAGCAGCCGGCCCCCCACCCCGGCTAGACACCCCTATATATTGTTCAGCATGATGTCAGATGGTATGGAATACCCCTTTGGCCAGTTTGGGTCAGCTGTCTTGGGTCTGTCCCCTCCCAGCTCCAGCTGCATCCCTAGCCTGCCCGTTGGCAGGACAGAGCGAGAAGCTGAAAAGTCTTTGGCTTGGTGTAAGCACTGCTCTGCAACAATTAAAACATCAGCATGTTATCAGCGCTCTTCTCATCCTAATCCAAAACATAGCACCCTACCAGCTACCAGGAGGAAAATTAACTCTGTCCTAACTGAAACCAGGACACCTTAGGTCTTGCTAGCTGTCCATCTGCATACTTAACTGCTTGAATGACTCTTTTAATCCCACCTGTGGAATGTTGCCAGTGATGCCTGACTCCAGTGCCTGGGAGATTATTGTCAACAGTGCTGAACAGTGGCATTGACCCCTCAGTCTGTGAGGTGATGGGGACCCTCTGTCATTGACGCATAGTGACAGGTATCCCCCTGGCCCAAAGTCTGAGGTTCCCCTGGAACAACTGGAGGAGCATGGGACATGTCAGGGGTGACTGGGTCTCTCCCATGTGCCAGCATGCCCCTAATCTCCTGTGTTTGTGGACATGAACCTTTAATCACAATTAATCATAAATATCAATAAATATCTTAGGGTAGGATTCATCACACGATTTTAGCCACCTGTAGTCAGGCATATAACATAAGCTGCTCAAACAAGCTGGAGCTGCTGCCAGTACTAAGGAAGAAGCACTTCTGTCCCTATGCACCCATCTTAGGTTGGTTTCTGAATTGGTTTCTGGAGCTCCTGTCTGTCTCTCCATAACTACGAGAGGTAGCTCTGATTAGCCTGTTTGCTTAATTTATATATAAAACTTACTGAAAGCAATGCTGTTCCTCACAAACTCCTGGCTGGTAGGGCTCTTTGTAGGGTGATTTACAGCATGAAGACTGAAAAGAATACTATGGAAAAAGTGTATTGACACAGTTTTCTATCAAATGTAAAAGCTGTGTTATTCTTTGGTAAGTCAACAATCCTGATGTTAATTATGTGTGTATATATATGTATATATACACACCATAGTATTGTAAATACTGTTCTTTTGTTAATTACGGAAACACGCAATGAAAATGCAGGGGCTGAGGTGTGATGACTGACTCTGAAGCACCTATATGTTCCGTATAACTGTAAAAGAAAAAGTGTTTCCAGTGCAATAAGACTGCATTATCTCCTACACCACTGTAGATTCTGTTTTCCTAACATGGAAACCAGAAGTTTGTCTTTAGGAGGCGTGTAACTCTCTTCTTATCAAAGTCAAACTCGAATTGCTTTCTTCTACGAAAGAAATAAAGGAAGTCTAGAGAGAAAAAAAAAAAGCCAGTTTAATTATGATATTGCAGGTGTAAAGATTAGTATGCTTTAACAAAAGCTGGAGAGAGTTCAAAAAACTTTGTATATACAAGCACTGTCAACACTATCTGCTCTCAGGGGTAACCTTTGCAAAATGGTGCAGCGCGGCACAGGGTCACCCTGCTCAGGGCTAGCACCTTCCACAGCAAACCAGCCATACATACACTGCACGATTTACTTAACGAAGCCTATGATGTGACCCTACAACAAATTTATCTTGGGTGTGTTTCTGCAGTTTAAAATGTTTACTATCATGCAAAGGCTTTGTTGAAAGCCTCCAGAAGCATTTCTGCTTTTATTGTGGATCTGGGAGTGGGTATTGCACAGCCTGGGTCATGGCACAGAGCACGGCGGGGTGCAAGAGAATTTAAGAATGCTGGGGTGCTGCTGGATATTGTGGGGGTAAGGATAGATCCAGTCTCAGGGCAGTCTCCAAGAGTGAGGACTGCAGTTAAAGGTTCCCACCATCATGTATAGGATTTGTTCCAGAGGAAGCTATAGATTTCCAGTTAACATTCTAGGGTTTTGATGGTAGGTGGATGAAGAGCTAGGAGAGAACTGGGTAGCTGCAACATCTGGCAGTGCAGACGTACTCTTGAGTCTGTCCCAGCAAACATCTTCTGTTTTGCAGGAGAAGATAGTGGCAGTTATTATTCTCAAAGCAGTGACATTTTATGTCACAGGATCAAGTTGTGATAGCCTGGCTCACAGAAGATACTCACAGAAGATACACACTCAGCATCTTGAGTGGTGCTCTTCTGTCATCAAAGGCATATATCATGATTTTTCAAGGAGGTAAAGTGAAGCATGGCTGTCTTACACGACTGTTTCATGGGTCTCAGGGGTCAGCCTCAGGGCTATGAGGAGCCTGCAGAAGAGCCTCTTTCTGTCCAAGCACTCTCAGCCCCATGACGCCAAGACTCCCTGGGTCATTTAGTTCAAGTTTATTTAAGAAAAATTACTCACTTTCGTGTTGAAAAACAGCATCAACTTTCCCATTAATTCCTGGAAATGCATCTTTTATCAGTCTGGGCTTCCTGTCCATGGACTCATTTCTTTGATTATAACTGAGAAAAAAAAAAAAGAAAAAACCTGGTGCCAATTAAAAGTGCAAACAACTTATGATTAATCCAGCCCACCCCCAAACCTTCACCCCAGGGATCCAAGTTCAATGAAGACTATCAGTAGCATTTAGACAGCCTTGAGACAGGTCCAAGATTTCATAAACAATTGTTACTCTATGAGCTGCATTGGAAGAATTACTTCCGTCTGCATGACCTCATCTAAGATACATCTAAGAATACTTAATATGTAAGCTGTTATCACAAATCTGCCCTATTTCTATTGTTTTGTTTTTAAGAGACTGTACGTAAAGAAGAGGTGGATAATCTTATCTCAAGCATAAGTTAGGTCTGTAAGTTTATAAAGAAATTGCTTTATTGATCCCTCTTTGCAAGAAATGTTTATCAGGAAAAATCTTTTTTTTTTCCTCTCTTTTTTTTTCTTATGTTATAATATAGTTTAAGTTATTTTACTCAGTTTACTTATAACAGGCTGTTAAATTTTGAGTGAAGTACAGTTCATCAGTACTGGAATTCTGCAACATACTTACAACAGGGTTGAAAGCATTTTGCTTTGCTCAGCAAGAGCTTTAATTATCAGACAAATTACTCAGATGAAGCCCTCTGGACTACGAGATTTTGAATGAAAATGTAGAATTATAGTCTTCTGCTCAAACTGTAAGTTTGTATCTGACTAGCTACTCCAGGATGATCTCCGTATGTGTGACATACATGTATATGAAAGACAGAAGTTGTGTCATTCACCTACAAAAGCTGAAGTTACCTACTGCTTCTGTTATAGGAGCACCTCCTTCAGATAGAAATATATGGTCTGCAACACAGACCTGAGCAGCAGAGACTGAATGAAGAAAGAAAATCATATCCAGGCACAGCAGAGAGTTCTTTGCTGTGCAAGACATTCGTCTGCAACTTCATGGAATGGTCTGTTTGTAACTGGAAAAAGAGAGGGATATATAACCCAGAGAACTGGCTTTGATACAAATCATGTGTTATTATGGTTCTAACTGGTTTCATGAGCTGATTTGTGGAACTGTAAGATAGCTTTTTTTTTTTTTTTTTTGTCCCCAAAGTAGGTAAATTTAAATAAATAAATGCTAAATAACTAAAACATTTACAAGGAGATCTAAGAACATTGTTTCAATTCCCTTTCAAATATTTTTCCATAGAAAGTTGTCACAGTGAAAGAGATTATCAAAACAGTGTGACTTATGCATCTTAAGTCATGACAGGATGTTGATCATATTTGGTCCTTTTTTGGAAAGTAACACAGGTAATTTTACCTCCAAAATCTGTCCCCTATGAAGTAATATGTTTTCCCCTTATTTCTATTGCAAAAACCAGCATCAATTTTGGCAACATCCTTTGAAAATCCCAGGATGTAGAGTTTTTTGGGGTATCCAGGTAATATGGTGAAAATGTGAAAATTAATCTTTAAATGAAAAAATACAGAGAGAAACTACTGATTACTTGATAACATTCTACAGTCTAGTTCTGCAGTCCAAAAACATGCAAGAATAGTAGAGTGCACCACATTTTACAAAAACTAAAACTCCACTTTTCCCTCCTACTTATGTTAGTTTTCCTCAAACTAGAAACAAACATGTTATCATTTTCAAATTCAATAGATAACTCTCCAGAAAACAAAACAAAACACAAAAATATTGACATTTATTTTGACAGGGAAACTTTTCTCTATTGATATTAAAAAAAAATTAGACACATACCTTATCTTGGATAATATGTTTGTTATCTCTGTGATTGAAATATCCCAATTTATTAGACTAAATTAAAGTTCATGGAATCCCACAGAAAGACCTTAAAGTGTTTTTCAAGCCAGACACAATCTCTCTAAGCTACTAGGAAAGTTGGCATTAAAATATAAATATAAATATAAATATAAATATAAATATATATATATATAAATCTTACCTTTAAAAAAGTGAGTTTCATCTTTTTCAGGGATTTCATATGCAGCATCAACACCAGAGGGCAGCCATGGCCAGAATGAAGATACAAAATGAAAATCAACTTCTCTTACTGCAGGATGTTTGTGCCAAAAATGCCTGATGTAAATATAGTACAGGCTTTGAATAAAATCAGGGGTTTACACACACTAATGCATGAAACCATGACATGGCAACAGGGACAGGATTTATCTGACTAAACCCAGCCACGTACCCTGTGTTAGTCACCCTAATCTCCTTGTAATATTGATGGAAAGAATGTCATTTCCATGGCGAGGATTCCTCTCATCTTGATGCAGACATCTAAGATAGGTCAGATGAACTGCTGTATCTAACCAGCTATTATTTTCCCTTTGTGCAGAAGATAAGCTAGAGACCTGGTTCATGTATAGAAACTGTTTTGGGGTATGATTTGGGGAATAAATCCCCACCGCAGGGTTACCTCCAACAGCTTAGAGAAACGGTTGGCGTACATAAGTATCTTCTGCAAAATAACACCTGTCCAACATCGTGGACTCAACTCCCTGAAATTAAAGCTCCCTTTAATGCTGATTTTGGGGAGGGTCTGAAGCAGGGGAAGCACAGCGCTACCTCCTGAAAAGGAAGGGAATCAGTTCTTATAACCCTTCTCCCAAGTCTTTGGGCTGTCATGCCTTCGGAGACAGGCAGTTTATCTGAGCTTAGCACTGAATTAACTGCCCTCACCTTTTATTATTGTACTAAATCACCACTGCAGTGGCTTTTCAAACAGGTATTGCCTCAGGACAGGTACACCCTCAGCTCAAAGCAAGGACAGAATGAAGGTGCTGAGTGTCCCAATGCTGGTGGCGTCTTTTTCTGATGCTGAACTCTCCTGGGTGTCAAATACCAGGACTTGCTTACAGCCTAAAATTAAAACTGCCCATACTTTCAGATGAGGCACCTTAGCCCATCCTATTCATCCTGTTTCAGATATGATCTTCCTCCTTACTCTTATCTCTCACCACTTCTCCACCACCCTCTTCTTACTGCCACTAATCTCTCTCTCTTTTTTTTTTTTTTTTTTTTTTTTTAAGGTGGGAGAGGTTTCTAATTCTCAGGTGTAGTTTTTTTAACTGTTTTAATCAATGAGCACTCTGGAGACATTGTACAACCCAAAAAAGAATCACCAGTTTTAGCACTTCATTATAGATTTCACTACTAGAGATTATTGCAGTGAAAGAATCAGAATTACCAGCAGATGATAAAATAAGACATAAAGTTAACAGAACTTTCTTTAATAAATCAGAGTACAGTGCTTGTTTCAACTCCAACAGCCAGACTGCTGTTATAATGCTTTGCACTATTTATGCTATAGCTTGAAGCTTGCAACCACTCAGGTGAATTTTTCTACAAATAATAAGTGATCCTAAAGCAATAAATATCCTCTGTGAGACTTAGGCACTTCCCTTCCACTGAAAGTAGAGAGAATAGCTTTCAGTGATATAGCAGAGCAGCAGCCAGAGCTGGGGAGAGATATAAGATATGACTTATCACTACAGCACAAAGCCTGTGCTTGGGTGTGAACTTCCCGATTACCCTGATTGTTTACATACACACTCATACACGCTCTGGTTCAGGTAACAGCAAAGGAAGAGAGCTTGAACACCTTGGTACAGCCCAGGGCCTCTTTTCAGACATCTGATTGTGCACAGTGAGAGACAACGTGACCACAGGCACCTCAACCAGCCAATGCTTGAGCTCAGCTCCTCTGGTGGCCAGCTGAGGTTGGCCTCCCCTGGAGGGTCAGTCACAGTGCTGAAGGAAAGTCCCTGAAGTCGGATAGTATCACCCAGATGTCTAGAGGGGTAACAACACCTGTGCAGGCTGGAGCTCATAAGCCAGTTCTCAAATTAGTCATTTACCTCAGAGTGTAGATCTCTCTCTCATCTGAACGCCTTTAAGACCACCGTGAGGAAAACCAGCTGTACAATATTCTGGATAAAGTTCTTTTTCTGAGCTGTAGTACATAATTTATAAATGATACATGGGTGTTATGCTTTCAGAAAGCTGACTTACGTGTCTTTAAAAAACATTATTTCCCCACGGAAAGTGGTGACAGCATCAAAAGTTAAATCAGGGCTACAGGTGTTTGGCAATGCAGGCTCTTTTGACTCAGTTGGGTCCTTTATCTCAGCAGACTCACTTTGGTCATTGTAGGTGGTAGAAGGTCCTAAAGGAAGCAGTTTATAGAAGAAATTCAAATGCTGAGTCATTCATATATATTCAGTATATGTATATATCCATATATCCAAAGTTATTGACAGGTATTCCAAAGGGTTTGAAATGATAAGCATTTTAAGGTTAATAACTGTGGATTACTATAGAGGTACTGAATGCCCTTAATATCATCCTGATGAAGAGGGAATACTGAAGGGTCAAATTTCCTATAAACTGGGTACATCAAAGCATTGGAGTCTTTGGAATGGAAAAGTCCAAGTGAATGTCCAAACTCATGGGCAGCCACATAAAACAGGTTCGTACCTGAAAACAACAAACAAAAGGCATGAAAGGAGATCTGTGTCTTTTCACTTGTCCTCAAAACATGCAGGCCATAAGAGGTTATCAGAACTGCTTGCCTGACAAAGTGAAGCTATTTGTGGAAAATTCAGTTGGAAACAAAATTCTGGTCAGAAAGAAGCATAATGAAATCATTAAACATTTCAGTGTAGGAGAAGGACCCTGGATTAGTGCAGGTGATGCAACTGTAGGGGAAAGACAAAGAGGGTGCAGGGGTGGGGAGAAGTGGGCTGCCCATTCCCTCAGCTTCCTCCCAAGTAAATCTCCACCCAGTCCAGGGCAAAAATTTGGCTGAAGCCATAACTTTTAAAATCAGAGAGCTCAGGGACTTTTTATAACTACAGAAGCCAGAGCTGCCCAATGATCCTTCAAATCAGCCCCATTTTAAAGCACTTCTTAAGGGAGAGAGGAGACAGGCTTTGCATTCTTGATTCCATGTACATCCTGCTTCAGGTAGGGCTTGGAGAACTGAATTTCCTACCCTCTGTGCTTTTGATCCAGGTTTCATCCTTGTCGAAGTGTGCATCTCCACCAAGGTCCTTTCTGGGTGCATAGGCATGAGCAACAGACCCTCCTGGGCCATCAAAGGGGAGGAAATCATTGTGACCTGAGGAGCAAATCCCACAAAGAGGTGACTGGAGGCTACAGGGAGGGAGCAGTGTGGATGGGTGACAGACCTCAGTCATGCACAGAGCTTTCTATTCTGCTGATTGTAAACTTTCAAGGTCCCTTTCCACACAGATTTGCCAAAAGGTCTATTTTTCACCAGGAAAACTGATGCATTGGGAAGGAAAACTTGGCTTCCTCAAGACATGGGTGGACATTTACCTATTTCTTCCATGAGGGAGGAGGAGGACAACAGAGGTTTTCTTGAAATCTATTCTATGTTTATTTTATTTTATTTTTATTTTTTTTCCCCACATGCTCTGTGTCAGCAGCCCTCAGCAGGTTACTACTTGAACCCGACCTGACTGGTAACTTCAGTGCTGGTGGCAGAAGCAAGGTCCTGAGGACAATGTGAGCCCTTCACTGGTGAGCCCTTGAATGGAAACTCCAGAAAAGGATTTAAGAACATAGGTTTAAGGGTTACGTGCAGTGCTTGCACACTCTACAGAACCCAAATGAGTGGATATATTTGTTTGGGTGTGATGAGAGGAGCTGGCTCGGAGAGTGCATGCATGCATGACTGTTAATGAAAGAGGGAAGGCTGCTGGTAAATCTACCCTGAGGGCAATGCCAAAAATGTAAGCCTTGAGTATGTCTAGAACTTTTTTAGCTCACGTAGAGTGTATGAGTAATCCCAGGAGTGTAACTAGCACTACCCACTCATCTGTGCTCTGAACCTGTGTATATTCCACAAGCCCTGAGCCCCTTGTGGTTTGTGCATACATTGTACATCATGCGCTAGGTACAGTTTCAGAGAACTACAGGCAGCTCATTACATTTATTTTCTCCCTCCTCTCCTCATCTCCCTCTACATCCTCCCTCAAACATCTTCAAGAATCATAGCCACAACATCCTGAGCAGGAATTGTGTTTTTCTGTGCACTACATGAAAATGAATCATGACCTTTTCAGGTCAATGGCTTCATACTGCCAGTATTTGGCAATAACTCACTATGGTTATGTAGGCTGTTACCTCCAGCTGCAAAGGAGATCATTATGTCTGCATCACCTCTGTCCTTCGTGACGAATTTCAGTGGGGTCACACTGCTCCAAACGCTGAATGCTTTCTTGATTGCTGCATTGACATCTGCTGGGTGAAGGTCAGGTGTAGAGTTTAGTAACCTTTACAATATAACATAGAGAAACAATTGTGTCCTTACAACTTAGCTACATAACACACTGTCTTTACATTAAGGATTGCATTATGTTTACCTGTATGTCAGAACTTGTTTTGCCCATTTTGGCTCTCCTGCAAAGGTGGAGAATCCAGCTACATCACGGAATCCAGAGCGACGTTTCTGTACTAGGTCCAAAGTGCCAGAATCTGGTTTCCCTGTCACTTCCAGCCCAAGGAATTTCTGCATTTCTTTTATTTTTTTGGTTATTGGACTATTACTTTTCCAGATGAAAGACTCCTCATCTTTCTTAAAGCCGTAGTAATTTTCCAGGTACTTCTAATGAAAACAAAGCTTTGTAGGACAGTTAAATGTGTTCACTTTTGAAGCTCTTAAAAATTATACTAATACCACATCAGACCCATATCTTTGCTACTTTTCTTTGTTCCTTGAGAACATGCATAATAGAGTTTGTTAAAGCCTGTATGAATATTTTTCTCTTAATTACAGTTATTTTGTATTATATTATCACTACAAAAGCTTTGTGTTTTACTCAGAATACATTCAGATTTTGCAGTTGTCTAATAAACTGATTATTTTCTGGTAATATGTCCCCCACTAACCTTGTGCTCCAAGGTTACCCAGAGTCATTTAGAGCAGGCAGTGAAAAAACTCGTTGAAATATATGACTCAATGCAAAATTTCAGTAGTGGTATTCCATTTACCCACATTTTTAGAGTAATAATTTGGAAAAAAATAACATCCTTATCTTATGAAGAGCTACATCTCATAATACCAGAAGTCACATAAATAACCACATTTCCACCTGACTACAAACCAAACATATGCTGACTCAGATGTTTAATTATTTGTATAATCAACTCAACACTGATGCAGTGAATGCATCAGCAGTTTTAGTTGTTCTCTACAAAAAATAAAACAGGAATGAGTCAAGGTTAAAGAAGGCTTTGACGTCACAGTACAGAGTAGAAGTCCCCCTACTTGGAGAAATAATCATGTTATTCACTCTAATGGAATTTGCAGTACATACTGGAATACATAGTAGCTCCCAAGCTATTACATACTAGCATTATTCCAGAGACCACAATGGATGTTTAATTGTTGATAGAGATCTCAGCTCTATCTACCCAGGTCTATCCTCCTTACCTGAATCACCTGCATGCCTTCTTCTTTCTCCTTCCTTGTATATGCAGGAAAAGCATGAGAAAGTGCTGCACACAATAGCAGGAAAAATGAGAGGTTCTCCATTCTCTTTTTCACTTGCCTTTAGAAAAGTCTTCTTTGTAGTATGCCACTCACCTGTTTCACCTTTATATAGTACTCATTTGCTTTATAACACTCTGCAGTCCCTGACTCACTGCTTCTCACAACTTTTAGTTAGCAACAGAATATATGCCAAACAACAGTTTTAACATAAAAAGATCGATGGCTGATCGATGAAGATTTCATCCGGTTCCACCCTTCTGGAGGTTTTGCAACATGGAAATATGATTAATGAGGAGATAACAGACCTGTATTTCTTTTTAATAAGATCATTAACCTTTTAAGTATTAAAATGCAGTTTTACTTTCCAAAAACTTAAGGCATATCTCTATAACATTTTCCATCCAACGTTCCTATTGATTTCAAATGGGTGATCAAAGGGAAAAAAACAAAACAAAACAAAACAAACAAACAAAAATTCACGGAAAGTTGTAGAACTTTAAACTGCAAATAGATTATTTATTAATTTGTTTGTTTGTTTGTTTGTTGTTGTCCATACAGGAGCATGTACTCTCATACTTTTGGAGATTATAATAGTGCCATCATCTCTCCCTTCAGCAAAGTCCTTCAAAATTAGCAGGTCAATGCTGTAACTCATGGTTTGCTGAAGTAGTGCTTTGTGCAGATTTTCTCTGATACAGTTCTCACCTGTGTTGACCTTTCTTTTGTCTGCAGGAAAATGTGGAAGAACTGAAATGAAAGAACTTTGCTCAGCATAATCAAGTTAAGCTCATAATAGAAATTGGGCTGAGGAATTTGTATGTCACTTTTCTGCAGGAGTTCCCAACATTCTTGGAAAATTGCCTGATGACTTCATATTTCGTAGTCTCTTTCTTATATACTGATTTTAAGGTTTAAAGAAGCACTCAGATTTTCTGACCTGAACTCTCTGGTGGTTTTCTCTTTCAAAGGAGGGGGTTCTCTGTTCTCTGTGCCTGCTGTTAGTGGTAAAAACTGCTGAGATTCAACATCAGGTCTATCCCAACATAGGTCCCCTTTAGCAGCTGCATGCCTCATCACACTTTCTGTACACTACCACAAATGAGGACAAGGTAGAGATGAGTAGGTAAAGATCGTATGGGTCTTGAAGAGTGCTATCTGCCATCACTGGAGGCAGCCTACTCTATCTGAGACTTCTGTGTGGGGCTGACAGAAGATTTAGGTGACAGCTGCCACACTGCAGGGCAGGTGGGATGTTGCATGTGCAGAGAAATAACCCTCCCTTCCACAGAGCTGGTAGCAGAATAGAGCTATGGAAAAAGAGGTTATAAATAAATAGTGTGCTTGCGATATTTGCTGAAATTGTTGCCTGCTGAAGAGCATTGTGGAGAGCATTGTGGAGAGCAGACTGCAAGATCTAAGCAGATGGAGTGGGTCCAGACCCCAGGAAAGTGGAAGGAAGAGGGCAGCTGTCAGGGCTCTGCAGGGGAAGCCTGGTCACTGAGGGCTGAATTCCTACCTTGCAAGCAGAGATCTAACTGAAGAATTTACATTAGGGGCAAAGACACCCTCCCTGGCACTGGAAAGACTTGGACATGCTCAGACAACAACTCAGAGCTGGGATGGCTGCACTGCTCTGAGAAGAGAACCATTTAAGGAGCTCATACAAGGAGCTTTTAATAATGACTGTGCTTATATAGTTCTGTTAGGTGTCTCACATTGAGTGGGTGAGATGAATCTGTAACTTCTGTGCAGTGTTCTCCTATGCAGTTAACACACCCACAATATCACTTGTAGAACTAGCTTCTAGCTATTTCACTATAGCTTTCCAACATTTTTCTCTTCCCATAAAAAACGCAATTTTTAACCAAGTGTTGAATGTGTCTGTGTGTGTACAGTGTCTCCATGGGTCTAGAAGAAAGAAGTAACTTTCCAACCTGTAGGATTTGGTAAATTTTCCTCACTCATCTTTCTTTCTAATGGAAGGGCCATTAGAGAAGACAGAAACAATCAAGCAGGGTATTGATGAAACTTATACAGTTTTCTCATTAGCAGCTTTCTCAAATACTCACTATTCTCACTGTTCACCATTGCCCTCAAGAGATCAATCACCTCCTCAGGCATCTTGCAACTACCTAGAATATGTTTTATGAACAACATTCCTCAGCAATCTCCTCTGAAGCTGTCTTTTGACAAGACTTCATCCAGAAGTAGTACAAGATGTAATGACAATCTCATGTTCTGGCTTAAAGAAGCGAGTGTGAAAACTGTTATGTTCTCTTCCTTTTGACCCTTAAAAAAGCCTGGATAATCTCTTAAGATTGTCCTTATCTTTCCCTCTTCCAGAGTCAGTCTTCTGCCTTGGATGGTTCTGAGCAGCCTCAGCCTATGCTACTGCTGAGCAGTGCTTAACTCAGTGTCTTCAGCCTGGCTGTGCCTCAAACACTGTGCAGCCCCCCAAAATATCATATAGCTGATGAAGATGAGTGTGGGACCAACTTCTGTTTTTTATTTTACAGTCATCTGTCTCCATCACTGTAATGCTGATTCACCAGAAGGGCTCCTCTTGTGCTGGTCAGCTTGCACACAGGTTACCCTGCCTCTCCAGTGCTGAGTATCCAGTGCCTCCTTGCAGCTTAATTCATCTTCATTTTCTCCATGCTTGTAGCAGTGCTGTCTGTCTCTGTGAGTGGAGACTTGCTTTGTACAGAAAACCTGACACAGAAGATCTTAAATCTCAGACACAGAAAACAGCATTAGACATATATTTAGACATATATTAGACATCTCCTCCGCAACTACAACAACAGTCTTGAAAATCTGGCCAGGAAGAGGAAATGCAGTTATGCCATGGGAAGATCCTTCTCATAACATCTCCAAAGATTTCCGTGTGACACAATTTTTTCCCTTCCCCAAAAGCAACATATGACACTACACCTAGTGGGATTAAACTAGTTTTCCAACCATAGACTGAGTGCTTGTGAAAGAACAGCTTTACATTTTGTCTGGAGTCCACTGCTTTGCTGTAGCATTTACAAGTGTCTGGTATATGCATCTGAAGTGCCAGGAGAGCAGGCGCTCCCTAGATTGTTTTTGCTACCTGTTGTGATATTTTTGTGTCAGCACACACTGTTACAATCTCACACAGCTAATATCCTGTAAAGACCCTATAAAGCTGTCAATTAAGCCATTAAGAAGTTTTTGAATATGTTTTGAAGTGCAAGAGAATAGAGTGTGTCTGGAACAACAGCTGTGCAGTGAAGAATTTGAGAAGTGGTGTTTTTGTGTATCTATTTTTGCAGACCCGGTCTCAGACTCCAGGAGAAGTCCATATTCTTAGAGAATGAATTCTTGAAATTATGTCTATGGGCAAGTTTCACCCACTGGTATCCAAGAGACCTTTAATTCCAAAAACGATTTATGAGTTATAATGAAATCATAGCAACAAGAAATTTTCACTTGCTCACCAAGTGTGGATAGGCAGCTCCAGAACTCCTGTTTCTAAAACAATCTGAATTACTTATTATTATATCATTTGCCAGGAATTTCCTTGCTTTTCCCAAACCAAAATAAGATTCTTTATTTGCCAAAATTTAAGACTTTAACAAAATGGAAATACAGATGGAAAATCCACTGTTAATAATACTCAGCAGTCCCTCTGTCAGGGTAAAAACCATGACATGTTGTCTTGCATTTATGGTCCAGATCAGACCAAAACACAGTAAACTTTCTGGATTACCCTTCACTGCCAAGTAAATAACATTCTTTTTTTTTTTTTTTTCCAGATACTAGCAGTTTTAACTAATTAACACCTGGAAGTGGGAGACAGCATTTTAATTTCATGTAGCTGTCTTATTGAGGTGATAACTAAGAAAAAGTACCAGTCTTGTGTTAAAGAAATAAGTTTTTAACATTATATTATATTATATTATATTAATCATATTTATTATATATTTATTTTAATGGTAATGGTGAGTCATCATTAACATCATCAATGTTCTGCCTCTCTATTGCTGAAAAGTTCTTTTTGATTCCTCTTGCAATAAGTCCACCACTCAACAAACAGGGCCTAAAGGCCTGATTTTCGCAGGTAGCCTTGACGTAGAAGCAGGTATCTAGTTAGGATATGAAAGTGTGTAGGCACTTTTAAAATCAAAGGAATTTAACTCCACTCTTAATGTATAAGGAGCATTCACAAGTGCTCTGCCTCACCCTGGAGGCATCTTTTGTCCTTGGACTGAGTTTCTTCGGTATAGGCTGTGTACACAGCACAAACTATTGAGAAAGATATCGGGAGATGTTGAGGCAACACCAGCTTTACCGTGTTTCTGCCCTGCCTGGATTTCTGCCAGGTGAGCTCACCCACTTGTCAGCCCATGACTTCAGCCTGGTACACCACAGCCTTTGTGGTAATGCTGAGCCACTCAGTCCCTACAGGACTTCTAAACCAGTCTGAGATTCACAGCTTAGTTTCTCTCCTGCCTTGGTTTAGGGCAAGGTCCTATTTTAGCAAAGCTCAGCTAGCAACCCACAAAGCTTACACAAGGAACAGAACATGTCAGACAAGAGGTTTTGAACAGTGGGAACTGGAAGACTGTCTTCATCAGTCATTCCCATCCATTCTCACTGCCTTTTCTGGTTCTACTAGAGAAAGAGGAACAGTTAAGAGGAGTCAGCTTCCTCATAAAATCACATCATCAGAGCAGTGTTATAGGAGATGGGATCAAATCCTTTCAAGGAGCAGATGGACAACAGCCAAGCTTTCTTACAGCCCAAGGGGTATATTAGTCATTGAGATATTTCTCCGCAGCAACATGTCTGTTTTGAAAAAGCAGAGCTTAGAGCTATATTTAACCAAAGCACCTATCATGGCTGCCCCTCAGCTACTGTGCTGGTGCCCTAAGTGTCATCCTTAAGACTCTAGATCCTCTCAAATCTCCTGGCCAGGCTGGCACCCCACGAGTGAGCCTGGTGCCCAACCACGTGTATGCCTGCAGAGCAAGTGCAGTTGGGTCACATCTCTGCGGCCTACGCTCCAGGCTGACTTGTGGGGTGCCAGCCCAGCCCAGGAGCTGAGGGGATGGGTTAATGCAGCCATTTCCCCAGCTTCACCACCTCAAGTCCAGCCAGCTCTGGGTCAGGCTGTGCACTTGGCGCCAGCAAGGCCTTGAACAGTGAGGATGAGCCTTAGGCGTGGTGATCTCAGGAGCAGGGGAATCCCTCACACAAAGGCAGTGCTGAGCATCTTGCTGCAGTTCAAGATATTTTCAGAAACCTGGCCCTGAATTTCAGGTGATATTGGTCTGCCCCAAGTTTTCAGATCCTCAACGACGGTAAATTGAGAGAGCTCAATGCTTCACCAAGCTGGTCTCTGAATAGCACTTTTATTGATGCCTTTCCTCAGCAAGCTGGATTTTCACAACCCTCAGCTACTGGTGCAGAGAAATCAGGTTGATCTGAAGGCTCTTTACCCCACGTAGCCTTGGGACAAGAAGGGACAATGTCATAGCTCTGTGCTGGCTTCTGGCTGGAGGATTGAACAGCCAGCATCTCTCTAGTTTGGACTAGCAGAGGGAGGGTCATGAGTCTTTCTGCTGACTGAGGAAAAGTGAGTAAAGCTGCAGTCTGGCTTTTCACTGCTTTGCATGTACACACACTGCAAAGGGATCACAGTACGTGTTCATGTGGGTTAGTGGCATGGCTTTGCCAAGGGAGCACATGTCATGACATGATGGGCCAGGTAATGGGGCAGATTATGAGGAGGTTCACACTGCAACCCAAACAAGATGGACAGAGGAAGTGTGTGTGCTTTTGTTTGTGTCTTGCCACTCTTCCTCTAGAGGAGTCATCTCCAGTGGTTACATGAAAATCCTGTTTTTTTCTTATCACTTTGACTTGTTTGCTGTGGGACTTGTCAGTGGTTCCTGTCCAGCATTGTGAGCTGGACAGTCAGCCCTGATGTCATTCCCACGACACATGTTCACAATTCAGCGTGGGTGATCTCCTGACTCCCTGGTGATTACCCTGTGACTGTACTTCCATTGCATCCCATTCTGCCTGCATGCTGTCTCTATCCCCAAACTGACTCTTCTCTCCAGTTGCTCTTGTCCTGCCATACCAACCTCCTAACTCTGCCCACCAAAACCACCTCACAGAGGCACCAAAACATGTGTCCTCTCTGGACATTGCCATGTTCCCCTTTTACCAACAGGGATACATCCTCTTTCCCAATGCCATGGGGTCAAGGCAGGTGAGGACACAGCTACCATAAACCTTCCCAATGCTACCATATGGGATCTCCTTCTGTAGCATCTGTTTCTACTTTTTCCCACAACTTCCCTTAGTGTCTTTCTTAGTGTCTGTTTCTCAGGTCTTTTCTCATTGCCACTCTAGACTGCTCAACTGCCTCTGATTCTCTTTAGCTTCCCTGCACAGCACTGCTAAAAACATTGCAGGGGTCCTGGCATTACTGAGGCTTGCATGCAGTTCTACCTTGTACCTTGACACCACAGGACTAAACCAAAATACACAAATGCCACTATTCTCCAGCAAAATACTTTTATTACTCAAAAACAATTTGATTAATAAATAGTTGGAAAAAATAAATTAAAACTGTACATTAAGTTTTACATTATTAAGATTTTAAATTAGGTATTTCAAAGCCTGTCATTTCAGAATCAGACGCACAGTAACAGCTGAATGATGTTGTCTATAGTCAAGGAACATGAAAAAACATTTCTGGTGCAAATGCAGCCCTGTACCATCATTTAATACTTCTCGCAATCAAACCAGCTGTTGCTCTTCATTACACGGACAAGTTTCTTGGTCTTGATGTCAAGCTCATACTGGTTTGATCCATGGAAAAAGTAGAAATGTCCTAGAATTAGATGGACACAACAATAGCAAATTAATATTTAAGTTCAGCATACATATTGACATATACTTGATATTTTCTTTGGTGATTAAAAAAATCATTTCAACACATATATTTGAAACATATACTTTTTGTTTGTATTAGCTGGTGGTCTTCTATTTTGTTCTTAATTACATTTAAATGTATTTACCATTTTTCTGAAGGGCAGCATCAACAGTGTGGCCAATTCCTTGGAAGTCAGCTGCTATTTTTCTTGGATATCCCTTTTCCATTGACTGGGTATTTTCATCAAAACTGAATAAAGAAATTAATGAAAACAAGAAACAAGCATGTGATGTCAATGTTGAAACCAGGTGGAAATTTTACTAAATAAGCCTACTGAAAACCCAGTAACTATGAGCTGTATAGAGAACTCAGTGAACTCTATAAATCCTGCCTGTGTGAATATTCACATCTTTACTGGCCTATGCAAGGCTGTTTTCAGAACATTAGACTAAATAGTTCAACTCTGTTCCCTGAGATTGATAATAGGTCTGGGCAGGGTTCTTACTGAGTAATAAACTTAAGCATAGAGTAAATAGTTCTTCAAATTGATTATTTCAATTTGACAGTATTCAACCTAAAAAGTGACTCCATGAGTGGAATGTAAAGTTCTGGTGTATTAACACTGTTCAAGATAATATTATTACAATTCAATTATTAGGGTTAATAATACTGTTTAGCAGAACTGTTTCTTTAAGAAATCGATATTTTGATCTCTTTCCATAGCTTTCTTAATAGATTCTTCACTTAAGCATTTCAGAGAGCTGCCCCTTAACAACTACAGAATTGGTGCATGATATGATGACAAAGTCTACTCACATTGGTTTTTTGTACTATTTCTTGTACTAATTTCATGTAATACTGCTTTATGACAACTACACAAAGCTCATTTGCTTGTGTCTCTTAATCACAAACTGGTAATAGCGAATGGATGTCTATCTTTTTCTTTACAAACTTTTTTTTGCTACAAAAGAGTTGAGTAATTGCCTCTGAGTTTCAGATTTGTATTGGCTAGGAAGGCTGACAAGAGGCCACAAATTTACTGTATGAATTCTAATATAACTTCACTTTTTAAAAGCTATTTTGATTCTCTGTTACACAAGAGAGAAATTGGCCTTACCTCCAGTACTTGTTGCCTACAAAGAAATAGGTCTTCTTGGTATTTTGGTCATGAACAGCTGCATCTATTTTCCTGACACTTCTGGGAAAACCTAGGTTCTGAATAGGCTTGGGGAATCCTGCCTCTATATTGTAGCCACTGACAGCCCAGTACTGGTTGTCTGTTGAGAAAAACAGAAAATATTAGTAGGGATTCCCAAAGAAGCTGAACTCCTTTTTTATCAAAGTCCCAGAGTTTTCTGTGTAATAAATGCATCCAAGTAGCACGGAAGTCCATCTGAGAACATGTCTTTTTAGGACACACACAATTTTGAATATTTCAGAGACTGGATATCGGATTTTCCATTTTTAATGCTCAGTATGGTATTATAAAATGCAATAGCTAAAACTCAGCATGTTTTTTAGGTGTGCTTGGCATCTTTTAAAATGCATCTGAATAGCAACGCATTCAATGAATTTTGTGACAGCTTTGATCTCTCTCACTAACAAGAGTAACATCATATTGTGCAGGACTGCCATGAAGCAACATTAACTAATGATATTAAGAGCATTTTGAAAGTGAAAATGGGTTTAAATATTAAGAATATATGTTGTTATTATATCGTTTCCATTATGATTACATCACATACACAAGTATAGGCAAGCTAGCAGTACTACCATTACTTCACTTATTCATGGAAAGGACTGATGGAAATATAAGAGAAATACCTTTAAAAAAAGTCACTCGATCCTTCTTGTCAATCTCATAAGCAGCATCAAAGCCAGCTGCCAGTGATGGCCAGAATGTGGAGATGGTGTCATGCTCTATCTCTGAGAAGTAGGGACTTTTACGCCAGACGTAGCTGATAGAAATGAAAACAGCCAAGTTTCATTGTTCCGATTTCACTAGGAGATCAGTGGCACAGAAATGTACTTAAAAATCCCATGTCTGATGCTGAAGACAGTCCTCCCTATAGGGCAAAGCCATCACCCCTTTTGGGATGCAGTGCTATGCTTTGCCCTGCTCTCACATAGATATTTGTCCCTTACTTCTGCTTGCACTGATGTCACAGAATGGTTGAGGTTGGAAGAGACCTCTGGAGGTCACGTTGTCCAATACCCCATGTGCAAGCAGGACCACCTAGAGCCTCTTGCCCTGTGGACTGCTCCACTGACACCTTGATGGCTTGCCCATCAAAGTGTGATGCCTGTGGTAGTGCTGACCATTGAAGCTTTGTCTTCACCATGTCCCATATGGGCCGGCACAGCTTTGTTCTTAACTTCAATTTGCTTACAAATACTCACTAGACATTCTTGAATAATATGTCAAAACCCAAAATAAGGAGGAATTGCTTCTTGTTCCCCTTCCCTATAAAGTTTTTAAGCTAGAATACTTCATTACATGCTTTGGGAGGGGAATCAGACCCACTTCATCAAAAGGAGTTTGTTCAACCAAAACACAATTGCCCACCCAAGAAGTGGGTGAAATGCTGGGCCTGACATGCTGTTCTCTTTCTCCAGGGTGAGAGTGTACCACCTTGTTACAGTACTCAGTGTCAGAACATACCCAAAAAACACCTCTAATGGCAGTGCTTATCTACAGGCTGTACTAGGCACTGGCTCAGTGTGGGCCCCTAGGTCAGAAAACCACTAAAGTCATCAGCAGTACTTTCCACAGCTCCATGACCCAGATGTGGGTTGGTGTGATAAAGCTGTGGCTGCATATGAAGCAGCTGCAGGCTGAGGAGTGATGCTGGGATTATTCAGTCTTGCGCAATTGTAACAGACCTGGGTGATGATGGGTGATGGCTTAAAACATTTTACTCACCTGTCAGTAAACCATGTTACTCAGCTCTTGCTGGGCTAGTACAAATTTGCAAAGTTGCCTTAGTACTTTCAGAAAGAAATATCTTCCTTTGTAACCAAGGGAAGATAAATTCCTTGAATTGAACTTTATGTTTTGCCTTTGTGAGTCTCGGAAGAAGGTATTGCTAGAAAAGAAATCACTTACCTGTCTTTGAAGAACAGTATTTCCCCACGAAGAGTAGTGATAGCATCAAAAGTTAAATGAGGGTCACAGTCCGCTGGTCTTTTTGAGGGTGTCATTTCTGTTGGTTCTTCCCGGGGTGACATTTCTGTTGGTACTTCTGTAGGTGTCATTTCAGTTGGTTCTTGTGGGGGAAGCACTTCTGTTGGAATTGCAGGAGACTCCCTGGGGGGTCCTTTGGGAAACAGATAAATGTGGATTTAGAAGGTGAATTAGGGTTTCATGTTGCAGAGCTTCAGGATGTATCCTACTGACCCAAATGTATAGGTTCTTTAAGGTTAAAGATATTAGACTTAAAAATATTAACCTGTTAAAATATTCTCATATGGTTTTACCTTGACAAGCTGTTGCTCTCTCAAAATGTATGTGCTCAGGAGTTAATGTAGAGCAAACACAATTTCCTAATGGCAGTTGTGCACGTTTGCCCTTTTGTGGAAGGTAGGATAGCTTAATACTACAGTTACATGCTGTTCCTCCAGTAGCGTTAGAGAAAAGCTCTTGGACTTTTTGATTTAGTGGCACGGACACAGCCCACAGATTCCATTTTGCAGCTGTTGACTTTTAGCCACAAAGAAACTGAGTGATTTACCCAAAATAATATCAAGAAATTAAATCTCAGCATCTTTCCTATAGTACTAAGATTAGTACTTTTCAGCTGTTGAATAAAATTTGTTATAAATGCTTATCTACTGCCCAATAAAAATGATACTTTTTGCTTACCATAGAGGGCCTGAATGCCATCAATATCATCCTGAGTAAGTCTGAAGTTTCTTGTATCCTTGGCCATATATATAGGATACATCAAGGCACCGAAGACATTGGAATGGCCAAGACCCAGTGAGTGGCCCAATTCGTGAGCAGCAACAAGAAATAAGTTGTATCCTAAAACAAAATTCCAGCACAGAGAACAAGCACTAAACAAGTGTTCTTGCATGGCAGTGAGATACAGTTTTCATCTTCTCATTCATGACATATCGTTCATGGTGTTAACAACACAGCAAAATTTAACTATGTCTGGGGTAAGAGGTTCCCTGGCATGATAGAAAAGAAATGAGTTTCCAGGGGAACCAATCTGGGAACACTGCTCATGCTGCAGAAATTTTCCTGCCAACAAAGATTCAAAGATTCTTTAATGTTAATATAGACTGAAAATTGGATGAGGACATTTTAATCATCTGGTCACATTTCAAATATCATAAATGACATGGAACTCATTTGATAACTACTTCAGAAAGACCATTATCATGTAAGCTCTGATATCATCCCCGGACATTGCTGGACACCAGAAAACCTCACTATTATCAACAAATTCAAGACCTTTTTGTTTTTCTTTTTTCTTTTCCTTTGCAGAATTTTAAGATTTCCATCATTTTAAATAATTTTATTTAAAAAAAAGGGGGGGGGGAGGGGCAAGAGCTCACTATTACAACTTTTGGGTCATTACCTGATGGCCCAAATTCCCTGCCTTACAATGTCATGATTACCCAATTGCTGGTTCATACTAAACTCATTTGCTTCATTAAAGCTGCAATTGCAGTCTGTGGCTTATCTTCAGGGGATTATCATGACTGCAGCCCAGATCAGAACACGCAGAATCATTGTACTAAATTATGCTGACACTTTACACCTCAGCAAATACTGGAATTACTGACATAGTGTCTGTGACTTCACTGTGTCTTCAAGACAAATGCTGTCTAATAAAAAAAAGACAAAACAATTTTTAAGGTTACTTGCCATTATAGGTGGTAAATTTGGTCCAGTTTTCATCTTCATCAAAATGAGCATCTCCTCCTATCCCATTGCTGGGGGGATAGGCATGAGCCAGAGTTCCTCCTGGACCATCAAAGGAATAGAAATCACCATGATCTAAAAAAAAAAAAAAAAAAAAAAAAAAAAAACCAACAAGAGACACTTTTCATCAGCTCTGTAGGAAAAAGTGACAAATACTTATTCCTAGGACAGGAGGTCCCCTTACATCCAGCAGCAAAGGAGATCATTATGTCTGCATCACCACTGTAGGTCCTGGTGAATCTCAAAGGGGTGACACTGCTCCAGAGATCGAAGGCTTTTGCAATTGCTTCATCCACATCAGCTTGCAGCATGTCTGGAGTGTAGTTCAAAATCCTGTAAAACAAGACAAAAGGAACTAAAAACAAGCAGATCACAAGTGGCTAAGGCACAGAGTATGGAGGTCAAATGTTTTAATTGCTGGTTGTTATTATTTATAGGTCTGGTTGCTTATTTTCTAGTTATCTGCTTACATAATAGAGGAAGTTTTTGAAGGTATCATCTTTTTCAGAAATCCTAGCATAGATATTCTCAGTTGTAACCCTCCTATCCACTGATTATGTTATTTAGTATGCTTTTAACAAACTGATGTAGACTGCTGTTCTGGTCTTTTTTATCACTGTTCGGAAACCTAAAGCAAAAGATCTGAATGCTCACCACACTCTTGGCCCTGTCATCCTGAATGGGGTTTTTGTGAGGACACATACAGGAGCAAATAGTAAAGAACCTGCTGGCATCACTTCTGCCTGGCAGCCACAAAGCTTCCCAGTGGTGTACAGAGAAACATGCTTTAATATGTATTACCGATATGTTATATGTTCTTTCTTCCACCTAGGGTTCTGTGGGAAGGTGCTGTATGAATGGACGTCTGGTATCCCACATCTGGGCTGCTTCATCATGTCCAGTGTCTTGGGATTCAGCTCCCCGGTCACCTCCAGCCCAAAGAATGATTGCATTTCTCGGATTTTGTCAGCCATGTGATCGAGGTTCTTTGATTTAAAGAGAGAGTGTTTCTCTTCTTTAAAATCATAAAAGTTTTCCAGATATTTCTGATAGGGAAGGAAAAGCAACAATTTAGAGCATAAATTTTTCTTTTCAAAGCAAGAGCATTGTTAGTAAAATATTCTTCATGACTATATTAATTTTCTCAATAAATTGTTCTCTATATTTTGTCTATAGTCTTTACCTGAGCAAACTGCATATCTTCTTTTTCCTTTTCTGGAGCCACGGGGAAAGCATAAGAGCATGCAATATGCAGTAACCCAAGGAAAGCAAGGATCTTCATTTTCATCTTTGCCTCTCTGTCCTATGAGCCCTTATAGAAGACCTCTCAATCACTTCTGTCCAAAGCTCACTAGTGTTTCTCTATTTATATCAGTTGCCTGCTTGCTAAAGTCAACAGCTGCATGACTCAGTTAATAACATCCTCTGATTTCCCACAGAAACACGGAAAACAGATTTAGTTTTAGAAGCAGGCTAACACATGACCGTTTACCTTTCCCGAAAACCCCTGATTTTGCAATCATATTACTGGACATTATTCTTTTTTCCCTTCACTCCTAAAACCCAACAATATTTCAAACTTGTGAGTATCTCACTTTATAATTGGTCACCTAGAAAAAATCACCTCATTTTTTAGAGGTGCTAAAGGGACCTGGCTCTTTGCGAGGGACAACAGTCTGTAATTCATTGTAGCATATGAACGGAGACTTCCAGAAACTGGCCTCACCTTTCTTAGCGCGGCACCTGTGCAGGACCTCAGCATGTCAGGGATGATCCCCTTCCTTTAGCCCATCTTTTCCTGAAAATGTTAGTGATATAACCGATTATACAAATGATCCATTTATTTCTCCTCTTGAACAGCCCTAACATCTCAGCACAGCTACAGCTATATTGCTGCCTGACCCATGTAATCACAGACTTGTGGCCATGTCCCCTTGTTCTCCCATACTCATCCCAGGCAACCCACACACCACAGTGCAAGGGTTTCAGTAGAGAAGCCCAGATCATACACCATGGTCTACATCAGCCAAGGGCATTTTCACAGCTAAAAAAGATATGGTGGAAATTGCCCTAGAGACTACCTGGTAGGGAGTTTTCAGAGAACCTTTCTAATACATCCCCAAAATTGGGTGGAAGATGATAAGGTTTTTGCTTGTAGATTCCTAGTTCTCAAATTTGCCAGAAGTCCTACTTTAAGTTCCCAATCCTTTTCTGAATGTGGTGCATTACACTTTGTGCAGATGCTGCAGAAAAAACATCACACAGTTCCGTCTTTCTTGCTGGTCATTTTTGAGACATCCATCTTTTGAAGCAGAATTCTCCTGTGTTGACTTTGTATCCAAAAGTAAGTACAAAAGGAAAAAAAATATGAGCTAAAAATAGTCTACTTGTTTTTGAACATGAGAAAAAGAAGGAAAATAAACCTCTTTGCCAGTGAAAGCAAATTTATTGGAAGCTTCAAAAAACAACCCTGGCACCACAGCAGCTGAGCTCGGCAGTCTGCGAGGTAGCCTGGGGAAAGGGCATGGCCTCCTTCCAAAGGCAACTGGAGCTGCACTGCCCAACTGGAGAAAGTCACACTGCATGCCTGACCCGGGTCACAGCCCAGGTCCCTGAACTGCTGAGTCAGGTGGCACCGATGTTTGTGTCTAAGACTGCAGTGGGATGTGGACGGCTCTGCCAATAGCTCACCGCTGCTCTTAAGGAGTGCTCCTGACCCTTCCATCATGGCTAGCATTCCTGCTCCTTCCCTGTGGTCTCCAATATCAAGTGCACCCTCAGGGAACTGAATCAAAGGGCTGCAGTTACAGAAAAGTATGTATCCCAGAAAAACAATCCCTGACTGTTTTCTTCTGAGGTTAGCAAACTGCACTGGCTCTCTGTGGTGTGAAAAGAGCAAAAAAGCTCAAAAGAGAAGGAGGGGTGGGCCGGCACAGATAGGGATGGGGATGCAGGGAGGCAGCCAGGTGTGAGGCTGGGATGCTGGGGCCTCTCCTTTTGGCATCAGCAAGGTAAAAGATTGTCTCAGTCATGGGACAGCACCCCAAATTACATTTGTAGCATACAGTGTCTGTATTCCTGTGAAGGAATTCAGATGTGAAGCTGAATTTTAAATACTGTGTTTGTATCTGTTTGCACCTAGCAGAAGCAGTTAGCATATGGAAGTTATCCTCCTTGCTTTCAGCTGCATGTTTTGTTAACACCCTGCTTGTTGTGTCCAGGCGGATCTGGAATGAAGCAGTCAGAGCAATGAGATGCAGCACAACAACTTGGCAAACATTTTACCAAGCCCTTTTTATTGTTTAGGAGACTACAGCTTCTCATTGACTTTTGTACGTCTGCCGATAGGTTTGTTACAGCTCCTCTGTAGCTGCTGAGTTGTCTCTGTGCTCGAGCTGACATTTATAGAGTGGCAGGTGAGTGCTGGGGGAGAGCTGAGTGTTGCCTTGTCAGTACATTTGGCAGCACAAGTAGGGAAAATTCACAGTGAGGCAGCCTGTATGACTCTGAGGTGCGTGAGCAAGTCTTTTCTTTTTTCTTGTTTGAGATCCAAGACAGGATTTTCCTCCTTGTGTTGACTCTGAAGACCTTAGCAACTTTTAGGGTTCAAACTAGTGGGTGTTCAGTCCTGGCTTTAGGTGTCACAGAATGTGAGCAGGAACTGTTTTGTGGCTTTAATGTAAGGTTTAAGGTGCTTGAAAATACTGTCAGTAGCCATAGTGGAGATTTGTCAGCAAAGACATAGCTGTGCTTTAAATGGGGTGATCTGAGCTGAAGAAATGACCTCTCGTGGCACTTTTGCCTGACCTATTGGTTCATGAGTTCTGCTTCAGGGGTGCCCAAAGGCACTTTATTTTTGACGAGGCTGAACAGGTCGGTGCCTATTTCATGCCCTGGCCCTACAGATAACCCCAACAAGAAGCTGATCTTATCATCTGCCCCAAGAGGCTGCTTCCCTTGATGAGCCCCAAAGTCACTGTTGCCATCTGACTGCCCCGGAGACTGCATAGACTGCAGCAGTGACTCTTGCCAGCTTACGCAGCAGCAAAGCAGCCAGGATGGATTCAGGAACACTGCTCATTTCTTCCCTCATCTCATCTGCACTGAGACTCATACATCCCATATCTCCAGTGAGTGCCTTAATCACCACATTAAGGGACAAACATGGGTACTTTCCCAGGAAGACCCCCAAAGTTGGACTGAGCCTTTAGCTGAAAGCCTGCCAATGTGCAGGCTAATGCTCCTCCACCACAGAACTGCTTGTTCTCTGACAGCGTATTTCATATTATCCTATAAAGTCTAGCTCAAGTGCCAGGCTTTTCAGAAGATTTGTCAAAATTTTAGCTGGGAATTTTGCCATTTCTTATTTTTATATGCTTGAAATTCCATCTAGAAATGTCATGCCAGTTTTATTTGGCAGTTTTGACTTGTGGAAAGAAGTGGAAGCATACTTAACATAGTTACATAAACAATTATCATTGACCGTATAAACAACTGCAAATTAGGTCAAAGGAAGCTTGAAAAAAAATAGAGGTATACACACTATGATTTCACATCCTAAATTCATAGAAGGAACTATAAATTCTCCCACCTCCTCTTCCCCATACCGTTTCTAAACTCTCCCCAGCTCTAACTTGTCTGTGCCAAAGAAGCAGGAGGGAGTATGAAGAGCTTGGACATACCCAGGCATGAAAGAAGCTGCTGATTTTCTCCACTTAAACAGGACTGCAAAATAAATTCACAGTAGCCTGCTCTAAGGCTTGAGGTGCAACGACTTCACATCAAACAATGTCACTTTACATCATTAGATGAATCAGTGTCTTAGCTAGAAAACAGCTAGATTACAGAAAAGAAGTGGTTGGGAGAGGTACAGAAGCAGAAAATTTAGCAGAGCTTTATATGTTCATCTGGATATTCCCAAATGATAATTTATTGTGTTATGAATGAAATGCAGTAAATTGGTTTTACAGAAACAATATATTCTGAATAATGCTGGGGTATTGTGCTGCACTTTTTGGCTTTTCTAACTTATTGGATGTGTGTTCTTTTACTTTTCAAAAAAAAATTAGGGAAATAGGTTTTAGGAATGAATGGGGTTTCTACCTTTGCCACATGGAAACAAAAATAGGTCTGCTATTAAGAGAGAGAAATCTAAGAATATTTACTGAAAATGAAACACTTTCTATCTATCTCTGCAAGATAGTATTTTGAGACTACTGAAATTAGCCTGAAGTAAGTGCTGATTTGAATTGCACAGTTTTGTCTGTATATCCATATAGCTCCATTCATCAGTGGAGATTTTTCATCCTAGTTTTACAATATACAGCTGCTACTAATAACTATGTTAGGCATTTTTCTACTTCATCTGGGCATTTTGTCCAGGTTTCATTGCAAACCGAGAGATGGCATGTAGAGATAGCCTCAATGGCTGATTTTAATTAACTAGGAATTCAGATATTTTTTCAATTCTGTATACTCTCCTCGAGTATTATCAACAATAGCAAAGCCGAAATCATTTACATACTTTTCTTTAAGTACTTTTTCTTTATTTGTATAAACAAGTTTCATAATCTGCATGTCATTTCCTTTCACCAGAGTCTGGCTTAATAGTTTCTGACGAAGATGTTCTCAAAGTGATTGCAGTTCATTGATGCTATATCATCAGTTATTGAACAAGAAGCAGGCCAGAACACAATGCCCCAGAATTTTGAAGTTTTCAGTAATGAAAGAGCAATACAAAATTTTGAAATTTTGGCATCCTACATCTGACCTCCTACTTCATAATAGGCAATTTATCAGGGCTATAATCTGAATTTAGACATGGCCTTGAGCAATGGGTGAGGCAGGAAGCACTGTAGCTGTGAGACACAATTAATTCAGTTTCCTCTTTACCATCCTGGCACCTACTAGCTTCAGACTATGCCACTGTCCCAACAAGGCAAGCCACCAAAGAAATTGGACATGATCCAACCTTTCCTGCTAAAGGAGAAGGCTCAGTAGAATGTTGCCGCCCCTTTCCTCTCACACACACTCACTTTCATGGACAAGGACCTAAACCTGTGTGATTCTTATTCTATTATAAAACGTATCAACAAACATCCACATCTTCGGGCTGGTGGATAACGTGATGGTCATTTAGCCTCAAGAAGATACACTGTAGCTTCTTGGCTTTGTAAGACAGAAAACAAGTCCATGGAAAATGCTTTCCCATGTACTGTTGATCATCCTATCTCTTAACAACAGTTTAAGCATTTGCCTCATGTAGTTAGGTAGTTCCAAAAATCATATAGTTAATATTATGCAGTTATTTCATTCATTGTAATGAACATTATTACAGTAGATGTAGTATTAGAAAGAGACAGGGAACTTGATCCTTTAAAGAATCTCTGACTTTTTCTGGCATTCCATCTGGTGTGGACTGGAAAAAGCTTACAGCCTTGATAATTTGTCATGGAAACCCTGACTTAGATATTCAGCCAAGATGCTATAGCCCTATATGAAGCTCAAGAAGCCTCCTTTAGAAGCCTTAGCTCTGCCCTCTGATTCTTATGGCTATGAGCAGAAAAAGCAGGAATGTATTCCAGGAAGCCGCCTGTCATTCCCCTGTTATATGTAATGGTCATCATTTGATAATTTAGGCAATCAACTACTGGCAATCTCAGTCTTCAGTTCATGTTGCATATATGAATATTGGTATCTCATACAATATCTGCTATCTTTCATGTGTAAACCATGGTCTCTGAATCTATGCTTCTTAAGCAGAAAGTCTTCTGGATACAGATGACTTACAAAAGGTGCAACATATTTATTTATTCAGGTGCAGAAACTAGAACAATCATTTTAAATACTGACTAATGCGCTTGGCCAGTGATTGGTGCAGTCTTCAGTTATATGTGGCTGTGGTGCTAGGAGTCCATTTTTTGTAGCAGAACATTTGATGTTTAGTACACTTGGAATTCTTCGGCTGCTTCATATTTCCTTGCCCCTTTTTTGATACGGATATGATCACCACTTTGTGTAGTGATCTACAATGGTTCTTCACCAGCCAACATGACATCACTAAGGGCAGATTGTGCTTGACAAATCTGGTGGCCTTATAAGATGGGGTTACACCATTGGTGGATAGGGGAAGAGCAACTGATGTCAGCTACCTGAGCTGGTACAGAGCATTTGACACAGCACTGTTGTATCTAAATTAGAGAGACATGGATGTGATGGATGGACCACTTGGTGGATAAGGAATTGTCTGGATGGTTGCACTCATAGAGCTGTGGTTAACAGCTTGAAGTCCAGGTGGAAAACAGTGGTGAGTGGTGTTCCATATGGGGACTGGGACTGTTTAACATCTTTGTTGATGACATTGGCAGTGGGATTGAGTGCACCCTCAGCAAGTTTGTGAATGACACCAAGCTGTGCGGTGCAGACAACACACTGGAGGGAAGGGATGCCATCCAGAGGAACCTGGACAGGCTGGAGAGGTGGACCCATGAGGTTCAATAAGTTCAAGTGCAAGGTCCTGCACCTGGGTTGGGGCAATGCCAAGCATGAATGCAGGATGGACAAAGAGTGGATTGAGAGCAGGTCTGAAGAGAAGGACATGGGTGTGTTGGTGGATGAAAAGGTGAACATGGGCTGGCAAAGTGTATTTGTGCCCAGAAAGCCAACTGTATACTGTGCTGCGTCAAAAGAAGTATGGCCAGGAGGTGAAGGGAGGGGATCTTCCCCCTCTGCTCTGCTCTTGTGAGACCCCACCTGGAACCCTGCATTCAGCTCTGGGGTCCCCAGCACAAGAAGGACATGGACCTGTTGGAGCAAGTCAAGAGGAGGGCCACGAGAATGAACAGAGGGCTGGAGCACCTCTCCTATGAAGACAGGCTGGGGGAGCTGGAGGTGTTCATCTTGGAGAAGAGAAGGCTCAGGGGAGACCTTATAGGGGCCTTCCAGTACCTAAAGGGGGCCTACAGAAAAGCTGGAGAGGCACTCTTTGTCAGGGAGTGTAGTGATAGGACAAGGGGTAATGGCTTTAAAATAAAAGAGGGTAGGTTTAGATTAGATATAAGGAAGAAATTATATTCTATGAGGGTGGTGAGGAACAGGTTACCCAGAGAAGCTGTGGATGCCCCATCCCTGGAAGTGTTCAAGGCCAGGCTGGATGGGGCTTTGAGCAACCTGGCTTAGTGGTTGGTGTCCCTGACTATGGTAAGGGAGTTGGAATTTGATGTTCTTTTAGGCGTCTTCCAGCCCAAACTACTCTATGATTGTATAATTAAATAGCTGCCAGTAGACCATGAGCACCAAACATTAATTTTACCTTAAGTTCTTATAATTTTTAGCTGGGGATCATCACAATTTGTACAATTAATCATTTCTTTACATTAAGGTATTTGTTAGAGAATGTATAGTGCTCTAACTCTCCCTTTGTAAAAACAAAACAAAACAAAACATAAATGGGAAGCCACTGGATGGTTTAGAGACATTTTGGGCTTGGAAGTTACTGGTACGTGTGCAACAACCACTCCTTTCTGTATCTTTTGTCACATTGTTTTCTAGAAGTGGCATCCTCCATCTCACCACCAGCTACCTGAACAGTGGTTACTGCCCTCACAGAATATGTAGCCCTCAGAACACGTAGCTGAGATATTCAGATGAATTCACATTATCTCACTCCAAATAAGGTGGATTATTAGGTCTTTATAATTTTAATTGCTTAATCAAATTCAAGTGATTTGAGTGAAGTACGCTAGGGAGGAATTAACTCTGCTATACAGCAGAGGGACTGGTGAGCAGCAGTTTCTCTAGATGGTACTACTGAGGATGGCGCAAGAGCTGACCTTGTATGTGCAATAATGGCCAATTAGTTTTCAGATGTTAAATGAAATTATTTTTTCATGCTGACTATGTTCTAAAGGAATTGGACTCATGACTTGGTTGGAAGGGATTATCCCAAGCTTCATTTATGTACAGGGGCCTCCAGCTAAATGAAAAAAGTATGAAGCAAGCTCATCAGGATGTTGCTTCACTATAGTTTTGTAAGATTTGATCACGGTATTTTCTCTCCAAAATCTTTTGGTATAATGCTTCACATATCAAAGACCAAATAATCTCATCCCAGAGCTATGAGAAGTAGTTCAGGTGAACATGAACAGGAAGAAGTGTTGTGGGTAGTCATGGAGTTTGAGGAATGAAGCAACAGGCAGCTGTGTAGTTCATAATAATTGATTTTTTTCCCTAGCTCATGCTTTTACAAAACACAAAGCTTGTCAATACATCTCCTCTGTCTTTACTATAAACACCTCAAAATAAAACCATTCTAATCTCCAGATTGTACATCTGCTTCTTGTAATGGAAGACACCCAGTGCACCATGGACTCTCTCAGTATGTATGTAGTGAACTAAGCCTTTCAAAGATGAGCTGGAAACTCAGTCACATGGCTGCACTGGGTACCAAAAACCACAGCATAAACACACACTATTATGTCATATTATGACCCCAGCCACTAATCTAGCTATTGTGCACAGGTTAAAATTTATCTCTCCGTTTTCTCTAGATATAACTAGAGAAAACTTATCTCCCCACAGAAATTTTGGTTAGCTTTACCTGTCTCTTAATAATAGATTCTGAGGCCCACACATACCAACTTTATTTTACTATAGAGATGATTACTTGATACACTCATAATTAAACTCTGATTAAACAATTTCATCTTGTATTTGATTCTGAAGCCATCTGCGTTATCACAATGAAAAAAATCTTGAAAGTTTATCTATCTAATAACAGACCTTTTTTATCTATAGTATTTAGTAGATGGATTCCTGCAACATAAAAAAATAGTAATTAGATTCAGTTTAATTAGTACTAAAAATATCAAATGTCCACAGAGAATAGGCTGTGATCTTTCTTTACATATATATTCTGCATATTTTTTAACATTTTTAATGTTTCTCCAAGTAGCCATTGATCTTTGGATTTGTACTTCAAAATATTGGATTATAACTATCTCAGGTGATACGAGAATATCCTTTCCAGGCACTGGAATTCTTAAAGCACCTGTACTGCAAGGAATTTATGTTTTTGCTGTATTCAAATTTTCTTCCATTAGAGTCAGGATTTTGTGTAAAATTGATCATTGGTTAATTCCTCTATGTCTATGCCATACATTCACTTCTAATTTTACATGACAATAGAATTAAAACTTGTGAATCAATAAAAAATGCAATAAAATACAGAGAGCTATAATTACTGTATTCCAATTGTATGGAAGAAAAATAGAGTAAGGTCAATTATTTGTGGACGTGGTGCTTAGGGACATGGTTTTAGTGGGTGATATTAGTGGTAGGGGGATGGTTGGGCCAGATGACCTGGAAGGTCTTTTCCAACCTTAATGATTCTATGATTCTATGATTAACATATTATTGTGGGGTAAAACTAAGAAAAGTTTAATTGAAACTAAAGATTGATCATTTGATGTAAAGTGAGTGAGAATCTGGTCTGAATTCCTTTTGGCATCAATAGGAGTTTCAAAGGTGGAAGAGAGGAAGAAATCCCCTAAGTTTTATTGTTCTAATAATAGCTCAGACATGATTCAATTTCAATATTGATAATAAAAGAAATATAAGATAGATAATAAAAGAAATTGCTAACTACTTGAGAAATTTTATGTAATATGAATTAGTCACTGAATGTGTTAAAAGTAATCATACAAGACTGCTAAATTGTTAATAGTTTTCTATTACTTCTTAAATATGATGTGCCCAGCAACTCTATTTTCCTTTTCTCCACCAACAAAGTTTCTCTTTCCTTTAGGAAATACACTGGTCAAGTATGCTCAAAATTTCCCAGATTATATTTTAGCCATTCCAATCTTCTACACCATCTATTACTTCATGTAGTTAGAAAAAAATTTCCTGCCCAGAGTTGACCAAGAAAAAAAAAAGGGGGGGGGGGGGGGGGAAGAAGAGAAGTTATTTGCATCAAATTTTTAAGCTATTTGATAATCAGAAGGTGCCGAGTGCCAAGAACATTGAAACATTTGAAACAGTTTTTCTCCTGAACTTGACGAGTTTTGATTTTTGTTTTTTCTTAATCAGAGCTTCAAATGATGGGAGAGCACCCTGACAGAAGAAGCTCACTGCATGTACCCTGTTTCTTATACTGCTCTCCAGCAAAGTCTACCACGACACAGTCTGGAGACAAAGCATGAGGTAAGCTAGGTCTTGCTCTTATTCACAGTGGCACCTTTTGTCTTCCTACTAAGAAGCTTTTACAGAGTCACAGGATGGTTCACAGAGGAGATAATTTCCAGGTGAAGGGATCAGAGGGAGGAGATTCCTCCAGTGCACTAGCTGAGCCTGAAGGATGGTCTTGAATAACATCAAAGGATATCTTTATGCACACAAACTTCTTTAGAGGACTAGAAAAACAAACAAACAAACAAAACAAAACAAAACACTGCAGCTGTGCCCTCCATTATTTCTAAAACCCCAGCATATTAAGGATCGGGTTAACTAAAAGCTTTTGTCTGCGTAAATTCAGGGATCTGGTTTGTTAATAGCTCCCATTACTGTCAAGGCTGTGTAAGAGGTGTCTAGGGAAAGCAATTTATTCAAACTGTCTGAAATAACTCCTTTAGGATGGAGCAAACTAACTCTTAGTTTCCTCTGTTTCTCCATTGACTATAGAGAGAATTTTATATCAGTGAGAGAAATTTTCCACAAGAGTCAACATTTTGGTGCAGCTGTATAAATAATTATGAGTTTTTCCTTTTAGCAAAAGTGCCAAAACTAGCTGCCAGTCATGTTATATACTGAATCATTAGCACAGAAAATGGCAGACATGGATAGGAGTACGTTCTGCTCTTAAGCGATTTAGAGGACACACAATCTGGTCAATAAAAGCTAATAATTTGTTATTGGTACAAAATGGATAGTGAAAAGAAAAGGTAAAGACATCATGTGTGCTGTTCAACAAAGAATAATTCAGAAAGTGCAATAGGATTTTCATCATCCTATAGCATCTGTTCCCCATAGCAATAAAAGAAATACCTTTAGTTAACTTGATCTGGAATATTTTCTAGAAAAAGAAATCTCCAGTGTAATCATGGCTACCGAATTCCAGTTCGGGAATTAAGCAGAGAGTGCCAATATCACAATTCCTCCTAGCAGGCATTTCAACAAAGGAGAATTTAACCTAAGTTGTACTGCAGGAAAATGAGTTTGACTCAGTAATCCATATCATATTTCTTGAAGCTAACTCTTTCTTATGAGAGCTAAAATGATGTGTGACTCAGTTGTTTATGGATTATTTAGTAGAGTGATTCAATTATTATCATCTGCTTGAGGATCAGTTCTTGAACAAAGAGTATGGGAAAGTATTTGCATTTCACTGCAACAGTCACATACCCACTTCCATAACTGGCAGAACTATACTGATGGGCTCTGAGCAAACATCCAGAAGATGTAGGTCTATGAGAATGAGGAAACACTGAGGATGGCGGAATATTCTGAAAATCCCATGTATTTAATGAAGAGCTAGGCATTGATCCTTCACGAGCATTAACTAAATCCAAGTTATTCCAAGGAACTTCCTTGAAAGAATATATTCAAATGAGAGATCTCTTGAGTTCAAAGCACATCTTCATGTTTAAATAATGAATTAGTACCGTTGTAGGTGTGGCAGCACAGAACCTTACTGGCAGAAATCTACTTTGTGTGTCATTTAGATAAACCCTATGCACCCAGAGGGAGAGAGTGGCGACAACTTCTTAACACCTACCCAAGTACACAAAGAGGTTCAAGGACTGATCCTGGAGAGCATGGTGTGACTCCTGCTCTCCTGCAGCCATGATATCTTGTTGCCCCTTCCCCAAAACAGGCATTTCTTCTTCATGCTGTCTGCTGGGGTGCCTGGATGTATGCAGAGGCACTGCTTGGAGGGTGCTAACTGGCACACGGTTGGAAAACTGAACACAGTCAATGATCCACTGCTGCTGAAGTCCTGTCCCTATCAGTTTGGTGGTGTGGGTGTAGTCTCTGCTGACTGTGACAGGTAATGTTTCCTCTAGCTGTGATAGGGCCCTGTCAGGGCCAGGGACCAAATGAAGGTGTGCTCCACACAGGTGAGTTGGAATAAGTCCCCTTCCCTCCTTCCACCAGTGCCATGCTGCAGGCCATGCACATCAGTAACTACCCCAGGAACAAATCTCACCTGCCCAGCAGCTGACTGTCCATACTAGTCCCACAGCACTCAGCACCATCCCTCTCTTCTCCCCGTGCCCTTTCTGAACGTAGGACATAGGCCCAGAAGTTAGCATGGAGTTTGCTGATATCTCATTTCCTGGCTTAGAATATTTTACCGGTGGGTTTGAGCACCCTTTTATTTGCCAAATACTTCTGCAGAAGAAGTATCAATCCTAAGGCCAACTAATGTAACAAACACAAAATAACAGCTGCCACTTTCCTATCTGTAAATCTGAATTTAGTACTTGCACAATACCTATCTGTCTGGGCTGTTTCATTGCTTTGTAATAGCATTAGCTACGTGAGAAAAAGAAAGCTGAGAAGGAATCTCAGAGATGGAATCCAAAAATCCCTCTCCAGAGATCTGTCTTTCCTTCTAACCTTTCCTGATATCAACAACAAGCAAGGATTTGTCTTTTTTCTGTCGTTTCCCACACTTTTACATTATTTGTCCAAGAGCATTATTGACCACAGAGGCTTCCTGAATCTTTCTGCATCATCAATTTTTTTATGTGCTCAAATACAGTTTGAAAACATATATACAATGGAGATTCACTTATTCATAACAATTACTTACGAGCAAACATATTGCTTTTCTTTTTTTGTTGTTGTTATTTTACTTTATTTATTTTATTCTTTCTCACCAACCCTTATTCTTTTTTTTTTCTTTTGCTGAACTTTCCTGAATTTTATCTTGTAACTTAGTTCATCTTTAAATTTTGACTGCAAACAGAGACCCCAGACATTTAAATGCTGAAAGTTTCCAAATATATTAGATAGTATCTCAGAACAAGAATCCAAGGACAGTTAGTAATAACATGACAGAGCAACAAGCACATGAGCTGTGGGTGAGAGACGGAAGAAAAAGAAGGCCAATTAGCCTTAAGCATTATGATGTGACCTAGTGAAAAAGAACAAGTCACTTCAAATGAAAAACAATTTATCAAAAACATATTCAGTTGAATAATTGTTTGAGATCCTTGGGTAGATTTGGAAGAAACTGTCTGGAGCGCTTTTAGAGAAATGAAACCTATGAAAGTCATTATTATACAAAGCTTCAGGAGTGAGATCCGTTTCATATAATGCTGGATGTCTCTCTTTGGAGGATATCGATACGGAGAATGTGATTCGTTCAAGTGCAGGTACTTAAATAAGAGAAGATCTGAATTTTCTACAGGTCAAAGGTGGAAAGAAACGGTTTCTCCAAACAAAAACCAGAATCCTAGAAAACCTCTTCATCATATAAGAATACTGAGTTAATTCAAGAAAAAAAAAAAAAAAAAAAAAAAAACAACAGAGGTTATACATGTAAGGTATAGAAAACAGGTTAAATCTAAGAGAAACCTGTCATGAATGTAGATGCTTCATTAGTTTGTCTAGGTTAGGAGCACAGTCATCCAGTCTCTTTGTTATGGTCTATGGAGAGAAACAGATGTCTTTAGATAGAAGCTGAGATATTTGTGGTCGAATTACTTTCTGGCAGTGTCTGTCTCTCTCCATTGACTATATGGGAAGTAGAGAATAATTGTACATCTGGCTTAGCATTTCATTTAGAGGACTGAAGCTAAGTGGAAGAATGCAGGCATTCAAAAAAAGGTTCTAATTTAGAGGTTAGGAAATGTAGGGACAAAGTGAAAGCTGTCAAACCAAATTAGACCTTGAAAAGAAAATTTAATAGCAAGACAGCTGTCACTTGCACAGAGAATGAAAGAAGTAAAAGAGAGCAAGAAGAAACAAAGATACTATATGCAAAAAGGAGTAAAGATTTAAGATATTCTACGTATAGCTTGAAAGCAAGATTTATTGTCTCACTTTTTAGTAGGAACACTGGTACAAAACAGATGACCAAACACCAGATGAGTAAGAGGATGTGGACATGGAGTACAAAGCAACACCTTTAAGGTGAAGCATATTTCAGAGAAAAAATATATGAACTAAAAATTCTGAAAAAGTCAGTAAACTGACTCTGAAAAAGCCATTTGCAAGTAGTTTCTTGAAAAGGAATGACATAGAATTAAGTAGTATAAGACCAATATTTAGAAATGGTGGAACAATGAGCCAGACAGAAAAAAAAACCAAACCTGTTAATCCAATCAGAGTAGTATGCAAAACATGAGATTAATTTGAAGGTAAGGAAAACTAGCTTTGGAAGCTAACAAAATATGAAATAATTATGGCAGGAACTGAATAAAATAATATGATAAATGAACTTACTACCTTCCTTTGACTAAGGAAATGCTTTAGTAGGCAATGAATATGTGGTAGATCACATTTTCTTGGGCTTCTGTAAAGTATTTGAAGCTATATCAAAGGAAAATTAATTAAAACATAGAACATGATATTTAGAAGTAGATCTGTCTGGAGAACAAGGAGCTAACTATAAAGAAGATAGCTACTGGTTATGCTAAGAGAGGAAATGAAGAGCTTCAGGGACCAGCTGGGCCATGGGACCTTTCTTCTTTAGCAATTTAACTAAAGTCTTGGACACAAAAAACTAACACTGAGCTGGGGGGCACAGTCAATAGAAAAGAGGGTGATTCAGGATGACTTTGAGAACTTGTGTAAAAAAAATAGAGGGAAACTACAAAAATCAAAATCAAAGACTGTCAGGAGACTGATATGATTCCTCAGTCATAATCCTTCTAATACTGCTTCAACACCTTGACAAAAAGATACTTTCATTATCTGTCAGTATTGAGATTTCCCAACGTAACAGATGTGGAACAACACAAAATATGTTTTTGAGTTCTAGAAATCTTCCACATGACACCTGTACAGTATGTTTGTCTGTCTTTTGTGCTTGTGAGAACAGAGCTTGTGTACAAGTCACTCCACTTAGAAAACACACCAGAGGGTTGAATTCTTTGTGTTAAAGATAAGAAAAAAAGCAAAGACTGCAGCTAACAAACTTATGAAAAATGCGATGCAGTAAGCCATACCACTCCTATCTAGCTGATATTTTGAATCTATTGTTTACAGTCTCTTCTGAATCCTTGGGTCATTATCTTTTCCTTTGAGTAACAGAGAATTCAGTATCCTGACAGGCATCCAGTGCATACTAGAAATGATGGCTAAAATATTGTACGGTCTGTGATGTAGCTCTCATTCCCAGAAAGTTCTCTATCTTCTAGACAAGCATGTTAAAAAATGAGCAGTAAGTTTTATTATGTATAGATTAGAAAACTTAGGGCTATGCATGAGGAAATGAATATCTTCATTTTTCATTTTGCTTATTAGGTTCGTCTAATTTTATCATCCATTTACTTATGTTTGGATGGGCTGAATACATATACTTGCACTTCTGGATACATAAATTTATCTCCCTTGACTATGCAGAAGGCACAGACAATTTCACCTTTAGATGACTAAAGTCAGGTACAAATTAATCCCAGCCTAAAGGTCCTAAGGCATTTGTCTAAAATGTATGTTATTTCTGGGGCTATTTCCAATGGTAGTCTTTAGTCTTACTTCAGTTTCTCCTCTCCAGATCAGGCTAGCTTCTCACTCATTTATGCATATGCCTCTAAAAATATCTAAAACAATTGAATTTAGCTTTGATTCCACTTATTACTCCTCATTATTTCAGCTTTTTACGAAGCAGAAAAATGCAAAAATCAATTGTAGTATCAAAGTCACAGATAAAGCACAGAATTTAAAAAGTCCTCTGACATATCTTCAACATAGTTATATGCATCGACTATGTACATTTTTTAACTATGCCATGTTACAAAAAGTCTGATATGACTATCATAAAGTTTTAGATATTTTTGTTAGTTTTAATAAAAATGCCTTAAAAATATTGATTTTCACTCAAAGTGCTGGTATACCTATCATTTGCTTTTTTGGTGAGAACAAGCATAATAGCAGGAGTAGATTTCATTGCAACTGCCAATCCCTATTCGATCAACATCCACAGGCTAAATTAGTCACTCTGTAAAAGTTAGCGACACAATAATATTTGGCAGTGCTGCAACAATCAGGCTTTAAGTGTGAATTTACTTGTATGCAGTCTGGAGTGCCTGCCTGTGTGCCAAATCTTAACAGAGCCTAACATACATATGTTATCATATATGCAATCTAGATATATTTAAAGAGCTATGTGGGAAACTGGCTGTTGATACTGCCAGACTGACTTGCCTTTAACAGATGAGCCTATCTATGTTTTTGTGAAGATGCTAATGCAGAGAACTAGACAATCGATAGATCTAAGTCAGCCTGTACTGTGCTTTGCAGCTGCGCAGAAGACTCGGTTTGTAACTCATAGTGACACTTTCTTTGGGAAGTTTCTTATGAGAAATTTGCAATTATGCAAATGTCTGCTAGCATTCTGGTGGGAGGACAGCTTTACCCAGGGCTTGCAGCAGATAACAGGAGGCAGAGGACAAGGAAGGAAAGCAGAGCCCTTGAAGAAAGGTGGGAGTTCTAGCAAGATGGGACCCACCCACAGTGCAGAGCAGAGACAGAGCTGGAGGGTGACACCTGGGTGGGCTGACAAGAAGGGCCTAAGCTGAAATCCTATTCAGGGATAACCTATAGGCTGAAATTCTATAGCCTGAAACCTGCTTCAGAGTCTCTGTAATGCCTTTAACAGGCAGGAACATGAAGATGTGAGGAGTCACCTTGTTGCAGGTGTAATAGGAGCTTGCAGTTACTGATCTCATTAAGGAAGTGAAAAACAAACACCAATTTCTTTAACTTGTGTTTTCCTTTAATAGTTTTGTCAACGAAGTCACTTTAAAAATTTCAAAATAAGCAGCAGAAAACCACTATTCTTTTAACTTTCCAAAACTGCATTTGAAAAGACTCTGAGTTATCAGCCTTGACAAATCTCTTAAAGAGACATCTATATGGTGTTCTACCCAGGCAAGAGAGCAAGAACTGAAGTCCTGATTAAATCCAATTACAAAAAGTGGCTCCATAAGCATCAATAAAATGAAAATTATTAGTTCCTATTATTATATCTAGATTAAGATTTACTAGTGCAAAATGTGGAGATTTATTAGTGCAGTCTGTCACCGCTGCTAATACAAAACACATGAAATGTGCTCACCATTACTGTTTTCCCAAGCCACTGCTGTTCACAGCCACCACTGCTTGCACTATGCTAATTATTCAGTCCTGTGTCATCTCTGCACTCAATTTCATCCCACAATTTCCTTTGGTTACAAATGACGCAATGCATTTGGTGGCAAAGGAAGGTGCTTTACTGTTCACAGAATCACATAATCACAGAATTGTAGGGGTTGGAAGGGACTTCAAGAGGTCATCAGGTCCAACCCCCCTGCCAAAGCAGGTTCCCTAGAGCAGGCTGCCCAGGTAGGCGTTCAGATGGACGTTGAATATCTCCAGAGAAGGAGACTCCACAACCTCCCTGGGCAGCCTGTTCCAGTGCTCCGTCACCCTTACTATGAAGAAGTTCTTTCACGTGTTGGTGTGGAACTTCCTGTGATCCATTCTGTGGCCATTACCCCTTGTCCTGTCCCCACAAACCACTGAAAAGAGGTTGGTCAAATCCCTCTGTCTCCCACACTTAAGGTATTTATAAACATTAACAAGATCCCCTCTCAGTCTTCTTTTCTCAATGCTGAACACAAGCAGGTCTCTCAGCCTTTCCTCACAGGGGAGATGCTCCAGGCCCCATATCATCTTTGTTGCCCTCCGCTGCACTCTTTCCAGGAGATCCCTGTCTTTTTTGTACCGGGGAGCCCAGATCAGTAGATCATGATAGCCTCTGATAGCCTCTGCACTGTGTCTCTGTTATGGCTGGATCCTCACCCTGCTCAGGAGGGGATACATGGAAAAATAAGCCTAGATAAAGAAATCTGATGATCAGTGGAGATAACTGGACAGATTGCAGAACCCCAGGGACACTCCAGTATAAGGTAGAAAGAGACCAGGACTGAAAAATAACCACAGGTCCTTAAGTAACGTAAGTCAGAGTTAGTTTATGAAATGGAATGGTCTTACATTTTGGATAATACTTAAGTACCTCAGTTTGTTATTCTTATTTGGAGCATCCATCCACCTTTAGTAATGAACAAAATTTTGACTTTCTTTACACATTTGGCCATGAAATGATTTTTATTTTCTGTGCTGTAGGTGAAAAAGGCTGCATTCAGACAAGCTGTGGGGCCAGTATGATATAAAATGGTAGGAGCTGTCTTCACTAGTTCCCACTAATTCAAAAGCGTACGTGGGTTAACACAGAGTTTATGCTGTATCTATACTGCCTATTCTCTTGGCAACTGTACAACCCAGCTAGTATCCACATAGATTCTTTATCATCAGACCTATCTTATCCACTAGAAATGTGATTGTGTATCCATTTCTAATCTGGATGTAATTGTAGCTTTGATCAACTCCTCTTCCTTAAGCTCAAATTAAAACAAGGTACATGATGTCTCCATTATTTGACTTTAAGTGAACTCTCTGTTTCAATGAATTCATAGAAGAGAAAATGCATTAATTTGGAACTGATTATGGGGACAGAAGAATTATTGACTGTTAATAAAAAAGTAATTACTCTGGTGTGCTGCCTCTGCCATTTCTGTCTCGCAGTTAAGTAAGTAAAAAAGAGTTTTACCATTTATCTTGTAGTTCTGCAGCACAAACAGATTTGTTGTTTCTGTTATATACCTTAATTATTTTATTTCTTTTTCTGTAACACCATGAAAGCATTTCATCTGGTTTACTGAAGCAATTTTTTATGTAAGTGCATGTTGTTTTCTGGGTCTGTGCTTTCACAGCCTTGAAGGTTTGCCTTCATTGAATAAATTCTGTTTTGCAATCATTCGTTCCAAGAAATGAGTCTCTTCTGTTCAATCTCCTGCCATCACATGTTATAATCTGTTCACTGTCAGGTGTTTTGGGGGCAAGACTGTATCCAAGAAATGTTTGATAAAGTCCCAGGACACTTGTATCTCTTTGCCTGCAAGGTGTTTTACACTGGGTAATACTTGAATTCTAGACACTTTGAAATTGAACATGAAAGATTTCAAGGCTCTGGGGCTGTGAAGTATGGAGATATGTATAAAATGTGATGCTTAAATGTGTGCTAGGGCAGTTTGCTCCTGACAGATGGACCCCGTGGTACGGAGCCATGTGGGAGCAGTTCCTGAAGAGCTGCAGCCTGTGGGCAGCCCCCACAGGATCAGTTTGGGAAGGACGGCATCCCATGGGAGGGATCCCACGTGGAGCAGGGGCAGAGAGTGACCATGAAGGAGCAGCGGAGACGAAGTGCTATAGATTGACCGCAGCCCCCATTCCCCGTTCCCCTGCACCGCTCAGGGGGGAGGAGATGGAAGAGGGTGGATGGGGGGAAGGCTTTTTTGGTTTCTTTCCTTTGTTTCTCACTTCTCTAGCTTGTTAGTAATAGGCAATAAATTTTACTAATTTCCCTACACTGAGTCTGTTTTGCCCATCGTGATAATCATTGAGAGATCTCCCTGTCCTTATCACAACCTTTGAGCCCTTTCCATAGTATTTTATTCCCTTTCCCTTTGATGAGGGGGAGTGAGGAAGCAGTTGTGGTGGATCTCAGCTGCCCACCTGAGTAAAACCACCACACATGGCTACAGAAATCTCACATAAATACACTAATGGGCTGAGGATTAGAGTTGGTCTTTCAACACTAAATCAAACTATATTAATCTTCATGCAAGTCCTAGCAAGCACGATTTCCTGTCACATAGCACACTGTAGCCCTGCACGTTTGTTCTTTGCTGGGTGTGGAAAGGCCCTCCAGGTCTCAGCTATTTATTCCACACCATCTGAATGCCTGACACAGCAAGTGAGAAGAGGTTGTGGGCTGAGGCAGGGACCTGAGAGACAAAATAAAATTAAATCTGTGCAAGCTGCTTGATGGAAATATCTAATGATTCAAAGTGAGGAAGCAGACTAGTCAACTGGATCATTCTAGACAAATACTACACCCACACACTAAACACTGGATATTCCCAATAAAAACAAAACAAAATGAAACAAAACAAAAGCCTGTGGCTTATGATGATCGTCAGTATCAGAAGTAACTGGAAATCTTACCTGAGGAAAGTCACTTTCTCAGGTCTCCCCAGAAAAATGTTCTGAATTTGAATATGTTCAGTGCAACTAAGAATGGGCCCACAGTCCCCTGCTGCTGGGTGATCCCCCTAAACCTAGGCTATGACTAACATTATCTTCTTGCTGGCTTAATACAGTTTTTCATACAAGAACAGTTTCAGTGGAAGGTCCCAAGAAAATGTATTTATGATAAATTCAGAAATCTGGTCTGATTCTGGTCAGAAATCTAATTACAGATCATTCTAGGAATTAGGTAGAAGGTGTTCAGATCTCTTAGGAAAAAAAAAAGAAAAAAAAAAAAAGGATTTTGAACCTGGATGTTTTTTATTCTGCATAAGTGATCTAACATAAATCAGGAGAGACAAATGTTTTTGTCTCTTCATCAGCCTTCAAGGATTTTTCTCTGGGGACTGACTTGTTTAGACCACAACTACCACATAGGGTGACTGAGACAATTAGCTTGAGGAACATGTAGTGTAACTGCTGTTTCCTAACATGCAGTAAGCTGGTTGCATCTCTGATCTCTTATGCAGTTCTGGCCATGCTCAGCGTCAGAAATATCAGGTGACTTGTGGATTTACAGAGTTAGCTGGGAGCTTTGCAAATGCAGATGACATTTAAATGTGTAGCTAGACCACTTAAAATCACTTAGCTACCTCTTAAACATAGTTCCGGATGCTTTAGAAATGCAGAGCTTTTGTGTCATTAAAAGCTGTGGGAATAACTGCAGTGACTCTGCCTGTGACCACACATCTGTGGCATTATCACGCCGTCACTGACGTGTATTCTCTCTTTGCTGTCTTATTATGGTAATGGGAAGGAAGGAAGACAATTTGATAACCTGAACCTGCTTCTTTATCAATCTTGTGGAAGGGTCCCTTAATATTACTTGTGCTGAGTAGCAACAGAAATTTCTTGCTAAAAGATACGTCACTTCAAACTTAACACTAAATTCCAGTAAATCTCTTCTTTTATTAAGACAGGAATGCAGGATTTTGTAAAACAACTCATGGAAAATGTTTATTGTTTACATAAAAACAACCCATCCTTCTTCCTCTGAATCTTCAGCCTGGAAGAGAGGAAGAGTTCAGCTTGATTCTGAAAAAATGGAAACAGTCCTGAGTGAATAAACAGGCAGGCTTGGAAGTCTCCTATCTGTCTGGAGTGGTGTGTAAGCCTGATATTTTCTTATAAAAATACCCAATATAGACCAAAATCTAAAAAAAAAAAAAAAAAAAATGAAACCCAAAACCCAGCAATCACTCCATTACCAAGCATGCCAAGCATGGATAATATGAAAGTTTGAGGATACAATGTTAAGCTATTCCATTTAATGTCACCTCCAAGAAATTCAGGGCACTTAAACACCTTCCTTAGGGCTAGGCAATGGGATCTGGGAGCACTTCCCAGCTCACAGGCCCGAGTGTGCTCCCTGGCTCCATTTCATTTCCCTATGGGAATCAGGTCAGGCACAAACTATCTCCCCCACACTTCAGTTCCTAAAGAAGGAAACGAAGTGGCAAAGGACCTCCTTCAGTGTTTCCCCTCTGAGTTACAGCACAGACCAGCTCCACAGTCCAGGAGTAGTTTGTGACAATTGCTCCAGCTATACTTTGCGCCTCCTCTGCCCATCTATCACTTTCTTCCCTTCCTTGCTCCTTTTCAGGCCCCTTTTATGCCGGTCCTTCTCTCTTTGTTTGTCATGCTGCCTAGCTGCTTCTCCAGCCACCAAAATGTCACGAAACATGGGGAAAATTAACAAACCATGGAAGGGCTCTGGCACCTGCACAGTAGGATTCTTCTCACACATGACCATGGTTGTACCACTGTGCATTGTATCTACATGGAGCACAAACTCTTTGGAGGAGGAATTGCTCCTTATCCCAGATTGGAGTTATAAAAACTGCTCTTATCTGGTCCACAAGCAACAGCATGCCTGTGCCAAAATAGAAAGCATGACCCTTTTTTTGACCCCTTAAAGCCTGCCTCTGTGTTTCTCCCAGTATTTCAGAAGAATTGAGAATACCTTTTTGTCATTCTCAATGTGAGTAATTAGTGATACAGTAAGTCTCATATCATATAGGATTGCAGTTTCTATCTTGACTAGGTAGACATGCAGCATGTTGTTGTTTAGTCATCAAACGCAGAGGAAGTGAGGTCACTTATGTCATTGCAGTGCTTTTAAAATAGATAATTTACATGTGCACTATTTTCAGTAACAAGTTACATTATTGGAAATACTTGAGAATTGTTTTGGTTATACCAAAACCTAGCCTACCCATTCTGAGCCTAAAATCATCTGTGACACCTACACAGCCACGGTTGTTGTAAGATCAAGGGGAAAGTGGGTGGAATTATGGCTCCACAACCTTGCAGACAGATCTGCACTGACGGGTGATTTAATCCGCCCCTGTATTTCCGCATACAGTCATATCTGTTTGTCTCTCACATTTATCAAAGTTGTCTTGACAGTTTTTGCTCCTGGAAGGCTTGCTTTTATGCATCCTCCCTTTTAAGGACAGCAGCACTGATGGAGTTTACTGGTAATAACAACTTTCCCCTTTCCTGAGGTCTCTGTTCCTGTTTTGCACCCCAAAGTTTGTACTTCACACAATCGTTAGTCTCGTACCCTGACATAAAGCAGAGCTGTTTTCCCAAATCCTATACCTCTGAAAAATGGATTTGCAGGCTGAATTTCTTTTTTTTTTTTTTGAACTTACTCCCTAAAACCGATCATAAGATTGGCACAATAATTTGAGCTCTAAGTACCCTGTCAGGAATTAATCTGCAGTTTGTATTACATCAGAGGAAGTAAAACAACCTGTGGTTTCATACAAGTCCCTGATGTTGTCTAATGCTAATATCTATCTATTACTGTAGTCCTGTAGCAGAACCTGAGTTCCATTATAACAGGATGGATGGACTTTTTTGTGATTCATTGTTGGCACTTAGTGTTGAACCATACTGAATTTGCAGTTTATTTCATTTAATTATTATCTTTTTGAGTAGCTTACACAAATTTCTGATCTTTAATAAACACACAGAAAATGGTGAATTGCAGATAGTTAATCACTGAAGCAACACAGATGATGTCCCTAGCTCCTGCTTATTTGTCTGTTATTTTGGATGAATTCTTAAGTTTGTGTTCCCTTGGCTTGTCTTCCCTTACTAGACGGTTTATCTGATAACAGCAGTTAAATAAACCTTTTAAAATACACACCTGTATATAAACAATCAGGCTATGAAGTTTAAGCAATTAGATTGAAGATAATGCTAGAAATACAATGGCCCGATTCACTTTGACCTGAATATTGTGTCTAGCTCTGGTCATACAGTCTTGCTAAGCACATAGCAAGGATAAGTCTGCCAAAACTGTCAGAAGAATTCAGAAAGATGTTCACATCAAAGGACAGAAAATTGTCACATCAGTTTTACAATTACAACAAATAAGAGATCTGCCAAAGACATATAGAGAAGCAACAAGGTGCTCTTATTCATTTTTTCTTAATATAACAATGATGACATGTTCAGTGAAATAGGACAATAGTTTAAAATTAGATAATGGGGAAGTACTCTTTCAAAAAGAGTACAAAAAAACCCAACACCAAACAAACAAACAAAAACTCTGGGGCTCACTGTATTATTTTAAATCTGAGATCCAACTGAGAATGCAGATATTAAGAACATCTGTATCTATGCAAGACAGAACTAAAGAAAAGTCATGTAAAAATCAACAAACAGGATCTGAGCAGACATTCTTCTTCTGAGCAACAGCTCTTGAAATAGTCCATGATGGCATTTTGTTTAGTCCTCACTTCCATTAAGGACAGAGAGAAATAGGGTCATCTGAAAGGGCGTCTGATTTGGACGGCTGAGTAATTCTGATGTTCTGCAACTGGAATCATTAGATCCAAGTAGAAACTTCACACTTTAAACACGCAGCAACATTATGCAAGTCATTCCTCGGAGTGCCATGAAAAATCCAATGCAGAGAGCTGTGAAAGGAGCAAGAGGATCCATAAAAAATAACATTTCCAGTGTTTATTTAAGGCTGCATGCACAGTAGTATGTGTGTATGTGAGCCCAAGCTTTCTACAAGTATTTTCCCTCTGGAGTTGACGCTTGTGCAGCCTCACGCAGGGGCAGTAAGCCCACATCCGATATTTACTTTGCACATCAAGTGACTCAGTTTCATAGTGTGTAACTCATACTCTAAGTCCCATGAACATAATTTGGGAAAATTCCCGAATGTGAAGCCCTGAGCTGTGTGCTTCCTGCTTGGCACCCAGTAGAAAGCTGCCAAAGGGTTTCTGCTTTCATCTGGTAGAAATATTTGAATGGCACCAGAGCCAGGTGCTCATCCAACAAAACTCACTTATGTTAACATTTTACCTAAATTATTATTCTTAGAACTGCTTGTGCAGAAGGAATAAGTCTCCAGAACAGAGCTTGCAAAGCAACTGTTTTCTGGGCAATTGCTTCCTGAACCAAAGTGAACTGAAATCAATGATGAGATTTCTGTTAACTTAATAGAATTTTGATTCAAATCCTAGCAAGTCTCTTTAGCAATTCTTTATTTCTTCATTCTCACACTTTAGATGCTCATAACGGCTTTAGAAGTTAAGTAACTATACATAAACTAGTGTTATCACTTCCTTTGTGTTTCCCACCACATTGTGATTGTACTGTTAATCATAGAATCATAAAATCATAAAATGATAGGATCATAGAATAGTTTGGGTTGGAAGGGACCTTGAAGACTATCTGGTTCCAACCCCCCTGCCATGGGCAGGGACACCTCCCACCAGACCAGGTAGCTCAAAGCCCCATCCAACCTGGCCTTGAGCACCTCCAGGGATGGGGCATCCACAGCTTCTCTGGGCAACCTGTTTCAGGGCCTCACCACCCTCATAGTAACGAATTTCTTCCTTATATCTAGTCTAAATCTACCCTCTTTTAGTTTAAAAACATTACTCTTTGTCCTGTACCAACAATTCATGATAAAGAGTCCCTGTCCATCTTTCCTCTAGGCCCCCTTTAGGTACCAGAAGGCTGCTATAAGGTCTCCCTGGAGCCTTCTCTTCTCCTGGCTGAACAGCCCCAGGTCTCTTAGCCTGCCTTGATAGGAGAGGTGTTCCTGCCTTCTGATCATCTTTTTGGCCCTCCTCCAGATTTGCGCCAACAGGTCCATGTCTTTCTTATGTCAGGGGCCCTAGAGCTCATACAGTACTCATGGGAGAAGACGGGGAGAATCACATCCCTCACCTTGCTGGCCATGCTGCTTTTGTTACAGCCTAGGATATAGCTGGCTTTCTGGGCTGCAAGAGCACCTTGTCTGCTCATGATGAGCTTCCTATCCACCAGCACCCCCAGGTCCTTCTCCTTAGGGCTTTTCTCAATCCATTCTCTACCCAGCCTGTATTCATGTTTAGGATTGCCCCAACCCAGGTGCAGAACTCTGTACTTGGTCTTGTTATTCTTGGGGTTTGCATGGGCCAACCTCTCAAGCCTGTCAAGGTCCCTCTGGATGTTATACCTCCAGAAGTTGCACCTCTCCCTGTTATACTATTACCCTGTCATTTCATTCTTTAGTGTCACTGTAGATAGAGCTGGTTGCATTTGATTTACCCAATATACTGAGATTCCATCTTTTCCTCATGGATGAAGTGAATTTGCACCAGGATTTTCAACAAAACTTCACACAGGACACTTCTGTGCTGCATATTACAGCCTCATTTAATGTTGTTTCTCTTAATTTGGAATTGACCTCAGTTGGAAATCTATTCTCATAAATAAGCTATTTTTTTGATTGATGATCGCATTGAAGCTTTCCCTTTGTCCCTGGGGGTGTTCAAGGAAAGGTTGGACATGGTGCTTAGGGACATGGTTTAGCGGGTGCCATTGGTAGTATTGTGACAGTTGGACCAGACGATCTTGAAGGTCTTTTCCAACCCTAATGATTCTATGATTCTATGATTTTGGAGCAGAACTTACACACTGAAATTACAAAAATATTCCCAAAGCATTATGTAAATAAACTTTTTTTGCAAAAATGATTAGTGTGACACACAAATTTTCCATGAGAAAAGTTCCACAGAGGATTCCAGGAAACTGCAGCTGAACTCATTTATGGTTGGAATTTGAAAACTGAAAACTATTGACTTAGTGAAGTAGGAAAAGTGCACTGCCATGAAAGGACACCAGCGTATTGCCAAGAAATGCACATTGATTTTCTTGCTTTGTCATGGGTATCCCAGGAGATGTGGATTAAATCTCCCAGTACTAAAACCATGGACAGACTGAAACTGGGCATCCAGCTGAATTTCTTAAAGTGACCAATGGCCCAGCTAAAGCCTGGAGGTGTTAGCACCCTGTCAAGCCATCAGCTATGTTTCTGCAATGGACTTCTTTGGGGCACAAACTAATTCACTACCTTGTGTCTAGGCTCTGTCAGAACCATAAAAATAAAGATTTTCTTTATGACTTTGACTGCAGGGTCTAAAGTAATAGACTGATACAATTAGATCAAAGCATGTAGCTGGAAGGGGACCATACATTTTACCATGGAAACAGCTTAGTTATTCCAGTTGCTTGGCCACATCCTCACCGCCCCGGTGAGTCACTTCATTGGGCAGTTCCCTGCTGAACTGCAGGAATCATCTGATTGTCCAGGGGTAACAGTACTGCGGTCTTCTTAGGGTGCCCTCAAACATGACATCCTATTCTGTTGGTCCTTTCAGCTTGCCATGACCAAATTCTTTTCGGCATTTGTCTTACACCAGTTTCTTTTCACCACTGATGTCTTTGACCCCATCATGCAGCTCTGCATGATTTATCGGCCACCATCCACCCATGTACTATAGCAAAAGAACAGGTGATTTTGACTGGGGGTGATATTTGTGAATTACCAGCTTTCTATGGCTAAGACATGCTGTATCAGAACCTGCAGGCCTGCATAGGGTTAGATATCTGGTTTCAAATTTCTCAGGCTTGATCTCTGTTAGTGGCAATATCTCCTCCTCAGTACTGTGTGACCAAAGCTTCACAGCATGTCTGAAGACTTCTGCAACATTTCTGTGATACCTGCTCCAAAGCCTGTGTACCTTCTTTTATTCGAGGTACTCTGCAGGTCCAGGACAGAATCAACTGGGCTCGAGAATTCACAGAATCACAGCCAGTGGTGAATGTCTACAGAAAGACAATTCTCTGGCTGGTGTGGAAGGAGAGAAACATTTTGAAGCCAAGTCCTTTACTGAAGCAGTAGTCAGAATGCAAGAAGCATGCATCAAATGATATTCATTTCAACCCTGATAATAACTAAACTGTACCACTAATATTAAAACACTACTGCTCTTTTTGTGAGTAATGAGTAATCCTCAGTTGGCCACCTAATGAAGAGCTCTTCCTGCACCTCCATGTCCTTGCCAGCAGCAGGGACCACGATCAAGAAGAACTTTATCTCCTGATCTGTCTGGAAACAGACAGGGTGGAAATGTGCATTTAATGTATATGTATGGTATGCCTTGACTGCTGGGGCCTGTCTAAATTATCTTGATTCCTCCAACAACTCAACTGAATCCACTTGCCAAAACTAGTCACCTGTGTCCTTCCTGCCTGAAACTCTGGGATGTCAACATGAGCCACTCAGGGGACACCAATGAACAGCACGTGCAAAGCACCCCCCAAAAATAAAGCCCTCCTTCCAAATGTATTCACTGTTCCTGGTATTTGCTAGGGTAGTGCAGGGCCATTCTTGTGTAGCAGGCATTTACATTTCCCAAACTACCTTCTCAGATTGGGGCATAGTTGGGGACATGACTTTGGTGACAGCCTAAGCCAACTTTGAAAGTACTTATTGGCTAGATGTGTAGGAAGGACACTGTGAACTCCAGACCCTTCTGACCCAGCCAGTTCCTGACAAACTACCCAGGTTCCTCTGAGCAATGCAGACTCTTAAGGTCATTTTATTTCCTGTGAAGACATATAGTCTTCTAGAATAGATCAGATGACACAACTCAGGCAGATATAAAAAGGATATTTTCTTCTTTTAAGAGCAGAACAGGACCGTGTGAGGTCCAGCAGAGACTACACAGTGTGGACATGACCGTTCTGAGGACACTATTCCATAAGCCAATCCTATCACTTCACGGTGGGACCCCAGTGTAATCCATGCAAAAAGTAAAGATATAACTTGAGGGGCTCGCTCAGATACACACAGAACTGCACCACATTTTGTTACTATACCAGTAGGATATTTATTATGTAACATGTAAATAAGAAAGCAATACCTGGTTCTCTGCTGTCTGGAAAGATATTTCTTGGAGGAAAATGCTCCCTCATCGTTTTATTATGAGGAAGACAAAGAGGGGCAGACAGCACACTCCATAGCACAATGCACAGGAGACAAAGGATGTTGTAAAGGCAGCACACAGACAGTGTGAGAGATACTCCTGAAACAGCATTGGCTGGAAATTCATACTGTAGTACGTAATTGAAAGTCTGTGAGTAAAAAGGATGTGCCAACTACAGAACAACTGTGTTGGGTGGGAATGGGGAAGATCCCAGTCTATAATGCAGTCTCTGTGAGTTTTGAACACCCTACACTATGTTGAAGAGAACTGGTGAGGTCTTATCTGGAAATGCTGTTTTCCCCCAGAAACAGCAGAATCATCAAACCCCCGAATTGGTGTGGACCCACAGTGCGTGTAGGCATACTACTTTGTACAAAACCAAGAATGATGATTGACATGAGGGCTTGGTCCTTGAGCTTTCTAATCAGTGGGCAGTCAGTCTTTCCAGAGAGTGCTGTTTAATTGTATCTTTGTGAAAAGGAAACACCTCCATCAGGACAGACAGAAAGAAACCACAAGTAAGTGAATGTGCAGTTCTTTTCATTTAGAAGATTGAAGATTGAGGTCCAGACCTTCTTATAAATCAGGCTGAGAAAAAAACTGAAACAGTACATTGTTCCATCCAAACCCCATAAGCATTCTGACTGATGATATGGCTACAGATTATTCCAGAGGATAAACACTGGAATCTCTTTATGTTTAGTTTAATTTTGTTTTTGATTAAAAGTTTCAAAATTTCTTGTTTTTCTTTCCAGTGCAAACAGCAAAGTGTCTGAAAGTCTCAAAAATATTTTCAGGATACAAAAATCAATTTCTGTCTAGCTTTAAATGCTCAGTACTCTTAATGATCTTGGCAGTATTAGGGATTCAGAGATCATGATCATATTCTCTGTCAAATATTCACAAGCCTGGAAATACTAATTCAGAATGACTGAGAAAAGCTGTCTATCAATTGTCCTTAGTTCTTTCAAGCAGATGTGATCACATACTTGATATAACAGACCTTTTTTTTTTTTTTTTTTACTATTTTACATGAGTTCTTTGCAATTGATGTTTTCCTCTGCTTTTGCCTTGCTTCCATATTCAGCAGTGCCATTTTTTTTCAGAAACCAAGTTGTAGCTGAGAGGTTCTCATGTTCCCAAGGAGTTGGATTACAAATCTGTGTCCATGTGTGTTTTTTCCAATTAATGAAGTTAAACTAAGGGATTGTGTTATTCTGAGGACTATCCATGGAATACACTATTTTAAGTGTTCTGCATTGATGTTGAAAGAGAATTATCAATAGATTAAAAAATTAGTGGTCTTTACAGTCTATATATCTAGAAGTTTCCTAAATATTTTAGTGTCCTAACTTATTCCTCAGAGATCCACATTTCAACACAATATAAGTATTTAATTCTACTTTTTGGTGATGTTTGTTTGGTGTCTTCATCTACTGTAAGAATTTGACATAATTGGCTGCAGCTTCCTTGCCCACAGTATTATTTTTGCTCTGGCCCCTGTGGCTGAGGGTTTCTGTGCTGGTCCTCTAGAGAGCAAAGTTATCACTGCCACCTAGTGTCCTTGAAACAGGTTTCTGGAGATTATACCAAAAATAAAACATTTTTCACACTAAAATTGAATTTCTTCTCCAGTTCCTCAGCTAGTAGCTGAGTGTTTGTTGCCTTTCTAATGTATTATTTAACTTAGTGGACAGATGCCTAGTTTCTCACTTTGAAAAGTCTAAATGACATTTGCTCACTTTTGTCTCTCTTCTGAGTGACATCCTCTCCATCCTACTTCTTCAGGATCACTTAACCAGCACAGAAACTGGTCCTGAGGAGCACCTGACAGATTTCATTCTCTTCATTACCCTTTCTTCCCCTCCAAATGATCATTCTTAGCAGAAACGGGACCAATATAAAAGACATTAATTAACAACTCTTCCTGTGCTATTAGGTGGATTTGCGTAGTTCCACATAAAACTGGCAATCTGGCAGGAAGCTATTAATTCTGCTTGTATTACAGCCCAGAACACAGCTGTCTCAGCTTCTTGTGGTCCTTTCCTCACTCATGACAGCTCAGGGAAGGCAGAGAGTTCAGTCAAGTTCTCAAGTAAGGGACTCAATTCTTTTCAATACCTGATGGTCTTGGTCAATACCCCTTAAGACCATAGCATCTCATCAGTGTGCATTCAGTGCTCTCACCATGGACTTGTGCAATGTTTTTCTCATGAGATGGCAGCAGGTCCAAAGGCACCAAGTCCCATGCAGAGTTTTCCTTTCTGGCTGACTGTGCAGTGTCAGGGCCCATCTGGCTCTGACCTCAGCTTTGCACTTCCACAGCACAAGCATTTTTGTTTTCCCTTTTTTTTTTTCTTAACAAAATGCCAGGAACTGACAGGCTGGTCTTTTTCTCATCTGAGGTAGAGCTAACCGCAGGGCTGTGCATCTCTCACTGGGGATGCAGATGCATGAGCTGGAGCCGTGTTTGGACTGGTGCCGAAGACTGCTTCCAGTCAGCCAAGCAGCAAACAGGAATCTGACTGTTTGGGCTGGGGAGCAGCTGGATATGTTCATGCTGAAGTTTCTGGAAGGTCCAGCTTCCTAAGTAGTACCTTTTACTGCTGCCAAATGTTCAGAAATTTACATAGATATGATTGATAGTAATCAATGTCTCCTTGCTTCCCTGTGCATTTTGCATTCCCTGCTCAAGTGAGGCTCAGGTCAGACTTCTGAAGCTCAGAGCAGTCAGAATCAACTGGTCCCTCTTTACTATTTTGACACAATTTTCCCCCAAGTCTTTATAACAAAAATGACAAGGACTAAGGTTACACCTCCAGATCTTTATTTCACTGCAGACTGCAATGAAACTTCAAACTAAACTGCAATCCAATGTCAAACATCATTCAGTCAAATGACGCCTATCTGATGTCTATCAAAAATGTTTTTGATATATAAATGAATCATTTTCTGTTTATTATGCAGAGAATTTTTCTTTTTTTTTCTTTTTTTTTTCTAGCAGCTTTATCAACATTATGTCAAATAACAGGACTTTGATTTTAGTTTAAGTTTTTCCATTTGTAAAGCTTTTTCTTCATCTCTATTTACTTACATTTCCTTTAAATATTTTAAGGTCTGACATTGATTAATTCCAGTTTTACAGTCAGAATAGACCACTAAATCTGTTAAGCTCCCTCATCTGACCATGGAGCACCTCTCCTATGAAGAAAGACTGAGACAGCAGGGGATGTTCAGCTTGAAGAACAGAAGGCCTCATTGCATCTTTTCAGTACTTAAAGGGGGCTTATAAAATAGATGGGGAGCAATTTTTGCTTGGGCAGACACTGTTAGTGCAAGGGGGGATGGTTTTAAACTAAAAGAGGGGAGATTTAGGTTAGAGGTTAGGAGGAAATTCTATACTGTGAGGGTGGTGAGGCACTGGCACAGGTTGCCCAGAGAAGCTGTGGATGCCCCGTCCGTGGAGTTGTTCAAGGCCAGGCTGGATGGGGCTTTGGGCAAGCTGATCTGGTGGTAGGTGTCCCTGCCCATGGCAGGGGTGTTGGAATGAGATGATCTTTAAAGCTCTTTCTGACCCAAGCCATTCTTTGATTCTACGATTTATGTGGCATAAATTACAAAATTAAACTCACCTAGCCTGTTGCTTGGTAAACCTGGCAATTTATGCCTATTTAAAAAACATTCAGCATTGATGGGCTTTGCTTGGTGGGCTGGCTGACTGACTGATTTGGGGTTTGGTTTTAAGGATGAAGAAGAGGACAAGGTAGTTAGATTGAATTAGTTACTAAAGTTTAGACTTCAAGTTACTGTGGAACTGATTTTCATAGTATTTCGTTATCATTTGTGCTACTTTCTATATTGATAAGGACTAATTTCAACTTAGTTCTTATTCTGTGAATTCAGTGGTTCTTTTGTAGTTTCTCTTTTTATGACTTTTTCTCTGCTCCTCTTTTCTATAAAATTAAAAAAAAAAATCACAGATAAAAAACAACAGAGTTTTAAGTAGAAGCAAAAATTTTAATGAATAAAATGCACAGGTTAAGCTTCCTGATTTCTTTTATCCAATAACACTGTCTTGCTTTATAACATACAGTGTAGGATATCTTAACTGAAATCCTTTCACAATTTCATTTTATTCCTCCTGTTTCTTTAATATTACTTTTTAAACTGAGAAATAACCACAGTCCCACATCATTTACATTGAAAAACAAAACAAAACAAAACAACCCCCCCCCCCCCCCCCAAACCTTACATGGTACTGAAACAATTGATATATTCATTTTTAACATTATAAACATTTTTCATGTTTGACACCCTTTCAGTATTATTTTGAATATTTTAACTTGAATGTTCAGGTTCTCTGCTGGCACAGATAGGCATAACTTCTATAATTATCATTTGAACTACTTCAGTTTACACCAGCTGAAAACATGGGCTTTGTTGCCAGATGTAGATTCATGAAAGGTTTCAAGCTGTGCGATTCTCTTGGTATCACTACTTTCTATTTTCCCCAGTGCCATACTAACTGATGATTTCTGTAGGGAATACTGTTCCCTTTTCCTGCTCTTCAGTCTGCTTTGAGATGACACCTCAATATTTCTATACCTGCAGCTTCTTCCAAATATCATATGGGCATCTATTTCTAGGGGGATGTTCCCATTCAAATACCTTTGAATTTTCTAACTTCAGTGTTGCAACCTAATGTTATGCTGCTCATGGCATTACCATGCAGTCCTGACTCATTCATTACGTCTGAATCCCCAGTACTTGAAAAATAATTTTACAAAGAGCAGGAGGGTTAGTTTTAAAAAGACACAGTCCAGGGATTATCAACTCGATGTCTTCGGAAATGCTAGAAGATTCTGAGAAGATGTTAGACATGCATAGATTACTGGAAATTAGTAGTGCTTATGATCATGGAGGATGTATCCAGCATCTCACTTTAATGAGAGACAAACTTTAAATGGTGTAATGCCCCTTGAAATGCTTATCATTTCTTCTTCTTTCCTATTAAGTTAATTCAGTTCCAGACTGACATACAGCTATAGAGTTCCGTATATACAGTACACATTTGTTTCTAGGTATCCAGTGCATATTCACAGAAACTTGCTTTCCTCTAATAAACCTATATGCCCATATTATTACTTCCATGTACTACAAGCTGCTCTGCAGCCTGTAACATGTCATTCAACTGTAATCAGCACCAAAATATGGAGTTAGTGTGCAGGACACGGACAATTCTTTTGCTCCAGATGCTGTATTCAAATTGCAAAGATCCATTGAAGAGGTAGAGGTAACCTAAGAAAAAAGAAAATTAAAATAAATTAACCCTGAAAAATCTGTTATATTAAAATTTTCCTTCAAAATAAAATTACCTGTTTTGTCTTAATGTTTAATAACTCTTGCAACATTTTAGTAAAAAAATATTTAGTATTTAAAGTAAAAAGTATTTAAAAAGTATTTAGTATTTAAAATGTTGAGCTAAATTTTTGAGAGTCTTCATTCCATTTGTATGATCTGGATCAGTTTTTTAAAATAAATAATATCTTAACCTAGTGTCGAGTTCTGTATTTTATTATTATACAACATTTTCTTAGGAAAACATTAACAGGAAAACCCTGGTTTTAAGTCTCTGACTTGGAAACACTCCTGGAAAAATTGGCTATGAATGATCTGGATTTGAAGAAATAGAAACATTATGATGCATTTGTATTATGCATATCGCTTAGGTTCCCTCAGCAAGGTCTCCTTTGGATTCTCAAATACATATCTCCACAGTTCATAAGAGCATCTTTGCCAGAGTGCAATTGAGATCAGAAAATTGATTCAGGCAAGAACAGAAGTGCTGATGTCAAAATAAATAAATAAATAAATAAATTTAAATTACAAATGACAGAATTTCCCACAGGTTGTTAATCTCAGGTTTCAGCCACAACTAATTGTAATAAAGCTTTGTTAATTGGGCTATATACCATTTCTGTGATAGACTGCATCCACTCGATCACCAATTCCTGCAAATTCTTCCTCTATCAGTCTTGGGTAGCCTGCTTCCATCACCTCTGTCTCTTCATCATAACTACATTAAACATAAAAGAAAATAAAAAATCAGAGGATTTAGACAGCCTTAGATTTGGTGTGTGTCCTTTGTATGCATTGAATTTATCCACATCAAGAGTAGCCAGCAGCCATTGGGTACCTTATGTCTAGTGCACTAATGAAACTCAGTGTAATAACCAGGGCACCCTTACACCAGAAGTACAATCCCAATAATCACAAAACCAGTAAAGTTACATTTTCAGAAGTATATAAGTGTTGTGGTTTAGCCCGGCTGGCAGCCAAACACCACACAGCCGTTCGCTCACCCTCCCCCCTCCCTCTCCGGGATGGGGGAGAGAAACGGGAAAGTGAAGCCTGTGAGTTGAGATAAAGACAGTTTATTAAGACAGGGAAAAGAATAACAATAATAATAATAATAATAATAATAATAATAGTATTAATAGTAATAATGTGTATGAAATAAGTGATGCACAATGCAATTGCTCACCACCCGTTGACCGATGCCCAGCCTATCCCCGAGCAGCCGGCCCCCCACCCCGGCTAGCCACCCCTATATATTGTTCAGCATGACGTCAGATGGTATGGAATACCCCTTTGGCCAGTTTGGGTCAGCTGTCCTGGGTCTGTCCCCTCCCAGCTCCTGCTGCACCCCCGGCCTGCTCGCTAGCAGGACAGAGCGAGAAGCTGAAAAGTCCTTGGCTTGGTGTAAGCACTGCTCTACAACAATTAAAACATCAGCATGTTATCAGCGCTCTTCTCATTCTAATCCAAAACATAGCACCCTGCCAGCTACTAGGAGGAAAATTAACTCTGTCCTACCTGAAACCAGGACAATAAGATACATACTATAGGGAGGTGATGGTACTTGGACATATCAGCGCTGCAAGCCTACCCTAAGGCTGCTTGACACACAGGTTCTGGGAAGGGATGGTGACATCTTTCTTGATTATACAAATGACCTGGCTGTCAACCCCATTTCTGGCCAGGAAAAAATGGCCATCCTAGGGTAAGACAGATTTCTTGCTCTCACAGACCAGCACTAATATCCAGCTTGTGCCGCACAAGTGACTCTAGGAAGCAAGATAGGAATTTTATCTAGGAGACATCCAGACTCTCCTGCATCAGGGCAATTTGTTCTTCTCTCCTTTCTTTTACTTTTCTAGCTTTTACAGGCTGTGACTGCATATTTTTATCATGAATGTGCATGCAAGACTTCTATTCTACACAGCTGTTGCACCCATGAAAACCACACACTGGCAACATCTGAGCCACAATGAAGTGCCTGGTTTGAACCCCCCCCCAACTGATTTTTTGAATATTCTGGACAGGTTATGACTAAGGATGCTGAAAAAAAGCACCACTCTGTCTGCAGCTTACCTCCAGTACTTATTTCCAGTAAAAAAGAGAGTCTTGCCAGTGTCTTTAATATGGACAACTGCATCTATTCTTTTCATTTCTTTTGGGAATCCCATTTCATATATCTTTTTAGGAAAGCCTTCAACTATGTCATAGCCATTCATAGCCCAGACTTTCTTTCCTGAAAATAAGAACAAACTATGTATTAGTCTTCTGTAAAAAGGCTCAGCTTTGAGAGAAGGATAAAATGAGGATGTCAGGGTCCTTATTTTCATAAAACTAACAGATTCTTAGGCCATGTACTCTGTGTGTATTAAACTATTTATGCTAAATTTAATCCTAGGCATCTGATCTTGTGTACATGTGCTAACTTACTGAAGGTTGTGTAAGTTTGCATGGGGTGAAGCCAGCATTCATAGGTTGTCTTTTGAACAAGGAGGATAGAATGTTATGTTCTTCCATCGATTACCTCTTGATCACTTACTGAACTTGACTATATATATATATATTTTCTACATACAGTAAAATAAAAAACTCACCTTTAAACATGAAGACAAGATCTTTAATGGGGTTTTCATAAGCTGCATCTATTTTGTTTGGAAGCTCTGGCCAAAATGATTTAATTAAAACCAGCTCTGCATCAACCATCTGAGGGTGCAGTCGCCAGAAAAACCTAGCTCAGAAAAAGAAAATATTGAATTTTTAGTGTCAGACTACAAAATAGCAGTATCCTCGATGTTCTATACTAAAAATGAATTAATGGAGAATGACATTTTTCACAACATACAATTTTCAATACATAGAGGCCGTGGTAAGACTTTCCTCAGTCATCAGACTGCAGACCAATTCTGTCATTCATGTACTGTTATCATTTCGAAAGACAAAGGTGAATCTTCAAAGTACAACTTCATTCAGATAAATGTTAGTAAATTTTTTGCATATTGAAGAAAGCCCTGTGAAATGAAAACTCTGTAAAAATGGGGTCAGCCTTCAGCTGCATCAGCTTCACTTCACATCATTGGGCAGTCAAGTCTGTAACTGCATTATAAATCCTGCCTAAAAACATATTATGTAACTTCTTATAGGCATCTATGTAGATTTGGGGTTTTCTTTTTTAAATTTATGTTTATTCAAATCTTTAGTGAAAAACTGAAACGTCTCTTTCTCTTGCTCAAATTTTATCAAGTACCAACAATCCATCATATAGCAGTCTTGTTACCTGTCCTTGAAGACCAGCATTTCTCCACGAAGTTCTGTTATTGCATCAAGTGATAATTCTGGATCACATTTCTCCGGTGTTTTAGGATGTTTTGGGTTTGGATCTCTGTCTCCAGCACCTGGAATCATGTAGTATGATAGGTTTAAAAACTTTCTTTCACTTTTCCTGGATCATAATATTAAATAGGACATGGAAAAGTTCCCCAAAATTGTGATGAATACAAGCATAATGGGCAAACCATTTATATTGGGGAAAACAGTTTTCTCCTTCTCTCCTTTAGCCAAATATGTTAATGGACTTTGTAGTTCAGCTGTGTTGCAAAGATATTAAATGGACTTGCTTCCTTCTTTATCCTAAGTTTTGAAGGTCCCCTAAAAGTTTTATTCTTTCCATGATGGAACACTGAAAAATGAATATTTGTTTCTCCCTTCTACTTCTCCTTGTTTCACCTTCTCTTATGTGGTAAAAAGGTCAAAAGAATCTACGAGTCCCTCACCACATGAAAAAGCTAGCAGCAGTCCACTGAAAAGTTACTTCAATGTTATTTCTTTTTCCACTGAACTATTAAATCTGAGCATCTTCTGCTCCTAAAGAATTCTGTTCCTAAAGATTGGTTGCCAAGAATTCAGTGATTAGGACTTAATCAGTCATGACTGTTGCTAGTGAGCATCTGCAGCTCTTTAGAAACAGTGCAGTGCATCTGTAACAGGTTATAATGACACCAGAAATATATATATTATACAGACTTACCATAGAGCTCTTGGATCCCTTGCACATCATCATCAGGAAGCACAAAACCAGTTTTTCCAGTATATGTGTAAATTGGAAACATCAGAGCTCCAGGGTCTCTGGAGTGTTCAAGTCCCAGTGAATGACCAAATTCATGGGCAGCAACAAGAAACAAATTATACCCTACAACAAACCCCAATGAAAGAAAATTTATAACCCTGGCTAACCAAAGTGGACTTAACTACTCAATTAACATTAACACTGAGCTTTAATGTGGGATAATGAAGGAGATAATTGGAGAAATGGAAAAGTGATGTATAACTTATTGTCTTTTTCCAGTGACTATAAGTTTTGTTTTAATAAGGGCTCAATCAGTTGACTATCTCATAGCTGTTCTTCAAGCTAAATCTTATTTGACAATGGTGTTCTGTAGGCAGCTTTAGGTTCCTTGAAATTTCTTAGCAACACTGGGAAGATCTACAGTGAAGTCTTAGTCCCACTAAAATCAAGAAAATATTTGTTGGGAATTCACCTCCAATGGAGAGCTTGTGTTGGTTTTGGTACTGCATCAATTAGCTTTGATGCCAGGAAGGTGAAATAACACTATGGAAAAAAAATGTTTTGTTCTATTAAAGCTCAAAGCTCTCTTCTGAATAGGCAAGATGAAGAATTTTCAAATTAGATATAAGTAGCTGACTTGCAGCTGAGCTAAGTATATGCTTTTTTGCAAGTTTTAGGAAGATCATTCCCAGCTAGCTGCCTTTGAGCAGGGTGAAATGTCTAGCTGACAGAATAGCTTGTACATGGTTTTTTTTGTTGTTTGTTTGTTTTCTAAACCACTCCACTTACGATTTGTACATCTTAAAACTTATTGTAGGCATATGTTATACTCCCATTTATGACTGGGGATTAAACCCAGCTTCCTATGAATAGACAGTGAACATACTGATTAAAAAAAAAAGGAAAACAGACAAAACAAACCATTTACAAACATCAAAAGGTAGAAATTATCCATCTATCACTGTCAGAAATAATCTCAGGAACCTCTGTTACCTCTAGAATCATCTGACCAAGTTTCATCATCATCAAAATGGGCATCTCCTCCATAGTCTGGACCAGGGGGGAAGGCATGAGCCAGTAATCCAGAGGGTCCATCAAAGGGGTAAAAGTCGCCGTGTTCTATAAAACAACATTCAAACCAATGAAATCAATTATATTGTATCTTATCAAATTGGCAGCAATATAACTATAATGAAAAAGAATTTGTTCTGTGTTACCTTTAGTACCAAAGGAGATCATGATATCAGCTATGCCACTTCGTATTCTGGTGAAGTTAAGTGGTGTCACATCAGACCAAACTTTGAATGCTTTTTTGAAAGCTCTGTCTACTTCCGCACGTCTCAGATCTGACGTGTAATTCATAATTCTATCAAGAAGATTAATATCTCCAGTTAAATTGTGTAGATTGAAGCAACTGTGTAATACATTTTTATCTGACTGTACACCTTATTAAAAAGTTTTGCTTGTTTCTGCCCTTTGTTCTTATCTAAAACCAAAGAGCCAGCGGTATATAATACTCCAAGAAATAAAAATAACCATTTCCATTGCAGTTACTCAGAGACATGTGAAATGATCCAACAGCTTTCTATAATAAATTTTATATGCACCAGAGGATTTAGAAAATGACAGATTGGCATCAAGTCAAACCATATCACTAACTTAAAACTATTTTAATGCCATATAAAATATCTCAGGACTCTCACTTCCTGGAGGAACAAACATGAACTAAAGAACTTTCTGTAGTCTTGAATCACCAGTATTAAAGTAATTATTACCAGATACTGGACTGGTATTTCTGAAAGAGTTCAGTGATTTTATATTTGGAATCTGCTACCCAGGGCCAACTGCCTGAGGACATGGTGTAGTGAGGGACTCATCTAACCAAGCAAAGATATCTACAACTGGGCTGTGAAATGGAAGAGGGACAAGGATCAGTCCCATGTCTCACAGCCACATTACACAGACTGTTTTGCATGCACACTGCTTTGGGATAACCCCTCTTGAGCAGATTTGTCCAGGACAGACCTAGGTGGAGCAGACAACAAGCCTGGTCCAAAACAGAGCCAACCTAATGATTAAGTTCCGCAAGCTCAGTCCCTACCCCTCTTTCATTTGGAACCATGGATGTGCCCAGAGTGTTTATATGGAGGCCAGCTCAGGAGTGAATGGCTTACACCACATTGGCTTTCCTACATGAAAAAGTCCAATAAAAAAAAAAAAAATGTATTTACTTCCTCAGACCGTATGGTGGTTCTAGGGGACCTTTCCAAAAGTAGGGCTGTAAAGATTATAAACTGCAACTTAAATTTTGTCAGACTTGAACACACTCTTCTCCCATCAACTTCATGTACTGAGCAACCTATGGAACAAGCTACATGGAAAGAAGGAACAGTAATAACATTCAAAATGCCATGCATTTACCTGTATGTCAAATTTGTTTTTGACCACTTGAGTTTTCTAGGGAAAAAGTTATATTCTCCCACATCTGGGACACCACATCTTGGTTTCCGCATGAGCTCATATGTTTCTTCATCTAATTTTCCTGTCACCTCCAAGCCAAAAAAAGCCTGCATTTCTCGAAGTTTAGATGCCACTGTGTTGGCACTCTTCTTCATTATGCCAGTGGGATTCAGACGGAGATCATAGTGAGTCCTGAGGTAGCGCTAAGAACGTAAAAATAAGTAATAAGCCTGATTTCCAAACAGCTGTAACTACAAAAGTATTTATAAAAAATGCAAATTAATTATTTTATACTGTACCTCTGCAAACTGAAGGTCTTCCTCTGTGAATTCATGGCTATCTTCAAGAGGAATAGGGATTGTCAGACAAAATGACAAACCCAACAAGAAAAAGACGACAGCTGAAAGCCTTGACTGCATCATGTTGGATTTGCGAAGTCTGAAGCCCTGATGTTTTAGAGAGCAGTTACCTTTACTTTTATAGTCCTACCCCAGTGAGTCACCACTTAGGGACAAGTTAGAACTTCCTTGTCACTGAAAGTAAACATGCTTAGACAACTACTTTTTCTTTCCTCCCCAATGCTGTGGTTTAGGCATCTGTTGTCCCACTGAGGTCTCTGAAACAGTATCTTCATATAAACACAGTCTCAGAATATCTACATGGGTTGTGGGAATAAATGGGCAGAAGAAAACAGCACTTTTTGATTATTTTGCAATAACTTACACTGGCTTATTTCTCCTCTCTGCTGGAGTGATTGCTACTATTGTACTATTTGATAAAAAATAGAAGAGTTTTACAAATTTTTAAGCAAATTCTGCAACTTTTCAGTAGTTATACAGAGGCAGTTATATTTTAAATAAATGCTGCTTTGGCTGATGAGAAATAACATCATGGAGTTTATAATATGACACCACATTTCCTTGTTTCTGTAAGGAAATATAATTCTAAAGCATTAATACTAATTATACTTCAGGGATCCTTAAAGTGACTTCCTGTCTATCTTTCAAACTAATTTACAGCTTGAGGAAAAAAAATATCAGAAATGTTAAATATCAGGAAAAAGCCTTGAATATTTAAAAGTGTTTTTGATTAGTAGTAAAGCAGGTCATGTAAAGTGATTAGTTCATACAACCTGTCTTCCTTAAAAACATGAATTTAATTTACTTCATGAGAAGTAAATTCTACATTCTACAGCTGTAGAACAATGAGAAAGCTACTTCTCTGAGAGAGGCAATCTAACAGCTATAGGCAGGCAATGAATCTGTGTGTCTAGAATGACAGAAATATGTGATTTTGAGTTACAAGGTGGAAAATAGTATAAATCTGGCATTATGACATACATGGGCATTACTATGTTGAAGGTTCATTGATGACTACTGTCTCCCCAGGGTCACTCCAACCTTAGCTGCTGCTAAGACTTGTATCACAACACGTGCCCATGAGCGTGGATGCCAAGTGGAGGTCCTGTTCCATCTGAATTCACTCTCCTCTTTTGTGGAGGCTATTCTGGCATGGAAATCCTCAAGCAGCTTTCCGGTAGACATTGGTAAACACTTTCTGGTACACACTACCCTGCAATTGATGTTGCCTTGTTGACAAAACAGGAAACAAATAAAAATCAGTGTAGCTGACTGTGAAAAAGCTCAATCTGTTACTCAAACAGTATTAGGAACTATTTCCTGAGACTTTGTGAAGTTGTGAGCATCACTGTTCTGCAGAACAGTACCAAACATATCTCAGAAATCTGTAAATAAAATGAAAAACTTTAAACTGCACAATTAAAATTCTTGTGATTTCCAAATTCCCTGAAATGAGCTTTCTTGCACCTAAGGGAGAATAATTGTATACCAGCATTTGTATATCATTGCACTTTGCCAAGTTTAACAAAAAGTGTTTTACCTTTATCCAACTTCTCTTTGTCAGTTGTGACATTGGGACCTTCGCTTCTGAAATAAGAGAATTTAATTTAGAAGCTAATTGCTACTGTAAAAATGTGATCAGTCCATCGTTCTTTATGACAGAATAATCCCAAATTATTCCTAAGTGTTTTCAGGATTACGTTAATAAATATAGGTTAGCTAACTGGAAAAAAAGGCAACATTTATGAAAACAATTTCTTTTTAGATTTGTGTAAGAAGAGATGCATAAAGCTGGGCCTTTAGCTATTATAAGACAATGAAAAAAGCAAAATCACAGCCCACTGTTTTGAACAGATTCTGCATGTGATTAGATAACATTCAAAGTGAAAAATGTGAGGAGTCTATAATTATTTTGTTGCACAGAGTAAACAAAAATTGTAAGACAGAAATTGATCTCTGAAAGAAAGTGTAATGAGTCTTCTGTGCATGGACTGTTGCTGAATTGTGTTTTCTGCACATTTGGTTGATTCCCTTGGGAGCCTTCACCATGCTAATATACATGATCCAATATGTTTTCTTGCACATTTTATTTCTACTGCTGTTTATAGTACACTAATGGCAAGAGGCCCATATAGAGGCACAGATTTTGTTTGTTCCCTGTACACAAAATGAAGAGACACTGACAAAACACTGTGCAAACACGTATACTGAAGTGGCAGTGAAAATCAGCAGTGTTCCCCCTTTTCAGAAAAAAACATCACAGACGTAGTGTGTGATTTTTTTTTTTCTTTAAGGGTAGACAAAAAAAAACTTTGACAGAGCTGAGAACTAAGTACAGAACCCTGAATTTGCTCTCTGTTACCTTAGTGCATTGACCCTAAAGCCTTTTCTAGGAAGTGGAGATTTTAAAGTTGGCAAGGACATATGGCAACTTCAAAGCCTGCCAGTCTTGGGCAATGTAAGATATTCAAGTTATTGCTCAGGCTCAAGTGATGCCACTGTCCGAGTTTAAAAATAAAAAAATAATAAAAAATGGAGCTAAAAACTGTGAAGAGAGATGTAAATAGAGATAAAAGCAGTCAGCAGTAGTTCATAGACATTGTGCTGACCCCACTGCAAACAAGCAAGCACAAAAAAGTTACATTTTGCAAACACTGAAACCCACAAAACTGCTGAATACTATGATTTCAATAAGCACTGCAAAATTTCTGCAGTCCTGGCATCTTGTGGGTGTGGGTAAAGTTGGCTGGGCTGATGGTAATTTTCACAGGCACAGCAGAGACTGGAATAAGCACGCTGTTTTTTCCCCCAAAGAAAAAAAAATGAATAAAGAGGAATGGGAGAAGTGGTAAGAAGAAATGAAGTACCTCAAACCAGCATTAAAGTACTAAGTATTTGAAAACAAAAATTGTGCCAACCATATAGCTTCAACATGCATTTTGTGACCGCAGATAATTGAAAGGTGTCATGTTTTGATTTACCCCCTGTGTTTGGTGCTCAAAATAGCACTGGGGAGTGAACGTGGTGAATGCTTTCTAACTCTGAAACAGCAGGCACTTCACTCAAGACAAATAAACTAAGACAAATAAAGTCAATGGGTCAATTTGTTAATGTTTCTTACCACAAGTTGTATTCCAAGTTGGAACGTCTCCAGTGCCTAGGGTTACACCATCATGTTTAAATCAGCTTCCTCTGAGAAGAAGGAAGGTATTCTGAGAACCATTGTGCAGCTGGACAAATTAAGTCCCAGAGCAGTTAAAAACACATGCCCCAGCTCTGCCTCTGCAGGTTTGACTCCATCTGCAGGATCTGTTACAAGAGGGGGCCAATGACATGGGAATGGCTCCCACTGGCAGGTCTTCAACTGGAATGGCCAAGGATATTGCACACGCCTGACTCCTTTTTAAATCAAACCGCAGCATCCCTGTGCCATTTACTGGCCAAAAGATGCAATTGGGATGCTTGGATGTGTTCAGCAGGGGCTAGTGCCAGAGGCAAAAAACATATATACATTTTTGAAAAGGCAATGGCTCTTGATCAAATGAGTCCCTGCAGACCCTGTGGACCACTTTGTCCTACAGAGGCAAATTATTTGGATGGACTGCCTTTCTGCTTGCCTACATAGCAAAGCAACTTGCAGCACAGCACCTGCTCGAGCTTGGCAGGACCTGGGTGCTGCTGCCATACTGGGAGCTGCTGATCAGCAGCACCTTCTGTATTCATTAAGTTCCAGGGAAAGACTCAGCTGCAGAAGAAAAAAGAACTAAAGTTTAAAAGAACTAAAAAGAAAAAAAAAAAAACTAAATTTGGGTATCTTCCTGGGTGCTGTGTGTCTAAACTTTCATTATAAATGATGAAAAGTTGGTCAATACACTCGCTAAACTCTAGAGAGCATTTCAGCTTACTCTGAGGTAGGCACCTAGGGCTTATAGTTGTTGACACAGACATCCAATATTGTTTGAAGGGCAAACAGGTCTAATCATTCCTTCATCATATCTGACAGATATGCAAATGTCTTGGGTTCCCTCCTGCATCTCAAATGCCACTGGATGCCTCTCTTCAAGGTGATGTGCTGACCCCTCACAGCTGGGTACTGCTGATTGTAATGACCTGATAGCCACCATCTGTAGAGGAGGCCTACCACCCAACGCACACAGAGATACACATTGCAGGTGACCTATTCTGTACAAACAACTCCTGGCCTGGCAGAAACTCAACAGATATGGGAAATGGGCCCCAGAGAAGTGCAGGCATCCCAGTCAGCTACTCCATGCAAGGCAGTAGCTGCAAATTCCCACAGAGGTCAGACCATGCTCTGTTCCTCCTTACCACTCTGGGCACTCACCAGGACCACAGCTGCCTTCCAGTTCTGCTGGAATGTCAATTTTTGTACATATGTAGTGGTATCACTAGGTACTGACCTGCTCGAGAACTGGTTCATTTGTTGTGCTTCTCACTGCAGTCAGGATAGTGCTCCTGTATCCAAGCTGCACTAACAGTTTGAGGAAGACATTTATAGCAGTTGCTGTAATTGAATTGTATTGAGTTGTGAAAGAAATAGATGGAACTTGTAAAAAAAAAGAGATAATTATTTGAAGAATGACATCAGTCATTGTGTGCTAAGCCTGTAGAAATATTTTATTCTTTCATTAAGGTTACTTTATTACTTTGTAAAATGTGGTACCCAATTGTCCAAGTCCAATAAACTCTGACTGGTCTCTTTTGGATATTCCACAAGTAGGGTTTAATGTTTAATACAAAGTTTACTTACTTGATTTTTTTTTTTAAAGTTACATGGAATTTCGATTTAGCACAGTGATGTAGCAATACACTCAAATCACAATAAATTATAGTTACAAAGTGCAATTACAAATTACAGTTACAGAGTACAATTGCAACATTCAGCTGAATCACAATACAAATGTGATCCTTATTACCAGTCTCTGTTATATGCTCACTGTAATGCCACTGGGTGTCCACTGTTCCCATAAAGTAGTACATGGGTTGAAATCAGCTCACCCTTTGCTCTCTTCAGAGTTTTTTATTTTTTTATACTCGGTGTGGTGTTGAGCCACATATACATTCCCCATGCTGGTCTGGCTAACTCAGGAATACCTTTTGCACTCTTCTGATTAATTCAGGGACAAACATTTACAAAGCTGGTTGATCCACTGAGTTAGCTGGCTGATCTGTTCAGCAGATGTAACCTCCAGTCCCATTTGCATTGAGAAAAGGTCAGATTTCTTTGCAACACCCACCATTAGTTGTGCTCTGCATTCTTCCCTGACCTTCATGAGCACATCACCTTTCCCCATCTCCTCAGAGCCTTCTTCCATTCGTTCATTGACTGGTCACACCAATATGCAAGTACAAAATATCCTGTTATTTCTATTGCTAGTAAGCTGTAGGGAAGCAATAATTTTTTCTCTAGCCAATATAATTTTGCTCCTAATGGGAAGGAACTGGTTAACAGTACAAATAATGGAAAATAAAAACCCAGTAATCCAGTTCAAAAGTAAAATCTTAATTTTCTATATTTGTCTTTTTGAGACATCCAACGCCCTATATTTCTATTTTTAAAATCCTACTGTTTACATCTGCAAACACAAAATCTATTTAAAGACTACCTCTATAGCACTGTGGGTCTCTGACATTCATAATTAGATCTTGGTTAAGTTTGATGTATTTTATTCCTTGTGTCAACGAAGAAATACATATAATATATAATAAAAACATTTTAATTTTAGTTCTTCCATCGTGGCAAAATATTTTGCCTGTCTGTAAACAGTTTTAGTAACATGCAACTTTATTCTCAAACCTTAAAAAATCCACTATGTATGGATAACTATTGTTCATAGAAATACATAGTTGTAGGTGTAGTATAAATCAGCAGTAGGAAAAAACAAATGGCTTGATGATTTATTTATATAGTGTTTCAACAGTTACTTCTAAAAGTTTGGACAATCCAGGGTTTAAATAAATTGTTCAAATGAAACAGAAATTTCACATGATTGATGTTCAAGTGGAGTTTGAACTTCAATTTTGTGAATTCTACACTTTCAGGAAGGACAGATGGCTCTTTTAGAAATGTGAAATTACAAATGTAATATACTCTGAAATGTTTTGGTTCAGGCAACTTTTTTGTAAAATTGGAGATAGCAGCCTAGCAGAACCACACACATCCCTCTGTCTCCACAAGGTCTTTTCTCTGATGTGTTAACACATTTACTATCAGTAATGAGGACTTCCCATGACTTCTGACTCAGCTTTCTACTGATTGGTAATTAAGAAGAGCACTGTACCTTCTGTACTTCCCACGTAATAACAAACCAGAACAAGTACAAGCATTTCTGAATAGATACCGGTATTTCAAACCAGTGCTGCCTCTTGCACTTAACCCTGTGGACAACTTGTCATCCTAGGTACTGTAAGAAATGTCACAGAGGAAGAGGGCAGATAATGATGTGGATTTTGAGGAGAGGAGAGAAACCCTCTCTTTAGTGCCAGTTAAAAATATGAAAATTGTGGCTGCTGTTCACAAAATGATAATATATGCTGATTGAGGTATTACAAAACTCTTTTCAGATGCATCAGTCATTAAAAGTACAGCCTAGTTGAACCATATTCTTGATGCCTGTTCTTTTTCCAAGTCAATACCCAATTTCCATCTGAACATCTATCTCAGATTTCTGTTCAGGATCAAAGCCTCCCATATATATAAGCAAATAATTCAATATAATGTGAAGTGAATGGGAAAAAAATAAATTGAAAATAAGAAGAAGGGATAGCATTACAAATGCTAAGGACTGTTGCTTGTCCTCCACAGAAGTGCATAGAAGACCCTCTTTAAGCGAAGCTTACTGTACATTTTTGATTTGTAAGCAGTTTTAGGAGCAAACCATACATTTTAAAAACACTTACAAAAGGAAGTATGATTTTTACAGCCTTGGCTTTTGCTTGCCAACCACACTCATGTTTATACAGCTGGGCTTGTTAAAAAGCACTTTCTCAACTCTATTGCAAAAGCTCTTGAGAAGAAGGGAGGAAAACTAGATGTCTGATGCATACAGTTTTATAGGAAGTGCTACTGGCAAGTGGTGAGGTCAAAATTATGTTTTGGATTACTAGTAAAATTACTAAAAGGGGATTTAAGGAAATTCTTAGTGCTACCTAACAAAGTGCAGTTTTCCGCTATAATGGTGAGTAGCACAGAAATAAACATCTAATTTTTCTACTACAAAGAAACACAATGTAAAGGTTTTGGTACATGTAATTAAAAATTCATCCCCTCCATACGGACTGAGTTTAGGGTAGGTCACCAAGATGGTGGGAGGCATATTCAAGTTCCAAACATCACAGAATTTTGAGTATGAATTAGTCTTGGTGTTTTGCTGTATCTGAAGTCAGAAAAAGATGGGTTTGGAAAAAAAAAAAAAAAAAAAGGTTCCCAAATGTTGGCTGGCATTCAAAATCTATTTTTAGTGGACTCTCCTGTAGTTTACATTGTTTTTTTCAATCATGTTCAAATTTATTGATGCATATTTTCATGATATTAGTGGATCTCCTGTAACTGTGAAATACTGGTCAGAACCTGATATAGAAAAAGTAACCAACCAACATGGTTTTCAAATGCAAATGAAATTTAATGTGATTCAGACTTAACTTCTCTAGATAAGTAAATTTAATAATTCAAACATACTTTATTAGCCTATTCACTGTCATAACATACCTTGCATACTACAGTGCTCTATATAAATAATGTTACCAGCACTTTCAGCAATTACTACAGATCTCCTCATTCCTTCTTCTGGCATTCTCTGTCATTCTGCTCTCTTTCCCCAGCCTCTGCTGTATAGATGTCCTCCTGTATTCACTTTCACAAAAAGATAACAGCTTCCATTCCTCTTTTTCACAAGACCTACAGATACTGTAATACAAAGACATGATGACCAGCATTCAACTGCAAATACATGGGATGGGGAAAAGATGATGAAGTTTTCTCCCACAGAGTCTCTGGTAAAATGTTCTCAGTCTTCCTGATCAAAGTCATGCAGCTTTAAACACTAAACACTTTGAACAAGGTAGCTGTGGGAAGAAATGAGGATGAAAGAGATGAATTTCTACAGCATTTTTTATAAGGCCTTAGAAATTATTTTTTGCCATGTGTCTCTGTTCTTATACCTGCTGAAAAGTTCCAGTCATGTTTTTCCTAGCTCTGGACTTCAACATTTTCTTTCCTGTACCAGCAAATACCAAAAAGTGGCATCTTTCACTTGTTCTTCTCTCCTCAGTAGGCAGCACGCTCTCATTCACTGCAGTGATAAAGAGCATCTGCCATTAATTCACACTAGTTACTGAGGTTAAGGGATTATAGAAAAGTAAAATTAGAAATACATCAGTTAACAGAAGACTTGCCAAGGCTGTGACATTTATCATAAATGTTTATTCATATTGATGCTGAAATACCACAATGTCATTATCAGAGAGACCATGTCAGTGTTACACTACGTGGAGGTTACACGGAGGCTCAATGCAGAGCCAAATTTATAAGAGCAATCAAATGGAAGCTGCAAAACTGTAAAAGCAAATGAATTAGGGAAAGTAGCACAGCTTACATTTGTGAGTAGACAACGAAGGAGCTTTCAGCATCCTAATCTGGCACTCCCATCTCCCTTTCCTTAAGATACCTCCTTTTCACTGCTCCTCCAGGCTTACTTATTCCTGGCCAGCAGCAGGATCAGCAGCAGCTACAAAATGCTCAGGGTGGGTGTATTCCCACCCTCTGCCATTGCTCTGGGTCTGGGCCCCAACCCTTCTCTCAAAGCACATCTGCACTCACGTTAAAGTACAACCATCCTCTAAAATATTTCTCTTGGCAGGCATAAAGACCATTCTGGTACTGAAAAGGATCTCACCAGGCTTCTCACTTGTGTGTGTGTAGACACCTGTGTTGTGTCACGTATAATGAAACAATTGCAGTGTTTCTTTTTTATGTCTTCCAGTGGCGGTTTTACCTTGCTAGGCAGCTGAACTCCACCACAACCGCTTTCTCACTCTTCCTCCTCAGAAGAGGAGGGGAAGAAGAAAAGAAAAAAAACAACTCATGGGTTGAGATAAGGATAACGGGAAAATAATTATTAAGGTAAAATTATTATTAAGGGAAAATTAAATAATTTGACAGAATTTGGCAGAAACCATTGAGATTTCTCTGGCAATCGGAGTCACAAACATGTTTCTCAGACCAGTCCCTAGTGTACAGTTTTATGAAAGGCAATATACTTAATTGTTTCAAGCCTTACTTTAGCATTGCTGTAGAAAGACAGTTAAACACATCTTAGATATATGTCACTGTTTTCTATTGGATGAATTCAGTACTTCTCAGCTATACACACAATTTTGCACTGATTTCTTTTTAAATCTAGGTCAGATAGGCCATCTGCACAAGCCTTTGTGGTAGAGGGGATCTGATGTTATATTGCTCTGCAAAATTTCCCTGCAAATTCTCTGGGATCAGAATCCCAGGGGGAGAGGCTGCAGACTGAAAGCTAGGATTTAAATCTTTCCCTATCAAGCTCTCACCCATAAGTGGAACTTAGCTTACCTGAAGGACAGTAAGCAATCCTTGGGCATAAGGACTTCTCATCTGATTGCCTCAGAGGACACCACATAAGACAGAGGTAAATTTATGAGATTCTTCCTTCCTTCATCTCACAGAATGACAGAATGGCTGAGGCTGGAAAAGACCTCTAGAATTCATCTGGTCCAACCCCCCGTTCAAGCAGCGACACCTAGGGCAGCTTGTCCACCACCATGCCCAGAGGTTTTTTGAAGATCTCCAAGTAGGAGACTCCACAACCCCTCCAGGCAACCTGTGCCAGTGCTCTGTCATCTGCACAGCAAAAGAAGTGTTTTCTGATATTCAGACAGAACCTCAAGTGTTCCATTTTGTGCCTATTGCCTCTTGTCCAAGCACTGGGCACCACTGAGAAGAGCCTGGCTCTGTCCACATTGTGCCCTCCCTTTGGATATTTACATACATAAGACCCCTCTCAGCCTTCTGGAAGGTGAAGAGTCAGTCCCAAATCTCTCAGCCTTCCCTCACAGGAGAAATGTTCCAGTCCCTTCATAGTTTCTGTTGCCCTTTGTTGGACTCTCTGCAGTATGTCCATGTCCCTCTTGTACTTGGGAGCCCAGAACCAGACAGTACTCCAGGTGTGGCCTCATCAGTGTTGAATAACCTCATTATGGAGCCTTCTATTTCACAGTGTTCAAGTACTTCTAAAAAAGTTATATAAGTTTTTTACTTCATTCCCTCTTGTTCTCTGACACTTTTTTGTTTGTTTGTTTGTTTTTAGAACTTTTGCCAAATGTATGAATAAAAATGTTTCTTTTTTATTGTCAATACATGCTGAAACATTATATATTAATCCAGAGTTAGTTTTCAGCTAGATGCATGTTGTAATCTGCAATTTCCCAAGATGTAAAGTAACCATTAAATTCTTTGGACTTTTCATATGCCCAATAAGATAAGCAAGTACTTCTCTTCCTATAAAGCACCAGAAAGAAAACAAAAATTAGACTAGTATTTTTCCCTTGCTGAAAACATTTCTAGTTGTAAGTCAATACCTGTGTAAGGAATCTTACAAAAGTTTACACCTGTAAAACACATAAGGAAAATACAGCTCAGAAGTAACTGCTCTTGCTAGAGTATTTAAAACATCACAGCAACAAAAACTAGATTGTTACAGACATTAGATTCATGTTTTTTAATTTCCTGTAGTCCATTACAGTTGACTTCCATGTAAACTTTGTCTGTCTGAAGATTGCATACAGTGGCTTATTGAGTTTATTTCATTGTCTTAATGAATATTAAATATGAAGGCAGTATATTTATTACCTAAGGACTGTGCTAAATCAGTCAGAAGGCTTTATCTAAGATCCAGTACAGATGTCTACTTTTTGCGCATCTCTGTAGTTAACTACGTTCAGGCAGTTCACAAACAGTAGGCGTATTAAACAGCTGCTTCTAATCACTACCACTATGATAACTACATATACATCCTGAGAGGTGCTTACCACTCAATGACTTTTACCAGCAATTAACCTCCCAGTTAAGGCTCAGAGCTGTTCAATCACTGTAAATTTCCTACTGTCTTTCCCAGCACTTGAGGACACACTAGCGGGAGACTAGGGGCTACTGGAAGTCATCAGCACATATTTCCTCCAGGTGAAGCATGGTTCAGTTTACTGGAAGACTTAGAAAAATAATTAAATGTTCCATGTGTAAGAGAAGAATACAGACAAAATGCAAGCAATCTCATAAATGAGACTTCCTGTATGATGGTTCATACTTGCAGATTCATAAACATAAAAAAGTTTACTAAAATGACACAAGGCTTAAGTCAGAATAGATTCAGAGTAGCAAGTTTGTAGACTCCTTAAAATGGTTAGAGCACCTTCTCTTAACCAGTTTTTCTGTTGAAATTGATCATGATACCAGAAAGACCACAAGACAGTCAGGAAAAGGTTTTAGGAAGATTTCAAGTCATATCATTCTCAAGTTTCAGTACTGTCTAGTTTGTTTAGTCACTTTTTGTTAGGCAGTTCTGAAGTGTAATATATTATATAAACAGGTTAGAAAATATCTGTCTGGAGTTGTGTCAGAATATTTCAAGTTAATAAAAAACCTGGAGCTATATGTCTTTTGGTTCCCCTGGCATATAAACTGGAAATTCCTAAATGAAAGCAAACTATGACAAATGTTCACTGGAAGTTTCATAGAGCTTATGAATTATGTTTTGTTATTGCTTTATTTATTTTCAGTGAAAAATATTTTATAAAACATGTTCCAAACTGACATGGAAAATTCTAACTATACAAAGTATCTCTACTATTATCAAATAAAAAGACTGTTTAAATTCCAGGCTTAGATAAATGGTTACAAATAAGGTTTGCATATTTTTATTTTCCTTTAGTCCTGGATCAGGAAAGAGTTACAGTGGGGTACTATCTTTCAGGTTTGTTTTAAAAACAGCAAAATATTAAGAAACATCGATATTTTCTCCAAAGGTTGCTTTTCTGTAAAGACTTATTTGAAGCTATTCAACTAACTCTACATTAAACATTTTTCTACTTGTGTTTAGGAAGTGTCATATTTTAACTTCTGACTTGCTCCTGGACAGAAAGAGTAAGTGTTGTTTCTGTGTGGTATTAATCCAGCTGATTCTCAGGAACTGAAAGTCTTCCAGCTGAAGAGGACTTTGCAACATGACAGATCTTGTTTAAAGTGAATAACTTTTGGTTATTAGAGAATTTGAATAGGAAACATAATTTCAAATCCATGTAGTTAGCAAAGTAGGAATTTGAGCCTGGGTTCTCCCAGACCCCAGAATACCCATGTTGCTGTAGAATCATAGAATCATTTAGGTTGGAAAAGACCCTTAAGATCATCAAGTCCAACCATCATCCTAACACTACCAAGTCCACCACTAAACCGTCTCCCTAAGTGCCATACTCACACATTGCTTAAATGCTTTCAGGAATGGTGACTCCACCACTTCCCTGAGAACCCTGTTCCAATGCCTAACCATTCTTTCCATGAAGAAATTCTACCTGATATCCAATCTAAACCTGCCTTGGTGCAACTTGAGGCCCATTTCCTCCTGTTCTATCACTTGCCACTTGAGAAAAGAGACTGACACCCACCTCACTACAACCTCCTTTCAGGCAGTTGTAGGAAGCAATGTCTCCCTTCAGCCTCCTTTTCTCAAGATTAAACAACCCCAGTTCCCTCAGCCGTTTCTCATCTGTCTTGTTTTCTAGTCCCTCCACCAGCTTCATTTCTCTTCTCTGAATGCATTCCAGCAACTCAGTATCTTTCTTGTAGTGAGGGGCCCAAAACTGAACACAGTACTTGAAATGCGGTCACTCCAGTGCCAAGTACAGAGGGACAATCGCTTCCCTGGTGCTGCTGGCCAGACTATTTCTGATGTAAGACAGGGTGTTATCAGCTTTCTTAGCCACCTGAGCACACTGCTGGCTTGTCTTCAGCAGTTGACCAGCACTCCCAGGTACTTTTCTGCTGGGCTGTTTTCCAGCCACTCTTCCTCAAGCCTGTATCGCTGCATAGAGTTGTGCCCCAAGTGCAGCACCTGGCACTTACTCTTGCTGAATGCCTTACAATTGGACATGGACCATTGATCCAGCCTATCCAGATCCCTCTGCAAAACCTTCCTAACCACAAGCAGATCAACACTCCTGCCCAACTTGGTATCATCTTCAAACTTACTGAAGATGCACTTGATCCCCTCATCAAGACCACTGATGAAAATATTAAACAAAACTGGCCCCAATACTGTACTCTGGGAAGCACCACTTGTGACCAGCTGCCAGCCAGGTTTAACTCCATTCACAGTGAGCCTTTGGGCCTGGCCATCCATCCAGTTTTTTACCCAGTGAACAATAATCGATCCAAGCAATGAGTAGCCAGTTTCTCCAGGAGAACGCTGTGAGAAACAGCATCAAATGCTTTGCTAAAGTCCAAGTAAATAAGTCCTTTCCCTTGTCCACTAAGTCCTTTCCCTTGTCCACTAAGTGAGTCATCTGATCATAGAAGGAGATCAGGTTAGCAAAGGGATGTACCAAAGGGATGAATCTGTTCCTCCTGCCTTTGTTTGTGTGAGAATAAATTAATCCAGTTTTTGACTCTACCTCCTGGAGCACCTAATTCCCAAAGCACAAAACTCTGATTTTACAATTAAGCACAGATACTTTCATTTGGTTTTGATGAATTGCTTCAATTTCTCCATTTAACATAGAAATGCATAACTGATCAATCTAGCTCAGTATTCTGTCTCTTAGCAATGGTAACAGGAGATTACATCTAGGGAGAATATGAGTCTGATGAGTTTTTGACTGATGCTGTCTGCTTTAACAATATTCTGGTAGCAAGCTCCAGACCAGATGTTCACTTACCACTCTGCAAGAGATATTGTCATTTCTGTGTCTTAAACTAGACTCCTACAAGCCTGACTGAATGCCCCATAGTTAGAATACTCTACGGTTTAGAACACAACAGCTTTGCATTCAGCTTATGATTCACCTTCAAGATTTTGCAGATCTTAATTACACCAAGTTCTCGATCTCATATTCTCCAAATTCCTCATTTGGTAGCTGGTCCATCCACTTAATCATTTTAATTGCCTATCTGGTTACTTTCCTCAATGTCATTACATTGTCATACATATGGAGAATAAAGCTGCATTAAGTACTCAAGAACTGGACACAAGAATGTTTTATATAGTGGCAAAATTACGCCCTCCATTGTGTTCTCAGCACTTATCCTGATGATGTCCAGAGATTTGTTGACTTCTTTTGACTGCCAGAGCATGTTGACCCAGTCAACATGATTTCTGATTTATTCCTGTAGAGTTCACTTTTGCTCTTATACTGCTGCTGTTTATCTTTCAAATCCAAAAGGCAGAAAGAATGTTTCTTACAGAAATAAATCTGACATGATTGTAGATTTTTGCTACCATTGTCTTAGTGTTACCAAAAAAAAAAAAAAGCAAAAAACCACCAACTCTAGAAGTGCATACTGTCCTCTAACATTATCAAAACACAAGGATTGTTTTACCTTATTGTGCAATTTTAGTTGCACTGCTTCATTATCTTTTACTGGAAAAGAAAAAATAACGGGAAGATCAATTTCCCATTCAAAGCTGACATGACAAAAAAAAAAGTGGCTAAGTAAACTGTAAGTTAAATTATAGGATATATAATGTGCTGTGCACCAGATAAATTTTTTTTCCCCTAAAGCTGTGTGAATAACTGATTTCTGTGTTCAGTCAGGGAAAAAAAAAAAAAAAAAAAAAAAAGGAATGATTTGATTTGAAAGTTTTTGTGTTTGTCTTTCTTGTCAGTGAAAAAAGAACATAACACCTTTCAGGTATTTTTAATGAGAGCTAAGGTCTAAACAAAACCAGTTTAAAACATATGGTTTGCATTAGCAAGCATAGCCATCAGATGCAAGGAATTGATCCTCTCCTCTTCTATTTGGCTCTAGTGAGAGCATATCTGAAGTACTGTGTCCAGTTTGGGCCTCCCTAGTATACAGAAGAGAGTATGAAGAGGGTCAGGGGTTGGAGCACAGGACATGCAAAGAGAGGCTGAGAAAACTGTTTTTTTTTGTGTGTGTTTGTTTGTTTGTTTTTTTTATAGCTAGGTTTCTTACAGCATTGGTGGACGGGGAAAGAGAAACTGATGTCTTCTACCTGGACTTGTGCAAAGCATTTAACACGATCTCCCCCAGTATTCTTGTATCTAAATTAGAGAGACATGGATGTGATGAATGGACCACTCGGTGGGTAAGGAATTGGCTGGATGGTGGCACTCAAGGAGTTGTGGTCAATGGCTCAATGTCCAGGTGGAGATCAGTAAAAAGTGGTGTTCCTCAGGGGTCAGAGTTGGGAGCAGCAATATTTAACATCTTTGTCGGTGTCAGGGACAGTGAAATTGAGTGCACTCTCAGCAAGTTTGTAGATGACACCAAGCTGTGTGGTGCAGTCGACATGCAGGAAGGAAGAGATGTCATCCAGAGGGACCTGGACAGGCCTGAGAGGTGGGCATGTGCAAACTTCATGAGGTTCAACAAGGCCAAATACAAGGTCCTGGGTCGGGGCAATCCCAAGAGCAAATACAGGCTTGATAGAGAATGGTTTGAGAGCAGCACTGAGGAGAAGAACTTGGAGGTGTTGTTTGATAAGAAGCTCAACATGAGCCAACAAGGTTAGCTTGCAGCCCAGAAAGTCAACCGCATTATGGGCTGCATCAAAAGCAGTGTGGACAGCAGGATGAGGGAGGTGATTTTCCCCCCTCTGCTCTGCCCTCGTGAGACCCTACCTGGAATGCTGTATTCAGCTCTGGGGCACTCAACATAAGAAAGACCTATTGGAATGAGGAGGGCACGAGGATGCTCAGAGGGCTGGAGCACCTCTCCTATGAAGACAGTTTGAGAGGTTGTTCAGCCTGGGGAAGAGGAGGCTCAAGGGAGACCTTAAAGTGGGCCTACAGGAAAGATGGGGAGAGACTTTACCAGAGAGTGTAGGGATAGGACAGGGAGTAACAGTCTTAAACTAAAAGAGGGTAGATTTAGTCTAGACATTAGGAAGAAATTCTTAATTATGAGGATGGTGAGGCCCTGGCACAGGTTGCCCAGAGAAGCTGTGGATGTCCCATCCCTGGAGGCCTTCAAGATCAGGTTGGATGGGGCTTTAAGATCTTGGTCTAGTGAGAGGTGTCCCTGCCCATTTCAGGGGTGTTGGAAATATGTGATCTTTAAGGCCCTTTCCTACTCAAACTCATTTGATGATTGTATGATTCCTCACCCTGGAGAAAAGAAGGTGAAGGGGAGACCTTAATGCTATCTACAGCTACCTGACAAGAAAATGCAAAGAATATGGAGACAGAATCTTCTTTGAGATGCACAGAGATAAGAGGCAATGAGCACAAATTAGAACATGGGAAATTCTAGTTAGATATTAGAAACATTTTCTTTGTCTTGAGTGAAGTCAACTATTTGAACAGGCTGCCCAGAGAGGTTTCAAATCTTCATCCTGGGAGATGTTCAATATTTGAATGGGGTCAAGTCCCTAGCAGCATAGACTAATTAAACTTGTTTTGAATTACAGGTTACACATTGACCTCTGGAGGTCCCTTGTAACCTAAATTAAGCTATGTTTCTGTGATTATTGGTAAGATGGATGTTACCAATCTAGTAGGTCATTGGAAGGTCTTTCAGAAGGAATCTAAGTATTTTAAGATCTGAGGTGGTGAGAATGCAGTGCACTGCTCTTCCTTTGCTGATTTTTGTGGTCCTAATCTGAATTATGTTTCTTCTGTTCACTTCTGGTTCATGAACATTTTCAGGTGCACTGGAACTGTATCTTTCAGTGAACAAAATATTTGTCTAAAAATTCGTTCATCTCTGAGTTTTCTCAGATTTCACAGTAATGAACAAGAAAAAAATTGTGAACATTTGTCTTCTAGATTCAAAGTGCTTCACAAGCATTAATTAATTAATACTCATATATACATAAAATATGTTACCTAACTAAGCAGTTTTTCTTGCAGTGTATATAGTAATATTGAGAAAGATTGGTCTCAAATTTAAAAGTCATCTGTTAATTTCAGTAAACTTATTACTAGTAGATTGTTAAGCACCTCATTTTAGTTCTCGAATCCATGCCAGTGAAAATTGAAAGGTAACTGCATAAAGGAGGAACATAAAAATATTAGTGAAATCATCAATCAATATTAATTTACAGATCAGTAATATCAGCAAACATATTAAATATAGTCACAGATTTGAAAGACCAAATTATTTTTCAATATTTCTCATGCACTTTGCTTAACTGAAGTTTGCAAATTAATTCTTCAGACAACAATCTGAAAAAATAGTATCCACTGCTAATTGTTTCCCAATCCAATCTCTATACAATCACAGTGTATTGGTATCTCAGCTCCAACCAAATAACAAGTTGACCACCCAAAATATATATACCATTGGTAGGCTTCTCTGTTTAAATTCTATGCCAGACACTCTATTGATTCATAGAGTGAGCGAGTGAGCACCATATTTATGAGAGATGTCTGGAAAAATAAAATGAATTGTTACGTTGCCAAACCTAATAACAAACTGTGCAGGAATAATTTATACCATGCCCACTTTAACCTAAGAGAACTGAAACTAATCTCCTGTGATTTGATAAGACTCAATTGATGGTTATTGACTTAAGTCTATGACTCAAGCCTGAGGCTGAAAGTCAGACAGTATTTTTAGATTATTAAAAAATTGTGAGACAATTGAGACAGGGAACTCCCCTGTCTTGTTTACCTAAGCAATGAAGAGTAAGGTATTTTACAGACTTTTGAAAGCAGAGGTCTTCTCCGTGAGTCATGAGTGGATTTTCCACAACTGTTAATAAATAATTACTAGAAGCATGATAGCAAACTGCAGAACTCTTAAATAAGCTACATACCAAAGAAGGCTCAAATTAAACTCTTCAAAGTTCAGTCTTTTTGAAGCAATACAGAGCTAAACATTGCCCAGATACAACAGAGTGTTTGCATTTTCTCACCTCAAATCCTTTAGCCAAGTGATCCATTTGACATGATGTTACTTTATGCTACAGTCCACTTTATCAAGTCATTGCCTGTAGATAGGCGGTGCTCTAAACAACTTCTAAATCTCTTGCAAAGAGTCAATAAACAGTTTTAAAAAATGTATCTGAAATATATAGTTAATTTATTCATATTAGTATTTTCAAACAACCTATATTGGACATTTATGTCCAATAAAATGCAACCAACTTTCCCGCTGTTTACCAGAATTGCCACTGAGTGCCAGGACTTTGCTAACTCAAATAATTTTGCGATTAAATAAAAGGTGTATTTTCAAATACAGTCCTATACAGACAGCATTACCAATATGATTAGATATATATTCAGAACTATCTTGTTAAGAATGTTGGCTACCTCTTTCATTGATACTGGTTCTCTGAACCAGTCCATACAGACATTGAAAATGTGTCATAGGGAAAATCCTGCTCAGTTATCACAAAATACTCTTTCTCTCTCTCTCTTTCTCTCTCTCTCTCTTTTTTTTTTTTTTTTTTCCCTCTTGGAACATTCTGTTTATGGAAAACATTTTCTGTTTCTACAACATACTCGTAGTGGAATTTGATGAATCAGCAGATTACTTTTATCCAGACAATCTAATTCACAGGTGAGACAACAGAATTAACATTCTTTGCTGATACCAGTGAAGTTACAGAGATGTTGATTTCTCTGAGTAGCTGCCAAGTATCAGGAGCAATTTGTTAAAAAAGTTTGAGTATTGTCTGACTCAGACTGAAACCAAACCAATCCAGACAAAAGCAAAGTCCTCAGAAGTGGTAACTTTACTTGTCAGTCAGATTTATAGAGCAGGCTGTTAAATTCCAGTGTGATGACCCATATCTTGATTAACAAGGGCCAGTCTTCCAGTATCAAAATGCTGAACCTGTACAGATCTAGGTTATATCCTAAACTTGAGATGCTAGAACAAATCCACCTACAGTTAGACAAAGAAGAATACATAATATACCCTGAAATTATTTTTTCCAACTCAACGTGAGTTCATTAAATTTTCAACAGAGGTATCCATAGAAGGAGGTCAATACTGCTTTCTTATTGAGAAAAGCCATTAGCCCAACAGATGCTATCTAAACCTGGGTGCTAAACTTGGACTGCAAAATAAATAAATTTGTTGGAGTGTCCCCCTTAATACCTCTCTTTTGTATTCATTGCAGAAAGACAACTTCATCCTTCCTGTAAATCACCTGCGCTTCAGGACTCCTAATAAGAATGATGTATTTCTACTGCCAAAGCACTTCCTGCCCTCCCTATTTGTTATCTTAAATCAGCTCCTAAATCAAATCTTCCCCTACTTCGAATCAGCCTATTATGCTGTCAGTACTCCACTTACCACATGCTAGATCACCTTGAGAATTTTCATGCCTTCTCTAAGCCAATGCTTATGACTACTAAAATTTTCCTATACATATCAAAGTTGCCTCAGTGTTTATCTTCATGGTTTCCTTTGCTATTGTACCAACAAAAACAATTAGGCCATTAATCTACCTGTTAAAAGCGATGCTCATCAGGACTGGCACTTTCTTACTTAAACACATGATTACATGTCCACTGTTGTCTTTTTTCTTATATAGTAAGGCCTTTGGGGACAAATTCACTTCTTGTTCCATGTTTCCAATGTCTACGTATTGTTTTGTAGAAAACTTTGTGTATACAATTAAAAAAGAGGTATTGAACATAGTTTTTATTCCATCTCCACTGCTATTTTATTCCAATATATCTCTAAAACTCAGCAAAATTAGGGAACATGGAAAGTATTAGAACTGAAGCATAAACAACACACTAGGTCATGCAGAAGTGTTCCCAATAGTCTGACTAGAGGTTCTTTGCTCTGAGAATCTTCAGTATATTCAGATAATAGGTCATCACAATTTTCCCAAATCCACCTAAAGAGTCACTGCTAGGAAATCTTTGGTATTAAACTAAACTAACTGACCCTGCATTCTTTTCATCTGTATGCTGAATACAGAAACCAAGAACTGAAAGATTAAAAATAAAAAAATCGGAAGACACATTACAATGTCCCATTTTAATATCTCAGCATTACAGCATAAACCTTGTGATTCTGTGCATTGATTTTATTGATTCTATGGGATCTGACTCAGCTGTGGCATGTTTGTGTCAGCAATCTGCAAAACCCTCTCAAAGGGCGTTGCACTTCTGGAGCCTCTCTCTCAGAAAACAGAGTGTGATCTCCCTCATCACCACATCTACCTCATTACCACGTCTCCCTCTCATCACTGAGATCTGAATGACTTGACAGATTTCCAAGACTCAAATTCATTATCAGTTTACTATGTACAGGCTGAGAAAGAAGGCTCTTTTTTTTATTTTTTTTCTCTCTTTTTTCCCAGTCAGTCAGTATGCATTGCACCACCAGAATCACAACAAAAAGAAATCACTGTATCCTAAATTTATTTCTGCTGCTGTCAGTATCAGGACCTCTGCAAAATTTCGTATCTGCTTTAATGACAGGTAGGATATCTATTTTTTCTTTCTTATCATTAGGTTAGAGTAGACCTGGCATCAGCATGGATTAGGCAGCCAGATCTGGCACTTAACTCAGTTCCTCATATCCAGTGAAGGCAACACCCTCACAATAGCCATACACTGTGATCAGGCCTTAGAATGATCAGGAGCCAGATTTTATCTTCATCTCGATGTGTGTGTTCTGCCAATTTGTTTATACTTTTGAATGGATTTTCTGCACATAGATCTGTGCACCGAAGAGAGGAGCCTCATGAAGAAATCGAAGGGCTCATGTTAATCTTTCTGATGACATGAGTACACAGGAGTTGTCCTAAAAGAGACGTTAATGATGAGAGCTTTCTGAGTCTAAATGTATAGCAAGATCAAGCTAATACTTTCATGCAAGGTTCTGATATTTTTAATTCAAGCCATCTCTAGACTTTCTACAAAAAAAAAATAAAAAAATCATATAAGTCCAAATACAGTGCACAAATACAGAAGAGATAGGTTAACAGAAACAGGGCAGGGAGAAACTGCCTTTCCTACCCAGAAAACGAAACAAAACAAAACAAAACAACAACAACAAAAACATGAAATAGCAGTATGAGATAACGAAACACAATTAAATTCAGCCTTTGAATAGGTAACCACTAAAACAAGAGACAGAACCACTCATTAAATAAAATAATTCAGAATGCAAATGTGTATGGAAAAAAGTCCTTAGACTGTAAGGTCTGATTATATGGTTAGCTGAGTGGACAAGGAACTTTCTAACATACATTCATCTGCCTCCCACACCACACTTATAAATACATAAATATACAAAATATATACATATCAAATATATAAAATCTTATAATGCAGAACAAAGTTTTCAAGACTACATTTTACATTAATTGGGTTGCTAGACAGGCCTGGGATCTGAAAATGTACAAGAGAGACTATGTTTTCAAACTATACGATACACAATGATTTGGGCATTCAGAACATAGGGCAATCAGAAGATGAAGCATTGCAAAACAGACAGGATAACAGTGTACTCTATTCATAAAGGGACTAGATTAATTAATTTGGGATGATGATTGTCATGAGACCGAGAGAGAAAGATCTGATGGAATAACTTCTTCATGTTCAGGTGAAAGATGCTACACGTTGTCCCGAGTATAGTCCTAGACTTCAGCAGAGTTAATCAAGCAGCAGTCTTGCTAGTTGATTTATTTATGTATTTATTTTTCTCACATCACGGAGACAAAGAAGGAAGGTTGATTTATGGCTTGAAATCTTTTCCCCACATGTTCATGTTTTCCTCTCCGCATTTCTCTTGAAGAACTGGTTCTAGTTATATGAAATTGTGCATGCTCTAGTTGTAATTCACAGCAGACACACAACATGTTAAAAGTGAGAGGTTTGTCTGAGAAAGATTTGTCTCAATAAATTTTTCTTAGATATATTGGGGTAGCTTCATAATTAATTATTGGCATAAAATAACTCCATAATAGATATAAATAAAACAATCAGAACAAAATACAGTGTAATTGTGCTTCCTATCTGAAGCCTCCATCAAGAACAACAAATAAACAAAGATTAATAGTGTGAAGCCATTAAATTAAAGAGGAAGCATAGTGATGCAGAGGAGACTACAGCCCCAGATTTGGAAAGGTGAAATATCTGTAATCTCAGATGTCCTGGATTATGGTCGGCATTGTGTCACAAAATGAAATAAAAAGTCTGGTAAACACAACACGTGATTCATGTCCTGGTACTGAACTCAAAATACCTATAAATAAATAAAATAAACAAAAATAACTGATGAAATATCAGACCCTGTTTTCTGAGGTACCTTGAACTTTCTTTGTTTTGTCCTCCACTGGAATTATTTTTTGCATTCCAAGGAGGAAATATTTATGGTCTATTAGAAAACAAGAACATTAAAAAAAAAAAAAAACGGATATGAAAACCCCATATCTCACATGCGTCACTAGTCATCAGAAATTAATGATAAAGAAAGGAACAGACAGTTTTAAAGCAGTGAAGCAGCTGTTAAACTCTACTCAGCAGTTCCTACATTGTCAAGCTAGCTACTCACCTCAGCACAGTATATGATCCATTGTAAGTCCAACCAGTGCTCTCTTCAAGTCTATAGCTTATGAAGGAGCTTGAAAACCATCAGAAGCAGGGATTCAGGTCCAGTATACAGAGTCCACAATTAAAATCCAAGTATGCAAAATTGAATGCCCATTGAAAACAATTTACTTATAAATATAGGGATTTGAGCAGCGTAAATACTGACCACAAGAATGAGCTTCTGCAGCCACAGGGAATATAAAACTACTGACTCAGGGTGGTATGCTGTCCTCAGCCTGGAGTAACTGGGCCACAAATACAGGTTAATCATCCCAAAGACACTTTGGCTAACAGAACTAGACATTTTAGATAACTCAAAAGTTTTTTCTGAGGTTACAAATGTTCCAGGATAGATTCCCATGGCCATTCACCAATTCAGATATACAATGACTCAAACTTCTGTTCTGTAACAGAATCCAAAATGTGATGGAGTTGAAAGACTGTATTAAATATTAATAACTATTGCAAAGTTTTAGGACTGATGATACTAGCAAGAGCAGAGATTTCAAAGATTTTTTTCCCCTATTTCATTACCTGATGGTTTAAAAACTACATTATAACTATATTTTGAGTCCCTGAACTATAATTACTGAGGGTTATAGATGACATTTAATTATTATATATACCAGAGGTGATATCTCTTTTCAGCAAAAGATAATACATGAACATAAAATTACTGATATTTGTGCTGTTCTAAATCAGTCACGAACAGAACAGAAGGCCATAAAGAATTAAACACATTAGCGTTTACTAATCACATTAGTGATAACACTAATGCCCTTATACATCTGAGTTACAGGGCAAGGTCCTGTATGATTTCAATAGGTAACATGAAAACTTGAAAACGGAAAAAAAAAAAAAGTTTGAAATAGGAGGAAGATTTTTCAGAGGGGTGAAATTCTACAGAGAATTAGGGTCAACAGCTGTGCAAGAGGGCCTTTATTGAATACTAAACACTTTCTCTTTAGATCAGTATTTTATCAGTTGAACATCAATAAAAATATATTTTGTACATAAATAATTATAAATTTCTGTTCTATCACAGTTCACTACTATAAAGAATCCACATAGTTATTAGAGATATATAATCTTTCTTGACTAACAGGGTTTATCAGTCTTTTTCTCTTTCAGCTCCCATTTGCAAATATAATATCTAAAATGGGATTGAGAACTACATTTTTAGATTGGAAAAAAGATATAAGATGAAAAACAGACAATTTACAAACTTGTTTTTGTAGTCTGCTGAAACAAAATGGAGTAATTCCATCAGTCAGCTTGTAATTTTATTAATTTATTTGTAATAACTACTTTATAATCATATCAGGAGAATATCTTTCCCAACACATACTAGGGATTTTTTTTTCAAGAATAAAAGGAAAGACCACGATTGTAAACCCTGAACAAAGAAATCATAAGATTTGAATCATAAGATTTTTAAGGCTCATTCACTCCCAGTGTAATGCCATGTCTTGCTACTCGGTGGCACCACTGTGTTTCCTTATGACTGTTGGGTTTACTGTGTGTGGTTGTGGAGTGTGGTGAGAATGGGAAGCAGATTTCTGGCTTTCCCATTAATTCAGGCATCATTTTGGGAAGGGAGGAATGAGCAAACTTCATTTATACTGTTTCTTGGCAGGGCCTAGGAAGCGTATCGGTAGACATTTAGGTAAATCCTTTCTTTAATCCACCTCAACTTTTTTCTACTGAATTGCTACATTAGTTTGGGCAAAGCTATCCAGGATTAACAGAAATGATCAAAAAAGTCATTGCCACTGAGCATCCTGGACTTTTCCCCACATTGTCCTTGGGATGTGGAAATAAGAGAAGTTTTACTGAGGCAGTTGTAAATAAAATATTTGCCTTGATATAATTCAGACAGTTAAATAAAAAATACCTTCTGACAGGAAGGAGACAATTCAGCAGCTATGTAATCTTGGCAGAAAATGAGGCTAAAGTTATGGCCAATTGTAGGAAAACTCAGGTCTGTGCATACAAAAGGATTACATCTGGATCACACTCTCAGTCTTGTCAACTGTATTTTAAAAATATTAACAGTAAAGAGAGATAATGGCCTGAGATCAGGGGGAAGCATTTTCAGCAGGGCAGGGACAGACACTTGATTGAGACCAATGATTTTTAGCACCAACTGCTCTTCGAAGGGCAGATAATTCAATATATGAGCAGTTTTGCATGAGTAAGCAAAAGACAGGCTTTGCTGTCACCCATAGATGTTGGGAATGGAGATGGAGCCTGCGCGGTGGTAGGAGCTGCAGGGGCCTCATGGCTTCCTGCAAGGATGGGCTGTGCTGGCCTCAGGGCCCTCAGCAAGGGAGGTCAGGGTGGCTCAGAGCCCACAGCAGGGAACCTCAGGGTGGCATGGGCCAGTAATGAGGAGGGTCGAGGTGGCTCAGCCTCACAGTGAGGATGGTTGAGGTGGCTCAGCCCCTGGCAGGCCCTGCATGGGCTTGCAGAAGCTTCTAGAAAGTGCTGCAGCCAAACCCGAGTCAAACCACAAGTGTTTCCCGGCTAGCCTGTTTGGAAATTTGTGAACCTACTTCTTACAACATCACAGCACATAAATGTACCTCTCTACCTGATTTATTCTGAGGAACCATGGTTTACAACTCTTTTTTCTTGATTTTCCCTTTTCTTTCCTGTCTCATGCTGTTCAGGCTGAGGACCAGTCTGAAGCGACTCTCCTTCCCAGCACCATTCCTCCCCAGCCTGGCTGATCTCCATCTCAAACACAATATAAGGTAGACAAGTCAGCTTTCTCACAATTAGAGGTGGGACGAATATATTTCACTCCTAGCTGTGTTTATCACTCACCCAAATGCACTTCAATATTTATATTCATACATTTCCCGCAGCAGCACTTTCCCCCCAGCCCAGCTCCCCACAGCAGGATCCAACAGGATTTCTTTATGGGAGGCCTCAGCATTTTTCTTCTTGTACACGCAGGAATGAGAGACACCTTCTTCTCCTGAACAGCCTGCAACTGAGAGAGAAACCCAGGGGTGAAGGCACGGGTTAGTGCCAGGGCTGTAGCAAAATCCTTTGTCGCAGGCTCCTCCACCACAGCCACCAAGGTGCTCCTGAGGCAGAGCTCAACAGGGGCAGCACAAAGGAGGCTTACCAGTGTTTTGTTATTAGGATGTTGTCTGAGAATAAAAATCAGCAAACTTCTGTAACAATAGTTAATTGTTCCATTTTTTGTAGTAGAATTACTGGATTACTTACAGGTAAATCTTGAAATGAAGCATGATTGTCTGCAGACCTGAGCACCCAGTATAACAAAACAGGAACCCTACTACCTGTAGTGAAAGCCATGCAAAATAAAAACATGAAACTGTGAGTGCTAGTTTTTCTTGTAAAGAACCAGGGAAAATGTAGTAAACAAGAAAAGTATATTTCCCATGAAGTCTTTGTATGTTCTTTTTTATTTTCCCTGTAGTTTTTTTTTTTCCTTTTTTTTTCTTTTTTTAAATTACCCTCTACTGGTGAACATCGGCTGCTTTCTCCAGTCTTCTCTGAAGGTATCATTTTTGCTGAGGTCTCTACTCCATTTTGTGGCTTCCAAGCCTAATTTGGCTCTCAATAGCAGCCTGCAGTCCCAACTCAAGCCAACTTCTGATTAAGCATTTTACCAGACAATTGACGTAAGAGAATAAAACAATCATAAAAAGTGCCTCAAGGTTCCTCTCAGCTCCAAAATCACAATTACAGTTAGGTCCTGCATGATGTGGAATAACACTTAGCGAAGGCATAAACATAATCATTTGGCACTGAACCTCGTGAAGTGAACACACTGGAGCACATGAGGGACAGGACTGGTGAAGCCATGCTACTGCATGGGCACACCTGTGTTGTGTGCTGCTCAATAGGAGGGGAGCAGACATGCCATTATGAGCTGTGTTAATGGAGAAGTATGGCTCTCCTGCATTTTCTGTGCCCTTTGGGAGTAGTCTGCTTGTATATTAGAGTGCACAGTAGACAAATAGCAGAAGTATTGTCTGGAAGCACATATTCTGGAGTCTCAAGTTGTGCAAGGGGAGGTTTAGGTCTACTCTGCACTGGTGCTGCCTCACCTCGAGTACTGTGTGCAGTTCTGGGCACCACAGTACAAAAAAGATGTAAAACTGTTGGAGAGCGTCCAGAGGAGGGTGACGAAGATAGTGAAGGGCCTAGAGGGGAAGACATATGAGGAGCGGCTGAGGTCACTGGGCCTGTTCAGCCTGGAGAAGAGGAGGCTGAGGGGAGACCTCATCGCAGTCTACAGCTTCCTCGCGGGGGGGAGTGGAGAGGCCTATTCTCCTTAATCACCAGTGATAGGACCCGCAGGAATGGTGTCAAGCTGAGGCAGGGGAGGTTTAGGCTGGACATCAGGAAGAGGTTCTTCACCAAGAGGGTGGTTGTACACTGGAACAGGCTTCCCAGTGAAGCAGTCACTGCACCAAGCCTGTCTGAATTTAAGAAGCGATTGGACTGTGCACTTAGTCATATGGTCTAAACTTTTGGGTAGACCTGTGTGGTGCCAGGAGTTGGACTTGATGATCCCTATGGGTCCCTTCCAACTAGGGATATTCTATGATTCTATAAGTTGAATATTAGGAAGAATTTCTTCATGGAGAGGGCGTTCAAGCATTGGAACAGCTGCCCAGGGAAGTGGTGAAGTCCCCATCCGCAGAAGCATTTGAGACATATGAACATGGCACTGAGGCACATGATTTAGTGATGGGACTAGGTAGGTCAGGTTGATGGTTGGACTTAATGACCTTACATTTTTTTCCAATCTAAATGATTCCATCACTTGCTGGGGTTCATCAAAAAAGAATGGGAGAGGTAGAGAAAACAGTAATGGTTGCAGGTTTGAGAAGGCAGGCTTGAAGAAGAGAGCATGGGATGGAAGGAAATGCAGTGGCAGCATGCTCTGGCCTAATGCCAGTTAACCGAAGTCTTTCATAATCTGCTGTCTCACTGTAATTTCACATCCTGTTCTAACTCATCTGCCTGCCCTGAGCTTGGACCATACCTCTCCAGGAAATAATTTGAGGGTTGCATCCCATTCTCTTTCCTGTCTCACTGCTGACTGACATCACAAAATCTCATTCCACACTCTGAAGTTAGTACTGTAGCTTGCTGCAAGATCAATTCCAACTCTGTACAGGGTAGCTAAAAACTCATTTTTTATGCTGAGCTGGCAGATATGGGGATGCAGCACTAGGCCTCGTACATGTTTTTTCTCTGACATTAGGCCCCATAAATTTTGTTTGTATTCTTAGGAACTGTGTAGTGCATCAGCAGATTTTTGAGTGGCAGTATTTCTTCATTGGTTTAAAATCTATGCATTATGGGTGCTGTAATACAAACTTCTGAGTGGCTATCACTGCTCTTTCCTATTTTCCAAGCAGAGTTTTTGTTCCTAGAAGCACTGCTTTTGCCAAGAAGGGTAACCACAAAATTCCTGTTTACATCACAAACTTGTAGGGGACAGACAGCAAGTCTCTTTCTTGTCAGAGTAGAGAAGAAAAGACACTTGAGGCCCCAGGTTACCTTAGTGGGGAGGTGACCGGCCATATGAGCTAGCGTGGGAAGCATCCACCACAAGGAACATGACACTAGCAGTGGTTTTACTGCTGCCAGGAAGGCTTGCAGAATGCCCTGGAGGACAACATTTCTTGGCCTTCCTTTGTTGTTATACACTAAGGTTTAACTGAAAAATACCACCCTCCTCAACAAAGTTTTCCCAGTTTTAGCATCACAGAGATTATAAGCAGCAGAATTGACAGTAGTTACTGACAGTAATCTGAACTAATAACAAAGAAACCAGCTTCGTGGGAAAGAAAAAGCATGCCAGCACACAAAAGCAGGAGAAATCAGCACATGCTTCTAAACATGTCACTAAATTTGTGTCATGTTCTGTTCTCTTTAAGATATGCAATACTACTGGGGAGAAAGCAGGTTTGTACAAATGCTTCATTGTGGGTTCAGTCCTGCCATGGTGCTGAGCAGCAGAGCTTGCAGGGTGCCAGTGCATACAGATGCTAGGTGTGGGATCACAGTATTCATCGCTGCAGAACTGAGCCATGTGCTTGAAAAAACTCTCTGACAATGCTGGTGAGACTCATTTCAGGTCAACTGTAATTTGTTTCTTTATCTATTGTAATAAAGCTGAAGGATGCAACTACATTGTATTACTAAATCAGCAAAGCTCATTTTAATCCTTCAGCTTTCCATGACGTGTAAGTTGCAGCTCCTGCACTTTCTTTCTTCTTTTCTTTTTGATTTAGTTGAGATCTTCAGAACTGGATTTGCCTCTGATACTTAAAGATCCTGTGAGAGCCTTCATGAAAATACAGGTTACTTTTGGTTTTCTTGCCCAAAATATTTATTTCATTGCTTTTAGTGTGCATCACTCAGGTACCTCATCTGACCTCTACATTCCAAGAATTTCTTTGTGCACTGATTTCATCCCTTTAACACTTTGAATCTGCTGTTTAGCATTCAGTAGAAGCATTAGCATTCTGTAAAAGGAGTTCAATTATTTAATATAAATCCCTAGTTGTTTTTCAAATGAGCTAGAAAGTATCCCTCTGTTGCTTTTCATTCAGATTTAGATAAATAAGTATTTATCTACATCTCAGATTTATTAATTTCATGGTTTCTCATCCCCACTACATTTGACAAGGTTCTTCTGCCTATCTTTAAATGTTTTAGAGATCATAGAATCATAGAATTGTTATGGTTGGAAAGGACTCTAAGATTATTTAGTCCAACAGTCCACCTACCACCAATATCGCACACTAAACCATGTCCCAAAGTACCGCATCTACCCTTTCCTTAAGCCTCCAGGGGTGGTGACTCCACCACTTCCCTGTGCAACCTGTTCCAATGAAGATCCTTGGAAGCAAAAATAAAACACCATGATTATAAACATCAAGATAAATTAATGATAATACATTGTTTCATCCACTTATGCATACCTGAAAATGAATATGAAATAAAACCTTCAGATTAAAATAAAGCTAGAATATTACTCACAGATCTGATTACCCATCTAGGTCATTACCTAGCAACTGTAGCAACTTGTATTGTTTGCCACAGCTTTCTTTCCATTTTGCTATATAAATGAAGTTTGCTTTTGAAAAGAAAGAATAGATGAGAGCAGTTGGAATAAGAATCACTGGTTTCAGGAAAGCAGACTACAACAAAATAAGGCAAGTGATAGATTATTACTTTTGAGAAAATAATCTAAATCTAAGAAAATAATCAAAGAGTATAGGACAGAGTAACCTCTAAGAGAAGCAAACATGGTACATAAATTCTGTAAAGCAAACTCTTGAACAAGAGAAGGGTCAAAAGAAGATACCACTGTACTTTAGGATACCTGAAAATATGAAGGAATTGAATATAAAGTGGAAATACTATCAAGTATGAATATAAAGTAACAGCAGTATTATGTGGACACAGAACAAGAAAGATTAAGACATGAAATCACTTGATTTTTGAGGGACACAAAGGGCAAATAATTGTAGACCATAGAGTATTTATACATGTCTTGGATGGCTTTGTCTATCAAAGAACTTAAGCATTTTTTTTTCTTTTTCTTTTTCTTTTTAATTTTATTTTTAAAGATGTATTTATTTGCTCTTAAAGGTGCAGAAGACAACATACTAAAAATGAGGTGCTGCAGGATTTGGCAAATTGATGAGCAAATGTGTGCCTAAGCTTCTACATTTGGTAACATACAATCACCAAGTAAAGATGAGCAGGCTATAGAAGCATCAATGATGTTACAAATACTCCTAGAATATGCTTTCTGTTTTTCTAAGATGGACCCTAAAGCATATTTGGTGCAATTTTAATTAACATGAATGTAAACATGAGCAAGGTACTGCATGATCAATAAATGTCATCACATACCTAATGAGAGAAGCAATCAACAAACAAATTTTAATTTTACAAGTGACAGTATGCTTCCAACACCAGTTAATCCCAGTCAGGCTCAAAAATATTTGCGTTCAGTTGAGAATAATGGGCTAGATACATAGTATAGAGCAGCTGAACTGAAAGCAGTTCTGTAGTAGGTCACCCCAGCTAATGACAATATTGAAATATTGAAGGGTGTCCATAGGCAGGAGGGCGTGCCCTGTCCACTGTTCCCACCACAGGTCTGAAGCCAAAGTATATTACTGAATATTTTAGTATATTAAAGATGATGAAAATTCCCTTATTTTGCAATTTATGAATATTCCAAAAGTGTTTTTTTTTTTTTTTTTGGGGGGGGGGTGTCTTCTGAAATAATGTGCAAATACTTTGATTTCTTGGATTTCTTATGTCTTCACCAGTCCAGACTGCTGCCCATGTTCTTTAAGATCGTACACTCTCACTTCACCCGGGAATATGTGGTTACTTATTGTGCCAGAATAAACTAATGACAACATGAAATGATTGCTCTCATAAACTCTCATTCATGGTGAAATGAAGACATTTTGGATCCAGGATCTTTGTATTTTTAAAAATAGCTATTGGATTCTGTTTTCTGGCATGCTGAGTAGCATTTGCAAGTCAGCTCTATTACGTGATGATTTCAGCATTCTCTCATTGTGCTATGGAAGTTGCTGGTGCTCAATTTTCTTTTTTATTTATGTAGATACCACATTATAGCTAATATACAAGCAAAAAATAGCGCAACTTCCTTTGAGGATAAATTTCTTTGCCCAGATGGAACAGAAAATGCAAATATTTATATAAGTCTGACTAGAAACACTAGTACTCTGATCTCGTCCATGTTTTCGGCTAAAAAATACATCACACAGACAAATGCTGACCGAGCCTTTCTAGAATTTCAGATCATATTCAGTGCCATAATTCATAGGCACTACCTCAGATCTGTGAGATAATCAAACTGACAGCAATGCTGTTAAGATGAAGGATTGCTAAGGCACACAGATTTGTGCAATAGCTTTGCCTATTATCTTTATAGTGTATTTTATGATGAATGCTGCATACATGATATAACATGGATCCAAAAGTCAATCCTTAATTCACGTTTTTAAATGCACTGTGATTCAAAGTAATGAATACCAAAGACAGAACTGCAAGAGGGGGTGTTTTTCTCCTTGGTTATTCACCTATAGCACTCTTCAATAAAAGAGACTCATTCTGAACACTTCAGATTTAGCAGTGGGTACTGTAAACCTTAGTTCTAGCCTATCTCTGCTGAAAGCTTCTGTTGTTCTACTCTTTATCTGGAATCTTTTCTCAGTGCATACATTTGAAGCAAGTTCAGGGTTTGTATTAGAAAACAAACATTTATTAAATTCTGATTTTAGAATAACTATAAAAGTATTAAAATATGTGTTTATTAATGTCTTCAGAGCTGCCCAGTGGTGCTGCTATTTGGTAACTCTGCTGTGCTTTGGGAAGCCCTGAAGGATTTGCTGTCATGCTTCTAGATGGAAATGAAAATAATTTTGGTCTCAGCTCTTCTCAGAGTTAACCTACTTCGGATCAGGTTGGTAGTGCTTGACGCAATGCCAGCCTCTGAAAAACAGTAAATATTATTAATGTATTTCCAGGAGAGATTTGTGTCATCACAGCTACATGGTCCTGCAAAAGGGTGTGACCTTTTTCCCTGAGCTTCACAAATTCAAAGCCTGATCCTGTCATTCACAGTACTTGGAGGACCCACGCTGGTATGATTTGCAGTTCCAGGTCTGGAGAGGACAAACAAGCAAAGGATGAAGAGACAGGATACAATACAAAGTAGTGAAAGTGATGGTAGAAGTAATTTATTTATTTTATACGTTCAATTCAAGTAATAAGAAAAATCATGCTACATCCAAGAAAAAAAAAGGGAATGAGGAGTAAAATGAGCAATAAGTCTTGAATTCTGACTGTTTTTCCCTAAACAGAGAGCTGTGACTTTGCAAATCCTTGGAATTCAGAAGAAAAGTATTTTTCCAGTTACAGAAGGACAGCCAAAGCTGTTATTAAGAACTGCTATAAACATTTGGAAACGAGTTGCAAAGCAACAACTGACATTCAAACTGGAGGGTTATCACATGAACTTGTGCCAAACTGAACAATACAAACCAGGAATTGTTTTAACCTGAATCACTGATTAGGCCCTATTACTCAACACAGAAATAGAATAATCTGACTGTAGTCCTGACTGTCCTTTTACAGTACAGAGCTAATTTTGTCTGTTCATTGCTCTGTTCGGTGCTCCAGATCACCGCCAGTTCTAAAAGCAGAAAAAAAAAACAGGAGATACAGTGGTTGCAAATTAGGAAAGCTCTTGGTGGAGTGTGTGAACAGTAAACAAGGGGCTAGACACGCTCCCAGGCTGTAAACCAGAGCCCAGCCCTGCTGCCTGCCATAAGGAGGTGAGTGGTTTTGGTTTTCCTTCACCTTGCTTATGCTAAACCATTCTGTTCATAGAGTACCTAGAGGTACAGGAAGATACAGGAACTTGGATCCAATATTCTGCTCTTCTCTGCCAACAAAAAGCAGCTCTCTGCCAGAATCATAATGAAAATCATAGAAACAAGAAATGTGGAGGCCTATTGTCAACAAGTCATCTGATCATACTTCCTGCCGCCACAGGATTGTTACCTACTGCGCCCAAACTAGAGTTTTGTGCCAAGTAACTTTTAGGAAGCCTGAGCTCAGGTTTGTAGACTTTTCTCTGGAAAAAGTCATATTTATTTACCTTTTAGCTTAAGTTTTCAACTTTGTCATGTCACTGTCAATTCATCCTAGGGCGATTGCTTGTAAAATGTCCAAATATCCTCAGTCTTCTCAATGGTATGAAAATAAACTCAAGAACTGATTAGCCAGCTCTCACCAAGACTTGTACTCTTGGTTGGATGCTCCAGGCCCCAAGATACTGAGCTGATAAGGATAAGAATAAGCACTGACATTTGTGTTAAGAACTTTTGTTCATTGGAAAGCATTGTGCTTAATCAACAAGGCTCAATTTCCTTCTTTTTTTTTTTTTTTTTTTTTTTTTTTCCAGTTAGAGGAGAATTAGTCACCTCAGCAAACATGCCTAGCAATTCAGACATCCATCTAACTAGATTTTCAGAAATAGGGAGTCAGCAAGGGGTGCTGGGTATTCAGGTTCTCTATGTATTTAACACCAAGTTGCAAGGTAAGCACTGGCATATTTTTCACAAGACATGGTCAACAACTCAATTACCAGCTTAAGACAAATACTGAATTGGAACTTCCAGGAAAAACTGGTATTTCTTGCTAGAACGTCTGTATGACAATACAGTGGCTTTTAAAGTCTGCACTTATATTTCTTTTTACATCTTGAAGGCTGTTCTAGCTGCTATTGACTTCAGCAGGAACAGGCTCTGCATTATGCCTTTGTTGCTCCCTGAATACCCAATTAGTCCAGGAGTGCCTGGCTATGCTAGCTTGTAACATTCCATGGTCTTTATACTTAGTTCTCTAGTTTTGTAAGAATAAGTCTCCTACATGATATTGTCATATTGTTATGATAATAACAGAGAACATTATGACAGTTATGGAGAATTTGTTTTTGAGGAGAATAAGTATTACAGGGGTGTGAGACCAAATCAGTAAATAGGCATGATTGTTGCCTGACTTAATAACTTTCTATAAAGGTAGATAGAATACAGCAAGAATGGTAATCACAGAAATCAGGCTTTAAAACACGTTATTAAATTTCTAGTCCCTATTATTGTTAGGTCATTGGGATTTCTTTCTTAGTGAAATTTTCTATTATACTTTATCCATAATATTTTTAAATGTTGCAAAGTTGCTTCTACCACTCCCTTTGGAAGATTGTTTCCCAGTAAAATAAATCTCACATCTGGAACATTTTCACTATTATGCCTTGCAATAACACAGTTCTTTTGTCTCCACCAAAAATCAAATCAAAAACAACAAACACAAAACACCAAAAAATATCATTTTTATTCCTTCTTACATTGTTATCATTAAGTTATAGGTAAAAATTGGTATTAACTTCCACCCTAAGCCTTTTTTCAACTCTTTTGTTAATTTCTTTGTTCATTTTGTTCTAGGGCAAGATTTGCAAATGTTTTAAGAAGTTAGATACCAAGATGCTTTGAGAAACATCCACTTTTGTGTTGTGTTGCTCTAAATACTTTGGATGACTGAAGATTACTTTCTGTTGACTTTCAGATGAAGCTGCTATGCACTCGAAATAGCAAAAATGATACCTTATCCATATCCTTGAGTAACTCGGAAGAGCCATAAAGCTGGTTTATCTAGTGAGAGCTATCAGAATCAGATACTTTCATATGTTTCAGAATTCCATGTGTCTAGATCACATTTCAAAATGAGACTTAAGTAACTCACTGAAGTGTTTGTAGGGATGTTTGTCCTACAGATAAACGTTATTTAAAAGTCTGGTTTTATTCATTTTGTCCTTGTGAAATAAATACCCCAACAAATATAGACAGAAATAGCTAGACTTGTACTCTTGCTATGCTTATTTCCTGTTTAGACTAGAATTAAAAGGGGAAAAAATGGCAACTTACAAAAAAAATGATAATAAGGTTACTTGGGCTCATTGACGCCATCTCCAGGCACTGAGAGAGTTCAGCTTGAGCTGAATTACATGGTAGTCAAATTTGGGCTGCTCTATAGGGCTGAGTCTGAACTCTGAAGTCCAGGAGACCCCTAGTGGTAGCAACTTTGTTAAAATGTAGTTAACGAAACAAATTGTCATGTCTGGGCTCCTTGCACACTGCTACTTGTTAGTTTGGGGAGGAATTAGGCTGTTTTAGTTTCTTTCACAGGGCATGAATTTTCCACTAATATTACAATGTTATTGTTATTACAATGAAAAACAATTTATTGAAAATATTCACAGAACTTCAACACTGCTCCAATATCAAAAATTTAACATCAGATACTACTCTTGAAGAACTAGGTAAAATACTATTTACATCCATAACAAGAATCACTAGGTAAAACTCTACTACCATGCTGCCAGTGTCATCGAGAGGATAAAACTAGGTAGTCATTTTGTTTCCTTCTGTCCATACAATGTATTTGACTCACTCACAGAAACAAATTACATGTACAACTGAAAAAACAAACAAACACACAAAAACACAGAGTACATAGGCTTCAGGCAGACAATATTTAGCAAAGGGCAGTGTAGTTTCACTGTTTCCCAGCATCATAGACAAAATATGGATATTTCTATGGTTAAACAAATTTCTGAATGTATACAAGGTTACCAACTCAGTACAGCAGTCTGGATTTTTGAGATCTATGGAAGAATTTCATACAGGGTTTAAACAAAGGAAACGTGCATCACTGATAGAGGAACTTTCCTGGGTGTCCATTGCAGGACTCAAAGTCTTGATTCGAATGGAGATTTTAGAATTTTAGACAGATGAAAGCAGCCAGCAAGGGATTTTAGGAAGGATGTACAGACACTTGGAAAAATATGTCAGGGTAGATTTTGGTAGGTCACATTTTTTTGGTATAGAGTACCATATATCAACTTTTTACTTTGAAACAAAACCACCAAATAGATATACAATAGTTCTATATTTGCTTAGGTTTTGCAACTATATTCTTTAGCACTACTCTTCAAACAACAACATTGTTTAAAATCTGACAAAGGATAATGCTGAATAACAAATCATGGCCTTTTTACCTATAGTAATTTAGCACGCTTAAATTGGTTTCCTTAAAGCAACACTCTTATAACCGAGCTGTGTTAAAGAGCTAGAAGAGAGCTTGTAAAAGAGCTAGAAAGAGGTATTAAAATCCCATGGTTGTAAATACTCTGAGGTAGTAGTTATTTTTATCTTTTAAAAAATTTCAATGTGGGTACAGCCCAATGTTTATGCAAAGCTACTCTTTCTCAATAGTAAAGTCGTTCTCTGCAGAGCCTTTCTCAGCCTCTATATTTTCCTAGGTTAACTGAAGAGTTAAACGTGCTTAGTGCGTCTGTGGTATTAACAGATTTAGAAGTGGACTTGGAGAATATTGCCCTATGCGTATTCCTGTTTTTGTCACTTTAGGAATTCCTGCTTGTCTATGACAGCGTAAAGATAACATTCCCAGATCTTTTTGGAAAATGATATTTAAATTCTTAGCATTGCTGGTAAGTCTCTAACTTTGGCTTCTTTGAGCTTATAGCAGGACTCTGTCAGTCCTCATTTTTTCTAGGATTTTTTTTTACAAAACAATCGTGAAGGCTCTTGTCCCATTAACAGATTACATGGATGAGAATTTAGGTTAGGTTGTTATTATTAAAAATAATCTGATTGTTAATGAAAGTAGTCATAGTTTAAAAAATGCAGACAGGCAAATGTACTGCAGCAAGTGCAAGATGTTTGTTTAATGCATATTATTTAATCAGCAGATGATTGTTCACTACTACTTCTCTGGTTAGATCTATCTAAAATTTGATTTGCTAAGTTGTATCATTTAAAGTTCCACATCCTCCCTCTTTGTTAAAACTGAAAAGAACCTGTTATGTTTCACTATTCCAAAGAATTTCACACATTTCCCTTTGAAGACATAAATGGGACATAGAATGGAGATGACAATTTCTAATTTAGTCACAATAATAGCTTGCCTTGATGGCAGAAATAATAAAGCCCATTGTAGAAGGCAAGATAGTTGCATTAGACCTAATTATTCTCTCTTTTAATACACCGAGATTAAAAAAAAAAAGTTAATTGGACAAATTTTGAATTTATGGTTTTAAAAGAAGGAAAATTATTTCAGAACAAAAATGTCCTTGTTTTAACATCTCTTATTTCATTTTTAAAAAATAAATGTGAAATGTTTGTCCAAAGTCAAATTGATGCCACTGGTGGAAGTCTGAAGTACTGTAAAACATTTATAGCATAGAGTATTAGTAAAGAAAAAAAAGTGGGATTTTTTTTTTATTTGCTTTAGCTAAAAAAGCTATTTCAATACTCCTCCAAAACGTATTAATCCAGTGGTATCCAATCCAATTCATCCAATGGTATTAATCGGTAGTAATACCATCCCTGCTCTCAGACTCCTGCGTCAGATCACTTTACTTGAATTGCGTCTATCAGATTTTCGCATTTAAATTTAATCATACTGCTTAGGTGAGAAACCATTACTTTCTTGTTTTTACAACATACTTTCCTCAGATTGCTCATGCAAGGAAAAATTGGGAAAGACCAGATCCAAGGTGCAATTCTGATGAAACAAAAATAATTTTTTGCTTTGATAACAGTAGAATTAAAAAAAAAAGTCCTTGAAAGATGAGAGATCCACTAATATCTGTTACTAAAACTGGGAAGCAAAATAAGATTTTAATATTAACTGTGAGCAACCTAATCTAGTGGAAGATGTCCCTGCCCATGGCAGGGGTGTTCCTTCCAACCCAAATCATTCTAACTGTACAAGAGTAACTTCTCCCAGATGTTTACAACACCCAGCAATGCTATGTATTGCAATATTGTAGATGTAGTTCATTACACTCTGTTTCTGAAGCTTAGCTTCCAAACATCTAATTTTCCAAGCAAAGTATTCAGTAAAATGATGAATAAAATAAAACTCTCTAGTCATAGTTACTTTTGTCTTTATTTCAGCCTTCTGAACATTTTCTTCAGGATTTTTCCATTCTACAGCAGCTATATACCAGAAAGATGCACGACTGTGGGGGTGAAGAACAAGAAAGGAAAGGAAAAAAGAACAGAGGATTTCTTGTTGTCTACATGTAAGTTCGTGTTTCAAATAGTAATATAAAATAGTATTTTTTTTTTTTTAACATATTGCTAATTCACTACGGTTTGGCTATAAACAGCAAACAATGGCGATGTTTATACCAATAAGGAACATATAGTAACAACTGTAAGCACATACATACAGTATATTTTGCCCCCAAATCTTAAGATTTAAAGCCCTCCTCTGCTTGTTGAGAGGGCAAGCAAATAAATTCCTAACCAAAATTGCTTCTCTGTTTTATTTCCCTAGGCACATTTATGTGAAGCGGTGCTGAAAGTTATAGAATTAGTAGATGTTTACATGCAGAATGAATTCCACCTGTACAGCTGTATCAAAGTCCCTCAATTTCACTTTCCTGCAAGCATAAAGCCAATGAAACTTTGACAGGATTGTAAAGGTTAGTAAAGCAGGTGTGAACTACAGACTCCTGATATGTCAGTGACTTGCCCTGTGACCTCTGGCACAGCACAGTCTATTAAATGCCAAATAATTTTGTAGCTACAATACTGTGCAAAGTTTCACTCATTAATGACTCTAAAGTGCTTTCAGATCAGTACATGACAGGCATTCTCTAAGTGCTCATATATTTCCAAAATATAGTAGCCTTTAGCAGAAATCTGTTTTATTTTCTTCTGCGCATATAAAATTGTATCTTATATAAGCAGAAAATACATGCATTTAGGTGATGAAACATCTTACCTCATTGCATGTAGTAGTTGTATAGAACTTTTGGCTACATTTAAGAAGTTTGTTTAGTGCAAGGCTTTCAAACTGAGTATTTTCTGGTATTGATGCGCTTAGCTTTTATGCTAACATTTGAAAGTCATCTATTTAATATCTTTGGAATAAGAACAAATGAGTTAGATAAAGCTATCTGTGTTTTATCAGGAACCAATTGAAATGGAAACTACTGAGGCATCTCTGGGCTGCAGTGACTGTGACCACAGCATAGTGTAGACAAACTCAAATTACGTTCCACGAAAGGGCTCAGAGACCTTTAGCTGTCTGGCGGCAATTGCCTGCATCTCTGCATACCACAAAGCCTGCGCAAGTTGCTAGAACAACTCGGTTGCTTAGCCTGCAGCAAGCTCTCCACTGCTGCACTCCTGGCACTGTTTCCATGAACCAATAATACAGCCGACTTTACCATTAACAATGGCAAACCAGGAGAAAACAGTTACATGGGAATTTCTGTGTCTGCATACAAACTTCTAACATTTCAGCTAGCATCAGTTGTTCCCCTTCTGTGTGTTGGTGGAACATAAAGCGTTGACTCATTGATTTCATGGGACCCACCTATGCAACTCTGGTTTGTGTTGATGAGCAAAAACTGAATTTAATGGAGTGATGTAAAAAGGACTTCTAAAAACAGATTAGCAACATTCAATAAAGCAACCATGTAAGCCGCCCTCTGACGACAAAAGAAGTTAGAGACATATAACCACGTCTACCTATTCTTCAGCTATATTTTACTGACACTGCATCATGATGGAAAACCGTGATCAATTCCTTGTTTACAAAATCTGTTGCATATTGGATGGAAATATTTCCAGCTGAAAACCCACAGAGCTAACTCTGAAAAAAATTGGAACTTTCTGAAATGCAAAAATGCAACTTCAGTCCACAAACAAACTAAAATTTATTATTGCTGGTTAAATCTAGTTCTGCTTCATTTAGATTTGAAATGGGTATTTGAACATTCTTGCTTTTAGACTAGCTACAAAGCATTGGCATGTCACATTTCCATAACACACAAACATTTCAGGAAACTTTTGTTGGGTGCATCACTCACCGACTCCTTTCTCTAGATCAGATCTCCTTTCTCTAGATCAGATCTGTCAGAAGCTCACTGTCTCTGGGTCACACGTGGCTGGGGACAGCCAAAGTGCATCTACCCCAAATGGCTGGCATGACATTTCTAACAAATGTGCAAGTGGAGAGGAACGGGATTCCAATGGTCTTATGTTCCCTCATGTGCTCTGTCATATTTGGGAAACTTTGAGCAATTAAACGGTTTCCTTTTCCTTGCAGTCACCAGAATGCTATTAAGGGGCTACATGAGTGCAAAGGAAAAGTGCCATGATTTTTGACACCCAGACCTTAAGAACAGGCCCTCTGTGTAGCATTTTAGGCATCTGTATTAGGAAACATCCAAAATCTAAAGATTCATACCAGATGATTTTGTTTGTATAATGCACTATACCAGCCAAAGGTTAAGCATCTCATACACTGCCTGACACTTTTGTACATTTCCTTCTATTTCTCTATGCCCCATCATTTCTAAATCTAAGAGGCTGAAAAATGTAGCATGGCAATCTTTGTTTCTGCAATATTTTTATATATATATATATTTATATATATATAATTATATATATATAAAAGCACAACAGAAATACAACCAATTCCACACCCATTTCAAATTGTAGCCCAAAGTGATACACATATAAACCTGGTCAGCAATTTAACCTGAATGTGAACACTCCCTGTCTTCCACCTGGCGTTCCAAAGTAGAAGTTTACAAAATTAGTATTTATTCCTTTTGTAGTAGTTATATAAGGTAGCCACAGTTTGAAGCTTAATCAGTTCACTAATAGCTACTGACCCTTAAGATGCTTTCCTGTGATTTCAGAAACCAGTGATTCATTGAGCTATGCATCATATTCCATACGTATCAAAAGTATGTAAACCATAATAAACTAACCCTGTATCTTTAAACCTATAAGCATTTCAAATTGTACACTAATGAACTTCAGTGCAGCATATACTCAGTTGTACAGCATAGGTACGATAATACCCTTGCAAAATTTAATACCTGACCCAAAATCACAGTTCCATAAACAACCTAAAACAGAAACAGGCTAAGGGTAGGTCTTGGCACATAAGTATCCTGGTGGTTCACTCAAGTGTCAGCAACAATTACTGTCTTCCGCGAAACACTGTTATGTTTGGCATCTCCATTTCTATGAGGGCATTTTTCCACAGCAGGCTGTTCATTCCTTACACCAGTAATCACCATCCCACGGGGAAGGGGAAAAAAGAATAGAAAAGAAAAAAGGTATAATGAAAGTATATGGGTTTTGAACAAGCCTATTGGAAGATTCAGGAAGGGTGCAGCATTTCACTCTCAAAACTTTAAACTAAAACTGAGGTCAGACCCCTCAGAAGAGATCTGGGATTTGCATAGATTAGAAAGGTGACCAGCGGTATCCAGCAGCCCCCAAATATACATGCGCCATAGGAAAACATGAGGAGAATGAAACCTCTTTTCTATTTCTCCTTTCCCTAGGTCAAACACCAGATGGAACACATTTTTATATATAAAATCTTGTGTATACAAACAGACTAGAACTCTGAAACAGGAACAAAGCATTCCCCCAGTCAAACAAATAGCAATAGAAATGATTGGAAAAGTGGTAGAATGTGACCATATTTTATTTTCAAGTATTTCCTATTCTTTCCCTTGTGTGCCAGGGAGATTTATATTTTACATCAAAGATCAGTGTCATGACTCATGCCCAGCCCGTGGCACTCCAGCACTGCTATGTTTCATATAACTGCTCCAGCCCTTACGCAAAAACCAAATGCATGTGAGGGAATAAGGGAATATGCTGCATTTTGTAGATCCATGCAGGTAGGACCAGTACCTCAAATTACACAAAAGAGGAACTCAGAAGCAAGTGCCAGATACAAAGAGGACCTATTCCTTACGTACTTGTTACTCTTTCTATTGTTGCTGTAAAATACATGTTCAAGTGATTACATTCCTCATGGATTAAAGATAATTTATTTCAGATGTGTTCTGAATTATGCAGGTGTCTTGACCAACAATTTCACATGCTCAAAGTATTTTGGCTGGATAGATGAGGACATAATATTAGCTGTTAAAGTTTTATCATATTTCTTTTAAAAGTGATTATTCAGAGGCATTGCATCATAGGGTAATATTTCAGCTTTCAAAAAAGGATTTGGAGATAACAGATTTTGAACGCAAAATGTAATTTCACATTAAGCTCATAACAGTTAGCAGGCCACAAGTCACGCCAACCATTGCATTTTAAGGCAATTCAAATTACTGCAACAGCAAACATTTCTGAAATGTTCTAAGATTAAAAAAAAACAATCATCTAAATCACCTGACTTGTATACCATTCACTTAAACTAGCTAGAAATACTGTTTTGTAGCCCTTAAATTTGTTATGACAAGATGCACAGTGCAAATAAAACTTATATAACTCTGAAAAGCATACGGAAATAATTAAGTTCTGTATTACTTAGAATTTAAATCACCCAGAAATACCTTTAAATGTTTTTATCAGCGCTAATTCACTAGCGAGCTGATAAAAATTACATATCAACAAGAACAACAAAAGATGCGTAGCAATTTTTTTTTAAAATTAGGGCAGAACTTTAAGATGAAAAATACTTGTTTAAACCATCTTTATGAATAAGCATATTTTGTAGAAGAAGAGGACAGAACCACAATATTTTAACAACACAAGGTAGTATGTCATTCAACAGAAACATGTTTGGAACCAACTTGGATGAAGAAATTGTACTCAGATCGAGATAAAATTCTGTCCACTACTGAGGCCTGTAAAACATTCCTGAACTTACACCTCCTGCTACTGTTATGATGGTGAGTTACTATTCAAGAGTAATTTTCGTCCGGACAAGAAAAACTAAGAGGGAGACCCTAACCTATAGGGAATGCCATACTCTGATTAATTAGGCTAAAAACATGAACAAGATTAAATTTTGCAGTCTAGATGAAGTGGTACACAAATTTGTAAAACTAACTTCATTTTTCTAAGTGGTTTAAAAAAAAAAGGTAGCACTAGCCAACATCATCTTGCAGTATATATTCAGTCTTTAACATGCTTAACACAAAATTGTTCTTTCCTAGAGAGTCAGAAAGGATAATGCAGAAGACAAGGGTAAAGAGAAGCAATGGAACAGTTGCCACGTTTTGTAGCTACAGATGCGATGCCTGGACTGTGTACACCTAAACACCTTTCTGACTCAGGGAGGCAAACACTTCACCATCAAAAAAGGATGAAAGAACTGCGGAGTCAAACTGGCCTTGCCTTAGGTCTGAGAAAGACTTATGGTCCTTATGGAGGGAAGGGCATCCTGAGGCAGATATGGCACTGGACCTCAACAATGAGAAAGTGACAAGTAATGGAACCAGCAGCATCTGTATGGAAGCAGGGGCACTAACTCAAACACATGACAGGATGCTGGCTTTCATCCTTTCGGTAATGGGCTCTGAAAGACACTATGGAACAGTACACCAGAAAACACCCAGACACATCACAGAACGGTTGAGGTTGTAAGGGACTCTGGAGGCCATCTGGCCCAACCCCTGCTCAAGCAGGGACACCCAGAACAGGCTGCCCAGGACCACATCCGGGCAGCTTTTGAAGACCTCCAAGGAGACTCCACAGCCTCTCCTGGCAGCCTGTGCCAGTGCTTTGCCACCTGCACAAAAAAAAGAAATAATAAATTTCCTGAAGAAGGAACCTCCTGTGTTCTAGCTTGTGCCCAATACCCAGACACAAAGTTGTGCCCATTGTGCTGACACAAAACATAAACAGATCAATGATCTAAGACAAGGGGGAGCGAAAGAACTTCATCCTCTTCGTTCACATGCATTGCAACAGGTTGTTGGAACAGAGCTGACCCAGAGCAAAATTCATGACAGTTAATTATCAAGACTCTCACCTTCTATCAATAGTTACTAACATGGATATAACCAAGGATGGTGTGTGTTATTGTTCCCAATTCAGTGATAGTTCAGGTTCTAGTATCTGCAGGTGCACAGAACAGTAAAGAAAGAATTCAGGTTCAGTCTAGAAATTAGACTGATCCATTTTGCTGGAATTAAGTCTCTCAATGATTAAGAACTCTTATACATACACAACAGAAAAAAATAAAAGAGGCAGCATGACAAAAATAAGTTTTCTGCCCTATTACATAACACCTTTATTCATCATACTTAACAAAACTAAACCTGTACAAGTTTGTACACATTGCATTGAAAGAACTGTTCACCAGCTTAAAAAAAATCAGAACATCAGAAACATTAGTCTTATGGTCCCTTTTGCAACTTTTTTCAGTCAATATCAATATATCTGCTCAAAGCTTAGAAAGATATGAAAAAACTTAACTGAAACATAAGACTACAGGGTCCCCTTCTGAGGGGATCTGTGATTGGTACCAAGTTTGTATCTACATCTCAAATGCAAAATCCTAATTCCACTATATAGAAATGTGAAATTACAGCCATTAGTAAAGAATTAGATGTTTAAACAGTAAAGATAAACTGGATCAAAACTACAGTTACAGTTAAAGACACAGGTAAACATACATGACTGTTTAATTCAAAATCACATTTTTACATAGAAGAAATATTACATTCTGATCTACCAGTATGGCTTTTTCCATGAACAGGTGGGTGTTTTCAGATTAAAAAAACCAAAACTGTAAGTTGTCTAAGAACTTAGAAAAATTTAGTATGTTAGGGAGAATTAATACCAAGAAACGAAAGTGAGATTAAAGCGAAGTTGTTAACATCAAGGTAGACACCACTATGATTTACTTTTGGAAGACATTTCACCTTCGCTTTTATTATTTGTCTTAGCTATGGCAGCATCTTTCACCTGTGAACTTTCATCATAAGAAGTTGAAAATAAGGTGTTACTTTTTCGATAGACTAAAATGCACCTGAGCAAAGGAAAATTAAAATTTAAAGGCTAAAGAAAGCATTTAACTGAAGCCAGTTTTGGCTTGTGGATGTGCATGAAAACAAAAAAATGACAGTTTTTGGCACATATCCACATTAAGCTGTAAGGTGATTTAATAAAAGATAGCTAATAAAAGTGACCAGCTCACAATGAAACTGTACAAGCCATTAGTTCACATTTAAACAATAGATCCGATTGCAGTTTAGAGCACAAGAACATAACTTAAAATCCTATTTTATTCAAATTTGAAAAACTATATTGATTTTAAGTAGTTTAAATACATTCATTCCCAGTCAAAGTTTTACAGTAACTGATGATTTTCAATCACACACACAACCAAGTTATAAATCCCTGAAACATGGATTTATTATAGGAATACTGATAAAACCTTAACAGAGATACAAATGATACATCACATAGTGTCTTACACCTTAATGGTAAGTACTTGACTATGTTGGATTGGTAGATGCATCACTCCTACTGTTAGACACTAATACCATCCTCTAGAACCAACTGGTTTAAATTGAATTCACAACAGTTCGCAATTACCTAAAAAAAAAAAAAAGGATTATTTCTCCCCACCCCCCCATCACACTATAAAATGTTCACTTTCTAACCTTTATTTCAACACTGGGAAAGAGAATCTCCCAGTTATGACAGGAACATACTAAGCAAGGAAAGTCATTGAAGTGAATTTTAGAAAGTCATTTCAGAAACAGTGTCCTTGCAGAGATTTAATATATAGCAGGACTTCCCTAGAAATAAGTCAATTGGCATATCTTTATCCTGTGCATCTTAGGATTTTACCCTATCAGTTGATCTTGGGATTCTTGAAGTTACTCTCATTCTGGCACTGAGTTACTGTAGATTAGGGCAATTTCCAAATGAAAGGCACTCTGTTATGGGTGAAATCAGAATTATCAGCAATGCAAATGGACAACTTGTAACATACTTAAGAGAACTGTTGTAGTCTACATGAGGTTTAAAATTAAGTACTTTCCTTAAAAAAGGTGGAAAGATATTTAGAACGGCTATAGCGCATGTGTCTGCATGCGCACAGACACTAGCCACTGTACAACAAGCACAGTGATCTGCCAGCATCTCAACTGTTCCTCCCTCCCTTCCCCACCCCTTCATCTTCCCAAAGCTCTTTTGGATTGGGCAGAACCAAAAACTTCTAAGGTTCAACTGCACTATCAGGTGACTTTGCAGAATGGCTCAGGGAACACCACTGACCAGCACTACCACCTGCAGCCCCGACAGCAAGCAGCTTTGGAGAGTAAGTAGCAAAGGTGATCCCCTAGTAGAATGAGAGCGTGGGCACACAATTACTTTGTCCCACTTCTTTCTGCTATTTCTTGCCTTCTCATTACCCTTCCCCCCCAAGTCCCACTGTAAAAAAAAAAAATCCATCATCTTGGGAATAAAGCTTTCCTTAGTGACAGGAAAACTCATGCTTGTTAGTCTGAATAAGGGATGTGCAAAACAGAAGTCATTTCCCTGAGGCAAAGATCTTCAAGTCATGCCTATCTTACATTGTCTATTCTTATTTCAAGCTGCTAAAGTATTTGGCACAATGAGGCCTTGATCACTGACTGGAGTCTCACGGCATTATCACAGTCTAAATAATATAATTATACAGTAAAGTAGAAGTTACAAATGCTTCATTCTCTCCTTCTATTTTGGTTTCTCACATTTACTTATTAAAATCCCTTTCCTTCTCAAGGATGGCATTCAGCTTCCTGTGCAGAAAGGTAAAGTGACAAACTTCTACTGTATTTAAAGGTTGCCACAAATACTGAGTGCCTAAAAGGGGCAATCACAATAGTTATTGGACTCAATACATGAATAACAGGGTAAAAGTTATTAGCCTGTTATATACAGGTCAAAACTGGATGATTTAATAGTCTCTCAAATCACGGAAAAACTTCCAGGGAGATAAAAGTCATGCTGTGAATGCTTCCGGTCCAAAACGCAAAAGAAGCAAAGCTTGAAGCCAAGTCTTTCCAGATTTCCCTTTTAAAATATAAATTGCACTTCTTATACAAAGCAATCCAAAGTCTAAACTGCAGTAAAAATTTGAAGCTGCTTTTCTGCACCACAGAGTATCTCTTTGTCATCTGAAGTACAGGCAACTTGTTTTCAGCTGTTCTGCTTGTAGAGCCATATGCCCTACACCTTTCTGCTTAAAAAGTGTCTGCCATTAAACGCCGTGCCACTGGGTGGGTACTGAACAAAACAGAAGAGTTTAAGGCCTTTATCTCCACAAGGAGCTGAAAGTTGTGGTACAACCCATGACCGATACTTAATATACAGCACACCCCCACCCAGGGCTCAAATAATTAGTCATTCTTTCTAACATTTGTTGCACAAGACTATCATACCAATCAGCAAGCGACAGTGCCAGTTAAGCATTTTTAAGGTCTCAACAATTCATAGCAAAGGGCACTTCCGAGAAAGATAATCTTAAAGATTTGGTTTTAAAAATAGACACCACACTCACATTCAAGGGACATTCTTCACTTTTAGGCCTTTGTCACAAATCTGAATCTTTATTGTTCTGAAATAAATGCTATAAACATAAGACTCAAAACAAGAACTCCAACTTTCAGTCTCAGAAGAGGTGTGGTTCAATGCCCATATCACATGTAACAAGAAAACTTCCTTAAAAAAGGAAAAAAATTACTGTAAAGTCTTTCATAAGAATGAAAATGCAATCCTTTGTTTTTCTCATTAGTTTGTGTACAGGCGGGCACCAAAAAACTTGCATTTTCTTTTAAATTCTTGCTATGACGCTTGACGAACTTTTTGCCATTCAACAAATTCATCCAGAAGTACAGGCCCTGCAAATGGACAAAACTTGGTGTTATATTTACCAGTGTCTTTCAAACATTTCCTCTTAACGTATGATGATTAAAACCGTTAGTCTAGGCAACATCTATGTCAACCACTATAGCCAAATAGTTATGAACATCCAAATATGCCTACAATCACTTTAGTCCAAAGGTGGCAAGAGGTGCATGAGTAATGCTATGCACAGAACTATGAAAAAAATGTTCCTGACACTTGACAGGTGCACTGAACTGAATGGAAAGCACAAAAAATAAGGTTATATTCTAAAACAGGACAATTCCTTCTTGTTAGACCTTTCAGAATTGCACATAATTAAAAAACAAAGAACACGATGGGATGCCTAAAGCAATTCAGCTACAGTAGGACTGACTATCAACTAAGTGGAGATTCATCCTCATAAGCCATTTATCACGTATTAGTAGTTAGACGACTTCCTAATTTAACAAGAATTTATTATATATATAGCGAAATACAAGTTTGCTGTTTATAGTTTTGTTTCCAAGTCTACAGTTTCATCTAGCAAGTCTCTATACTGGATCCTTAAACTGGATACAAGTTCACTCAAGTACGCCAGCATGCTTCTGCTATATTAGCAAAATTAGTATCTGCAGTTTGAAAGTGTGACTATCAGGACAGTTTTTCTATGTATTGTTGAAGAATTATTTTATACCTTACAGTATTGTTTCTGTTACAGGAATTGAATGTACTAATGTTATATGCCAACTGAAAATACTAAAAATAATAGTAGAATGAACAAAGTTATGAATACTTACATGCACCATCTTCGTCATAGTTGCTAAGATCTGCGTGGACAGTTCTGCTGAACTCTAGCACGTTGTACCACTGATCCTTGTTCATAACTCTATACTTCGATTGCTAGGGAAAACAATTTAATTTTAAAACACTGGAAATGTCAAATGACATCTGACAATGCTTCATATTATTTCTAGTTTCTCTCATTTTACCTTCTGTCAGTTCCTAATAAACAATTCAACGGATAACAATGGCTACTATTCCCTTGTTTTTCCAACTTTTTTACTACACAGTACATTTTGGTAGTTCTAGAACAACATAAAATAGCTTCTTGAAAGAAGATCAGAGCAAGATTGAAATACCAAGGAATCAATTCACTGCTCTGATGCTTTAAAAATGGGCAAATTTTCATTTTGCCCTGAAGCGGGGCGTGCTTAGTTAAGATGTTTCTAGAATGAGCAACCACAGAAATCTTTTCTCCAGAGTACATATAGCATGATCATACGGACATGCGCTTTCTGATGTTAATACTGATTTGAAGCCAGGGAATAGTATCAAGCCAAGCATGCTCCTCAATGTACGCACATCCACACTACCAAGTTGCTTATAGCTGAGCAAAATCTTCCAGAGCCAGCCACAGCTTTAGTTACCGTCATATCACACCTACACTAAGCAAACTTGAAGTTCAGCACAGGTGTAAGCTGGAGAGACCAAGATGCTATTAATTTTACCTTTATAGCCTAATTAATATAGAATTTTAGCTGTCTTTTTTGAGAGAAGGGGAGTGGGGCACAGTGATGCATACAAGCACAGCACAACTTCATAAGCAGCCTGAGCAAGGGAAAAGAAGAAATACAGATACATTCTTGATCCAAACACAAATCCTGAAATCTTTTCACAGAACAGCCCAACAAGCATGCCATCAACCAAGAAGTCAAGGAAACGTGTACCTCCAGGTATTGATAAAATACTGAAAACAGTGGCCAAGTTCTTCCAAGCAAAAGAGCTAACATGGATTTTGCAGTATCGATATCAAGACTTCGCTGGTCTTTGTCCTAAGGTCAAATAAAGAAAGCACAAAAACCACTCAAGTACAAATTCTTTAAATAAGTAAAACTAGAAGTTCTTTAACACTCCAGTAGTCTTACCCTTGCAAAATCAAAGGCGTATCTGTAGATATTCTTAAACGATGAAATGTCATTCAATTGTGACCGCAAGAAATCAAATTTACTCTGTAACTTTTCTGTACAGTCACACCTTAAAATAAAGGAAAATGTGTTAGAATTTCAAAACAAAACATTTGAACCATTCCAGGAAATGTAAAACAATTAAAATCACCAAAATGCAATTGTCAGGCTTACAGTAATAATACTATGAAAGTGACTTGAACACTGAACATGTTCAATATTTTACTGACACGATGAATGCTGGGGTTCTATACTATAAGCAAGTTTTAAAAAAATAATTTCGCAGCAACATATCACAGTCTCAGCTTTACTTCTCAAATAGTCTTTCTGTGCCATACTCTGCAGTTTATATTAATATCCATAACTATTTTATCTTCCAATCATTCTGAAAGTTTGGAGACAAGAGTATTCAGTGTACTTTAAGTTGATACGCAAAATCCTTATTTACAGCTGGATTCTCTTCCACGTACCTCTGAAAAAAACAGTAAAACACACTTCAAGACTGTACATGTTTATGACTGGCAGGATTGAGGAGGCACTTTGCAAAGCTTACAGAGGCCTGAGAGTGGTTTATGGCTGATAAATGCAAGCCCTGATAAGCCTATCACCTGGACTAGTCAGTAGCTATTCAACAGAAAACACAAGGTTGTACTACAATTTACAGGTCTGCTAGTTGGCATGAAAACCCTTCGCCAGAAAAAAAAAAAAACTTTTTTAGGCCCAGAAATTATTTCAAATCCCAGACATAAAGGTCTTCATGTATTTTTATTTAGCAAGGACTTCTGTTTCCAAATAAAAAAAAAAATCTGTTAGCTTCGCCAACACTAGCACTGGAGAACGTAACTTACACCTGTAAATCCTCCAGGAAAGGCTCACTCAGGAGAATAGGTGTTATACTACAATCATATTTTATTTTTATAAGATAATGGCTGCTTTGAGTAAAAAAAAACTTCCACCTTGTCTTGTGTGACAGAAACTATAATTTCATTAACACAGGGAAGATGCAATGTGCATAAGTATTTCCTTTGGTGCACCTGTCCCTCTGCTGGCAGCCTGCCTCTCTGAGAACACTGCATCTTTCACAGCTCCTTCTGGACTTGCAACACAGGCCCACAGCTAAGGGCACTTCAGGAGTACTGCAGCACATTGCTAAGATGTTGCACTGCTGCTGTGCTTCCTAATCCTCCGTTCTGCTAGCCTGCGCGTGCACCTATGGCTGTCTCTATCAGAAGAGCTGCAAGGAGAGAGATGTAGCAATCTGAGCTGGTGGAGCCTTTTTGTTACAGACTCCAGCAGCCCCAAGTCCAAACTAAGGTCAGTGTTACATAAATAAAGCTATTAGCTAATCAGGCTGCATAGTTAAATGACAAGAGCTAACATTTTACAATAAGGAAAAATATATCAAGTTGAAAAGAACCATTGTTCAAAAAAAGTTAGGTAAAATTGAAGATGTTTTCCCTGTCTTCAACTACGTGATTGGTCTCAGTGTTGTATCCTTAAACCCTTAAAACATTACCATGAGTATAAAATGAGATGACCTTATAGCGTAACATCTCTTCTTTCTGCATTCAGACCTTCATACTGCAGTACCTGCCTATGTTTGAGTAGAAGTCTACTACTTAACACATATCCAGGTGATTATGCAGCTTGTGTACCAGCAAAATAGGCAAGTTACTTACAGTAGGCTTAGCAAGCATTTTGTGAAAGGTAACCTGACTGAGATTATTTAACTTACTAATATGGATCCACACAAGTTTCAGTATATCTACACTTCCTACAAAATATTCTGTTAAAGTTCCTCAGATATTCATAGATTTAAATACAAATTAAAACTTACTGTCTACTGTACTATTGGTAATAGGTATTGTAACAAGTGATTTTCTTGATATAATTAGTGTGAAACTGTGCTAATTATCAAGTCTCAAGACTCTTGAGCTATTGTCAACCTATTTAAAGCTGAGCAGTTAAACGGGATCACATTCAGACATGCGCTACTCTCAGGATTTGCAGGGACAAATCTCTTCAAGCCATTTAAGGCACTCCCACACCCAGGCAGTGATTTTCTTCACACCAGTGCACTAAGGAGTAGTCAAACTTTTTTTTTTAATACAGCCATTTGGGTGGCTGCACCATCAACAAGATGACTGAGATCACCCAGAATCATTTTCCTAACTAAAAAAAAAGCCACAACAGCCTTTTAACTAGCACAAGTAAAGTGACAGCAAACTGCTGTACAGAGACAAGAAAAAAAGATACGAATTCTCAAACTGGCTTTGATGGAAAACAGTATTAAAAGCTACCTCAAGAACAACAAAATGACATTAGCTTACTGTATTCTCTTCATATCCCTATATATAACACAGAACTTAAATTAGCATCACAAAGCAGTCCTATTTTCTTTTCTATTGAGGTAGAGAGCTCGTTTGAGGCATAGGTGACATGGGCAGAGTAAAGATAGAGAATCTCCTACTCAAATATTCCCATGTTTATTCACACATGCTTGTCTTTTCTTCAATTAGGAAGAAAAATTAAGAGGAATACAAACATTAAACTAAAAGCATCTAGTAATGGTAATGTATAAGTAGTTTGAATGGTCTTTGAATCTACAAGCCATTCCCCCCCTCTCCCTGACAATCATTCAGCCCTCCTAAGGGAGGAAAGGAAATAAATTATCTTGCCTTCTTCATGTTCTGAGACAGGATCCTCTGAAATTTAGGTTTTATGTAGTAACTGGAGCATGGAGAGGCCCAAGGAAGTATCAGCTTAAAGAGCAAAGGTGCATTTTTTCCCCCCATGTCCTGACAATGCAAAGATTTTGTTACATCAACTGATCTACAGGTCTGGAGACCAGAAATCAGACTAAAGCATACACTAAGTATTTACACAATACTTTGCGTTAGCCCAGCAACAAAGAAAAAGAAAGGCAATAGCTACAAAAATTCAAAAGTGGAAAATGAGCTGGTATTAGGTTTTCAAGAAAAAACAACCCATATAAGTTTCTACTAATAATTGCAAACAGACAAATTACAAACCTGGCTTTCCTACCCTGTACACCCTCCTCCCGCTCCCCTTTGACTTCTCTTGTACCTAAAAACAGAGAGGTCTTTCCCACAGTTGGGATATATTTTGTCTCTCTCCCCTTTACCTGGCCTCTTGTTTTCCAAAGATGTTTAATGTAAGATTTTGCTAAAAATCTACGGTTCAGACAATAGCCAAAGAGAAGTACTCAGAGAAAACATCTGCTAAAGCCTCACTTCCTTACACAAGGAATTGTTTGTTTGCATTTAGCTAATTCGAACAATGGGGAATTTAATAAAATCATGATTTTTAATCCTTTTTTCTTGACCTTCATTTTATACCTAGGTGTTTTATTTCGTAGGCCTATACAGCCCACATCTGACAAATACATGAGCACACCTCTCACCTATTTGTCAGATACCAAGGGTTAAATGCTCAAGTTCAAGTTATTCAGCCTCCAATGCAAGTGTAGATAAACAGCCCCTTGCTGAGGGCTATTCATTTCATCCTAAGGTGAAACAAACTGCCCACCTGAGGTACTCTGCCAACTACAAGAAGAGTTTCAGACAACCAGTTTTCATATATATATACAGGACAGGATTCACGCTACCAACACAACATACTGGAATCCTCTCTTTTGTACTGAAGTCTGATAAGCTGCCGTTTAGTGCCTGAGCCACCTTCATTTTTGATGGTGTATCTCATACTTATTTTTCCTCCTCTCTGAAGAGGAAATCTCATCAGCATATCAGAAAGCTACAGGTTAAAAACCACAAATTTTGGTGGTCACTAAGATTCAAGCACCCAATGTTGGCATCTAAATGTAGGTAAGACTTCAGATTTAGGTGTCTTGCGCTTTAGGTGTTGCCATTCACAGAGCTCTAGTGAAGAAACCCTTAAAAGCAATTTGGGTGACCAGTCACAAGGCTTTAGCACACACTGAGTACCTCCCTAGGCTCCACTACACTGGCTGGATCTCCAAAGTTTACAAAAAGAGCTTAAGAAATCCAGCTCCTGCACACAAACCACACTTGTTAATCTGGAGCTGAATTCCATCCAGCACTGTTCATGCACTTACATTATGCGGAATTCCACATATTTTGGAATAAGGATTCTGTAATATAAATCAGACTTAGAACACACATGGGGCTTTTAACGCATTCTAACGTCATTTCTTCATGCAAAATTGAAACAATGCTGTGCAAGAATGTAATAATACTCTATTGCTTTAAGTGTAAATCCTTCTCTCTGAAAAGATTTGTCAAATTTATCACAGGAAAATAGATTTCCCCTCCCTCCCCTGAATATTCAACAGTTCAAGCCTACAGACTTACGCTCTTTTTAAGGTATTCAGTCTTCAGTTCCTTCATATGAAGGTCACAGCTTTATCCAGATGCTTAGTCTACAAGCCTATGACTAGCACAACCTGTATTGTTTTGCTTCCCCTGAGTAACTGTTTAGGCTTAGCAGTTGCTCTGATTACATGTTCGTTTATATAAAAGTGCACATCAGTACCGTATTTCCTCAAACGCATTAAATCTGAAGCATAACGAGCTCTAGTCTTGAAATGAATATTCCTAGCTACAGCAGATTATTAGATAGAAATTCAATCTACAGTATTGGCTCTGAGGAGCTGCCAGACCACGCATTTTTGTGCTTACCTTCTCACTAGCCTGGCTGACTTTTGAAGCCTTCCAATTGGGCGTAAAAATTAAGTACTTCAGAGAAGTGACTCAGTTATACCCATTTACACACTGCATCTTAAAATTCACGCATCCAAATTTAATTGAATGCAGTATCATAAGAAGTCACCCTTAAAAACACTCATGTATCATGTTTCATGAAGAACAAACAAAACACGATGGCTGAACCAAGCCTCACCAAAGCAGATTAGTTTTATGAATCACGCTCTTTAGCCAGAATATAATCTCACCAAAAATTCCTGCTCACTGAATGATGTGAGAAGTGCATTTATAAATCAAAAAAAGTGTTATTTTACCTGTGCATTAAGCATTGCTTCTGACCTGTATCCAATAAATAACAGTAATGAATGAAGATTATCATCAACAGTCCTTATCTATACAGCCTGGAAATCAGCAACAAACTTCTCAGAATACCAATGCTGAGATGTTCACGGAGATCTCCAGATCTGCTTACATGTGTATGATAGCTAGTCTGGTATTGTAACGTACCTTTTTCTAATAATGAGAAGCCACCAAAGCCTGATTTAATTAACGTTAGACAAAACTTTGAGTGAATGCATTGGATTCACAATCTGATGAAACACACCAGTTATTTCCAGTTGGTGACTGAGACCGGACCCCAAAACCAAGAGGTTCTGTGTCTTACTGCCAATGTACACAAAACTGAGGGCAAGAATCATTATGCTACTGGTATAAAGAAAAATTGAACAGTCTATTATATGTGCAAAAAAACCAACAAACACTTACTGTAACGAAGTCATCCCCTTTAACCATTCTTCCTTGGTAAAGAACCCCATGCTTTCAGCCTCTAGCTTCCAGGCTAAAACTAACATAATAATCTGGAGGGGAAAACAAACAAGAGGAGAAAAAGGAGTTAATATGTAAGACTGATTTCTAGATGCCAGTGAAGAAAATTCCAAGCATTTAAACATTCCAGCAATTGTACATGCTTGCACTTTACTTGCTAGTAATAAACTAGTAATTCAGCCATGTGCAATCATGCCCTTAAATTTAAATTTCTGAAGATGAAAGTACTACTACAATAAAACAAACAAATGTATTCAGACAATCTTAGAACAACTCCTAAACGTAGCAAGATACACAGCACTTTGCTTACTGAAGTTAAGATTTGTATACAGAACTAAATCTACTAATCCAGTAACTCCTTTTAAAGGGTTGCTAGTATTGTAGAAACCTACATTTTCAGGCTCAACACCGATGTCTTCACAGAACTTTTCCATTCCTTCGGGCCCCACAACTTCATCAGGACCTTCAAAACAAAAAGAACCAGACTGAAATATAAGTAACATCCGATGAAATGTAAGTAACATTTGAATTGCATCATTGCAAGGGTTACACACAAGAATTAGACTACATTTCATATAAGCTATCTTTAAAAACAATTAATTATTCTATGAAGTAACTATTGTGTTAGAACCATTACATCAGTTGCAACTTGGAGGTGAGTGCATTACCTAAAAAAAATAGTATGGACTATAAGCAAAACTAAAACAGAACTGTTGTGAACTACCTCCCTAGAACAGCAGACATTTTATTTTGCTTATGTGAGTTTTCATAAGCCTCCGGTGAGCTTCACATTGACACAGCAAAAATCCATGAGTACCTCTACTCTAAAAATAACATTCTTCATATAGTTATTCTAACAACAACAAAAACCTCTATTTCTGTCTGAGTTACTGTTATGGATATTACTCTTTCAACCATGTTAGCATTACAGGTTTACACTAACACAGCAGAGGAGGAATCTAATAATTATTATGTTAAATTCTTTATGATGCTAAATAATATGGGGAGAGTGGTAAGTCAGAAAAATGCTACGCATGTTAACCATGTATAAAGCAGAAAAAAATCTTGACTATATTGAAATTACCTTGACTGGGGCCACAACAGTTAGTTTTACGCTGTCACTTTTCCCTTTTAATACAAAGAATGCTTCCAAAAAGCAGCAATACAGCATATTTAAAGAGCACATACGGACACATTGTGCAATCAGTTGTATCTCTGAATCCCTCTGGTTTCCGTTATTTCTGTTGAGCCTGTTACAAAAATGACTCCTGCTCAGCATCCAAGTATTATCAAAAGGCTTGCTGACATTCTATTTTGATGTATTTTGGATCATTTTGTTAACATGGTTTTAGTGAGTATGAACCTATGTAAAAGTTAAAGGCTATGTGTTCCACACCAAAATACCATCCTGTGATATTTTCAGCAAATGTTGCTAGTTAGACAGAAAGCCCTCTTTTTTAAAAAAAAAATCTTGACGATATCCGTCTCCCCTTCATCTACATCTGCTGTTACTCTAAGCAGAACTCTTTTCAGGAGTGCGGATAACATACTTAAAATAATCATTCACTGTGAGATAAGAACATGCTAAATAAAAAGGTATCGAGAATGACTAGTATTACAGGAAAATAAAACAACTGGCATTTAAGATCACGAATGCTTACCTCTTTAAAAACGTTGCACAATTATTATTTTTTTTAACCTAGCTTAACAAGGCAAAACAAAGCCCTTATATAGAACATGTTAAACAGCCTGCAAGTTTAAGGTATGAAGTAATTATGAATTATTACACACGCAGAACAGTTCTCTGGTAATGACGTCAAAATATGAATCAGTTTTCTGGCGCAGAAATCATGTATACAATTCAGACATTATGTACTGTATGTACACAGAGGTACACTCTTAGTACAAAGGTTTCATTTCTCTACTTGCTGAGTATATGTAAATATATATATTTAACTGTGTCTAATTTCACTGGAAACCTATTTTATGCTAAAAAATGTTAGTTAACCGATAATCTAAATATGTCACATGTATAATTTTGTACAGCCAGTTCTTGATTCAACAAGAACATTTATAGGCATTAAAAAATAAAATTATGTGCAGGTAACTCAATGCCTACAAACTTTATATGAAGGAAATCAACAAAACTGAAAGGAAAATTTTCCCAGGAAAGACTGATTCCAAAAGAGCATGCCTCAAATGCAAATTAGAAAGTAGATTACTAGAACCAAGAGTAGTTCGTTACTCTGGAAAGACTGCCAGCAAGGTATCAGTTCTGATTCACATGCCCAAACCAATTCCTGGCAGATAAATCATTTCATATGGAGAACTGGCCAATAACGAGTTTTAGTCTCCAATTATTTAGTCACTTCAACTAGTGACTAGACAAGAAACTAGTAACAGTTCACAGATCCAGAATTTCTAAGCATATAGTTAAATGGAGTAACAGTTTAGTAAATAAACTGCAGTATACACTGGATATTTACTGAAGGCAACTTCTGTCCAAACTCTCACTGTCCTTTTAAAATCAGAAGCAGAATCATTCAGTTCAAGTGCAGTACCAGTTATTTCATTTTGAAGAACATCACAGTAAATTATAAAGCAGAGAGGAAAGAAGAGAAAAATATAGAAAAACAAACACTGAGAATTACTATAGCTTTTACTAACAATTTAAGTGCGTTTTATAAGGAGGTGAATATGGACATACCTTTTATGTCTACATGAGCACAAAAACCAAAGTGCAAATAATATGATGTGCTAGTTTGTTTTAAAAAAAGCCATGTAATTTTAATTATCAACACACTACATTATTACCTGCATATTCATAAAACCAAGCTAGGCACTTCTTGCTTGAAAAGTGTTCCTCTCCACTTATTACTTTACCAGAGGCTTGTGATCTGCAATAGCTTAGAGAAACACAAGAATAATAAGTGTTATTTTGAGAAATGGGAAATCAAATTAAATTCTAAGTGTTTATTATTAGTTCAAACTAGGTAAACTGTTTCACAAAGTCAATATACATAAAAAAGCTGAATCTGTTAAGAGACAACTGTCAGTCATCCTATTTCAACATTTGTTGGAACAGAAAGTTACCTTGAAACGCAACCTTCTCATAGTCCAACTTACTGCAAATATTACTTCTTCTGAACTGCCAGAATATTGTCACCTTGTAGACATTAAGCCAAAACCCCCACATGCAGACACTTAAAACACCACTGCTCAGTAATTCAAATGCTCCATTATCTGCTTATATTTATATATACAGGCGTTTAAAGTCAGGTCTCTAATAAGCAGCATGATCTTCAAGGGTGCTGAATATGCACAGATCCAATTTAGGTCAACAGGAGCTGCAGAGTTTGACATACATAAAAGTCAGGCTATTTATATTTAGGCATCCAAATTTGGAAAGAAAATTCAGTCAGTTTGTTTACATTAAACATGTAACTAAATCTCTAAATTCTATAGCTGTTTAGTACACACACCAGAATAGCAATATGCAATCTATGGAAGGACCAAAACTGCTCCACAAAGGCAGCTCCCACCCCCCACATTATTTTCCTTATGTGGCATACAATCTCATTTGCCTAGGAAGCGATTTTTTTTTTTAAATTTGTTATTCTTTGAAAGAATAGAGAAAAGAACTGATTTCTTCCAGTAAAAACACTGGCTCATGAAAGCATCTTTGCTCAGTGAGTTATAGCACCTTTACAACGCACTCTCCTCTCAATACACATTACATACTTTTACAACATGCTAAAATTTCTAAGAATGAGGTGCAAATTAACACCTCCCATGTATTGCTTTAAGCTTCACTAGGAGGAAAAGCAGCGCTTTCTAAGATGAGGCCATATGTGCTGAAAGCTGCAATTAAAGATGTACCACAGACAACCATCCATTAAACTGCCATTAAAAACACAAGTCACTAGAAAGAGAGCCATACTTTTGCTTGATGCTTTCACCCAGTATATACACCCACATATCCATTTGTAATCAGTTTTTATTTAAAAAATATTAGCATTATATAGCTATATAAAAATGCTATATTAAAAATACTCGTCTCTTTACCATTTTGTTACCAGCTAACAGTGAGTTTCATTTTCTTCATAGTTTTTGTCCAACCAGTGACTTTCATGCAAAGCTTTTTATTTAAAAAAAAGCTTCCAAAGGATTTTGTCAAGTCAAAAGAAGTTAGAATAAAGTTCTGGTCAGCAACACTCAAGAAAGATGAACTGAAACTGCAACAGCTGCAGAGAAGGGCTAGGATGGGCAAGGAAACTGAAAATCTCTTACAAACCAGAAAAATTTGGCTTGTTTAATTTAAAAAAAGCACAAGAAAACACAAGCACTCACTCCAAATGCACTTGGAGGCAGAACCATGAGGAAGAAGCTTTAGATAAAGGATGACTCAGTGATCCTTGTGGATCCCTTCCAACTTGGGATATTCTATGATTCTATGATAATGTTGACACAAGAAAGGTTATCGAGCACTGGCTGTGAATAAACTTAGACTGAAACTAAAAGCTCATTAACAAGTGCAAAAAGTGAGCTCCAGAACAGCTATCCAAAATGATCAGTCATAACAAGATAAAAGCCTTGTGACTTCTAACCTCAACCTCTAAGGTCAACCTATGAGGAAGGGCATACGCCACAGTTTCTTGCAATAGCCATTCCCATAGCATTGATTTCGTAAGTCTTTTGTATTCTTATGTCCTCAGGATGTTTGTCGTAACCACTATTTTACTGACATACTTGGAAAGGTCTAATAGGTTAAGGAGGCATACAGCTCCTGAGGAAAGCTGTGCTGGAAGCTCCTGCTACACCATGCCAATGCTTTATCATGCTAATGGCCCTTTCAGGTACAGAATCACAGAATCGTCTAGGTTGGAAGAGACCTCCAAGATCACCTAGTCCAACCTCTGACCTAACACTAACAAGTCCTCCACTAAACCATATCACTAAGCTCTACATCTAAACGTCTTTTAAAGACCTCCAGGGATGGTGACCCAACCACTTCCCTGGGCAGCCCATTCCAATGCCTAACAACCCTTTCCGTAAAGAAGTTCTTCCTAATATCCAACCTAAACCTCCCCTGGCGCAACTTGAGCCCATTCCCCCTCGTCCTGTCACCAGGCACGTGGGAGAACAGACCAACCCCCACCTCGCTACAGCCTCCTTTAAGGTATCTATAGAGTGCGGTAAGTACCATGGTATTAATAAAAACGCTGCAGATATTAATGGCCTTTCTACGCATTTTGATCAACAAAATGCTTCGAGATCCTTCAGGCTCTGGAATTTATTAACGAAGAATGTCTTGACTTTGTTTTGAGGCGTGCTGAGGGCCACAAGCGGCCGCCTTGGCCCGCCCCGCCCCGCCGGTACCTGCCGAGTTTACACTTCTTGAGGCCGGCCTCGTCCTGCGCCGCCGCCGCCGCCGCCCCCGCCGCGGCTTTCCTCTTCTTCTTCACCGGCATCGTCCTGCCTCGGGGCGGGGGCCGCCCCGCTGCCGGGGGCCGCGGCCGGGGCCCCGCCGGGCTCAGCGCTGCGGCGGCCGCGAGCGGAAAGAGGAGCCCCGGGGAGCCCCGCGCCGCCCCGCTGCTGCTCCCCGGGCCGCGCAGGCCCCGCGGGCCGGGAGCGAGGAACCGAGCGGCGGCCGCTGAGGGAACGGCGAGCGGCCCGGACACGGCCGCCGCTGGGCAGGAAGTGACGGCACCGCCGGGGCGGGGCTGCCTCAAGACCACGCCCCCCCTCACTGACCCCGCCCACAAACGGGCGGGGCATCCCCTTCCCTCCCGCCCACAGCGCGCACAGCCTCCCCTCGGCCCTGCACCAAGGGGGGCGGGGCCTAATACAGACCACGCCCACAGTGGGCGGAGCATCGGGGAGCCTGGGGCCGCCATTTGCCGTCACCATAGAAACGGGGCCTGGCAACGGGGAAGCGCCGCCAGGCCTGGGGCCGCGGCCTGCAACATGGCGGCGCCGGGCGACCCCCGGCAGCGCTTCCTCGCCGCCACCGCCGCCAACTTCTTCGGCCTCGAGCCCGCCGCCGCCGCCGCCGCCCTCCGCGGCCGCCCGGAGGTGGCCGGCTTCCTCGACGACGGCAGCCAGGCGCTGCTGGCCCTGCGCCGCTCCGGCGGCCGCCTCAGCGCGGCCACCAAGGTAACGGTGGCCCCGAGCCAAGCGCCGCGCGGCGTCTGCTGCGCCTCGTGAAGGGCTCTGAGGTGTGGGGTGGTGCTGCGCAGCTGTGGGGCGAGAAGCAGTTTTGGGGTGCTGCATGGTTTTAGGGTGATGCGGAGTTTTAGGGTAATACTGTATATGTTTAGGGTAATCATACTGTTTAGGGTAATACTGATGTGTAGTTTTAGGGTAATATTCAGTTGTAGGGTGATGCACAGTGGTAGGGTGCTGTGCAGTTGTAATGCAATACTCACTAGTAGGGTGAAACACAGTTTTAGGGTGCTGGGTAGTTTTAGAGTGATGCACAGTTGTAGGGCGATGCACAGTTTTAAGGTGATGAGCAGTTTTAGAGTGCTGCATAACGTTAGGGTGCTGCATAGTTTTAGGGTAATAGTTGTAGGGTGATGCACAGTTGTAGGGCAATGCTCACTGGTAGGTTGATCCACAGTTTTAGTGTGCTGGGTAGTTGTAGGGCGATGCACAGCTGTAGGGCGATGCACAGTTTTGGGGTGCTGTGCAGTTGTAGGACGATGTGCAGTTTCAAGGTGACGAGCGGTTTTAGAGTGCTGCACAGTTGTAGGGCGCTGCACAGTTGTAGGGCAATGCGCAGCTGTAGGGTGATGCATAGTTTTAGGGTGCTGCATAGTTTTAGGGTAATACTCAGTTGTAGGGCAATGCACAGTTGTAGGGCGATGCTCACTAGTAGGGTGCTGTGCAGTTTTAGGGTGATGCGCAGTTGTAGGGTCTGCGCAGTTTTAGGGTGAGGCGTAGTTTTAGGGTAATACTGTATATGTTTAGGGTAATAATACTGGTTAGGGTAATACTGATGTGTAGTTTTAGGGTAATACTCAGTTGTAGGGTGACGCACAGTGGTAGGGTGCTGCGCAGTTGTAGTGCAATGCTTGCTAGTAGGGTGATGCACAGTTTTAGGGTGCTGGGTGTTTGTAGGGTGATGCACAGTTGTAGGGCGATGCGCAATTTTAAGGTGATGAGCAGTTGTAGGGTGCTGCATAGTTGTAGGGCGCTGCACAGTTGTAGGGCAATGCGCAGTTGTAGGGTGACGAGCAGTTTTAGGGTGCTGCGTAGTTTTAGGGTAATACTCAGTTGTAGGGTGCTGCGCAGTTGTAGGGCAGTGCTCACTGGTAGGGTGATGCACAGTTGTAGGACGGTGTGCAGTTTTAAGGTGACGAGCAGTTTTAGGGTGCTGCATAGTTTTAGGGTGCTGCATAGTTGCAGGGCAATGCATGGTTATAGGGCAATGCGAAGTTGTAGGACGATCCTCACTTGTAAGGTGCTGCGCAGCTTTAGGGTGATGTGCAGTTGTAGGCTGATGTGCAGTTTTAGGGTGCTGTGTAGGTTTAGGGTACTGCATAGTTTCAGCATGATGTGCAGTTGTAGGGTGATACGTAGTTTTAGGGTGCTGCGTATGGCGGCCTGTGGGATGGCTTGTCTCGCAAGTGCCAGGGGGAGCCTGATGCACAGCTCGTTCCCAGGCGACCCTGCAGGCAGGTGACAGGAGGTGGCACAGGAACGGTCACAATTCCAGTGACCACGCAGGACACGGAGCCCAAAATGTGGCATGTTGTCTCGTATCTGACAAGTCCCGAGGAGCAGGTTTCACCAAATCCTGCATCCACAGGCTGCTGGGGCAAACCTGAGCTCTGCTGTGTGGAGTGACCTGTGCTGGGCACCGGAGGAGCTTTGTGTCCTGTCTTTCTGCTGTGAGAGCAGAATGGTGGCTGAATGGAGAGCAGAATGGGCACGGTGGCTGGTGCCTCAGGGACGGTTCCTCGTGTAGTGGCAGGTGGCGTAGGGAGTTGTTAACGTGTGAACTGCTCTGTGGACCAGTGGCTTACACATGTCTGGTGTCAGCACCTCTTCACACTTTCAGGTCTAGTGCACATAACATTCATGCAGGGAACATGTACGTTTTTGGGGTGTGCTACTTAGCCACTGTGTGATATGCAAAGCCACTGTCAGCAGCTGTGGAAGGTACAATGTCAGGTGTGTACAGGGGCCACAGTGTTCTCCTGTTGTCCCACTGAAATGATGTTTGTAGAGTATGGGGAAAAGTCATGGTGTTGGGCTTAAGGACCTGATAAGAAAGTAAGCCTGGCACTGTCCACTAAAGCTGAAAGCTGTTCTTACTAGCGTTCCATTTCTTTTAAAAGAAAAAAATAAAAAAAAAGTTCACAGGTGTTTACAATTGCACAGAATTTGGGATTAATAATGTTAATAACGTTAATAATGTTCTTTTGTTTTATGGATTCTTCTTTGCCCCAGAGAATTTCAATGCTTGATTTTAACGTGACATTTAGAATTTTGTCCACAAGTGGGACTGTGAAAGTAAAAAGAGTTGGCTGACATATTGAGATTTTACTAGTGAATGAGGATGCCTTTCTCTTTCCCTGAAGTCAGTGAATTACTGTAGAACTCTGTATCTGCAGACTTAGAAAGACAATATAGAATATTGAGAAAAGTATTTCCAAAGTAATGCTGCGTAAAAATGCAATAAGGAAGTTTAAATTCTTCACATTTATTCTTCTCAAGGCATGCAAGTGAGTTTCTATTTTGTCCTCAAAAAGCAGCAAGCAAACATTTCAAAATAGAGTAAGTAACTATGGTGATTGTGGATGGTTTATGATGAAAAAGGCATTATGTTTTTGATGTTGGAAATTACATTTCAGGTTCCTATCAGCGCAAGGATGAGTATAATAAAAGTTTTGATTTTCTTTGCAAGTCAGGTACTACCAGAATGTTATCAGAACACATATGGAATAATGTGGTAATTTATCATTTTTTTCTTGATGTAAATCATTTGTGTAAATGGTAATTTAGTATAATACGCAGTCAATCACAGTTTTCTAAAAAACTTTCTTTCTTTTTTTTTATTTTATTATTACAGATTGAAGCTACTGATTCAAAGAATAATGTGTTGGTATTCTTTAAGCTGCGACCTGATGTAATTACCGAAGATAATCTTCATAGTAATATCCTTGTGTCATCTATGCTAGATTCACCAATTAACACCCTTTACCAAGCTGTTCGACAAGTTTTTGCACCAGTATTACTGAAGGTGAGCAATACGCTGATTTAAATAGTCTATAGATTTAATTGAAAAATTAGAATTCCACTGTCTATCTTAATTATTCTGACAAAATATTTTATATTATAAAAATAAAGTATTTTAAGAGCTTAAATAGATGTTTCTAATATCTAAATATCTAATACCTAAAATATCTATCTAAATCCATATTTCTAATTTCTGAGTTAAAGAAGACACTTTATCATATTGTCTCATATCGTCTTAGGAGGGTTCTGGATATGTGTGTGCCTGACTAGAAACATGGAATACATGGTGCTGTGGTTATTGGAGACAATGGCTCCTTACCTCCCTTTCCACCAGTAATTCTGATCCTGTGTATTTTTCCTGTTTTAGATGTTTTATGTTTTATCCAAAATGCATATGTCAGTATCACGCAAAGTATGATTTCTACAGAAAGTCAGATAGGTGTTCTGGCCTCTGGATTAGTTTGTACAACTGCAGTTTTCATAGATCTGATATTTTAAAATGTTCTTAGGCTTTCGCTTCATTTTCATTAAAGAACATGTTTCTTTTGTGGATTTTCTTTGTCAAAAACAATAATCATGTCTATATTTCATTATCTTTACAAGCAGAATTTCAGCAGTTGCACGTTTTTAATTTCTTGCTCGTTACGACATTAATAAAATAATTTTAGGAAAACACAACTTTCAATATTTGATTATAGCAATTTGCAGATTCTAGTCTAGAATTAGATTCAGAATTCATTTTTCTTAACAGAGAATTACTTAAAGAATTCTGAACACTCGCAAAGTCCTTTTATAAATCCAACAATTGACTTATGAATTTGCGATTAAAAAAAAAATTGCACTGTATTACTCTGATTTGAGAAGTAAAAAGCAGAAAATGTTTTTCCTTGGTGTTAAGAAAAATATTATGGCATCTCACCACGTGGGTAACTGTCACTAATCTGTCCCTGTGTGTGTGTGTGTGTGTGTATTTAGATAAATGGAAGGAAAATAGTAATGGTTCAGTTGTGTGAGTCACATTTTGTGAAATTTTCATTGCAGGATGAGACATGGAGTAAAACATTTGATCCCAAACTCCAGAAGCTTCTAAGTGAGCTTGAAACTGGTTTGAGTACTGTTCTCAGAAGATCAGATCCTAATTGCATGGGAGAAAAGTTCAGTGAAGATGATGTGCAAGGTTTGTTTGGCAGTTGTTTTTTATAATTAATTATCATACTATCAATATAAAGATTAAAAACACATAGTATAACAATCATCAACAAAGTATAATAAATTATATTGCTATAGTCAATTAATTTTAAATTAGGAGTAAATCAGTGTCTGATAAGTTGAATTTCCAGTCTTCATGGAAAGACTGAAGTGCCTGCAGTGCCAGCAGGGTGTGAAATATAACAGCTTGTGCTGAGTAGACTGGGCTTGGTGATGGTCGACTCTGGTCTCTTGGTATGAACTTGATACTACATTTAGTTTGAGTCAGAAGTCGAAGGGCAATCACATAACTGTAAGGCAAAAATTTGCTTTAGAAAGTATGTTCCACCTGTAAGTCTTTTGTTACCATTCATGTGTTTCGTATTTCAACATTTTCTGTTCTTATTTGCAGCTATACTTACACCAACAGATGAATTTCAGTTCTGGATAGAATGTGCTCGTCATGGAACAAAATTGTATAGTAAAGAGAGAGCTTCTCATTTTAAAGACCTATTTGAGGACATTGCTAAAGTATGTTTTCTTTTGTATAATAAGTGTATTCTATATTTGTAGACTTACAAAAGCCCCAAACCCTCTCTCCTTGTGAAATATGTGTCTGTATATGTACGCTTTTTTTAAATACATGAATATATAGCTATTTAGTTAATTTTTCTTAGGCAAGATTTTACTTTAAATGACATTTATGTAGTTCCTAGTGACAATGATAAAGGGGAATGCCAGAAGTAAATGGGGAGCAGATTTGACCATTAAATCCTGAGATCTGCTGTGGAAATGTAATGGTATGCTACAATTTGTTCATGCTAGTCATGAATTTATTAAAAGAGAAATTGAAAATGCAGAGGACAAGAATCAAACTTTATACAAAATTTCAGGCACATGGACAGCACTTGCTCGAATAGCACTACAGATATCAATCATTCCTAACACAAATAAACTTAAATATTTAACATTTTTTGAGAGGATCCCTCCATATTCTTTTAAGCAATAAAACAAGAAAACTATAGCAATTACTAGCTTCAGTAAAGTATAGTTGTTTCTACAATACTAGTTGCAAAATGATTGTATTAATTTTTTTCCCTAGGATTATTATAACTTGGATAGTCTCTCTTTATTTGAAGTTGTGGATTTAGTGGAGACTACCAGGGATACCCTTGATAGTGTGTGGAGACAAACGGAGCATGATCCTTATCCACAGCCACGCATGCATAATCTCTTGGATGTAATAGGTAAACCTTTATGCAGTCTTTATTAAATGAACATTTGAGAAAAAGTGAAATGAATCCTGGAGCAGAGACCTTCCTCCTCTTAAAGACCCCATTGATACCCTCCAGCATTAAGGTACTTGCTTGTTGCAATTATGATCCATTAATGCTGCTTGCCTTGCGGTGTCCAGCAATTCAGCCAGTTCGGGTTGATGCCTTCAGGCATGCCTGGGAGGACGATAGATAATACCAACGTGGAGTTTGATACCTTTTGAACCTGTGGATTAGATTTGTTTCACTTCTGTTTGGCTTCTTGTCTTTTTCCCAGAGGAGAATGTTTATTTGCATAAAACCCTCATTTGAAAGTTAATTCAGTTTGCATGGAAGTGGGAGCAGGACATATAGAGAGACTGCTTCCCTCATTCTCATGACAGTAGTCCCGTGTTCTGGGACAGACATAGGACAGCGAGCTTTCCTGCTGCTGTCAAACTTTTGTGTGCATGAGGAGGACGGCTGTTTGTATCAGGATGTCTGGGGGCAGACAGCTGCCATCACTGCTGATACAGATGATGCTTGTGTGTGAATTCCAGAATCGAAATCCATCAGTTTCTGATACTGGGCCAACCTCCAGTTGGAATAACATGGAGATGTTTAAGTGATTTATTGAAGCTGAAACAATGTGAACAGTTACTGACAAATTTGTGTGGTTTTAAATAATAACCTTATAATAGTTTTTCAAAAATATTGTTGGGACTTGATGTGGAGTTTAAAAAAGTTATTTTGAACAAACTGTATACTGTTTTCATATACTTTTTTTTTCTGTTCTAGGGAGCTGTCTAGGTAGATTTGTTCAGAGAAAATTAGCAGCTTTCAACCTGTGGGAGGATGCTTTTCACACTGTTAAAGAAAATCTAAAGGCTGGCATCTTGATTTGTGAGCAATGGGCATCAGCTTGTGAATACTTAACTGGACAACTGTGGCAGCGTTATACTCTGCATCAGTGGAAAAATGAAAAGTATTTCCCTGAATCTTTAGTCAAACTCAGCAAACGTCTTGATGAGGTATTATCCACATTTATTCATTATTTATTTATCACGTATTACTATCATTGAATAATAATTACTATTTATTGTTATTTATTTTTATCTATTTCATTAAACACCATTATTTAAAAGGAAATAAAAATAAAGTCATAAAAGGAAAGTAAAAACACTTTTTATAGCCTTTTTAGAGTGAGCATTCTGTAATTCATATGCTTGCCTGAGGTTTCAAAAACTTTCTGTAAAAAGTAGAAGGGTGTCATGTAGTGCTTGTGCTTTTTGCTTTTAAATGTAAGTTTTATGTAAAAGCATGTTGATATATCATATTTTCTTTTATAGGTCTTAACTGTTAGAACACTGCATGAAAAACTTACATTCTTTTTGCCATCTGGAGAACAAAATGCTTTACATGTTGCCCAGGTGTTTGAGCCCTTTGCTGGCCTAAATCCTGTACACTGTAATCCTTACACAGAGGTATAATGCTTATTTTTAATTTATCGATACTCCCTGTGTGACTTTTTAGTATTTAGATGAGCAGTCCTAAAGTAACATGTATATACTGATTGTCTTCTAGCCATTATGGAAAGCTGCAGTCTCTCAGTTTGAAAGAACTATTGCACCAGCAGAACAAAAAGTAGCAAGCAAACTGAAGAAATTTATTTCAGAAATTCAAGACAGCCCTCAACAGGTACAGGCATTTTTGCAGTCTGAAAACTTCTGTATGGGAAAAAGTTACTGCGTTCTTAAGTAGTCAGTTTTGAGCAAAGGGGTAAATACTTACAGGCAAAGACTATTTATGAACAGCCATAAAGAGTGCTATCAGAATATGTTTCATTTTTTTCAGGAGAAAGAGATAACTTGTTTTAATTTCATATTCTAGCTTCTTCAGACATTTCAGAAACACAAGGAACTGATAAAGCATCCAAATATAAGCAAGGAATTACTTTTAGAAAGGGAAACATTGCTAGCAAGGCTTCAAGATTATGTCAAAGGTAAAAATTATCGAACCGTGTCCGACGACATTAGTATTTTTGCAAATAATATAATTGTTTATTTACTATAGAATTATGTCATTATACCTACTATATTTTTATAACTATAATAATACATTTAAGCTTGTTCTGTTAGGTTTCTGGTCTAACATGAATCTTTTTCTTGTGTTAGACTATCAGACAGACTTTGAAACTCGATGCCATGGTGTTCCTGGTGATGTTTCTGGACCGCTGTCAGGCAAAAACCTTTCTGAAGTTGTCAATAATATCGTATGGGTGCAGCAGCTGGAGCTGAAGGTAACAGATTCCATTACAAACAGATTTCATTGCTAGTTAGATACAGTGTTATTATACGAACATAAATCATACACGAGATTGTGGAGATAAAAGGTGTAAGAGACTGTGGAGAAAATAACATTAAAAAAATTGTGGACTTCCAAGAGTTATAGAATCAGGATTCCTTATCTGTGGCACCATGTGCTAAGTTGAATTTTATTAACTGACACAATAAACAATCGTTTCATAATGAACTGAACAGCCTCTTTTTGTGACTTACTATTTTCTGGCAAAACAAAAAAACAAAACAACAACAACAAAAATAAAAAAGAAAAAAAATTCTGAGTGGAGATGACTTTTTAAAATTTTATCCTCCAGTTTGCGTTTTAAAATTCTATTTAAGATTTACATATTGCTAGATTCTGACATCGTAATTCTCATCTGTTATTAGCCTCTGCAGTGTCCCCTTGAAACCAAAGGGATTTCTTGGTAATACTGTTTTGAGTCAGTGTCTGACAGGGAATTTACATTGCTAAATTAAGGAGTGCAGTTTATTTCTGTGTAGTGGAGGTAAATGGCAAGTAATTCTGTGTTCTCTTACCACAGAATGAGTTTAAGACGTACCTGATTCTGTTTTAGCTTCTGTTATTTTTATTGATCTGTAGTAAAACTTCGGTTGGAAACTCTGGAACTTTGTTTTGGAAAAGTATGGACTAGTTAAAAGCAAAATGTTTCCTGTAAACTTAAGTGCCATTGACAATAACTACGTATTTGAATGAGAATAGCTGTTATCCATCCCCAAATAACGATTAGTACATTTTTTTTTTGGATCACCTGTAATTTGCAGAAACTCAAGGGCCCATTTCAGCTGAATGTGACAGAAGGTGGAGGTGTTAAATATCTTTTTTTTGTGTGTGTGTGCGCGTGTGTGTGTGTGCATCCTCCAAAGGGAAAAGCAGCAGATCAGGTTTCACAATGATTTCTTCTGCTTGGTCTGCTGAAGCATCTCAGAGGGGAACTCAACTGATGTGTGTGAGTTGTGTGTCTACCTTAAGCTGAGATGAATTTTTGAATTCCTCTCATGTCTTCACTGATTGCATTGACTAGGGTCTTGATTCATTTGTCCACACATAGGAGTGAAATCCTATCTGAAATGCCCTTGAGCATTGACATGAACCTTATAGATACAGCACACAATGTGTTGGCATGTGATGGGAGACCTGTAACTTTATGGAAAATGAATGAAAGACCACGTGGGATACCCCAGGATATCTTAATAGTGGTAGACACTTGTGGTGGACAACTTACTCAAGCCAACTATTTCAATTTACTGTAACTGGAATTCTAATACATAGGACACAATTCGGTATTCACTTATTTTTTCTAATCTGTTTTTGAATCCCACTGGAATGTTTTATAGTACTGATTTGTATTGTGGCGATTCTTCTTTTCTAATTTAATAGCAGGAATTCAAGCTTCCTTTCTTTGTGATTGTATTCAAGGTGGATGATACTATCAAGCTTGCAGAGTCTCTCCTCTCTGACTTGTCTGGATTTCAAAGTTTTCATCAAAGTGCAGATTCTTTTCTGGAACTGTTAAAAGTATATGAACAAGAGCAATTTGATGACTGGTCTAGGAATATACAGTCAGAATTATCAAATCCCAAGTCAGGACTTTGGTAAGTATTTAAATTTTCATTTGAATAATGTTAATGCTGAAATCTGTACCGTAGGGTAATTTGATAGGACCTGATTAAAGAAATACGGATTTTACTGAATGAATGCAGAAATAAAGTGAAAGAGTTCATGATCATTTCATCGTTCTGCCAGGGTTGGTTGTTAAGATGAAGCACACAGGACAATGCTAATGGCTAATCTTGTGGTTTCTATTGACACCTGGAATGAAATATGTTTGTTTCGCTTGTTGTTGTATTATCCATAGTGTGATAACGTCTGGAAACCAGATGAGACAGGAATATAACTGTTGATATACAGATCACACATGTAGAGTTACAAATAAATTGCTATTCACAAGAAATTCTGTGGTCTAAATTGAGCAGGTGAAAGAAGGGTAAGAATACCAATTTACATCTCATAAGTTGTATTCACCAAAATAATGAAATTCAAATATATATCTATATATATTTAAATTTACTGTTTTTTTTTGTTGTTGTTATTTGTTGTTTGTTTGCTTTTTAATTGGGCACATAGCTTCTGTCTGCATCCAAGTGTTGCAAAGTGTTCACTAGGGGAGGTTTAAGTTGGATATTAGGAAAAACTTCTTCACTGAAAGGGTTGTTAGGCATTGGAATGGGCTGCCCAGGGAAGTGGTTGAGTCACCATCCCTGGAGGTCTTTAAAAGACATTTAGATGTAGAGCTTAGTGATAAGGTTTAGTGGAGGGCTTGTTAGTGTTAGGTCAGAGGCTGGACTAGGTGATCTTGGAGGACTCTTCCAACTTAGATGATTCTGTGATTCTGTGAAACTTCTTTTGAATAAAGTGAGGGTTTGTCCACAGTTCCACTGGACACAAGTGTTGCTACTCCTGTGCCAACTTTTATTTTATGAAAAACACACTTATGTAACAAATTAGCAGATTCAGAACTGCAATACGTAGAAATGATATTATTGATTAGTACCATATAAATTTGTTTTTGTGAGAGTTTTTTAAAAAGTTTTTTTTTAGCTTTCTGCAAAGAGATTAATTAAAAGGAAGAAAGGAGGTAGCTCACTGTAAAGGAGGATGCGGTGGATATGTGAACTAGAATAAGGTGAGAAAAAAAACTGAAAAAAATGAGTAAACCTGAAGTGTTTATGAAAGAAGCCTAGGAGGATGATGGTAGAAGCATTACTATAGTAGAAAAAATAATTGGAGTAAAATCTAATGATAGTTTACTGTTTTTGTTAGAATTATTTATTAGTTTGTTATACAGTGCATCTAAGAAAAGACAAATATCAAATTGTGTTCATCAATATGCTTAATTTGATTTTGGCTTAGCATCCAAGCTAATAGTCCAGTAATGGAGTTGGATCATGTCTTTGGAACATTAAACATACTCTATTCAGACCGTTTGGTGACTCTCCTAAGAGAAGTACGTCAGCTGTCGGCACTCGGTTTTGCTATACCAGCAAAAATACAGCAAGCTGCAAACACTGCACAGAAGTTCTGTAAGCAGGCAGTCATCCTCAAACAGGTATAACATTAAATGTAGTAACAGGTAATTCATTGATACTGTGTTTTATTTTTAAAATAAAACCATTTTATTTTTAAAATAAAACCATTTTATTTTTAATAAAACCAAATAAATGCCATTGATATCTGAGATATTTGCACAGCTAGGGCAGAGGTGACACAGCACCTACAAGATACCCATGCATCTGGATTGTTGACAGGTGTTCAGGTGGAAACCTTAGCCATCTTAAGCAGTATTAGCTATCTATGTGTCAGCAGCTAAAGCAAGTTGTAGGATATCCCTGTTAGTCCAGCTGCCAATTTATAAGGAAATAAATTGGTTTTAGATCTTGTATTGTGTCCATGGAGGATGTCATGGATACTTGAAGGCATCTGAAATGGTACTAGATGCCTATGTTTGCATAAAACAGTGGAATTGTTCCACTTGCAATAAACTAGAGACTGAAGCCATTGCACTTAAGGTGAAGTATAATCACAGACATGTAAGTAGCAGGGTTTTTTATCTGTTAGAGTTCATCACTAGAAGATATGATCACATTACCACTGAGTATGTACTTTATTCTTGTAAACATTTTACTATTATAGTTAATCCTAATTTCTTAGTAGCGTTGATTTCACATTATGTTCAGAAATATTCTGTGAATGTTAAATGTACTTATATACAATTAAACCAATAACATTATTTATAAGTTTAATCTGTTCATTTTTACAGGTGGCACATTTTTATAATTCTATTGATCAACAAATGATTGAGAGTCAGAAGCCAATGATGTTACAGTCTGCCCTAGCATTTGAACAGATAATTAAGGTGAAAGAATTCCCCTCCTTGTATTTGGAATATCAGTGGTATCTGCATACCACCATATCATGCTTTTTCTATGTTTTTACTGGACTTCTTAAGTGCAGTGTTCCAATACAAGCAACACCATCCGTTTCGTTAGCATTTGTTGAAATCAGTGGGCCTTTCTTTTTGAAATCATGAATTTCAGTTTCAAGCACTCTACCCTCTTTCAACACTCTGCAATGTGAAAATGGTTCGAGAATTATAACATCCCCATAAATTCTGTATTGGGCCAGAAAATGCCTCCAGAGAAAGCGTTGCAAAAACTGTTGGAAACATGCTCCTGAGAACCATTTCGCAAAACAGAATATAATAGTGGGGCTGAAGGTAGAAGAGAAGTTTGGGTTTGGGGTTATTTCACACAAAATGGTGTAGACCAAACTGTGGGTTCAAAAGCGTTCTGGAAAAGTTTCCCAAACTTTTTCCTTGATTGGGCTGCTGATTGTGCCACAATATGTTATTAGTGTGCAGACCATAAGCTGGTGATTGTGCAGAAGTGTTCTGAGCCACAACATATTCTTCTGCCTGGCACAATTTGTGTGCTGTATCTTTTAGGAATGGGTCCAGCTGTGGAACTTTAAATGCTTTTGTGTTACTATTTTCTACTGTAAACTGCAAAATATGTTTAAAAAAAAGAAACAAACAAACACCAAGAATATTGATTAAAAAAAACAAATGAAAAGGAGCTCCCCAAAGTTGTAATTTTTGCTTATGAGTCAGTGGAATTTTACTGTGGAAATATTATTTTTACTGATAAACGTGTTTTTCAAGCATTCAAGGTCTGGTGGTCCTGGAGGAAAAGCTCAAATAACATGGGATAATCCCAGGGAATTGGAAGTTTATATCCAAAAACTCCAAGCTGCTGCTGAGCGACTTTCCACTGAAAACAGGAAACTGAGAAAGTGGCACACAAACTTCATTGAAAAGGTATGTTTTCCAGGTAAAATCAAAATTGTGTTTTTTAGAGCTTACTTTACTCTTTCTTCCATTTATGTGGTTATGAGCATATGTATTATCCTTTCAAATTCTTTTAACAGGTTATATCTCTTATGAATATTGATCTACTCCGGCAGCAGCAGCGTTGGAAAGATGGACTCCAGGAACTCAGAACTGGTTTTGCAAGCCTCGAGTCACAGGCAGGGTTTCATTGTCATATTGCAAGCAGCAAACATCTGATTTTTCAATACTTATCAAGATTTAAGACTCAAACATACTATGATTTAATTAATTTTGATTAATGATTTAATAGCTCATTAATCAGGATAATATTTTTTTTGTGTCATGCTAGTAATGGGAGAAGAAAAACACTTAGTCAGGTACCAGGGCTTAGGTGAATAAATAGGAGAACCTTAAGTCTTGTACAACAGTTGTGTCTGAGCCATCAACATGTGCTGAAATGCAGAAATGGGTGCAGCTATCTCCAGGCAGAATAAGATAAATGTATAAAATTTCGAATTAAAATGCATTTCTGACTGAAATAATGAAGATTACTTGTTCATCCATTAACTGCCAATTTTTGATTAAGATTATCATATTATCAAAGTAACTCGGAATGATATTAGTATCACCTAAGTTATTTTGATATATCATTAGGCAATTTAAATTTTCCTGTTCCCTTCAACAGTAATGGGTCTGTAATCTTAGGTGGTTATGGTATCCTTGGCCTCACTAATAGAGATCTGAATCATTTTAATTGGTATTTGCTAGTCAAATAAATGCAGTAGTTTCACTGTATTTTTTTTTAATAAAATTTTCAATTTCTCAGATAATATAAGTAAATGGATATTTAGCTGTATGTGTATTTTCCTTTAGTTTTTGGTTGGTAATTTGTATTGAAATGTAATTTGCAAATTTTTATCTTGAATTCAATTTATTTTTAAAGAAATTAATACATTATTTGCTCTTAAAATCAGTTTGAAAATATTTCCAGTATTACAGAATATGGTATGGCATTTTCATATGGTATATGAAAAATGGAAGTAAACTGTGTTAAATCACTTTTTTTTTTTTTTTTTTAATCCTTGACTAGAACTGATAAAACTGAGCCAAGTGTATCCTGCTTTCACCATCCAAAATTACAATATATTATCGTCTGGCTGTACCTTGCTAATACACTTCATTGTTGCCATCAAGCTGTTAAAATTCTGCATTATCTGACAAAGTTTTCAGGGCTCTATCTACAGAATGTATAGTAGCATAGGGAAAATAAGTGCCTGGGTTTATCTGTGTAAAAATTATAAACTGGTTTGTATTAACACTTTAGACACATCATTTGGAAGAAAGGAGCTAGAAGTAACTAATTGAATTATAGTTGTACATGATGGAACATTACTATTTCTGTAGGTTTCTGCCTTACGTTGTCCTTGTTGTCATACAGGTGTCAATTTGTAAGAATTTTACACTTTTATTTAAAACCTATATTTATAATTGTCTTAAGATTTAATTGAGACAATTTCAAACTTCACTTGTGTCTGAAACATTTCTGTTGGAAGAGTTCCACTGGGCAGTCTCAAATTGTTGGACAGACCTTAAATGTATGGCTTCCTTAGCAGCCTTGGTCTGACTCCAAAGCCCTGACTGAAAATTACTGTCGAAATAAATAAGAGAAACTGTTAAGCTGAAAGATGTTTCCAATTTCTTTTTTGGCTTGTATTGCCACTTTGAAAATGCTTGGGTGCCTTACCAGTGACCATTTACAGACTTAAGTGTATGATACCGCTTTGAACATTCATATGGAATGTGCAACGTAGCACATTCCAAGGAAATTTTGATTTAAGATAAAAGTCTTGTATTGACTTATTAGTTAATACGTATCTGTGGAAACACACAAGAATTTTCTGAAATAAAGGTTAGAAGCTAGCTTATATATCACAGGGAAGTAAAAGGTGTGATACATATTTAGATCTCTCATTCAGCCATCCTTGTATCTTATTTCTAGCAGAATTCCATTTATTTTAGGGTAACCTTGAAGAATCTTGTCATAGATTAATACAGCTGGTGAAGTTCTTATCCTGAAGTACAGTAGAGACTGTTTTGATAAGGCCTTCATTTTTTATTCCTATGTTCCTCTGAAAGACATTCTATATCTTCTTAATAGTCAAACACAATATTGCTTTGAATTTTACTAAGAACACTATCTTCATTCTCAGTTTCACTTAATTACAGTAAATGTTATATTTTAGGGTTTCAAATCATGTGATATGAAAGCTTGGAGGCAACACTGGAATCATCAACTGTACAAAGCTCTGGAGCATCAGTATCAGATGGGCTTAGAAGCACTTAATGAGAATTTACCAGAAATAAATATAGATCTAATATTCAAGTAAGATTTTTTTTCCCTAAAAATAAAATATTCTGGCTCAAATTGTATTCAAGTATTTATTTTTTGTATTATTTGTTCCACTTTTCAGGCAAGGCCAGTTGCAATTCAGACCTCCTTTTGAAGAAGTACGAGCTAGATATTACAGAGAAATGAAGAGATTCATCTCCATTCCAAATCAGTTTAGGGGAGTAAGTGAAACAGAGGAAGAGTCTATCTTCACAGTTATGACTGAAAGAAATGCAAATGGATTTCTGACTGCTTTCAGTAAAGCAGAGGATTTGTTCAGAAAGCTGGCAGAAGTTTCTAATCAGTTCAAGGTATTTTCAGTATTGGACTCATACTTTTTCTTGTAGATTTATCTTTTTAGGCTTCCGACATTGTAGAAGTAACTGAGCAATGAAACCTGTGCATTATTGTCCTTTTCTGCAAGGCATGTAAGCAAAAGTTTATTAATTCTATCCATGTTAAGCCAACTACTCAAGCACATGCCTAGCTTGAAGCATACATACAGTTCCCATTGAAATCTCTGTATTACAGCAGTCTTTTTACCCTTGCTCAAAATGTGTTTTGATCTTCCTTAAATGAGTGGATACATCAAACCATTCTGTACCTCCTGATTTTTGTATTAAGTGAATCTGTAGGTAATTGAAGGAGCATAATGGTTAAAGAAAATGCAGCTTGAAAACATGATTAAAATATTTTAATATTATTGAGAAACAGAGTTTATTAGTCTAATAAATATTTCTTTTGCATGAAATAAAAAACAACGTTGAAAAGGAATGGATTGTAATTGGGCAAGTAGATATGGAAACTCTGGTGACAACGCATCTTTCTAGCAAACAAGACTGGGAAAAAAACTTCAAGGCATTAAAAGTGAGAGGCAAAGAAGCAGAACGTCTTCCAAGGTATAGTGCAACTGTGTTCCTTTGTTTGAATAACAAATTCCATCAGATAATAAAGGTAATAATAAAATAGAAGTACTCTTTTTATGTGGAGATACAGATAGAATTTCAAGTGTTTTTGAAGTACTGTTGTACTTTTTAAAGGTTTAGATTTTTGTTCTTTGGTTTTATTTTTAGACCCTTACTCCCGTTTATCTATGGAGCCCTCTCAAAAAGCTTTTTGATATGACAGGAACCTCCCTCAAAATTCAGGGCTGGTTCTGAGATACTACAAAACACGGTGATATTTTAACAATTCTTTCAGCTGCGTCATGCACACCTGCAGTATATGTGGCCATTGGAAACAGACTTAGCAGATGTTTATACATTAAATAATTAATGTATTTAAGGACTTGATTAAATCCTGTAAGTAAGGTAGGCTAGTTTAGGCTTTTATGCTTACATGCGTTCACACAGGATTCTGTGTATTGCATAGTTAGTGTTATCAAATGATACTGGGGGGAAGCATGTTCAGAGCAAGTAGAAAGAGGTCACGTTTCATGCAGGAGGATGTTCTGGTGGAACTTATTGGCTAAATGATATTCTCAGTAGTAAACATTTTCATGTATTTGAGGATAGACAGGGTGAGTAGAAGAGAAATCAGGTGATGGATCTAATAGCCAGAAAACACACATGGTTACAAAGTGGCACGAGGCGAAAATAATTGGTGTTGAGGCAGGATACTCAGGAAAGTATCAGGTAAGGTACACTTACACTTTTGATGGTGTTCTGCTAATGGTCACTGTCGGAGATAAGATACAGGGCCTTAATATGGCTCGCTATGGCTTTTTTATGTGCATAGGACTATTAAAGGCTGGGTTAGTAAATTCTCATGGAAATTAGAGGTTTAAGGACATGACTGCACAAATAATTATTCTTTTTGTTTTTGAGTATAAAAATAGCCCTTTTGAATTTAGTGACATTAATTATATAAAATCAAGTGATTTTCTAACTATTTGGAAGACTGAAGCATTGGACCTTAGTCTCTGTAAAATTGGGTATATAAGCCTAACGGTTAATATGCCTTTCAGTATTACGAGTAATGCGATTATTTGTCCATTAAGCTGCAACTTTTACTTGTAGAATTATGTATTTTGGCTTATGTAGAATTATGGTATTTTTTCTTATTAGGCTATAAAATCAGGGTAAACTGTAGACAAGCATTGATCTTAGAGCTATTAAGACATATCTACACTTCTGAATATTTGCTATTTTTAAAATCTTTTGTCTTAAAGCATCATCAGGATAGATTGTTTAACTGTTAATTGCAACCCTGTGAAAACTGCAATTGATGATTTTATCCAGAAGTTGTACGATGTTCTTGTCCTTTCTTTGAGAAAATCTATACAAGGTAAATACCTTTGATGAATAGTAGCTTTTTATTTCTGTTGTACATGTGGGCATTAGTGTTACTGTATTTGTTAAATACTCTTTTTACTTCAGAAATATTTTACTCTTGGACGTAGTGAATGGCAGAAATCAAAGTGGAACAAAAATAATCTCTCAATAATTTTTCACTACATGCCTGATCTGAAACCCTTTGATATCCGTATGCATCTGGTCCATTCACTTGTTTTGACCATATCTGTTCCAGATGTTAACAGGATAAACAGGATACATATGGATATTCTTTTGATTGTTACTTTTATGTGGAGAATAATTTCTTAGTTGTTTGAAGTTAATTGAAGGAAGCATCACAAAATGTTGCATTCAAAAATAGCATTTGATTTTTCTTTTAAAAATTTAAATACTTCACCAGGAGTCTTAAATAACCTAGGCTTATTCCATAGAATTCCTTGTCAGATTGTCAAAATGCAGAGTATTGAAGAGTGCAAAATATTTCCCCATTTTTTTGTGTTCTGGGTACAGATGATGAGCAATACCAGTGTTTTATGCTTTAAATGTAACAATCAGCGCAGGAAATGTAGAACAGGGGTCACGCAAAGAGTGAATTAGTTCCATAGGCTGGAAGTCGAATTGTTTCCTGGAAGATGCATTATTTCCTGCAATTGTATATTTCCTTGCTAGGTGCTGTGCCTTTACTGTTAGGAAAATGCAATGTTATAGCTCAGTCAGGCTTTTGTTTGTGAATCTTTTCACTGTTTAATGCAAGGTGCTTTATTTAGTTAGTTTCTTTTGAAACAAAACAAAACTCCCAAATAAAAAAAAAAAAACACAACAATTTTTATGTGTTTTTCTCTTTTTGCCATTAAAAGACATGCAGATTTTGAAAGTGTACAAATAAATGCACTAGGTCTGAATGTTTAATTCTCAGAAGAGACTGATACTTACATTATAAATCATACTCTGAAAGTAGTGGATTAAATTTAAAAATCTATGTGTAAGCACAAACATGCAATCTTTGTTGAAGCAACATGTAATATTGGGGTCAGCAATTTTTAAAATTAAAACCTTCTGTGCAGTATCATAAATTATGATAGTATTGTATCACAGTACATTGGTCTGACCAATATTTATTACTACAAATATTTTTTCCATGATAACTTCATGTTCCGCCTTTCTTTATATAGCTCACCTACATGATGTTTCTTCATTTCTTACTGATGCCATGGAAACACTAGTGGTTAGGCCCCAGACTGTAGAAGAAATATCAGAAGACAACTTAAAATATTTAAAGCTACGTGAACAAAAAGGAGGGGTAAGATACTATTTTATCATAGCCAATACAAAAACTACCAAAAAATGTAATTGCTTTCCAGTCTGGAAACTTATATTTAATGTAACCTTCCTTACTTACTTACTTAACTCCTCCTTCTATGACAAAGTGAGGCGCTTGGTGGATGAGGGAAGGGCTGTGGATGTGGTTTACCTTGACCTCAGTAAGGCTTTTGACACCGTTCCCCACAACATTCTCCTCAAGAAACTGGCTGCTCGGGGCTTGGACTGGCGTACGCTTCGCTGGGTTAGAAACTGGCTGGATAGCCGGGCCCAGAGAGTTGTGGTGAATGGAGTCAAATCTGGTTGGAGGCTGGTCACAAGTGGTGTCCCCCAGGGCTCGGTACTGGGGCCGGTCCTCTTTAATATCTTTATCGATGATCTGGATGAGGGCGTCCAGTGCACCCTCAGTAAGTTTGCAGATGACACCAAGCTAAGTGCGTGTGTCGATCTGCTCGAGGGCAGGAAGGCTCTGCAGGAGGATCTGGATAGGCTGGAGCGATGGGCTGAGGTCAACTGTATGAAGTTCAACAAGGCCAAGTGCCGGGTCCTGCACCTGGGGCGCAACAACCCCAAGCAGAGCTACAGGCTGGGAGATGAGTGGTTGGAAAGCTGCCTGGCCGAGAAGGACCTGGGAGTATTGGTTGATAGTCGGCTGAATATGAGCCAGCAGTGTGCTCAGGTGGCCAAGAAGGCCAACAGCATCCTGGCCTGTATAAGAAGCAGTGTGGCCAGCAGGTCTAGGGAAGTGATTGTCCCCCTGTACTCGGCTCTGGTGAGGCCGCACCTTGAGTACTGTGTTCAGTTTTGGGCCCCTCGCTACAGGAAGGACATGGACGTGCTCGAGCGAGTCCAGAGAAGGGCGACCAAGCTGGTGAGGGGTCTGGAGAACAAGTCTTACGAGGAGCGGCTGAGGGAGCTGGGCTTGTTCAGCCTGGAGAAGAGGAGGCTCAGGGGCGACCTTATCGCTCTCTACAGTTACCTTAAAGGAGGCTGTAGCGAGGTGGGGGTTGGTCTGTTCTCCCACGTGCCTGGTGACAGGACGAGGGGGAATGGGCGAAAGTTGCGACAGGGGAGTTTTAGGTTGGATGTTAGGAAGTACTTCTTTACCGAAAGGGTTATTAAGCATTGGAACGGGCTGCCCAGGGAGGTGGTGGAGTCACCATCCCTGGAGGTCTTTAAAAGATATTTAGATGTAGAGCTTAGCGATATGGTTTAGTGGAGTACTTAGTGTTAGGTCGGAGGTTGGACTCGATGATCTTGAGGTCTCTTCCAACCTAGAAATCTGTGTCTGTGTCTGTGTGTCTGTAACTAGTTTAGAACATACAGTGGCATTATAGGGTCAGGGCAGTTGCCCATATAGTACAGTATTTTGTCTGGGGCGGTAGAATAAAGTGACTATGTAGGGAAAAAATACAAAACCAGGACAGCATATTTGATGCAATCCCAGACTTCTAGCCCTTAACCAGAACGGTTTAGAGCTTTATGTGGTTCCTCTCTGTATACTAACACTCACGGTTTCTCTTCCACAGCCTTGCCTAGTCTTCTCTTGATAGCAAACACACCCTTCACATCCAAAATATCCCCTGAAAAAGTATAGGTTGGTCACCCAAATACACAATACCTCCTTTTATTATTTTCTTTTTCACCTGCTATCTGTTAACTTCATACCATTCATGTCCTATATTAGAAGAGATAAGGAGCAATCATTCCGTGATCTTACTTTTCATGACATACAATTGTATTGTTCTTTGTTGGATTCTGTATTAGCCATCTGTTATCTAGATGGAAGAATTTTAGTTTATCTCGTCTTATACATAAGCATATCCATTGCTTTGATCATCCCTGTTACAGTTTGGTATGCCTTTCCCAGTTTTGCAATAATATTTTTGTGTGGCAACAGAAGAGTTTTGCACAGCTGGTAAGATGCAGACAACCATAGATTTGTATAATGATATAACAATATTATATCTTTTATTCTCTTTTTGTTCATTACTGACTCCTAAAATTTGATTTACTTCCTACCGATCAGAGTAAGCTGGTGTTTTTTTAAAACTGCCTGTCATAGCCCCAAGATATCAATCCTGCACAGTCGTTAGCTCAGAACACAACTTGTCTATGTGAAATTAGGATTACTTTTTCATATATGTATCACATCATGACATTGTCACTGGTACTGTCAGTCACTGTTTCTTCTAAGATCATTTTCCCGTTCTTCACGTGAACTGGTTTAATGCCTTGAATAACACAGTTGTCATCAATAAACATTATCGTTTTACTAATGTGTCTTTTTTCAACTCGCTTATAAACACTGTGAGCAGTCCAACACTGGGCAATCTCTTTCAATCACAGGAACTACCCATATCCTCCCATCTGCTTTCTATCTTTTACCTAACCAGTTACCTGTGGGTGGACCTTTCCTCTTATGTTGAGGTTACTGTGTTTCCTTAAATGCCTTTGGAGAGGGATTGTGTTACCAGATTTTTGGAAACCCAACTGAAATATATGATTTTAATCTCCTTTATCCATACCCTTATCATGTGGAAAAAGAATTGATTTTTTATTTTCTACTATCAGAGAAAAAAAATCTCACTCTTTTATATGAAGATAGTATCTGTTTCAAAGTATCTCCTTTCTACCATTTTGTTCTTCCATATTGTTGTACGTTAACCTTGGTAGGCAGCTAAACAACACGCATCCCACTCACTGCTTGTTTACTTTCCCCCTGACCCACTGTGATGAGGGAAGAGGAAAGGGGAAGTAAAAGCAAGAAAACACGTGGATTGAAATCAAAACAGTTAATAAAGGAAAAGTGGAAGCAGAAAGAAAGAAGTGATGCAAAGGCAATCACTCACCACCTCTCTTGGGTAGAGCAGTGCCCAACCAGTTCCCATACAAAGGATAACTAACCTCCCTAACTCCCCAGCTGCCCTCTTATTGCTGAGCAGGATGTTATATGGTATGGAATATCATCTGTTTAGTTTGCATCATCTGCCTGCTTCTGTACCTTCTCAACCTCTTGCACATCCCAAATACATTCACTGGGGAGGCAGAGTTAGAAACAGAAAATGTCTTGATGCTGTTCAAACACTGTTCAGCGATAGATGAAACATTAGAGTGTTTAGTGCGTTGTTTTGCTCACAAATCTAAAACATAGCACCATACAGCTGCTGTGGCAAAAATTAACTCCTTCTCAGCCATTCCCAGTACGTGTATATATTTACTGAATTTTTGTTGCTCTGATACTGTTCTTGAATCTGGTTGATTGGATATCTGCAAAAAATAAACAGCATTTATCTGTTTTATGGTAAGCATTTGCTTCTGTGTGTCACATGATCACATCACATCAAGATGTTCTTTAAATACATTGGATACTATTTTCCTAGTGCTTTACTGTTATTATATAAACAGTATTAAAAATCAGCTGCATTTAGACAAATAATCTGGGCGTACACAATTGATGATTCTAATGTTTTTATTCATTGTCTGGATAAGCAACATTTATTGATTTTTTTTATGTGTACACATATGTATTTTTAATCCATCTGAATTTAGATTTTTCTCCTGTTTCAAGAAGCTGAAGATAAAAACAAACTTTTGCGAACTGTGGCTGGTGCAGGTTTGGACACTATCAGTAACCTGAGAGCTACATGGGATAAATTTGAATTAATGATGGAAAGCCACCAGCTTATGATAACAGAGCAGGTAACAATGAAAGTTTAGTATTTTATGTAAAAATGCTGAACTTAGAGTGAATAAGTCTGGAGAAATACTTTTTCTTGAATTATATAAAATCCATAAATATTCTCAGTTCAGTGTTTACACCAACATTAATGACTTGAGTGTCAGCCTTTATGGGAAGAATACTTAGACTGTTTAAACAATAGCTACGTGAAATTTCTATAGAACTGATGCGGAAATGAATGTTACCCTGTCCTTCTGTCTCAAAGAGCTACCTGAAGACAGAGATGGCTTAGTGAATGCAATGGGTAGCTGAAGAAAACAGAGTAACAGTTAAAAAATAACATATTTTATCATGCTTTTAGTACTGATGTTTGTTGGGTTTTTTTGTTTGTTTGTTTGTTGTTTTTTTCCCCCACAATTTGGCTAAACTATGTGCAACCCTGTAAGTGCCAGTCCATTGGCATACCACTGAACTCATTTGCTGTATTACTGAAGATACCAACGTGATAGAAATACAGCGATTTTTCTGTGTCCAGGCTAAAGAGACAGTATAGGCCAAATAAATAGTTCTTAAATACCAGCATAAAAAGTTAGTACCCCTTTTTTGAAACAAAACCAGAAGAATAAAACTGAATTCTTTCTTAGGGTATTACATAAGAAGTTGAAACAATGCAGTTACTTTGATTTTGATTGGATACTTAATGTAGTTCAGACCCATTGAAGGAATTCCATTTTAACACTTGCTTTACAGATTGAAATTATAAAGGGAAATGTGATGTCACATATTAATACATATCTCCAAGATCTGGAAAAATTTAAAGCTCGTTGGGATCAGCTAAAGCCAAGTGATGATGTCATAGAAACAGGTGATCACAATATGCTTGAGAAAAGTGCTCAGATCATAAAGGAAAAAAAGAAAGAATTTGATGAACTTGAAACCACGAAGGAAAAACTCATGTATGTTTATTTCTCTGTATATGCTACTTATTAATGTGTGGATCTCTTGCAGTAATTGTATCTCAGAAAATATTAACTAAATTTTATCACAACAAATGATATAGGTAATTGCATTTTCTTCTTATTACATGTTTTTTGTTAATTTTTTTTCAAGGTTCTCTTTGTTCATTATGTAACAAATTTCTTGAGCTGAAGTTTTTTTTTGAAATGAAAAGTTCAAGAAGTGTCTTAGGCTTCCAAGTAAAGGAATGTGTAAAGTAAAGGCTTGATTCTGACTTTTGAACTTCTCACCAAGAGGTTTGCCATATTGGCCCAAGAAAGGGGAGTTATTGCTTCAGTCCTCTTACAACTTAAGTGGGCTAGAGCTCACTTCTCTCATTTCTTGAGCAAGTGTCTTAACCACTAGTCTGTTGTGCAAAAGGAGAGATTTTTTTTTCCTCTGAGTGCCTACTTTTCAGTAAGTTCATCATTGGATATCCTGAGTGGACAAAGTTTTCTATTTCAATGCTTAGCTTGGCATTTAAATATGCAGAAAATAAAATTAGCATGTACTTTCTTCCTAAAAGGAAGAAACAATCCATTCAAACTTATTTTTTAACCTTTTTTGGGGGGACACAAAATAATTCATTTCATAAATAAAGAAATTAAAGTTTATGGAAAATAATTGTGAATATGGAAAAGATTGCTGTGTAAGAAGGTTATCCCTATTATTACTTTATAAAAATGTATAATGGAATAACATAGTGTATGTTGCAATGATGTTTTTATTCAGTGAAGAATGCCATCATTTTAAATTGGAAGAGCCTGACTTCTCATTGTCAAAAGTTGTATGTCAGGATATTAAGAGCTGTGCAGGAGTCTGGGCTTTGTATGAAGAGTTTTATCAAGGTTTGCAGGAGAAAGCCAAAGAAGACTGGATTACTTTTCGGTATGATTTTGTTACTTTATTTTTCATGGACACTTATGTGTGGTTATAATACTGTGTTATGACCATTTCTGTATTTAATTTTAATGCAGGAGTAAAACATACCTTTTTGAAGAATTTTTGTTTAACTGGAATGAAAAAATTAGGAAGATGGAAGAACATACTGTAATGACAGTAAAGCTGCAAAAAGAAGTGGACAAATATAAGGTAAAATGCTAACTATAAGAAAGTATCTAAAATCAAAAGTGTTCTGGTATTACTGGGTAGCATACTTCATCATGTTGCTCATTAAAAGCTTTAAACTAAAACAGGTTTGGATTAGATAACAAAAAATTCTTTAGTACAAGGATTACAATTTACATGAGCACACACTTTACAATGAGTTTTCCTGAGCAAATTCATAAAAATTAAGCCTAGGAATTGGAAGGAGAAAAAAAAAGTGATTTAGTTGAAGAATGGTTACCGTGAGAAGAAAATTAACAGTTAATTTATTAATTTGCATAAGCACAAGATAGATTCAGATATGAATTTTTTCCATAGATGATAATCCCAATCCTAAAATATATTAGAGGAGAACATCTTTCTCCAGACCATTGGCTGGATCTCTTTCGCCTTTTGGGTCTTCCACGAGGCACTACGCTTGAGGGGTTGCTGTTTGGAGATCTGCTTAAAGTGACTGATGCCATTATAGAAAAAGCGATGGAACTTAAGGTAGGAATAATGACATGTAAAGGCACTATTTTTATTTTATGTTTTATCTCGTATTCTTTTGTAAATGCAACAGCGTCCTTCCATAGAATATCTTGTTCTGTATGCGTAATTATATTTTTGTCTTATTGTAGAAATAGAATTTATCTTTTATTTTTGAATGACAAGTTTATTGCAAGCTCTGCAGTTTGAAATTAAATGTATTTGTGCTTATAAATAGGATTTGAATTGTCGGGCCCAAGGAGAAGTTACAATCAGAGAAGCATTACGTGAACTTGAACTCTGGGGAGTTGGAGCTGTCTTTACATTAACAGATTATGAAGATAGCCAAGGCAAGACTATCAGGCTTATTAAAGACTGGAAAGACATAGTCAACCAAGTTGGAGATCATCGCTGTCTTTTACAGTCCCTCAAGGATTCTCCATATTACAAAGGTTTTGAAGATAAAGTGTCCATCTGGGAGAAAAAAATGGCTGATTTGGATGAGTTTTTGCAGAATTTAAACCTAATTCAGAGGAAATGGGTATATTTAGAACCCATATTCGGTCGTGGAGCTCTGCCCAAAGAACAGGCTCGTTTTAGCAGAGTTGATGAAGACTTTAGGTTAGTGATATACAATGAAGCTTATTTTCTATAGTATCTTTTGCAATATGTAGGCTACAGTGTTCTTCATGGTGAAAATATAAGGAACATCTGTAATATATATGGCGAAGAAATTCAGGAACAGAAATTCAGGAGGTATAGATGCATGGCTGTGTGTAAGTCTGAACAGAATGGGTAAGACATAGATTTTGTTTAGTGGAGTATATGTTTCACATATAACGGAATTGCATGAAACATCAATGATCTTGAACAAGGCATGCAAACACAAGATTAGTCATGTGAAATGAACCGGAATTGTTCTTCAAGAATCATTTCTTGCTGAAGAGAAGTACTTTCTTTGCTATGAAAGTACACAGATGGGCGAAAAAGGTCAAGCAGAAGGCTTACTTGTTCCAAACAAGTTGTGGAGATAAGTAGGGAAGAGATTTCATCAATGTAGAAAGACATCTACCATTACCTGTTCTGATTTGAGTTAAAGTGACTTCATAGAAGGAGATAAAAGTCAAAAAATTAATTTTCTTGCTTTTGGATGGAGATACTTTAACAAAAAACAGTTATTAAATTACATTGATGTAAATTCTGAACTGTTTCATCATAGATACTGAAAACTGAAAGTTATATGTCAGATATTTATACAGCTTACCTTTGCCTTAATTTTTATTAAATAATTGTGTGCATACTCCATTCAGATTAAAACTGAATGTAAAACTGGTAGTTTTATGAATTAATCTTTTTTTTTTTTTTTTTCTGTCAAGATCTGTTATGTCAGATATCAAAAGGGATAATAGAATAATATCACTGAATGCCCGGACAGGATTAAGAAATACCTTAATCACCCTGCTTGACCAGCTTCAGAGGTGTCAGAGATCTTTGAATGAGTTTTTGGAGGTACAGCTGACATTAGTTAAGTTTCCTGTAAAGAAAGTAAGTTTGAATTTAGATCAACAACAACAAAAAATCTTCTGTTTTTATACAGGAAAAGCGCTCAGCATTTCCAAGATTCTACTTCATTGGAGATGATGATTTATTAGAAATTTTAGGACAATCCACGAATCCTTCGGTTATCCAGTCCCATCTCAAGAAACTTTTTGCTGGTAATGCAATTACTCTTCATTTGTGAAATGCACTTATTTAGAAATAAGTTTCTTCAAAACTAAATAATCTCTTGCAGACTTTTTTCTCCCTTTCTGCTACGAGACCTTAAGGATTTAATGTTTAAGACCTTAATGATATATGACTTCATTGCCATTTTCTAATTAATAGGCATAAATAGTGTGAGCTTTGATGAAGAATTTAAATACATAGTTGCCATGAAGTCAGTAGAAGGAGAAACTGTGCCACTTAGAAATAAAGTTCTTCTGTCAAGTGATGTGGAGGTAAGAAAATTTGATCCAGGTATATTTCCAGGAATCTTTGAGAAGTTAATTTGTTATGTAACTAGAGCTTTTTTATCTTTTTGTCAGGTGTGGCTAAATGGTTTGGCTTTGGAGATGAAGGAGACCCTAAAAAAAATGTTAATTGACTGTGTTGATGCTGGAAAAAAATCACAACGTTCAATTGATCCATCGCTCTTCCCTTCCCAGGTAGCAGATGATCCAATAGCACCATTGTGTAGTCTTAGATATAACAAAAAAGTTATTTTTGAAGGCTTGTAAGGAAGTATACGTATGGATTTGGAGGAAAACTCAAAACAAATCCCAAATTCTATTTATTCATATAGAGAAATTCTTTAAAATGTTCTTTTTTATCATTCTGCAAACATTTGAAATTCTGAAGTCTTTTACATGGCACCTGATTTAACATCCAATTTATTAAATTTGATGTAAATCTTGATCATAGTTAGTAGTAATTGTTAGATTTGGAGCTACTAAGATGTTGTAATGTTAAAAAGAAACCACTTTGAGTGTGATTACAGTACAATTTCTAAACATTACCCCTATAAACAAAAGTAGTCATGAAAATGGACTTGTTTAATGCAATTTGGACCGGCAGCACACGTAACTTAGTTACTGTTACAAATCTTCGGACTGATATAATTGGTGGAATTTTGTGATACAGTTCTTTCCAGTTCCAAGTTTGACTGAATCTTTATAGCTCTCACAGTGTTTTTCCAGTGAACTTAAAGTACTTGAAACATAAATGGTGTGTAGAAACCAGAAGACAAAATATTGTGTTAGCTGGTCAGTAATACAGAAAGTCAGAGGTGCTCCTGAGCCTGTTGACTGTGGCCTCAGTGTGTCTAAAAAGTGTTAGTTTCTGTATTACACATCAGTTATGGGGAATCAATGCTTTTGACAATTTTGGTGCTATGTGTTGTAGAACAGCTAAGGAACTTGCTATATTAGATTACATTGCCAGGTTTTGATGAATTTTGTCAGGTTTTTAAAGGTGGCTGTATTTGTTCTTAAGAACATAGCAAATGTATCGCTTCATTTAAAAATGTGGTAAAATACTTCAAACATTGATAATATTTTCATAATAAGCAATAATAAATGAGTTGAAAAACGTTTTTCCTTTTTGTCTTCCGTATTATAAAATATAATTTGAACTTTTTCTTCCAAAGATTCTTTCCTTGGCAGAACAAATTCAGTTCACTGAAGATGTTGAAAGTGCTATCAAAGACCACAATCTGCAACAATTAGAATTAGAACTCATGGCTAAACTGGAACATTATACTAGCATTGATACTAGTATGGAAGATAGTGGCAATACAGGTACAAAAATGATCTCTAATATATAATGCCTGACAATGGCTTTATAGTTCATTAGCTTTTGGCATTCTGTTTATTTAAACAGGAAATTACAAGTTACTCGCCTATTTTTGCCAAGATTAATGTATTTAATATTTCAGTGAACAATAGATTTTCATTTAGATGAAAAACTATCTTGGAGCTTTTTCATATTTGCTAACATAGGTAATTTATATAATAAAAATGAATATAATTATATATATAATAGCTAAATATAAAATTAATATAGCTGTATATATAGAGAGCGTTCCCTCTCGAGATCCTTCCTGCACTCCCACTCTTCTGAGGTAAAAGCTCCAGATGCATCACTTTTCAGAGCTTCAGCATATCACTTAACAGATTGTGCCTCACTGGTTGCTAAAGAGGACATAGCTGAAAACACTTCTGGAGTAAACTGCTTTCTGGAAAAGCCTCTATCTCTGTTGAGCATAGAGGCAGACAAAAATCATGTGGATTAGGATAGTCACCTGTCTATCAAGTGAAGTCATATGATGATTCTCTTCCTCTGTCAGGATCTCATTTTATGCTGATTAATAATCTTCCTACGTATAATTAAAACAAGATCTGAATAAATCAGTTGATAATACAAAGCAGCCCAATGCACTTGAGAATGGCTAATGTATCTTCCTTAGTATTCTAATTTTTTTTTCCTTTTTTTTTTTTTTGGTTGTTTGCAGAATCAGGGAACCTTGAGCTCAAGCTTAAAGCTTTGATTCTTGATATTATTCATAACATTGATTTGGTGAAGCAGCTAAATCAAGCTCAGGTTCACAGTGCTGAAGACTGGGCTTGGAAAAAACAGCTGAGATTTTATATGAAAGACCAAAAATGTTACGTACAGATGGTAGATGCTGAACTCCAATATACTTATGAATATCAGGTGTGGTATTCTTAATTTTGTTTGGTGGCTTTTAAATATGTATCAAACACTTTCTCATTTCACACATGCTGCTAGTTGCCTTCCATCTGTTGCCATATTTGTTTCAACTTTGTTGTGTCCGTAGTGTCCATTTTTCGCTCTTGATATTTATGGGGTAATTGCAATGGTTGTATGGAAAGCATTTCCAATACAGTATCATGTAAATACTTTCTAATATGCTTGCTACTTTGATTAAAGTGCAGATACATATATACATTTGATTTGACCCCTTTTTCATTCCCTTTTAAATACATTTTCTGTAATTATAAAAAAAAAAAAGCTTTGACATTTTATATAAAGTCAGGAGAACTTCATAATTGTGAACAAATGCACATACTTAGAGATAATCTTGGCAATTGTGTTATCTGTTTACCTGTTTTCAAATTATTTTTTTTATGAATGTAATTAATGAAATTACATCTTAACTAAATTTTGTGCACCAATCTATATAATTTGTTTTGTTTCTGCAGGGTAATTCCCCCAAACTTGTTTATACACCTTTGACAGATAAATGTTACCTAACTCTTACTCAGGCCATGAAGATGGGCCTTGGAGGCAACCCTTATGGTCCAGCTGGAACTGGAAAAACAGAATCAGTAAAGGCCTTGGGTGGACTTCTTGGAAGACAAGTATTAGTCTTTAATTGTGATGAGGTGAATATAGTGCTGTATAATTTAGTAAATGGATATCTATTCACGTACTTCATAGAACAATATTACATTCTAAAAATAATGATTTGTCAGGTTCCTTTTGACATTTTTTTTAATAGTTGGGAGAACAGTCTTCTATTACTTTTTGTTATTTGAATTTTAATAGTATTCTTTTTAATTTTAAGGGCATTGATGTGAAGTCAATGGGGCGCATATTTGTGGGTTTAGTGAAGTGTGGAGCCTGGGGCTGTTTTGATGAATTCAATAGACTTGAAGAAGCTGTACTATCTGCAGTATCCATGCAGATTCAGACAATTCAACATGCCTTGAAGAAACATAGTCCTTCATGTGAATTGCTTGGCAAAAAGGTACATCAAAACTTACTTATTGTTTTCTTGTAAAAATAGTCTTTAAGGAACTGGGTCTCTACTAACTTAAAAGACGGCTACCATAACTAAACACAGTATATCCAACATTTCTCAATGCTTTCTTGTGACAATATACTATTACATTTGCACGTCTAATGCCAGGTTGAAATGGATCATAATTCTGGAATTTTTATCACTATGAATCCTGCTGGAAAAGGTTATGGAGGAAGACAAAAACTGCCTGATAACCTCAAACAACTTTTTAGGCCAGTAGCTATGACTCATCCAGACAATGAACTCATTGCAGAAGTGATTTTGTATTCAGAGGGCTTTAAGGATGCCAGAACACTAGGTAGAAAATTAGTGGCTATTTTTAATCTAGCAAGGTAAGCATATTTTCTTTTCTTAGTATGTTTGTAGTTCTGTTCCCTACTGCTTTTATTTTTTCATCAATCGTTGTGGTTATTTTCCTGCAATGCTGTTTCTTCTCTGTCTAGCATATGCCAAATCATGACTGTAGGGATACAATCTACACATAATTTCTGTTAATTTTCTGTAATATTTTATGACTTGGATATTGTGGAAAGCTATGTGTCAGAAACAAAGCTAGCCATAAAAGTGCAGTTTTGGAGTCACCTGAACTTTTACTTTCAATACAGCCCTTAAATCTGAATGGTGTTCCGTCCAAATCTCTGTAGCTACTACTTTTAAAGACTTTTAGAATAAAAATATTGCAATATATTGGGAGTTCAGGTATGAAAATAACATTTTAAATAGCATTTTAAATAGCATTAAAATCTCAATTCATTAAAAATCTTAAGGTGGCGAAGTACTGCTTCCGTATTGCCCTCATTAAGGATGAATATAAGCATATGACTGCATGATTAAGTGTTGTGTATTTTGATTCTTGAAGTAGTTTAAATGCAAGTGACTATTTGGTTATAAGTATTCACATTAGAGAGAACAAATTTATAAACTACTGGAGATTTTACTTAATGCTGCTAGAGATAATAAATAATACATTAGCTGCTAAATATGCTCTCTCTGAAGATTTTATGGTAACATTACAGATATTGCATTACAGATAGTGCTACGGATACTCATTTATTTTTCTTTCGCCCAAAACCATCTTGTGAGCATAGTCATTGGCCAAAAAAAAAAATATTCCAGTGCTGTTGCCTAATGATTGTTACAACATTGCTGTTTTTAAATTTAGGGAGCTTCTGACACCACAGCAGCACTATGATTGGGGTTTACGAGCCCTGAAGACTGTTCTGAGAGGCTGTGGCAGTCTTCTTCGTCAGCTGAAGAAAAGTGAAGTAAAGCAAGAAAGTAAGATTGACCATGTCAAACTTTTGATTATTTGGGGTATTGTACGTATACTACTCTCTGTATCTTTCTTGATCACTGAAGTTTTGAGAAGCCATGGCTTGGATCTAGAAACTATTTAGCAAGGAAGAAAAAACACCTGTGAAAGTCCTTCTTTGTCATGAGATTACAAAAGACTGATGTCATATTCTAGATTGAGCTTTTATGTGATAAGGATAGTCAGAGATTTTTTTTCTGGGATGATTCTAAATGATTCTCAGAAACTGTTATTTTCACTTTGCTTAGGTCAGGAGTGTTGATCCTCTGATGCTGTCATTATTCATCAGTCATCAGACCATTCTGATTTTATTTGAGGTTTGCTGTAATTGTCACATGGCAAAAAATAAGGATCATATTACTTGGATGCAGATTGGTAGACAGTAGTAGATACAAGGACAGATTGAAATAGTAGAAAGTACTGGATTATTGGGTTGTATATTTTTTAGATAATTTTTATTTTTTATTGTTGTTTGGGTGTTAATTGTGTGGTAATTAAGAATGGAAGGTGGATGAGCATTTTACGTCTTTTGGACAACAACTAGTGCTTCTTGTTCACCTAAACAGCATATGTTTCACAGAATCATCTAGGTTGGAAGAGACCTCCAAGATCACCTAGTCCAACCTCTGAACCTAACACTAACAAGTCCTCCACTAAACCATATCACTAAGCTCTACATCTAAACGTCTTTTAAAGACCTCCAGGGATGGTGACTCAACCACTTCCCTGGGCAGCCCATTCCAGTGCCTAACAACCCTTTCCGTAAAGAAGTTCTTCCTAATACCCAACCTAAACCTCCCCTGGCGCAACTTTCGCCCATTCCCCCTCGTCCTGTCACCAGGCACGTGGGAGAACAGACCAACCCCCACCTCGCTACAGCCTCCTTTAAGGTACCTGTGGAGTGCAATAAGGTCTCCCCTGAGCCTCCTCTTCTCCAGGCTGAACAATCCCAGCTCCCTCAGCCGCTCCTCGTAAGACTTGTTCTCCAGACCCCTCACCAGCCTCGTCACCCTTCTCTGGACTCTCTCGAGCACCTCCATGTCCTTCTTGTAGCGAGGGGCCCAAAACTGAACACAGTACTTGAGGTGCGGCCTCACCAGAGCTGAGTACGTGGAGACAATCACTTCCCTAGCCCTGCTGGCCACACTGTTTCTTATACAAGCCAGGATGCTGTTGGCCTTCTTGGCCACCTGAGCACACAGCTGGCTCATATTCAGCTGACTATCAACCAGTATTCCCAGGTCCTTCTCGGCCAGGCAGCTTTCCAACCACTCATCTCCCAGCCTGTAGTGCTGCTTGGGGTTGTTACGCCCCAGGTGCAGGACCCGGCACTTGCCTTGTTGAACCTCATACAGTTGGCCTCAGCCCATCGCTCCAGCCTATCCAGATCCTCCTGCAGAGCCTTCCTACCCTTGAGCAGATCAACACATGCACCTAACTTGGTGTCGTCTGCAAGCTTACTGAGGATGTTTGTCCAGACTATACTCGTAGTTTTTTAGAGACAGCTTTGGTTTACAAATCTTGCCATGACAAATGGTCTGACAGTGAGTGGTAAACAATTTGTAATTGACTTCAGTTTGGGTCTGCTAAAGGATTACCAATGATGTGTTTTAGGATACATTTCTACCAATGTTCCTTGCTATGACTTTTTTTTTACCTTCATGTTTAGAAATGTGGAATTTCCTGAAATTTGTTTAGTTTAAATTATAATTTTCAGTAATCCCCATGAGAGGCAAATTGGATAGGTCTTGTTTATGATATAGACCCAGAAATTTTTCGTTTCATGTCTTTGCTTTAGAAACTTAAAGTATTTCTGTCAAATGGAGTTTCCTGTTTCTTTGTTTACTTCTGTTGTTCAGCCAGAATAATTTGACATGTCAGAATCTTGTCCATGCCCTTACGCATTGCTTAAATTTTGTACTGCTTGCTTTGCTGTCTAAAACAAGTTCCTTAATGTCAAGATTTTTTGTCTTTATCACGGTATTTAGAAAATTTGCCTATAGAAATATTTGCAATTAAAATGTTGTCCAGAATGAAGAAGCTTGAACTTTATCCAAATCCTGGAAGGGTATACTAGTTCTCAGACTCTGGAACATTTAGGGGAAAGACACAGAGGAAGGGGAGATTAAGGAACAGACACTTTCTGCCCCTTGGGTTGAATTTAGGTTATAGTGCATTCTTTTTTAGGGCAATCATGCTTTCAGAAGGAGGGCAGAAACAAAGGATGACTTTCACCTGTATTTCCTAATCCCACTCTCTACAAAGAGAGATTTTACATGAGAAAGTAATTTCATTAGAAAAGCAAAAAACAGAGGTCAGAGCCCCGTGCCTTCCCCGTTATGAAATCATTATTTTTCTGGCAGAATAAAGCTTTCTTGTGGCTGTTCTTCTAGTCCCAAAACATTTACATGTCAGTGGTACTTCAGATTTGAGAGGAGTTGTGGAGAGTGTTCAGTTCTGGAGTATTTGTAGTTAATTAGGATGCACTTGAGAGATGTGACTTCAAACTGCCTCTGGCAGAGGAAGATCTAAAATCCAGGTCCTTCATCTCTTACATGAATCCTTTAACAAGTAGGCTATTGTGCACTGCTGTTCTTAGTGCTGCTTTAATTATTATGCTATTATGTAATATCTAGGCAGTATCATAAGCATCTCCTGTCTGCATAGAATGCACTTGTCAGCATATGATACTTAGGATGCTTACAATGAGGCACTCACTCATTTAACTTCCAGGTAGGGTGTTACAAAGACTGGATTGTAGTCTCCACTGTGATTCTACCTTCAGTGTTTTAGCAGTGTGGGTTCAAGCACTGATACATTGCAAGCAAAAAAAAAAAAAAAAAAAGGCAAGCAAACAAACAAATAAAAAAATAATCTGGCTTCTTTCTTTTTATTTCCAGTTAATGAAAGTCACATGGTGGTTCAAGCTTTGCGGCTTAATACCATGTCAAAGCTTACGTTTGCAGACTGTGCACGATTTGATGCACTGGTTAAAGATGTCTTCCCTGGCATTGACTTCAAAGATGTGGAGTATGTCAAGTTAACTACAGCTTTGAAACAAGTCTTTGAAGAAGCACACCTGGAAATTATAAACACTCAGGTAAACATCAACCACAAGAGCAAAACAAAACTAGTTATTCAGAGTTAGGACTAATGAATATTACATTTGTTTCATTTCCTTCTACTTTTGAATGAAATCTTGTATTAAAAAAAAGGAAAGAATAACTGAAAGTTAGATTGTTTTTATCTGTATAAATCAGATCTGTATGGCCGAAGCATGGGAGATCAGTTGTGTAACTGAATGAAAAACAGTTCAAGAAAGCTTAAAGATGTGAACATGTGATACACAGTTTTGTTCAAGTCACGTAGGAATTCCTATGGATGTTTTGGACAATGAAAGAATTAAATATGTGAACACTTGTTTTTATCAATCATTTCTTTATCTCAGCTATATTTATTTATTTATTTATTTATTTAGAGCTAGCTAAAGTTTTGTGAAAGTTTTTTTTTTTCAGGAAAAAATAGTATCCAAAGAGGGCTGATATTTTCATATTAGTAATTTAGTGAAATGTTTCTAATGTGCAAAGTAAGTTTCTTGCTGCTCTTTAGTATCAGAATTTGAACTACTCCTATGAATACCTATTATTTTGAAATTATAGAAACAAAGTGACTGCAAAATATATTGGAAAAATATGAAAAAAGTACATGATTGCTTTAGTTATACTACTTTACATAACCTTTATTTCTTTTTTTATCTAGATCAAGAAGGCTTTGGAATTATATGAACAACTATGTCAAAGAATGGGTGTAGTTATTGTAGGTCCAAGTGGTGCAGGTAAATCGACACTTTGGCGGATGTTGAAGACAGCACTTGGTAAAACCGGCAAAGTAGTGAAACAGTATACCATGAATCCGAAAGCGATGCCTCGTCATCAGTTGTTAGGCCATATCGATGTGGATACCAGGGAGTGGTCTGATGGTGTGCTAACAAATAGTGCTCGACAAGTGGTACGAGAATCACGAGGTATGTTTATGAGAGAGTATGTGGATCATTGTGCTTAATTTACTGAAATTGTTTGTTTATTTTCAATTACATTTTTACAATACGTTATTAATAATTTGTGGATATTGTAAGTTAAGTAAAACTTTTGGTGATTGTCGTACTGGAGAATAGACACTGGTATGCACTTTCTAGCTTTTATGACAAGAAAGCAAAATTAGACATCAGAAGGTAATGTGAGGAATATCCTTAAAGAGCCTATATATTAAAGTTATAATGAAGGAAGAGTAAGAAATAGTTTTAAAATAGCCAGGGGCAGCATTCCCTAACTATTTTTCTTGGGTTTGATATTTTATTTTTGTGTCTGGAGATAGATACTACTTCATGGATAATTTGTGATGGTGATATTGATCCTGAATGGATTGAATCCTTGAATTCTGTTTTGGATGACAACAAATTGTTGACTATGCCTAGTGGGGAAAGAATTCAGTTTGGCTCAAATGTCAACTTTATATTTGAGACTCATGATCTTAGTTGTGCTTCTCCTGCTACAATATCTCGAATGGGAATGATCTTTCTGAGGTAAGTCACAGGGTATTGCATACTCTTAAAGTAAGTAAGTATTCTTAACTTTTCTAGAAGGATATTCTAAACTGTATGGAGTGATTGAATTACTTCTGTACACTTAAAAAGCAAATCACTGAGAGAATTTGCTTTAGGTTGCACATCCCTTTTAAGCTGTGCTATTAAAACCTTTTTGGCTAATCATACTTGTTGAATGAGAAATGCTGGATTGATTGTTTGTGTGTGACCCTTGGAGATCCAAAATAATTGGTTGAAAGTTCTTACGTTACAGTCTTTCCCTGAACTTTTCCTGGAATGTTTTTGTTCCATTTGAACCTGTCTATGTGAAGATGTGGAAATTTTATGTTTGTTTGAATCTTGTTTTTTTTTGCTTTAATTTAGTGACGAAGATATAGATCTTAATTCTCTCATAAAGTCTTGGCTAAGAAGTCAGCCTGAAGAATACAGATGCAATCTTGAAAACTGGATTGGGGACTATTTTGAAAAGGCTTTAAACTGGGTTGTGAAGCAGGTTAGTAACTGAAGACTTGATAATTTTTCAGCTTCTGTTAAAGTGATACATTTATCTAGTTTAATTCTGACAAGATCATTCATATTCTTTAAGTTAAAAAAAAAACAAACAAACAGTGCTTTTTTGCTGGCTATTTTCTTAATAAGATTAGTACTGGAACCATTCTAGTCCCTGTGAGTTTATAAAACCCGCTTGCCTTATGTAAATTTTTGAAACATTTAATAAATTTTAACTGGTTAAATTCATGTATTCCTGTGAAACTAAATATCCATCTTCAAATTTCTACATTGGACATTTATTTGTATGTTTTCAAAGATTTGAAAGATATGAATGTCTAAGCTAAAAATGAAAAAATGTTTTTTAAAAAAAGTTTTTCTAAACTTGTCTGCAACAAATAACAACAACAAAAACCCTAAAAGTTAAAACATTGCATAGCATAGACCAGATCTTATAATGGGTTAGGGAACAATATAAAGCTAGACACCTAAAGAGATTGATAGAGGGATATCTAAAAAAGTAGTCTGATTGTTCAGAATGCTAAATTTTCACAGCTCCCAATAACCTGTCCTGGATTTAAGTATATAACTTTAGCTCTTTAAAATTCTACTCAAAACTTTCACTGAAAGAGGTTTTAATAGGCAAAAGGTAATTTTCAATTACAGTGTAAAAAAGAATTTTCCTTAAGGGTATATTTAATTTGATTTTGTCCAAAACCTTGTACATTATCTGGATTCTGATGCTAAGACATGCACCAGGATAATTGTTCTGCATGTTCTATATTTTTTCTAAAGAGTCTAGATCCTTCCCTGCCTCACCTTCTTATGAAGGAGTTGTATTTGTATTGATCAAATGTTGTATGTTGCACGCAATATTATTTAGGAGAAATCCTCACTGTTGTGGCCAATAAACTGGTATTTGGGACACCTGCATTATGTCATCTTAGGGAACATAGATGGTCCTGTTGTTTTTTAAATCCTACTTTCCCTCGATGTTCTTTCACCCACGGATGTTTTTCTACTTTAAAAGTATCTTCATCTGGATACCAAGGAAAGCCATCATATTAATCTTGAGGCTGCAAATCCTTTGGTGCTAAATAGCAAAATCCATAAAAAATGTATTTGTGAGAGAGATTTGCAGTATACAGTTATATTGGTTTCTTATGGAGTCTAAAAATCCATAAGAAAAATTCTGATTAGTATATTACATCAATACATAATTAAATATGGAATTAAATACAGGATTAATACTTGCAAATCAATGTTTAAAATAATTTCACATCAGGTGAATTTTCTAGAACAGCGGGGTTGGGATAATTTCTGGAAGGGTCATTGGGCAATGAAAAGTAGTTTGATAACAATACATCACATTTATTATTAGGAGCATGCTTAAATCTGCTACAACTTGCTATTTACAGAATGACTTTGTGGTAGAAACAAGTTTAGTTGGAACTGTGATGAATGGACTCTCTCATCTTCGTGGGTGTACTGATCGTGGACAGTTTATCATTAACTTGTTACGGGGTCTTGGTGGCAATCTCAACATGAGGTCACGGCAAGAATTTGCAAAAGAGGTAATCTTTTTCAGCAAGTTTATCAAAAAATTCTCAGAACATTTAAAAGGAATAGCGATTTTCTGTCTTCTGACAATGAAAATTTGTAGTAATAGAATATCTGTGCTCTAATTTCTTTGCAGTCTGTGTTGTTTACAGGGAAGTAGCTCAGAAGTAAAGAAATGTTTCGTATGTCCCTGCTAAGTGCACCCAGCCCAGACAGCCATCCTTTGGTGTAGCACCGAGTCATACAGAATAGTCTCTGTCCGTACTGTCTTATGCAAGAACCATCTAGAGTCCACATTATGTGTTTACTGCATCTCTAACACTTTTTTTGTTGTTGTTTTGTTTTGTTTTGTTCAGGATATTTGAAATAATAACATGGGGACTTTGCACCTCACCAGGGATGTGTTCTTACAGCATTATTTTGAGGTTATATATTGTATGCACTTGGGTATGGTTCTGTCTTTGTGTACTTGAGGGCACTAGTGCTGGAAAACTATGTCATACTGGTACATAATGCTGACATAAGGCTGTCTCTGGAGAGAGTTATATCCACAACCACACTCGGATTTTGTGTTGGAAAGAACAAAATACTTCTTTCCAAAAGACAGCCTGTAACTTACATGCAGGGCAGATGGTTAAGGGTGGACTCAGCTTCTGGAATTAGCTGTTCATGCATGGCAATGAATTATCTTGTTTTTTGTCTTATTATTATGAATGTTGCCTAATAATAATAATAAAAAGTTTATATAAAGGTTTGCTAAATACACTTTATTTTATATTCTTTGATTTCAATGAGTTGATGATTGTTTATATTTCCAAAAAACGAAATATGTGGAAGAGAATATCTTACTGTTTCATTAAGGTTTTCATTGTAAAACATGCATAATATGATTGAATTCAATTTCAAAAATAGCCTTAAAATTATAAAATGGATTAATGAAATGCTTGTTTTTATAAAATTATTATTCAAACATTCTTTATATGAATTTCAAATTGTTGCTCTTGTCATTTGGAATATGGAATTAACAGAAACCTTATTTTACTTTATTTTATTTTATTTAAAGATCTTCACTTGGGCACAAGAATCTCCACCAAATCCAAGGAAGCCCCTGGACACGTATTATGACACCAACACTGGACAACTAATGCTATATCAGCTGAAGAAAAATGAAAATTTAACAGCTGACCATTTCAGTAATCTTCAAACACTTCCTGTCATCCAAACCCCTGACATGCAGAGGGGGTTAGATTACTTTAGACCCTGGCTAGACTTGAACAATAAGGAGCCATTTCTTCTTGTGGGTCCTGAAGGATGTGGAAAGGGGTAAAAAAAATAAATTGCTATTTTAAGCAAAATATACTTCTAGCTGTTTGAAAAAGTTTGTAATATGTTGTATTAATGGTTTTATCATGTGAACTTCTAATTTTTAGTTACAGAATATCATTTATTTATCATTTATATATTAATGAAATGAAACATTCTATCGTGGCAAATCGATAAATTCTGGGAAAGCTCAAGCTACCACTATGTAGCTAAGACATCTGCATGAGGCTTTTAGATGTGAAACAGGAACTTTTGAAAAACCTGTACTATTATGGGGCAACAGCTGAAAGGCACATGAGATACCTGGTCTCATCTCAAGAGGTCGTCCTAGGTGCCTGGGTGCAGGCAACTGAATTAAACTTATTCTGTTGACTATTTTAGGTTCCTTATTTAGCTGGGTTGGATCAATATATACAAGGTATTTAGACTAGATATTTATTTTGTGTAGCTGTATACTCTGCTTTAATTTTCTCGAATGGAAAATGATACCATTTAAAAGGCAAGAATATGTAATTCAGCAAACCTCATGCAGCACCTCTTATATTAGTATAGTATGCAGTATATTCATTTTAATTCAAAAGCTGTAGAATATTTTGGATACCCAGTATTTTAATGCATTTATGTATTATTTATGCTTACATGTATGTACATATTTGCTATTTTAGGATGCTGCTTCGTTATGCATTTTCTCAACTCCGATCCACTCAGATTGCTACCATTCACTGCAGTGCACAAACTACCTCTCAACATCTTATACAAAAACTCAGTCAAACTTGCATTGTAATCAGTACAAACACTGGTCGAGTATTCAGACCAAAGGACTGTGAGAGGCTTGTTTTGTATTTAAAGGATATCAATCTACCCAAACCTGATAAATGGGGAACAATCACTCTCGTGGCTTTTCTGCAGCAGGTAAACACTTTGGTCTTTGTTATTTATTAAGAGACTTAAGTATACTGTAAATAGTTTAGTGTAGGTACCTACATTGATTATTTTCAGAGTTAGCATCCTGCATCTGTATTGACATTATTTTTGTTTGTACATGGATAGAATATGTAGATATCAGCTGGAAATAAAATAACATTTATGTTGGGCTTATGCGTAAGCAATAAAGACAGTGCTTGCCTCAGTGAGTTACAATGTAAGCAGTGCTCAACAATGTAAGTTTATTATGTGACATAATACTTCCGTCAGAATAGAGTGGAAGTTAAAATGAAGCATTTGAAAACAATTTTATCTGGATTTTTATATCTTTTCCTGCTTATCACATTCCCTTTCTTTTTCTCCACGTTTCTTTGAATGCCTAGTGTGGAATAACCCATGTGTGTCATCCATTTCCTTTCTGGATTTGTTTCTCTTTAGTATGCTTTTAGACATAAAAGCTTCCAATACTGAAGATCTGGCCAGAGTAAGATTTCACTTAGTGCCTTCTTACCACCGATGAACTTTCTAATCTCCTATTAAAGGCAGAAAACCAATATTTGTACCTTATGTTCAATGCGTTTCTCTGTGGAGAGTTACCAAGTAATTATGGGCAATTATAGCCAATACTGGCTTTTCCCTTGACCTCACAGCATGTGACTAATTTTTCTCTACAGGATTTTATAATTGATTAAGAATTTACATCTCAGACTCTATTATGGAAAAAGACACCAGTACTGAACATACCGCTGACAGTTATGAATATAATAACAATGGCATGCTTGTCACTAATTACTTTTTGTAAGACATGCTGTTGACTTTATTTTAATAAAATGTTTATGTAATTATAAAAGGTTCTGACATATCAAGGATTCTACGATGAAAATCTGGAATGGGTTGGTTTAGAAAACATCCAGATTGTGGCTTCCATGACAGCTGGAGGGACACTGGGAAGAAATAAACTTACCTCCAGATTTACTTCTATTGTTCGTCTTTGTGCAGTTGAGTAAGTATGTGAAAGTAGGTTTGACTCTCAGAACTTAGATACAACCTCTGTTCATGGGGCCTTGCTGAATTTACTCTTTATGAAGATGTGGCTGTTCTAGTCTTTTATCTTTTTTAACAGTTTGGGTTCTTAACATTTTGAGCAGGTGGCTCTCCCCATCTACTCTGCTGTCATGAGACTCCACCTGGAGCACTGCATTCAGCTCTGGGGTTCCCAATATAAGAAAGACATGGACCTGTTAGAACAGGTCCAGAGGAGGGCTGCAGAGATGATCGGAGGGGTGGAGTACCTCTCCTGCAAAGACAGGCTGAGAGTTGGGGTTATTTAGCTTAGAGGAAAGAAAGCTCCAGGGAAACCTTATAGCAGCCTTCTGATATTTAAAGAGGGCCTAGACTAAAAAGGAGTAGATGTAGACTAGATATAGGGAGGAAATTCATTAGTCAGAGGGTGGTGAGGCCCTGGAACAGATTGCACAGAGTTGTGGGTGCCCCATTTCTGGAAGTGTTCAAGGCTAGGCTGGATCGGGCTTTGCGCAACCTGGTCTGGTGGGAGGTGTCCCTGCCCATGTCAGTGGGGTTGAAATTAGATGATCTATAAGATCCTTTCCAACCCACTTATATCAAAGTGCTTTTTAGCCACAGAATTACAGAAATTGAATTTCTTTTTTGTCTGAACACATTTATAGATGTGTTTATAAAATTTCTAAGGGTAACAATAATGTTACTTAGCTGCTAGATGGAGAGCTTATTTGTTGAAATTTATCCATAATTGTGGGTATAATTTTGAATCTTTTTAATAAAATAAGAATGATCGTCCATAGTAATTTTTTCTTTTTCTTTTTTTTTTTTTTTTTTCCTGTGTAGCTATCCAGAAAGAGACCAACTGCAAACTATTTATAGTGCCTACTTGGAGCCTGTACTACAGAAAAACCTAAAGAATCACCCTGTTTGGGGTTCTTTACCAAAAGTACATCAGCTAGCAGGATCTATGGTTCAAGTATATGAACAGGTATGGAAATTTAAATTTGTTTTTCATGGAGACGGATGATTCAGAAATATATTTTTAATAATTAGCTTTTTATATTAACAAGAGAATAAAAAGATTGATCAGTATTAAAATCTAAATATGTATCTTTTTCATGAGATACCAATTTTAGAGCTACTATTTGGAAGAGATTTCTAGGTACTAGAGGCAAACTGAGTAAGTGGTAACAGCTCTTGCTTTGTATGACTTTGGTAAGTATATTAACCTATCTATACTTTCAGTTCCTGATTTATAAAATGTGGTTAGTAGTATTTTCCTACTTACTGGAGCAGGAGATAGTGTACTTTAACATCCAAGCTCATTACAAGCTTTAAGAATGTTAATAGAAGAGAGAGATGAGTGTGGAGTTGGAGTCCCTTACACAGATCTAGTGTATATTTATTATCTATTTTTATATAAAATGTTGTATCTATTTTGTATAAAATGTTGTTTAGGCACACAAGCTTGTTCTGTCCCCCCACTTAAAATTTAGGAACTTCTGCCTAGGAAAACATTTAAGTAATTCCTTTTCTTAATCGTGTACATAGCCTTACTGGGGAAGATAGGGGAGGAATGTAAATGTATGTTCACTCACTGTATGTTCCAAGAATGTATGCATGCCCTCATCTAGACAGAACCATGAAACAAAACCTATCTTTATGACTGGAATGTAGGTATAGTCACTGGCTACCATGCACAAGTTAGCATGAATTTCATATAATATTATTGATGTATTCTAAGAAATCTTAAGTCTAAATTTCATCCAAATAACTGAGGATCGCAGTTATTCTTTGCATTAAAGATACAGTTGTAAACGTAAGTATCCTTTTTGGGTGAAGAGACAGTATTTCTGTAAGACTTCATTTCTAGTTCTAAGTGTTATTCATTTAGGTAGTCTAGTGTTACACTTGAATATTTCCCTTTGTATTTCATATTTGGTAAAAAAAAATTCTATGCTATGTCTAGTAAAAGTGCACTAATAGTTTTAGGTGACATGCAATTGTTTGCTTCAAAGATGGTAGAGAAGAAAAGTTCTAATTATGAGAAAATCTTCGGTGGTCAGAAAAGACAATCTCTGCATTTTTCGAAACGACAGAGTGCATAAATAAGATATCTGAATATGTAGCCATAATAGACTAATTTCCCTGGTATTTTAGGAAAAATGAAAAGTACGTTTCCAAGTGCTTTACATTTTAAAATACCACTTTTATTTTTTGACTGACTGCCTTCTTTTTAAGGTACGAGCAAAATTCACGGTTGACGATCACAGTCATTACCTTTTTACACCATGTATTCTTACTCAGTGGGTTCTTGGTTTATTCAGATACAATTTAACAGATGGTAAGTCATTTACTTGATTTTCATTGATAAAGAAGTTCTAAAATGGCCTAAAATATTACTGATGTTAGTCTTACTATTGACTTCATTTGCAACATGTAAACCTGTGGTACTTTTTCTAAACTGTAAACTCTGTTATTCAGTCGAGAAGAAAAATGTCTAACAGTTCATTCTGTAACATATAGTACACACATTAAAAAAAAAAAAGATGTTTTAAAATACATGTGGCATCTATTTGTAGATTAAGGGAAGTAAGTAGTATGGGGTTGTATTTTCTGCTGAAGGATCTTGTAGTGTCTCTCCTATTCCCTACTTTTTTTTTTTTTTGAGAATGTCTTGTCTTCTGAATTCCCATAGGCTTGCCTCTCCTGCTTTTCTTTTCATAGCTGATTGTGTAGAACTAGTGATGTGACTGGAACTACAACTTCTACACACCATCTGTGACCTACTTAATAAGTGAATAGAACCACCCTTAAACATACCTAAAACTGTATCATTTATATAAAAGCTTACAAATATCAATATAAAAGCCTAAATATTCTCAGAGTTTAGGAATGCTTGATAATTACAGTCCAGTCTCAGTTCTTTTTTTTTTTTTTTTAAATTGGAAAATATGAAATTTGGAAAGGTATTCAATTTTTGTCCTTTTCCAAATAGCCAGCGTGAACTTCTTTCCAGTCTCATTTTTGTCTTTCCTTTGAAATAACCATTATTACCAGGTTATGAGCAGTTACTCCTTATTGTATTTTAGCTCTTACATTAATTATAGTAAAGATTTACATAAAGGGCTTGCTTAAAGAATATAAAAGAGCTAAGAATGTTATGCTTGTGTTCTGTTTACTTTATTTGATCATCAAATGGTGTAAATGGAGCTTGAATTAGGTCAGAAAAGCTATACTGGCAATCAAGGAATGGGTAATCTCAGCCTGTTAAGAACTCCACTGTTTTATCTGAAGGTGACATGCTGATGCTTTTTCAGTGATGAACAATGTGGCATGTAATTTACTACACCTTAAAACTCATCTCACCTTCCTTCTTCTGTGAATATCTTTGTATTCTCCAGTGGCATTTTATAATACAAACAGTTCGGTGGATTTATTTTTATTTTAGTGTGTATTATCAGTCTTTCTCTTTAAAAGTCTCCTTTTTTTGTTTTGTTTTTTTATGTTTTTGTTTTTTTCTTAATTACCCGGAATTTTGACTTTTTATTTTTACTTTATGTGCAACACATTGTTTATTTTCATTAGAATGCTGGCACTAAACTGGAGAACTTTCTCTAATAGAATATTTTCATTTTATCTTGTAATGACACACAAATTTTATTAAAAAGCACTTTATAACGTGTATACTTTTTCTCTTATTTCTTCCTTACTGATGCTCTCCTGCTGGTATGTAATTTTACTTACTCATTTTCAATCTGATATTTTGAAACGAGAATTTGAGAAATGTAAAATTACTTTTAAAAATATAAAATCAAATCTCTCCTTATATAAATTTTCTAGGACCATCTACACAAACTGCAGATTATGTATTGGAAATTATTGCTTACGAGGCATGTCGTTTGTTCCGTGACAAGCTTGTAGGCATGAAAGATCTCCATGTATTTGATAACGTTTTGATGAAAGTGTTTCAAAGTGACTGGGGCTCAGATGTTCTGGACAATATGGCAGGTAAAGCACTTGAGGTATACTACATAAATTTGAAATATTTGATTAGAAATTGCCTAATAAAATTAGTTTAATCAAGTTAGATAGTACATCAGCTGAGGACCTGAACTTTTAAATGTGTTTCATTTTATTTTCACAGATATCTTTTATGTAACTTGGGGAGCTTGTCAAGAGGCATTCACTACTCCAGGACAAGCACTACCACCACATGGGAGACCGCTTGGCAGACTAAACTCAACAGACCTGAAAGATGCTATTAAAAAAGTGAGACCAGATTAAAGAATATACACAGCAAGGATTCATAGCAATGATACCAAGATTTTTTTTTGCAGGAAGTGACATAAAAGCACCAAGTTTAGGGTGGAGTCTGCTGCTTGGTTAAGGAATTATTTCTGATATTTGGTCAAGTGTGGGAAAGACTGTGATGCTGTCTGGGAGGCAGCAGAAGTACCTTGTAGCAAGGTTGTTTAAGATTTACAACAGCCTAATGGACAACATTTTCAGAAACACTGATGTACACTTATGTTTGTTATTTGAGTACCAAAGTGTTTTATTAAACATTTTCTTTCTGAATTTGTAATTTGCAAACATAATTTCTATTTGAAGAAATACAAATACATTGTTTGGAGATTTCACATGCTTTTAAACAGTAAAGTATAAAAAATAAAACAGGAAATGCAAACATGTTACTTCTGCTAGGCTGATTGATTTTTCATAAGAGTCTTGAGGTCATCTGCCTCTTATTAGTAGTGTTTGATGGACTGGTCTTCTAGATGGGAAGCTGTTCCCACTCCTTAATTGCCAACTTGTGACCAATAGACTATATGGGAAATGATGAAGTTCAGTAGCCTTAGTAATCAGAGGGTTTTTTTGTGTGTGTGTGTTTTTTTTAAATCTGATTCCACAAGTATATTGAACTTCAAAGATGAGGTTTTGCTGAGTATAATGAGGCCTGAATTTAATCTTAGGATCCATTATTACATGTATTTGAGTAGAAAATTTCATAATCTGCAATTACACAGCAATTAGCTGCCTAAAACGCCGTTCCGTGTTTTGCTAATATTAATCTGTAGTCAGAGACACAGATCAGACTTTGTTCTGGCCCATTATTTAATTCTAATGAATTCAGTGGTAGACTTCTGTTCCAATATATGAAAGAATACTAGGAGATACCATTGCTGGGGGTGTTGCATGATACGTTTGCTAAGGTAATGTGATCTATTCATTGCTGGAAAAGGGTAAACAAGGTATATAAATTCTATCGTATAAATAATTTATTTGTAATGAATACCAGTGTGGCCTCTTAGGCCTTCTTCTCTAAACTTTTAAATATTGGATGCTTTCATATCTTACTGGTTGTATTTAGTATCAATTAATGCATTTCTTTCTTTTATTTTTTCCTTTTTTTTTTTATTTTCTCAATAGGGTGTTATTCATTATGGGCGAGACAAAAAAGAGATAGAGGTTTTACTGTTCCAAGAAGTCCTCAACTATATGTCTAGAGTGGACAGAGTGCTAAGTTTTCCTGGAGGATCGCTTCTTTTGGCAGGACGGAGTGGTGTAGGTCGTCGAACAGTTACCTCTTTAGTTAGTCATATGCACGGAGCTGTTCTAATTACTCCCAAAATTTCTAGAGGCTATGAGCTGAAGCAGTTCAAAAATGATCTTAAATATGTAAGTCACTCAATGTCTTACAATTTGAAGTTTTGTAGTTGTGTATTTAGAAAAGAATAAGGGATTTTTGAAGGATATAGAAGTGTGTGAGAGAGATTTTAGGAAAAGCATAATGTAAACAGTCTAACTGAAAGATTTTTAGAAGCTCTTAGTATTTAGAACACATGCTGTTCTTCATAGCACTTGCCTGAAACTCTACTTTTGTGAATACTACAGCTGTTTTTCTGAGTGTTCTGAACATTATAATTCTAAGCTTATGTGAATGTTGGATTTTTTTTTTTCTTCATGTATCATAGAATCACAGAATGGTTTGGGTTGGAAGGGACCTTAAAGAACACCTAATTCCAACCCCCCTGCCATGGGTAGGGACACCTTCTACCAGACCAGGTTGCTCAAAGCCCCATCCAACCTGGCCTTGAACACCTCCAGGGATGGGGCATCCCACAGCTTCTCTGGGCAACCTGTGCCAGTGCCTCACCACTCTCTGAGAACAGAATTTCCTCCTTACATCTCATCTAAATCTCCCCTCTTTTATTTAAAGCCATTCGCCTTTTGTCTTATTTGACACCCCTTGACACCCCTTTGACACCCCTTGACAAAGAGTCCCTCCCCAGCTTTCCTGTAGGCCCCTTTTAGGTACTGGAAGGGCCACTGTAAGGTCTCCCCGGAGCCTTCTCTTCTCCAGGCTGAACAACCCCAGTTCCCTCAGCCTGTCTTCATAGGAGAGTGTGTTTTCATATTCTGTCTCTGCTAGGGTCTGCTTGTTCATAGGATAGTAGCTGAATCAAGTAAAATTTTAGTGACTGATGAAAGAATACACACTTTTAAAAAATACATGCAAACGTTGAATAAGGAGCTCCCAATACGTTCAGAGCTGCTGAAGAAAATTTTACAGATAAGCCCACACAAAAAGTGATGCAACTCCAGAATTGAGTCACATCTAGGGCATAAATATACTCTACAAAATAATCTGTTTTAATTGTTTTCTTATTACTAAGTTGTGCACCTAGGTAGACTGTTCTTTATATTTGATCTCATATAACTGAACCACGCAGTAATCTTTTAGTAATCTTTTGTAAATGTATCACAGTTTAGATGCTGTGGAAAAAAAATATGTGATTTATAGCCATAGGAAGATTATCATTCTGTTGTGAACAAGACATACTCTATATACTGAGATTAAAATACCTTCCCTGCTTGTAGGTGATGGAGCTTGCTGGCATCGAAGCACAGCAAGTGGTTTTGCTCCTCGAAGACTATCAGTTTGTTCATTCTACATTCCTTGAGATGATCAACAGTTTACTGTCTTCAGGTGAGATGAATCCAAAAAAATTTGGTTCTGCTTTTAACACACAGAGCTGGTTCAATGAGGTAGAATTAGATGATGTTTTCCAACTTTATTTGCATACCAGATAGCTAATTAACTTTCAGTACAGTCTTGGCTAGAGTGATTGTACATGAGGCAATGGATTTGAAGTTCACTTTGCTGTCCTCTAACATATCCTGCAATATGAGTGCTTTCGAATTCTCGGCCTTGAAAATTAAGTAATTTAGCATTTTTTTGGATAATGTAATAACAAAATGATAACGTATTCAGCTCTACAGTTTCCCTTTTTCTAATCAAATTCAAAGTTGAGAGGTGTCCTAATGTTTTGCTAGATTTTACAGAGTAATTTACTTAAACTAACATCAGCAAAGCCCCTTTTCATTGTTATGTTTTTTCATAACAATATGATAAATAATAACAAATAACAAAAGTGGCTTTACTTTGTTATCTAGCTTCGTTCCTTGATCAGAGGAACACTTTGATTTATATGTAGTATTGAATCACTGTCTTTGGGTAGGTTTGAATGAGTTGTAGAAGTATATTTCAGTAATAAAAGTAGGCTGTTTAATTTAAATGGAATTACTATCATTTAATTGGTCATTTTCATGATATGAAAAGAAGGATGGAACTCATGTGATGAAAATCATGAAAATATGGTGGTAAATACTGCCATACTCAAATTCTGTATCCAGGCTGTTTAAATGAATTTGAATAATTCTGCTGTGTTTGATCTGACATTTTAAATTCATTCTTTAAATAGGAGAAGTTCCTGGACTGTATAAAATAGAAGAATTAGAACCATTGCTATCTCCTCTAAAGGATCAAGCTTCACAAGATGGATTTACAGGACCGATTTTCAACTATTTCACATATCGTAAGAGAACAGATTTATAATTTATTACAAGTTTACAAAAGTGATATGATGGACAAATAATTACTAAATCTTTTTTGTGTGTATTTTGAACAGTCAAGTAATTATTAAAAACCAGGCAGGAATAATGATTAGAGTGTGATATGTTAGGGCACAGAACTCTTAGCTTAAAATTTATTCCTGTATCTGAAATTTTGTATCCATGAATGTTCTACAAAGGTATTATAAATTCTGCTGTTGAAAATAATTAAAAGGAGGACAGCTTTTGTCTCCATTGTTTTCTGGTTTGATTAGGTTAAGTGTATCATAACAGAGTTCTCTTCTATTTGTCAGTTTTACCTACAACTCTCTTTGGATTCTGAGTACTTACAAGCAAGTTTATAGATAGGTTTTTAAATAATTCGTATTTCTTCTTGGACCAACAAGAAGATAAAAGAGTTTACAAATAAATAAATTAGTGTGACTGAAAGAATACAGAAATTGGCAGTCATACTAAAGGGCCTTGGAACTAGTTCTAGTTGTTTTTCTACTGATTGTAATGTAAACCTGGTGGTATCCATTTAAATACTGTCAGCTCTTCTAAATTAAAAAATACACTGTAATATCCATAATGAGAATATATAATGCTATATTAAGTTACTTAAGTTCCATTTGTAATAATTCCTGCCCTACTGTGTTGTAGTGCAATAGTATTTTTTTTCAGAAATTGTTTTCTGGTAAGTATTTGAAGGACAGTTGTATTGGCAGTAAGTCTATCATGTAGTCAAATTGTTAGTTAAGATATATATTGCATTTCCTTAGGGATCCAACAGAATCTGCATGTTGTCCTGATCATGGATTCTACCAATCTAAATTTTACAATAAATTGTGAAAGTAATCCAGCACTGTACAAGAAATGTCATGTTTTGTGGATGGAAACCTGGTCCGAAAACAGTATGAAACAGGTAAAGATTTAAAAGTGTAATGTCTTTAAAGACTTAGACTTAGGCATTGTTTAATTCTGAGTAATTGTTTAATTCTGGACACCTTTAATCCACAACAGTTGTACTTAAGATACTCTCTAATTTCTGTTGTGTAGCTTTGAAATTTGTGTTATTGTAGGTGTCCTCTGAGAATTAGTTGTTCTTTCTTACAGCAAACAAAGTTCTTCTGCCAGACCTAACAGGAAGTCATCTATTACAGGCAATCGTAGAATTGATCTCCTGAAGGCTCTAAATATTCTATAAATCCCTTATTATAAATAAAGTTTTAATTTTCAATCTTTTCAGATTAGCAACTAAATTGAAGTTGTTTTTTTTTAATTCAAATTTTAATTTTATGTAACTTCATACAAAAAATCATTTTGATTTTCTTAGATACCTGAAATGCTTTTGTATGATTCAGATGAACAAGAGAAGACTGGAAAAGCACATAAGGAACTTAAGAAAAAACATTCAGGTAGTATTTTGGTAGACCAGCTATTTGTTACAACTTTTTATTAAGCACTTACTCAGGTCTCTGTTGGGCATAGACGATAGCATAGGTCCTTTGAGTAGTATTTTGCCAGCATATTCATAAACTTCAGTATTGTCCACATGGGAGGCATTTTTCACATAGGAATATTAACCTGGAAAGTGCATTCTGAGTCACCAAATGTAGTCTCTTCTGTCGCAAGTAACCACTCTGTATACTCAATTTTATAAACTGATTAAACTATATCTTGCAATGTTTTGCATCTTCTTTCTATGTGGATGTTATTTCAGAGCCTCAAATTTTGAGACATTTTGAAAACTGTTATGCTTTCTGGTCTATATGTTTTCATTCTTTCATTAGCATAGACATGTTTCTAGACATGTTCATTTTATTTTAATAATTTTTTTCCTTTCAGAATACTTAGCAATGGAGAGGTTTATAGAGAAGAAAAGATATTGTCCTCTCAATCTTCATGATTCTGGGCTAAACAAGTCAAGTTTTAAACTCTACTGTTCTGTTTATTTTAATGGCTTTCTTGTGAGCCTTGGGAATACTGGAGTAATGAACAGGTTTGTGCATAGTGAATTTCAGGAACAGAACCAAAGGTTACACTTTGGTAGCAAAACTAGGGAAAGAAAAGTTAATGATAATGCTAATATTGGTGTTAGAAAGGAGAATTAAGTGGTTCCTCAGAGAACAATTCAGATAGGATAAGTGTTTCCCTTGGTGATGGGAAGAATTTACTAATACATAGGAAAAAAAAAACAAAACAGAAGACAAAAAAGAATATAAGGAAGGTTGCAATGTTTAGAACCATGTTACTGTGGCCATACATAAAAGACAAAAGCAATTTACCAAACCCATTTCAGACACACTGTAAATGGAGATAAGGTAGAATAACAAACGATTAAAAAGTTGGTGAAGTACTATTTTAGGATTGGAATTTAGAGAGAAGTGTTCCGATTTTAAACATGTTGAAGGAATAGGAATGTCTGTGCAAATCTGGTTGCTGACAGTAAATGGGAATGAGTTAGAAGAAGAAAAGTCATGGTGTTGTAGATGTCTTTGCAGAATGTAAGAAGGGAAAAATACATAGGAAGAGAGAAGGAAACAGTTTTTTTGTACTGAATTCATGAATATAGTAGAATGTCCAGAATCATTTATCAAAAGGTGAGAAACATTAAACTTTTCCATCAAGCAGCAACTTGTGTGAAGAGGTATGTTTTTAATTTTCACTATGTATGATTGGAAGTTGCATTTTTATAGGCTTGAGGTGAATAAATCTGGAAACTGCCTTTATGCACAGTGACAGAAGATGAAGTAAAAGAAATCTCGCCTGTACTCCACACCAAGTGGAGTATAGCAAATAATTAGAACTTCAGATAAAGATTTAAACTAGTATCTTTGGACATTAGTCACCATGTAGTCTCCATTCAGACAGCGTGAAAATAAGCTCCTTATCCATCAAGAGTGGGATTTTTGATTTTTGATTTTTTGGTTTCCACCCACCTTTATGCTTAGAATTTGAATTTATAAGGCAGACCACATGTAATACCATTTTAATTCTTTCCAGTTTTCTGGTGAGTTGAGGTGCTACTTTATCAACCTTCTGACTACCCAGCTAACTACTGTTTTTCTTTCTTCCTCTGAGAGTCAGTAATTTCTTCATAATTCATTTGAAAGCAACCTTTCATTTCTTTTATGGCAGATATTACTTTTATTTGTATAGATTTCACTGCTCACTGTAGCCTATGGTACTGTCCAAGCTGTGGTGTCAGTGTATTCTCTGGAATTAGTCTTTTTACTTCTGAAGATCAGATCATGTGGAAAAAGCCCAGTCTTTTTCCTCTGGAGGAGACATTGTTACAGATCTAAGATTTGAGCCCTAAAGGGATCTGTATAGTACTGACTCTTCCGATTAGAGAGGCTGTTTTCCTTTGACTATGACAATGCTTAGGAATGCTTAGTTCACCACAATCTTCCCTTTCTGTGATTCTGTAAGAATTGTTCTGTATCTTTTTCATCTGGAAGCTTATTCTGGCTGCTGCAAACTGCTTTTGTGGAAAGACTCTTTGTCATATTTGGAATGTTGTTAATTCATATCTCAAAACCCTTCTGTTACTCATCCTTACTGTAATGTGAGGTAAGAATGATTATATTATCTGTATGACACTTTCTCTTGTACAGGTGATTCAGATTTTTTTAAGTCATTTCTGGCAATCCACAAATCATGTAAAATGTATGGAGCAACACCTAGCAGGTATATGACATTCCTTCATATATACAGTTCAATCAATAACAGTAAAAGAAGAGAGCTAATAAAAAGACAGAACCACTTGCAGGTATGTATTTAAAACATTTTTAGCATGCAGCCTTTCAAAAGCACTCTCGCGTTTGGAAATACCTCATGTATTATGAGCTGTAGCTACTAACACAGTTGTGTGGGGTGACCCCTGTCTGCCTATACTCATGCTGTGATTCTAAAAGAGGAATAGAATGAATCTTAATGGACATCTCTGTTCAAAAGTTCTAGGGTTTAGGCTTGTTACTTGTTTTCATTAATATTTTACCTCAAGCATGCATCAGAATGGGTTTGTTTTCTTGGAAAAGTAAAAAGTACTTACAAGCACTTTAAATTTTATTCACCCGCATGTAATGGAATTGTGTTGCAAACAACACATCCATCTTTTTATCAATTTAAGTTATGCCTCTGCTTGTATACTTTTCCTTCCCTGTAGCTACCTACTCCATCCCTTTCTTTATATCTCTACAGCAACTTAATTTGTGTGATTCTTGCATCCTCCTAGCTTAATAAGCTGTAAACTCTGTAATCTCATGGTTACTTCTGTAGCGTTGGCCAAAGCTCCCTTTTTTATGTTTTTCCCTTATTTAGTGTTTTGGAATTGATTTCGAACTTTTCCACACATCAAAACTTTTATGCAACCCTAGACCAAATGTAGTTCATCCCAAAGATGTCGCTTTATTCCTGTTCTGTATGTGTAACATGCTTATTTTTTGAAATTTATTTGCTCTCTTTCCATTAATACTTCCTTGTTTGTTTGTTTGTTTTTCTCTTTTCTTTTTCCCTCATATTTCCAATCCTTTAGGAGATAATGCTTTTGTCTTTTCCCTTTCCCCTTCACTTTCAGCTCCTTTTCCCAGTGATCCCTGGTACTATTCTGAAATCACACTTGCAACTTCTTGCATTGAATTCTATATTCTTTCTATTCTGCCTGCTAGTATTTTTTTCCATAGCTTACTAATTGCACAGTAAGCAATTTACAAAGAATTTAAGTTTGTAGTGATAGAAATAGTTTTTTTCTATTTATAAGAAGATAGGAAGTGTTTTTTTTTTTTATTGACTAGTTGAATTCTTTGGGTGGAGAAAAGTAATCATTTACAGGAAAATGGGAGATGTCTATGCTACATCAAACATTTATTTTATCTTTAGTATTTTTTCAGATGTGTTGAAATAATTCTATTTTCTTAAAGTACATAATTTAGAAAGTGTGGATAAAGAAAATAAACATAATTGGTTGAGGCTTTGTTTTATGTTCCTCTAAGTTCTTTAGAGAGCGTAAAAATACGTAGAAATAGGATAATATATTTTGTTTCATTTTGTTCAATTTTTGTAGATTTGCTATTATAGGTAATAGAATTGTGTGGAGTTAATATAAGTTAACTGAAATGTTATTGAATTAAATAAGAAAAAAGATTCTGTACAAGTTGCTGTTCCTTTAAAACTTTGTTATTTTGAGGATTTCATTTTCAACTTTTGGATGTAGTAAAAGATCTTACACCAACTCATCTAGGACTGTCAACTCTCCTTTTTGATATAATTAATACTAAGAAAATGTAAACAACAGTGAGCAAATGTGGAACATAAATTTTATGAAAAGTTGAACATGACAAATGAACCTAAAATCTGTTGAAATTTTCATTGACATATTTAAAAAGTAAATCATGTTGTTCGAGAACATGAGAGACAATGGGATATTTGTGACTCAAAGTTTACAGGTGAGAGCTAAGTGCATTTTTTATAAAGAAATTAAAAATGAACTATGTTAATCTACATCACTTTTAGCCTGCATGTACTATTTCTAACCAACTTTTGTTTAAATCCACTTAAAATTCCTTGCTAAGCAATTTCTTTTTATAAACTTTTATAGGCAGGTGTTTCAAAGCTGAATGAAGCTAAAGCTCTCGTAGATGAACTGAACAGAAAAGCCGGAGAACAAAGCATTCTACTCAAAACGAAGCAGGATGAGGCTGATGCTGCCCTTCAGGAAATTACAGTATCTATGCAGGTGCTGTATACAATCATATCAAAAGTGAAAAAAAGAAATGCTTTTCTGTTTTCCATCTCCATAGCTGCCTGTGCTTGGTGTTCTTTTCAAGGAGTGCTAAACCTGATGCTTTTGTGCCATTTTTGTGCCATTTCCCATGACTTCTCTTTTAAATCTGTATCTGCTTTTGTTCAGTAGAGGAATCTGCTGCCCATGCAGCATCTATTATGTTGTAGAACAAAAGCGAAGATTAAGCCAAAAGCAGTGAAACATGATGGGTGATGGGCCTATGGATATCAGAAAAATTATGATAGAATTGTGGTTCAGATTAGCATAAAGTACAGGTGCCCTCTGACGTATTAATGTCACTTCAAATGTTCCAATTTATGTAAGAGAGAGGTCTTTAATACATTGGCACTTTTTATCTTCTTTCAGAGCAAGGCTTTTGACCTACAGCTGAATTTTAAGGTTTTCTTACTCAGAGCTATCAGTACATGTACATTTGCATGAAATATCTAAGCTAGTTTTATGTAGTTAATGTTCTCTGGATAAGAATGACATACTTTTATGGATTTCAGTGACATACTGTCTATAGCTTAGGTTAAGCACTCAGAAAGATTATTATTAATCTCAGTGTTTTCTCTGCTTTGATACATTTATTACTTTATGCTACAAATTCAACGCAGCTCAACAATTGCTGGTTAAAATAATATATTGCATACAGGAGAATATATAAAAATATAAACCATAGGCTTTGATGTCTTGTATCTTTTAGTTGAACTAAGCCTAGAATATTACACTTCTATTATTTTATGCATTTATCCTCCATTATTTGTTTTGTGACTGGTTTTGGTAGTTCCTGCTTTTATGTTAACTTCAGGCTATAAGTTTTTTTTTTTTTAGTTTATGTATTGGGTATTTATTGTTGCTTAGCAGTTCCGGAGATGGCTAATGGTTGCTATCCCTCTGTGGTAGGCACAATACAAATTCAGAAAAAAAAAATAATGTAAACCCAAACAGCTCAAACAGCTTTTAATATATATGTAGGATGTCAGGCAAATATTCTTATGAACAAATAAATGCAACTTTACAAGTAAGTCTTGTAATAGTATTTTTAAGCTAACAGGCTGTAGTTTGAACACAGTTTGTAGTTTGTAGTTTTATGAATGTCACAGAAAATGAGAGTTTCAGCGGTGTCATGAAAGCAATAGAAATGTGAGCAACTACAAAAATAAAGGCAGGATGATACTACTTTCAAATGTGTTAAGTATGTTAGAGGCTGCCAGTCTTAACCTTTTAGAGAAGGTCTGACATCTTCATATGGAATGAAGAATCATAGGCAAGGGGAAAAAGGTTATAATAAGCATCAAAAACAGGTACAGATCTTGTCTGTGGTACAGTAAAGGAGATGCAGTAAAAGCAAAAGGTGCTTATTCCGTATAATTTAGTTACATGAATATAAGCTTAATACCAATGCTTATGTATGTTTTTGAAACAACCTCTCTCTTATCAAATAGTTTCAGATACTTTTTGTGACTGGTATTATGGTATTATATTATAATGAAGACTAAAAGAAAGGAGAACAAAAAGTAGAATAAAATCTGTGTAAATTTGAAAATTAAAGATATTCTTTTTTACAGAGTGCTAGTGAGCAAAAAACAGAAATGGAAAAAATAAAACAAAGGATAGCAGAAGAGGCTGCAGAAATAGAAGAAAGAAAAAGAAAAATTGAAGATGAACTAAAGGAGGTTCAGGTAAGAACTAATACAGAAAAGTAATGTTTTGTGGTGAGATTTTATTTGGCTTATTCAAGTTCTGCCATGCAAAAGGATTCTGTACAATTTATCCTAGTATTTCTTAAATTTTGCTTTAAATAATTTAAATATAAAAACCTTCTGGTATTAGAAAACAGTTAATTCTTTTTGTCAGAATGCAGATTGTCACTTGGGCATTCAAATTGGTGTATTTGATCCTAATTGCAGAAAGACTTTTCAGGTCAAAACTTCAGTTGCTATTTCTGTGGTGCCATTGTGTACTGCAGCTGAGCTTTGCAGACTTAATGGAATATTTTTGAATTACTAATCTGTTCTATAGACCTACTGTATTTCTTCTCCTTGATGAAGCTGGTAATATCATAAAGCTTGCACTATGATCAGCTGAAGGGAAATGGTTTAATGAGAGATAGTTTCCAGTTACTACTTAATTCTGACAATTATATGTACTATATATATAAAAAAAAAATCCTTTATCTCCTTTACCTGGAATACTGCATTCAGCTCTGGGACCCCCAGCACAAGAAGGACATGGACATATTAGAATGAGTTCAGAGGAGGGCCGTGAAGATGGTCAAGGGGCTGGAGCACCTCTTCTATGTAGGCAGGCTGAGGGAGCTGGGGTTGTTCAGCCTGGAGAAGACAAGGCTCTGGGGAGACCTTACAGCGGCCTTCCAGTACCTAAAGGGGGCCTGCAGGAAAGCTGGGGAGGGACTTTTTATCAGGTAGTACAGTGATAGGACAAGGAGTAATGACTTTAAACTAAAAGAGGGTATATGTAGATTAGTTATTAGGAAGAAATTTTGTTCTCAGAGAGTGGTAAGGCCCTGGCACAGTTTGCCCAGAGAAGCTGTGGATGCCCCATCCCTGGAGGTGTTCAAGACCAGGTTAGGTGAGGCTTTGAGCAACCTCTAGTGGGATCTAGTGGGTGGCATCCCTGCCCATGGCAGGGGTATTGGAACTAGATGATCTTGAAGGTCCCTTCCAACCCAAACCATTCTGTGATTCTATTGCACACTGTTCTTCAAGAGACTTTACAGCCTTTACGCATCAGGTAGAGGTATGTGACTCAAGCCATTGATTTTAGTCTCTGTTTTCCATCCCATCCATTTTAAAATTGTACTAAAGGATAAGAAAGAAGTACAGCAAATTATTTTTCTTTACTTTTGAATGTCATAGGTACCAAAGAATCATATCTTTGCAGTGAAGGTACAAGTCTGTGGAGCCCGATGCCATGCATCCTAGGTCCTGAGGGAACTATCTGATGTAGTTGCTAAGCCTCTCTCCACCATATTTGAAAAGTTGTGGCAGTTGAAGTTCCTGGTGACTAGAAAAATGGAAACATCACTCCCCTTTTTATAAAGGGTAGACAGGAGGACCCGGGGAGCTACAGGCCAATGAACCGCTCCTCTGTGCCTGAGAAGAGGGGTTGGAACTAGATGATTTTTAAGATTCTTTCCAACCCAACCCATTCTGTGATCCTATGATTCTATTAAAGTAACATAGAACTAAAGGCTTCGGTTAAAACCCTTTTTCTGGACTTTGATAAATATACAAGATGTGTGGGGTGTGCACAGTCTTTAATAATTCCTTATCTTCTGTTTCCTCATTATTTTTTGGCTTTGTTGGTAAGGGCAAAAGGTGCCTGGATTTGTTTAGCTACTGAAAAGAGCAAGCTTTTGTGACTGTACTTCTTGTACATAGATATTCTTAGGTGCTCTTGCAAACAGTAATTGACATCATTATTAAACCATACCCACATCACAATGAACTTTTAAGCAGTGGAAGAAAAAATATAATTAATGGTATTATATACATAATATTTATGAAATACAGTGCTGAATGTAAAATTAGAGAATGTCAGGATTGAAATGTGTTTTATATGAAACCATACTTATCGCAGGTGGCATTTTTGTGTAGTAACTTGTGTACATGAATACATATCAACAGTATTTGGTTAGGTAATGAAATATTTAATGCTAAAATGAAGAAGAAAATGTATGAAAGCCAAAATGGCAAACTTTCAGCTTCTTGTATCCTCATACCTTTTTTGATATGTTTTTATGTTTTAAGCCACTGGTTAATGAAGCTAAGTTAGCAGTTGGAAATATAAAGCCAGAGTCTTTGTCAGAAATTCGGTCATTACGGATGCCCCCTGACATAATCAGAGACATCCTAGAAGGAGTTTTACGGCTGATGGGGATTTTTGATACATCATGGGTGAGCATGAAGAGGTGAGGATTTTATTTAAGCTTCAACCTTAGACAGTAATTTGCAATATGAAATACTTTCTGTAATATTTGGGAACGATGTGTGTGCAGAATTCTTTTTGTTTCATATGGAAAGAATCTCTTGAACATTTGTATTTTCTTTACTTAATTATTTAATACTTTTACAGTTTCTTGGCCAAAAGAGGAGTGAGGGAGGACATAGCAACCTTTGATGCCCGTAACATTCCAAAAGAAATCCGAGAGAGTGTTGAAGAACTTCTTTACAAAAACAGAACATCTTTTGATCCTAAGGTAATTCTTTATTGCATTACATAAAATGAAATAAACAAACAAAAAAAATACAACAAAAACAACCACCATCAGCAAAAAACCTCTTAAGAGTCTTAACATTACATGCAGTTAAAAAAAAAAAAAGGTGAGCTAATGACAATTAGTATATTGGTGATCTTTGAGACCAAATTTGGGAGTAGCTATATGGAATTCACTAGCTAGTAGAATTCTTAAATACTAGTTCCTCACTTTTAAGAGGACAGTTGTTCCCTGGGAAGGAACACAATGATAAAGTTTGCACTCATTTAGAACTTCATAACTCCTGTGGAGCTTCACAGTTGTAAAGATACATTTTATTTTCTTTACACCGATTGATGGCCTACAATATAATCTCTTAGTAACAATATAAAAGATAAATTTAAGAGAGGAGTTGGCTAATTGGCATATTAAACTTGATAAGTGGTAAATCTGTTGCAATTATTTATCTTGTATTTCTCATGTACATCATACTTAAAGGACTTGCTTGTTACTGTTACTGATTTTTTTCAGAACGCTAAACGTGCCAGTGCTGCAGCTGCTCCATTGGCAGCTTGGGTAAATGCCAATGTCCAGTATTCCCATGTCTTGGAACGAATTCAACCTTTGGAAAAAGAAAAGGCTGTCTTGGAAGCGTGAGTTAGACACTATTTCAGGATAAATGTTCTTAATTCCAGTGTTGGCAGGAGAGACTAAGAGGACTTGAAGTTAGTTAAAAATAAGAAACTGTAGCTCAATAACATGTATTAAAATATTCATGCTGAGACAGAAAAAAGTGTGTAACATATATATATTTTTTGCCAATCACTAGTTACCAGTCTATGCTGAAATATGTCTATGAGAAGTGAACATTGCAGATATGCTTAAAATGTACTGTCAGTGAAAGCTATGCTATAAGTGTGGTTCCTCTTTTTTTTTTTTTTTTCTCAAACATTACTAATCATTGTCGGTTTCTCCGTGTAATCACAAAGATATAAAATATTCTTACGACCATCTGTAATTTGAGAAATATATACTGATTGTCTTAAAATAATATGTTGGAAGAATTTGATGTGATCTATAAGAATACACTTGCATGTAGTTGGTTTGTATTTCTAAAGATATGTGATAAGAATTAGTCAAAACTTTTAAACAAGAAAACAGATTTTTATTAATACAAATAACAAGAGTTATCTCTGGATTATCTGTATATAAACAATTTTTCTGCTACTGTCCCCACCACTTCTTTTCGTTTGTTTTTGAGATGCATATTCTTAAAATAAGTGTTATATCTTTCAGTAATCTCAAGAAAACTGAAGGCAGAAAACAGAAGTTGGAAGATCTTCTGAACTCTGTTGGTCAAAAAGTATCAGAACTGAAAGATAAGTATGTTGGGTTTGTTTATTTCAAGATATAAATAAAAACATTGATGAATTTACAGTATGAATAATGATATTTATTATAAATAAATGGGAGAAGTGCAGAGTACTGCATCTGAGGAGAAACCACCCCAGGCACCAGTACATGCAGGGGGCCACTCAGCAGGAAAACAGCTGTGTAGAAAAGGACCTGGGAGTCCTGTTGGACACTAAGTTGAACATGAGTCAGCAACATGCCCTTGCTGATAAGCAGGCTGATAGTATTCTTGGCTGCATTAGACAAAGTGTTGCCAGCAGATGGACAAGGGTGATACTTCCCCTCTGCTCAGCACTGGTGAGGCCACCCTGTGTCCAGTTCTGGCCTCCGTTACAGGAAAGACATAGACATACTGGAAAGAGTCCAGCAGAGGGCCACCGAGATGATGAAGGGAGTGAAGCACCACTGCTATGAGGGAAGGGAGAGAGAGCTGGGACTGTTCAGCCTGGACAAGAGGAGGCTGTGCGAAGCATCTTGTCAATGTTCAATACCTGAAGGGAGGGTGCAAAGAAGACTGAGACAGGCTCTTGTCAGTGGTGCCCAGTGCTAGGACGAGAAGCAACAGGCACAAACTGGAACACGAGGTTCTGTCTGAACACCGGGAAGCACTTCTGTGCTGTGCAGGTGATGGAGCCCTGGCACAGGAGGCTGTGGAGTATCCTCCTTCGAGATCTTCAAAAGCCACCTGGACATGGTCCTGAGATATTGGCTCTGGGTGTCCCTGCTTGAACAGGGTTGAACCAGATGGCCTCCAGAGGTCCCTTCCAACCTAAAACAGTCTATGATTCTATGGTTCTATGAAACGTAACTCTCTGCACTGAGATGTGTACATCAGAAGAAGCCATACTTAGGCTACCTGTAGCAGTTCATCTCATTGATAAGATGGAATGCTCTTTCAAAGTACTTGTTTCTCACTACTGAGTCAGAAGCCTCCAGTGTAGACACAGCAGGTGTCAAAAATAGAGTGATGTGTGTCTCACCTTTTAAATCTGAGATGACTTCAGTGTCTTTTTAGGACTAGACTTGTCCGTCTCCAGAAGGCTCTGGGGAGACCTTACAGTGGCCTTCCGGTACCTAAAGGGGACCTAACAAGAAAGGTGGGGAGAGACTCCCCACCATATTTATAGATAATATTTACTGAAGAGTTACAAATTTGTAGCATGGTGTTGCGTCTGCTATTGTCCCAACTATGTGCAGAACAAAACATCAACCACTAAAATCAAGTCATACTGTTTAAGTAGAAGAAGGAATGATTTTCAGACATTATAGTCTATATTGGAAATGTTTTTACATCTCACCTGTGAATCTAAATTTTGTTTGTGGTAAGTCTAACAAGCTCATTTACTAAAGAGCAGAAGATGGTATAAAAGACAACTGTTGTTGTATTCTTCGTGAACCATAAGGGAGGGGTTCATGACAAGTTCAGTAAGTTAAGCTGCCTTTGAAGTAACTGTCCATAAATTTAGTAGTTTGTGATAGCAATTTTAAACAGTAATTGTTTTACAGGTTCCAGTGTAGAACAACTGAAGCAGCAAAACTTGAAGCAGAACTAAGTAAAGCTCAGAAAATATTGAAAGCTGCAGAGGTACTGATAAATCAACTTGATAGGGAACACAAAAGATGGAGCACCCAGGTTAGTGAAAATTTTCATAACGTACTTCTTATAGCTGATATTTTGGTAAGTCCATTTTTAAGTGAAATCTTGTTATATTTGGGAGAAATTGGCAACCCTTTGGACACAACTCTTCAGTCAGAAGCAGGAAAGGAAAACTCCAAGATATTTATAAGCTGAAAATAGCTGCCACCTCCAGAAAGTGATACCTAGCTTTCTTTGGTACTTAAGGATGGGATAAATATCCCTGCTGAGAGACAGTTGCCTGTCTCTTCATTGACAGTAGAAAAAGCCTAAACAATCAGCTTAGGTTAAATGCCTTCATTTTGAAGAACTAGAGTTAGTGTTGGATGAATACTCTCACAGGATGACCAGCAGAATGGAAAGAAAGGGAAGATTTTCCTTTGCAAGTAGTCTTTTAGATACTCCATCTGCTGCAGTAAGGCCTGGGCATATTTGAACCTGAGTTTAAACACTTCTAAAAATGACTCAATTTTTCACCCTGGTACATTATCCTTCTTTTTAGAAGATTACCCTGCTCTGTTAATGGTATGGTGTGATATATTAGCGTACCTAGCAGAATAACGGATGTATTAGTCAGGTACTCATCCTATATTGAAGATGGTGCTTAATTTAGTGCTGAAAATGCTGTGTTCATGTCCCTTTAAAGTAAGGAGGTAGTAGTAACAAGTTTCCTGTGTGTGTGTCAGCTTTTTTTTTTTTTTATGTCAGTTTGATTAAATGCAAAGGTGACATTACTTTTTCAAGCCAATTATGGCAGTATTCTTTGTTGTTTTGCTCTGCTGTATTTTTTTCCAAAATACTAGAAGAGTTCAAAGCATAGGTGGTGAAGTGCAGGTAGCTTATTCAAAGATACATGATAAATGTATTTTATCTTGTGAGTCTTCAGTGAATCAAATTTCTGAGTATAATAGGTAACACGGTATTTGGTATCTACATACGTGTTATGAGTAGCATTCACTAGCTGATACTATGAGATCACATATTTCTTATTTTTCTTATAATATGATTTATCCAGTTGCTCACAAGTGACAACCTGAAGTGTGCATCAAATCCATAGTTAGGAGCTAAATTCTCAGAAATATCTGTCCACATTGTAGCTGAGAGCTAAAAAGAACTTTTCTCATATTTTCACTTATATTTTGGAGTGAGTTAGCTAAATACAGGTACTTGAAATTCAAGGAGAGAAACTGTCTCAATTGTATTCTTAATGGAAGGTAAATTTAATTCTGACTTTTAAATGAATTATGAGAAATATTAACATAGTTTTTATTTATAATATACATTCTGTAATTTTTCTTTTTTATTTGAAGGTGTCAGAGATAACACATGAACTGTCTACGTTGCCTAAGAGAGCTCAGTTAGCAGCTGCATTTATTACCTATCTTTCTGCTGCTCCTGAGGATCAGAGGAAAACCAGACTGGATGAATGGACCAAATCAGCAGGCCTTGAAAGTAATTGGTGTGGGTGTGGGTGTGTAAGTCAGCTTGACTGAGAAAGTGAGAAATGCCAGTGAGTTCTAAAGAACAAACTCCTTTGTCTTGGTGTCCCCTTATGAAAAATGACAACATTAATTCTTATTCAATAAGTAGTTGTACATACAGATAGAACTATTTCTTAGGATTATTCTGTTAATTCTTAAGATTATAACTACTTATATTTTTTTAAGATTTTGTTCCATAGCCCGTGCTCAAAAAGCAAAGTTTACATGAATGAATGCATTCATGTTAACTGTTGAAAATTTGCCTATGGGCTCTGAATGCTTCTTGTTTTTCAGTAATCATCTTTATCTGTCTGTGTTAACAGCGCCATTTTTTTTTGGTAACATCAGCTAGAAAATAGCAGTACGTTCAAGAAATAATATAAGGGCAATTAACAGACTTGCACTCCTTTAAGACAGAATCTCTGCTGTATATAAAGTGGCAAAGGCTTAAAATGTGCAAGCTATAAATATTAGCACAAACTTATGATCTTTCATTTATCAGAGTTTGATTTACGGCGGTTCCTGTGCACAGAAAGTGAGGAGCTAGTTTGGAAAAGTGAAGGCTTACCTTCAGATGACCTTTCAATAGAAAATGCTCTTGTTATCTTGCAGGTAAACTTGTGTTTGTATCTTATCTTAGAAGTATTTCAATTTCTACAAGTTTCAGTAACATATCCTTCTGGAATTTTGAACAATTTCATTTTCAGTGTTTTATTAGCACCATAAAACATGCACAGAGAAACATATATTTATCTAACTCTGGGTACTCCGTACCAAAAGGAAAATAAATAGTTAAAGAACATCCTTTTTATTTTTCTGCGGTTTTCTTCCAGATGTTGAACAGATGAGATCTGCTATTAGTCTATTACTAATCATAAACACTAATACAAGAAGTGGAAGATTATATTCTATAAATGTGCACTTGACATATCATTTCTCACTTTTTTGGTCTTGAAAAAGTAAAAAGCTGTATGCAGATGCCTTTCAAAATATCTAGATCTGAAATCCTTAAAGCTAATCATTAGCTTATCTCTGTGATATAGGACATAAAATGCCATTCACTTAAGGCCAGTAGCTAATACCAGAGAAAATAATTTTAATAAATTATAATACTGTGCTTATAACCATGATTCAGTATTATCACATAATAGCATATAGATATATGCCAATAAATGTACATATTACGCAATTGCACATTTATATAACATAATACTGTAGTTATAATGTAGTTATTTCTTCGATCTGATAGAAAGTAAAAATATAATACCATTTAGGAGAGGAGAATTTACATTTGCCACACGTTGTTTGCTTGGATGATTAATGATTCTCACAAACCAGTTACAGCTTTTTTCCAATTTAAATAAGTCTTGCTTTATCATCTTGATATTAGATCTAGCTATTACTTTCTCACTGATTGAAAAGCCCTTCAACAAATATGATTTTGTACTCTCAAAGGTACTTACATGCTGTAATCAAATCTTATTTTCATCTTTTTCTTAGTTAAATAGATTGAGCTCCTAAAAATCTCATTGTACATTTAGAACTTTTTCAAGCCCTTCCTCAGCTCAAATCCTTTTGCTTGTGCATGTATTTTGTTCAGCATCTTTTAAACTGGACTTAAACATGATATTTTACAAAAGAAAAAAAAAAGACAAGAAAATAATGTTCTTATACTGTTCTTATACTGTTGTTGTTTGTTGTCATTTTGTTATTAGGTCATTAGTGTTTCTTTAAACAGTTTGTTAATAAAAAAAATATTAAAACGCGTATAACATCAGTTTGGGGAAATAAAAGAGGACTTAATTCATTGTACAGTATTCATTTGTTTTACCCATTCAATTTAATTCTTAAAATAGATTTCTGTGATTTTCTGATTTTTTTCTTAGAGTAAAGTTTGCCCATTTCTGATAGACCCTTCTTTCCGGGCTACAGAATGGTTGAAGACACATTTGAAGGAATCACGTTTGGAAGTTGTTAACCAGCAGGTCCAGTATTTACTCTTCGTCTTACAATTTTGTTCTGCTTGATATCCTCAGTTCCAGACTTTAGAGAGCAGTTTATTAGTTGTGATACCTATCACCAAATATGAGGTCATATTTCATGAAGCATTTAATTTCTCACAGAGTTTTAGTTTATGGTGATTCTATCAGATGCTACTGATAATCTGTTTACTCAAGAGGGAAATCAGAGTATTTAAAGTTGAGGGTCAACATTATTGTAGTTTTATTTCTACAAGCTTGTCTCTTTGTGCTGTCCTTTTCAAGAGTATCAGTATTCCCTGCTGGGAGAGAGATAGTAAAATATTTCTAAAAATAGATTTATTTATTTATTTATTTATTTATTTAGTATTTGTTGCAGTTCATAGGATTTCAGGAGTACGTATATGCTTCTTCCTTGTGATTTTTGTGTTTTATTATCTACATTGGAAGTACTTGCCTAAGTTTCAGTTCAGGATTAAGACACCATGTCAGTTTACATGGGTGGCTAGGCTTGTTTCATTTGCACAAACATAGACGAACTTGTGGTGCCATTCTAAAGTCCCTTATTGGATCCCACCTGTCCTCAGGGTATTGCTTCAGCAGAGTGTGGGTCTTCTAGAGATCCGTGCCAGCCATATGTAGGCATTTTGGATACTCACAGAAGGTACTAATTAAGAGTTGAATACTTAACCTGCTAGCAGATTGGCTTGATTAACTTTTGGGCTTGTTGACTGCATTATCCAGGATCACCACTGACTTTAATGGAATCTTAAAAACCAAGTGTGTGTTTAGATACCTACAGGCAAAAGCCTGTATTTAGGTATCTTAGTATCAGTGTGAATCCTGGCTTTAGGTCTTGATTCCTTTTTGAGGCACAGCTAACCAATAATATTTGAGATGTACTAACTAGCCAGATGCACCTGGCAGACATGACACAAGATCTATTGCAGACCTGCTTTCTTCTGATGCAGCACAAGGAGAGCTAGGCATGTTAAATTGGCTGCTTGTATGTCAGTAGCTGAAGCAATCCTTTAGTTGTATCAAATGTATTTAAATTAAATACTTGTGGCTACCATATGATGCATGTAGTAGAATTGTTTGGTTATCCTACTGATACTTAGATTCAGATTCCTGGTATAATGACTTCCTGTGTATTCCTAAAATGATTTAAAAGTGTCTATAGAGTTTTCACTCTTTTACACTGCTGTCAAAGTGTTGATATTTCAAAATAACATGAATCAAAGGAATTTGTTTTCATTTGCCCAGGACACCAACTTCCTAACAGCTCTTGAGCTGGCAGTGAGGTTTGGGAAAACACTTATTATACAGGAAATGGATGGAGTGGAACCTGTACTTTATCCGTTGCTAAGAAAAGATCTTGTAGTCCAAGGTAAATGACCAAAATCTTTAAAAATGCTTGTTCAAACCTTTCGAAGGTTAGATCCATATACATCATATAAAACCTGATTTTTCTGAAACTATGAGTATTACATTGTTTTTTCCTCTTTAATATGCTGCTACTATACATGCTGCTAACACTTCAGTGCATTAGTTATGTTGGAGTTATGCTCTTGTTTGCCAAGCTGAAAAATACTGAGAAGTATTTAAAGGTTTTTTTTTGACTGGAGTTAGAATAAAGTGTTTTTATGAATTCTTGCAAAGTTTAAATTTTAACTTAATTTCTAGTGGCAATTTCAAACACATGGTCTTTCTTAGGAATTTTGGGCAATGAATCGACGAGAAATTACACAATTGATTATGCAGTTAGAAATCAGAATTTTAGGATGTTGATGTTGCTTTCTGTCTTTCATTTGTCTAAAGACTAAAGAAGATGCTCAGATCTATCCCTGACGTGACTTTGGAATGGGAGTGTGAGAGGTCGTAGAATTCAGTGAAATGAGTCCCCTTTACTGATGCAGTGAAACAGTATAAAAACATTTGTGGAGTTCTTAGATGTAGTTATCCCCTATATGGGGACAGGTCTGTAAAATAACAAGAAGTTGTTAGTTCAGATCATTCTTACATTACAGATGTGCTTACTTTTTTTTTTTTTTCTCATCAGTAGGAGCTGAGAGCATTACCTGAGTGGTGACTTCAAGATTCTGTAGGAGGCTAGATAGAAAATCTTGACAACTGTTTTATTTCGCTAGCTTCTGCTGAATTTTGGAAAGCAGAGATACAGTGTTATCAGAGATACATCTCAAAAGGAATCAAATTAAGAGATGAATGTGTTTGCAGAACTGTAGAGACAGCAGATTAAATCAAAAATACAAGTTTATTCAGGGAAATTGCTCATAACACCTCAGGCAGCCTCTTCCATATGAACTCTGTTAACTCTAGATCTGTGCAAGTCCAAACTAGGGAGCTGTGTTTTGAAAAGTGAGAGCTGGTCATTCTTTGAGTCATCTCAGTCACTTGGCTATGAAGCGCACACCTTCTGTTTGTCAAAATGTGGAAGTGGTAGTGGAGGCCTCTCTGCATTATTTTGCTTGTGATGACTGGGCATCTTTTCACTACTTGGAATGAAATGAAGTTAAGAAAAAAATGTGAATTTATATACTGCAGTTACTTTGTCCTTGTACAGCTTCCATTTTCTGTTTGACATTTTTACAACATAAGCCTAAAATTTATTCTGATCCTTGGCACAGAAGCAAAATTGGTATGTGATTTTCATCTGTAGCAGTGTTTTAGCAAGAGATTTATACTTGGAGCATTTCTGATCTTCTGCTCCTAGTGCTAATAATAGAGGAGTACCTAACTGCCACCTCAGAAATTTCTCTGGAAGAGAAATTTTCACTTTGAAACTTTTAATGTTCTAATTCTGTTCTTCCCTCTTTTTAGTATCAGGAGGCAAAAATCTTATTCTAGTCGTGACTGTTAAAGTTTATTTGTTTCTGACACAGCTATAATGAAAATTTTCTGTGGTGGAAGGGGAGTGGTGAGAAGCCATATATATGGTTTAATTTTGTGAGAAGCATATTGAGAAATGTCAGAATCTCAATAGTATAAAAATAGATTGAATATATGACAACAAAAATGAATAAATTCATTCTTTTCCACTGTGATTAAATTAAGTGTATTTACAGTAATTTACAAATTTACAGGATATTTCTTAATGGAATAGTTTTCTTTTAATCTAATAACTAGATATTCCAACATCTTCAGTTTTATAGTCTGTCTTTCTCCATAACAATATCACCGAAAACAATATTTAATGGAATTATGATAGTATAGCAGCATCAAACTTCTGCAAGTAAATGTAACAGATTCAGAGATAAAGACTGATGTTTTGGTGTCACATTCAGAAAATATTGCACCATCTTAGTTAGCTAATATGTATTTGTGGCAAAGGTGATTTTACAGAGTGGTATACCTATGTGGCAAATTAAACGAATATGTTTAAATAATGACAGGATTCTTAGACAAAAGCAGAATTATCTAGTGTGTCTTCTGTGTTGTTTTGTCTCCTGTCATTGTTAGAAAATTTCAAATATACATTCGTATCACTTTTACATCAAGTGCATTTTCTGCCATTTGATCTTTTTTATTGGGAGTGATAATTAAATGAACATCATCAATTAAATATTTTCACCATATAACTTTCACACACCATTGCTACACTATTGCATTTTTCTGTCTAGCAATGCAGAATAGCTTATGTTTCTTAAGTTTTTATTTATTATTCTTTATAAAATTCATTTATAAATTATTCGTAAAGTATCTTTTAATCTGTTGGTCATAAAGTATAACAAAAATACCATTATTTTTAGATAATTGTAGGATGACTAGAATCTAGAATCAGAGTGACTATAATATATTTTTTATCTGCAGGACCCCGCTATGTTATACAAATAGGTGAAAAAATTATAGATTATAATGAAGAGTTCCGTCTTTTTCTATCAACAAGGAACCCAAATCCCTTCATTCCACCTGATGCTTCTTCTATTGTTACAGAAGTAAATTTTACCACAACAGGAAGTGGCTTAAGAGGTCAGGTAGGCATTTAAAATAAAAATAATGTAGGTATTTATAGATACATCCAGCCTTTGGTAGAAGCCCCATGGTGCAGTTTGTGTTAATGGTCACTGAGATATTTTGTAGGACACAACTATAAACAGAAAAATCAATGCTGATACTAAATTAAAATTTTAGAAGATTGTTTTTATGCACTTTGAAGCCAAGTAGCAAGTCTAATAATCAAAATGGAAACTATCTCATTGACTTGAGTTACATGAGATTAATTGCGAAGCTCCTGTTTTCTGTTCAAACCCTCAGAAGTCTACTTTCAAAAGTAGACTATAAACTGGTATACAATTAATGCTATATGATTTATTATTGTATATTATGAAATATTAAAGTATCTTCTACCACATTAAATAATCTCCTTTCTTTTTAGCTTTTGGCTTTAACAATTCAGCATGAAAAGCCCGATTTGGAAGAGCAGAAGACAAAGCTGTTGCAACAGGAAGAAGATAAGAAGATACAACTAGCTAAGCTTGAGGAATCTCTTTTGGAGGTAAAATAAATTTACCTGCTGTATCCGTTAGGCCAATAAGATAAATTTAATATTTTTATGTGTTTCTTTTATTTAAAATTATTTAATTTAAAAAGAAAGTACTGGAATAATGACCCCTCAGAATTTTTGATTTGAGAAGATAAAAGCATTATATACTTGGGCATTTTGGTAAGAAAGAAATATAAATATGTACGTCAGTCACCTTTCCTAGGTGGCTCCATTAGTACCTGTACCAAGATGATCTTGTCCTACTCTTATCAACTAGATAACCTAGTGCATTCTTCTATTCTAACTCTGCATCCAGATATCCTGATGTGCTATCCTAGGAAGTATTGGTTTGACTTCTCAAAACATGACAGGATATACAACCTGTAAACCAGTTGCACAAAACAATTCATCACATCTTGCTCAATAATGTTTTTTACTTAAAATATGGAAATACGGAATACAGTTTGCAGTCAGTTAAGCAGATCTGAACCTTTGATGCAGTGTCTAAAGTGCATTGCTTTCTGATCACTTTTTTTTTATTATTATATAGTAACTATTTTAATTTTAAAATATTAGGTGTGTGTTGTATTAAGGTGAGGAAAGCTCACGGCTCTTTTTTTTTTTCCCTTGGCTGTCTTTACAAATCTTGCATATTAAGATGTTTTCATGGCCTAGTGAGTTAATATAGTTGCAGGTATATTTGTTAGGTAATTTTATTTATTTTTTTAAGATAAAACTTTAAATTAACTGTCTACTGTGTATAAAACCCATTTAGTTTTCACTTTCAGATGAAGCCTGAGAGTAAAAATTAACCAACAAGAAGCCAATTTTCTGTTGTGTGACCACGAAATTGTGTTGAAGTGTGTTTACCGAGAGCTAGAAAAAAAAAAAAAAAGCAGACCTTAAATGCCAGGGAATCACTCATTTTCCCTCTTCTTATTAAAAGTGGAAGCGTTTGTACAGGAGAACTCGGGAGAGAGGTGGGGCAATCAAAAGCATTTTGAAGGGATCTCATTACAAAACTGGGAATGTTGTAATCATGAATATTTATGTCTCAGTTGGAAATGAGGACAAAATTGTATTGGGATGTTGGACTGTACTGTTTTGAGGGAAAACAAATTTATGATTGATCAGGTACAGCAAGTTACTGCAAGTAGCCAATTTCAGGCTAAATTGGTAGTGAAATATGAAAAAAATGATTCGTATTTGCTGTTGGGATGTTAGTGTATAAGAAACTGATCATACAAATCATTCTGAAAAGCTTAATGACAGCTTGTTTCAGAATTCGGCAATCTGGATTTTGAGAGTTTGGTCCTGAGTTTTATTTTCCAGCCTTCATTAATACATCATCTGAGTTTTTGGAGTAAACTTTCTAGTACTCTCGGTGCATTCAGTGATTCAGAAATATGCATGTCAGCTTCTAAAATGCTTACTTTGCAGTTTTTTTTTAATGTAACATAGGTGACTTTTTTTTTTTTTACAGACACTTGCAACATCGCAAGGCAACATACTAGAAAATAAAGATCTGATTGAATCTTTGAATCAGACTAAAGCAAGTAGTGCCCTCATCCAAGAATCACTTGCTGAATCTCACAGACTTCAGAGTTCCCTTGATCAGGTAGACAAAAAAAAAGATCTTTTATTGCTGCTTTTTTCCTGCTGAGAATAGTTATCTTGTGTGTGTAAATAGAGTATATGTACATCTGCAGGAGAGTAAGATCAGTAACATACAGAATTCATCTTTTGAAGTAAGAGATACTTGCATGATGCAAATACAGAAAGCATTTTCAGTACTTAAATGTCTTTAATTTGCACTTGACGAATGTTACACAATTTAAAGCCTGCCAGTTTGAATTCATTTTTTTTCCCAAGGATCTATCGGCGGGTATTAGGTTTTGACTTTGTTTTTTTACTTTTACCATCAGCTATTGCAAACAATATGACTGACTTTCAAGGTTCAAATGGACATTCTTGTTTAATAAATCCCTTGCTATTGCAAAAAATTAATTAATTGGTGGTGTTATTCATCTGGCATAGCTGGGTTTTGTAACATATCACAATTTTTTCTCCTGTGTCCTATTTGTTATGTTTTGAATTTGCTGCTGAGTTTTGGGAAGTGCTTTGTGGTGGGAGGAGACCTCAGTGCCCTTAGAATTAATTTCCAAGGTGTTCTTCATAACTTAAAAAACTTTTTACCCAAGTGTTTTCTGTCAAGTTTAAAACCTAAAGATAGTATTGAAGTCTTGAGTACATGGCCCTCAGTTTGAAAAGTCAGAAGGGATTCTGTTTTCTCACGCCAGTAGTGGGAGTCATCTGAATTTTTCAACAGGGTTGAATAAATGTTTATGTAATATCCAGTAGATGGCAGCAATGTACTGTTTTCATTTGTATATATATATATACACCATATATATATGTATGCTTTTTTTTTTTTTTTATCCACAGGAGAGAGACGCCTATCTCCCTTTAGCTGAGAGTGCTAGCAAGATGTATTTTATTATTTCTGACTTGTCCAAAATTAATAATATGTACCATTTTAGTTTGGCGGCCTTCCTACGGCTTTTCCAAAGGGCCCTGCAAAGCGAGCAGGTATTTTCTCTTCTTCTAAAGCTGTGAGTGCTGCAGATGAATCACTCTGTTTTGATCCTTAGAATTTTTTAGTTGCTCTGAACGTTTTTAGGGAATAACGTATAATAAGTAGTGATGCTGAACTGTTGTGCTTTACATATTCAGAATATATACACGTTTTTTTTTTTTTTTGCCATTTACATTACATATAAATTGTAAAATTGCTAAGCCATCTAAAACCAAAATTGCTCTTATTTGTTATTTCAGGCTTGCGCCTTGCCTAAGGTGAATGAATTAGGAAAAGCAAGTTTGACTATAACTTCAGCTCATTACTGCAGGCTTTATTTAAACAATCTCCAATTATTTCTACCAACAAGGGTTAGAATAAGAAAAGACCTATGTTTCTACATGGTTCAGTTATTGGAAGGAAGATCAAAAAACTGTTTTTATACAGTCTGTAAGCATGCACGTCTTAGGAAAATGTCACTTTTACTTTTCTGTATTCTCATGGCCATTACATTTTTCTTACTGAAGTGCAGAATTATGGATTTATCCTTTGTCACCTCACTCTTTAGATGTAAAAAACCCACACTGACTAATGATGTGCTTTCTTTTTATTGAGCATCTCCAAAATTCATCTTTTTTTTTTTCCTGTTTGTTTCCACTTCAAAAATGAATTCACATGCCTTTTATCATGTCACTTTGGATTGCCCTTTATTCTCATGTCCATGCTTACAACATTCCTTCAGCTCCAATCATTAGCAGAAACGTCCTTCCAACTATGCAAACTTGCCTTCTTTAAGGTTTTTTTACCTATTCCTTCTTTTCCACAACATGAAATTTCTAACTTCTTGTTCGTAGTTTCACAACCTTTCATAATTTCTTCCTTCCTTCCTATTATGATAACCTATTTAAAACTGAACTTCTGTCTTTGCCATTCATGTCCTCCTTTACTTTCTTTCTTTTTATTCCTCCTCTATCCCCTTCTACATTTTTCCTACACTTTTAGACTTAGGGAAGGGGTTAATGAAATCAGCTTGTGAATCCACATTACCCTCCTTTATAATCTCCAGAAAGGTAGAAAAGAATTTGTTTCAGATAAACCTCACAATACCTGTAAACCCACTTGTGAAGATATAAAAGGAGGTTTACCCCTTTTTATTCCCTCCTGTTTCTATTCCTCCTCTCCCCCCTCCCCCCTCTATTTCCCCTGGTGAAATTCACTCGGTAATAAAAGATTTTTTACTTCCACATGAATTTTAGAAATCCAAACTTTATTTTTAGGATTCAAGTAATACTGAAGAAAGAATCAAGCTGCTTATTGATGCATTGAAACATACAGTGTATGAATATGTTTGTCGTTGTTTGTTTAAGGTAAGATTGTACTTTTCTGGCTTTTATATAGTGCACTGGGTTTGGAAGTATTCTTTCAGCAACCAACACTGATCTAGTTCAGATAAGCAGTATTGTGTCAGTACATATGCAATACATGTAAAAAACTTACACTTGTAATATTTAGCATAAAAAATTGAGGACAGAAATTTAGACTATGACAAAATTAAGATTGCTTATGCACATTTTTTCCACAGAGCAGTGTTCTAATGGGTGAGGCTATTCTCAGTGTAGTCATATTTCTGCTTTACCTCCGGTTTCTCATCTCTCTATCATTCTGTCTACATAGCCAGTTCCAGGCTGCTCAGTATTTAGAGTACTCTTCATTCTGTTCGGTCTTATGTCTAGCATTTCCAAAGTATAAGTGTTTGACTTAGCTGTCGTGGTAAGGTAGTGTATGATCATTACTGCTTTTTTTTAAAAGGAAACAACAAAAAAAACAACAAATCCAAATCATTATAATATTTTCTTTCCTCTTTTCACCTCCTGCCCCAAATCTCTACTGTATAGCTTCTTTGTTTCTCCATTTTTCTCCTGTTCCTCTATACAATGTTCTTAATGTATTTCTTGTTTGTTCTGCATCTCTGTCAGACGGCTTTTCTCTTATTGCTTTCTTGGTGAAAACCTAGGATAGATAGGCCCTTCACTTCCACGTTTCATTTTCACTTTCACCTGGAGCAATCATAATAGGAGGTCTCATAGTACTAGGGTGAAGATGACACAGTAGGTCTGCATAGACCATTTGAGCAGTAGTAGAAATGATGCAAGTCTGAAGTGAAAATGGATAGATCTTGGAAGATTTTACCCCCTCCAAATCTAGCAACAGTACACTGAGGATGCAGAAGTAGCAATGTTTCTAAGGATTTTGATTCATCAAAGTTCAGCTGGACTCTTATGTAATATTCTCATAATAATTTAATGTCCGTGTTTGAAGTGGTGACTCTGTGAAGTCTTCCAGTAAGTCATCACATCTTTTGAGTGTTGGAAGGCAAGCTATTTTTATATGTCAGAAAAGATGAAAGATTTCAAAAACAAGGTGCAGATAGGAGATTTCTAGTAGGAAAGATTTTCACCATGAATGATCAGGCCAAGGTTTAGAAGATACTGGAAGTGTAAGAGTTACAATGCAGCTTCAGACTAATGATGCATCCTGCTTAGTATCCTGCTCTGATACTGGATTTAGAGAACTAATAAGCTCCTCATGCCATCAGCAATCTACTACTAGTTCAGCCTTTTATTCACATTTTTAAAGACTACTGTGGCACTGAGGCTGTACTAGAGTCTTCATATATTGTATAGCTGATAAAATTTTTATATCTATGTCTGAGGTGATGTATCAGACTTGTAAAAAGGAATCTGGATGAGAAAACAGTAATAATAAAAGAAAACAAAAATAGTTTGGCCCTCTTGTGTAATTTTGAACCTAAAAATGTAACAGACATCAAAATGAGGAAGACAATATCAGTCAAGTAGTTCATCTTATACCTCATAACATGTACGTAATATTTCCTAGATTATGCTTTCTCAAATTTGGTCCTGTCTCTTCTGATGTCTCATGCAATTCATTTTTCAGTAGTAGTCTTGGGAACCTAATATTCTTCGGAGATGTAAGTCTCATCGTCATTAAACTATTTTATGATATTTAAATAAGAAATCATTTTAGATCTTTGTCTTAAAGTTTCAGCTTAACTTTGTTCAATTATTTAAATAAATAATTTTACATTCATCAGTGTATTCATAGATAATATACACAATAAGATACACAAAAAAAGAATGCAGTTCTCAGAATCACAGAATGGTTTAGCTTGCAAGAACCCTGCAAGAACCCCCTACTCAAGCAGAGCAGGTTGCCCAGGACCATGTCCAGGTGACTTTTTATGATCTCCAAGGAAGGAGACTCCTTGGGATGGATCCCCTGATAATCGTGGTGACCGTCAGCCCAACTCTTCAGTTTATCAACATCTTTCTTGTACTGGGGGACTAAAACTGAATGCAGTATTCTACAGAGGAGGTCTAACAACTGCTGAGTGAAGGGTGGATAATCAATTCCATTACTCTGCCAACTATGCCCTCGTTAAAAGAACCAGGGTTCTGTTGATTATCTTTGATGCTAAAGTACAGTGTTGGCTGATATCCAGCTTCCTGTCTCCCAAGACCCTCCTGAGTCCTTTGCAATCCACTGTCTGTATCATTACAAGGGATTCTTCCTTCTCAGGGACAGGACTTTACACTTGTTTTACACTTGTGTTACACCAATTTTGCAAAGTTCCTGTCAGCCACTTCCTCCAACCTGTCCACGTCTCTTTGAATGGCAGCCCTGCCTTAAATGTATACTCACTGGTCCCCCCAGTTTGATGTCATTTACAAACGTGTGGTGAGATGTTACAGATTGCAGAGACTGGTTCATTTGCTGACATCAGTATCATAATTTCTGTCATCTGAAATACATGTTATTATTTCTTCCCCGAATATAATATGACGAAGCGGTCTGATCCTTCATCTAAACTTACATACTGGAATGTGACACGGGTTATCCTTACAGACTGGTTTCTTCAGTTGTGGGGAGGTATCGTAGTGGATTTTCTGTTTAATTCATGAATTCAGGCATCTTTTTTTCAAAACCAGTGTGCAGGACTGGTAAATGTTTGAGGCGCTCTCTGATATGCAGACAAAACATGACTAGTGTGCACCTCTGGGTCCAGGATAGCAGTGTTTCTAGTGTGCCTATATCCCTTGTGGGATCTGAGTTCAGGTGCCCACCAGGTGGCAGAGCCATCACAACATGTGGATGTCCATTCTTGTTCAGGAATCTGTGAGATTTGGTTTTACAGCCCTTAACAGCAAAAGACTCTGGAGTTGTTGAGTATACACTATTGCCATTTTGTTTTAAGGATTACATGGAGAAAGTAAGAGGATTCTCATGTAGATGCCCTTGAGCTAAGGACAATCAAGCTGTCATTTTGAGGTACACATAAGGCATGGTATGTGGGAAACCACACTGTGGAAAATTCAAACAGCGTTGTTTAGAAGTCAAGAACAGAATTAATTTCTACAGGAGTGCAGGGGTGTTGTGTTTATCAGCTGAGACTGCTAAGTTCTGCAGCTTTAATACAATGCTATGTATTGTTTTCTGTTTCCTTCTCTTGTTCTTCCCTGTCACCTCTGCTTTGTATTTTTAATTACATTTCACCTTATTAAAATGAAAAGAGGTATCAGCTTCAATATGCCTTATGCTAACTTACATTCTAATGAAATAAAATGTGTTTATCTTCTACTGTCTGGTAAAATACATCTTCCAGGTTACAGGACAGTCCTTAGAAATTTGAGGCCTCGATCTAGGTGTCTGTGTGCTCCTGATTTTAAAGAGTATTTACGTTCAGTGTTTCACATCAACTTTACTATGTGGTAGTCTGTGCTTAACAGTACAGCTTTGGAAAAATGCATCTGTTTGTGAATGTTTCTGTCTATGGACATAAGAATCCCAGTTTTAATAAGCCAATATTCTTTTCATAAATATTGTTCTAAGTGTTCGTGTGGTGTATTCAATAGTTCCAATGAATCCTTGTTCCTGGTTTATTGCTCCAGTGCTCAAAAACTGGCTGAAATTTGAGTGGTGCAACAGACCTAGGATTTTTTTTTTCCAAATTTCTGTCTTCTCTGGCAGTTTTGAAGCATTTCCTGTCTATAGTTTCAAAAATAATGGATTCTGTTTAGTATGATTGCTTTTTTAAAAATACCTGTTTTTTCTTCTTCACTTGAATTTTAGGTGTAGTTAGATACAGGTTTCAGGTCAGTGTTTCTCTCAAAGTTGCAGAAGTAATTAGCAATTTGGAATTAAGATGTGTCATTAAGTCTCTGCTATAGAATTCAAACTTTTATTAATAACATTTTCTTACTTTATGCATAAGAAAGCATAAAGGTGATGTCTGATGAACATACAAATGCAGTTTTTTCTGCTTTTGTTTCAGGCTGATCAGCTAATGTTTGCTCTGCATTTTGTACGAGGAATGCACCCTGAATTATTTCAAGAGAACGTAAGTGCTAGAGAAGAAAATTACCCAGTTCCTTCAGCCGCTCCTCATAAGACCTTCATGTTCCTCTCCTTGGGTCTTAGATTAATGCTGATGGCTGATTAGCACAAGTCAACATTTAATTATCCAAAATACCTACATGGAAAGGAGATACAGAGCCTGCAGGACATCCATGGCTTTCTATAGTAGTAGAAGCTGAAGGTCAGAAGGAATACAAAACGTCAGTAAATACCAACTTGCTAGAGAGTCAAGTCAGTAAAGGGAAGAATGTAAACACCAGATAATACATTTGAAGCAAGTAACCGAACTTCATTATATGAAGGATGTGGATTTAATGAACAAGGTTGAAACTTTTTGATGTTATGAATGCACTATAGTTTTATTGCAGATGTATGGATTGACTAAGTGAAATCCCATAGTCTGTGGGATTCGTTTCCTCAGTGAAGCTGCCTGATAAAATTAACTTGAATTTGTCATGTTGGTGGTAGTTGTGGTTATTCTTTATTATTAGGACTTTCCTAATTCATATACATTACTTGTCTTCAGCTTCTGAAAATACTGTTTATCTTCCTAATCCTTGACTTCATAAACTCATGAAGGCAACAATTTGCAAATAGTTTTCTGACTAAACTAAAGCTTGACTGCCTAGGCTTCTTAAGTGCTGTAGGTACTGATTTCTTTGTTGATTGCTGTTGTTGAGCACGTGTTTCCATCAGCTGTTGGAGTTCTTAACCCACTTGATATAGGTTACATGTAATGCATATTCCTGAGTACTCAAGTATCCAAGTATCTCAGTACTCAAAAGTCAAAACAGGCAAATAATATCAATAATCCTCTTACTTCACTGAACGGTAGAAATTATTTTCATTAAAATTGCTAAGAAAAGAGTGCTTGTGCAAAATATTTATTGAGGACAATTAAGGTGAAGTGGTTATTATTCCAAGATATTTATTTGAAGGCTTTTGATGTGGTGAGAATAGAAGTCACTTAACTGTGCTGCTAGAGAATTCAGTATTCCAAGTCCCTCTCCCAAAAGAATTTGACCTATTGTGCTTATGAATTTTTCGGTAGTGATGAAAATTTTTCTAGCACAATGTTTAGTAAGAGATAAAGCATTCTAATGTTAAGACACTGTCTTTCTGAATTAATGTGTATAGATTTTTCTGAGGTAGTTCTACATGGCTGCACATATACTGTTTCTGCTTTTCTATATAAAGATATTACACAATTTCTGGTTTTAAAACAAGGGAAGCTTCATGAATTTTTCTGTACATGAGTGTTTATTAATGGGAGAGGATCATCACTTAAAATTGAAAGAGAATTAATTCAAGACTCAGCTAGATCTATGGGTGCCAAAAGCTTATTTCAGAGTAGTTTTAGTTGATTGGATTTTTTATTTGGAATGTTTCAATGTTCTTTAACAATAAAAAATAAAGTTTTCTTTTATCACAGATTTATAGATACTAATAATAGAAATTTTCTATACTCTGGAGGTTTATTAGTACCACCTCCAAATATAGGGTTGTATAATCTGTAGTATGTTTTTAAATACTTATCTAATCTGTTTAAAAATGATTAAAAGCTCTCTTCCTGGATACAAATACTAAGTCTAAAAGATTTAATCATTATATTGCCTCACCTGACATCACCCCTTTCTTAATGCAACTAAAGGGTTCATAATACCAACCTGTTTTACTAAGTACTCCTTTTGTTCTAGTAACTGCATCGTTTGATTGGTATAACATGAAACAACACTGAAAAATGAGGTCCATATTCTATGGGCCTACTGATAACTGGTCAGGCAGTATGTGTGTCCTTGTCAGCCAGGCATGTTACTCCTTGAGAGTCTGTACATGGAAGATCTGGGTGGAAGCTGTGGGTCTTGGAAACAATAAGGTTTCTCCTTTGGTTTATTTGCTTGTAAAGCACTGCAATCCCATAGTTTGGATACTACAAAAGGGACATAGTGTTAGTATTATGTGGAGTTTAAAAAATGTTGTATAACGCTTTCAGAATCTAGGTTTTAATTGTTTATCCTCTGAATTATTTCGGTTTCGCCTACATACCACTACGCATTATTTTTTTATTCTTAAAGATGTCTGGTCATTTATCTGAGTTGTTCATTTATTCCCCCTAGGAATGGGAGACTTTTACAGGTGTGATTGTTGGAGATACCGTAAGAAAATCAGTAAGCTACTTTTATTTGTGTATTCTGGAAAAAGTAACAACTAATTAAATCCTGAGAAGTTAAGATTATGTGCTTTCTACATTGTTTTATTAATTGGATTAATACTTGAAAGGAACAGATAACCTTTCACATAGTAATATTATTAACATTTTTGAATATGGCAACTTGTTTTCTATGCATATCTTTTTTGTCTTTGCTGCCTTTTTTCTTTTTCTTACTGTTAGCACGATTGCTATTCATTAAAATTCAACGGTATATTTAAAAAGGTTTTAAACCCTTTTCTGTAACTAAAATAAGTGTTTCTTAATCCCTCTTTTCTACAGTGTCATACATGAGTTGTAGTCTTTGCATGGGTTGATGCAATTGTCCACACACTTTACTACATTTGATTAGCTTTTTTCCAGAGCCTCAGTTCCACATCTGGAGATGTACTTACCTACACCTAGTTCACATAACCTAGAAGCATCAGTTGCTTGCCTGATTAATTATACTACAGTTACTAAGTGTCCTTCAATTCTACAGAAGCTGTATATTTTCAAAATAACCCTCCAGTAGAAAAGGGTAGAGAAAAGAAAAAGCTAAGCATTTCCTAGTCTTAGCCAGTATAGACATTCTTTGAACCAGATATTCTGGCAGTTTTGAAAGGGGTGTTAAGAAACCTGAGTTTTGTCTCTGCCTCTTCTGTTGCTAATCTCTTTTCTTTTGGTCAGGGTCAGGCTAGGTTATTTCCATCAGTGTTGGCTGCAGTTTTCATTACTCCCAATTACTTTTAACCTTTAATCTTATTTACATATCTATATCAGGACAATGCAGCCAGTTCTTAATATGAGTTGTTCCATAGCTTTCATCATCCTTGTCAGCTTTTATGCATCCTTTCTGGTTCTGATGTATACTTTTGGAGATCTGTGGGATCAGATGACAGGGTACAATTGTGACTCATATGGTGGCATTGTCCTTGAGTGAATGCAGAGCTTCGTGATGAGAGAGATTCCGCTGCAGCTTAGACTATATTGTTGTTCATCCTTAGAATTTCCTCCATCCCCAACAACTAAGAAATAGAAACATAAAGCTGTGGCCAAACTTTAGTAGTGCAGAGTTGTCCAGAATGATACTTTGCCTGTTGAATTACCCTAGAATTGCCCTTTATGTGGAGAGCCATCCTCTTCATGACTGTGAATAAATGTAATTGAGTTATTTTTTGAAGTCAGTTGATTGGAGTGCATATGCAAATAGTCAGTCATTTGGGTCACTTGTCTTTATACAAAAGAAAACTACTTAGACTTGAGCAGGACTTACAGATACACTAAATAATGACATTTTCAGGCTCAAGCAGTTAAGCAAAACTTGATGTGAACAGTGTATCTCTAAATTGGTAGCTTTTGTTTCCTTATGCCATTTATGATTTTAGCAACAGTCCACAGAAGGATTCCTGTTATGAGCAATATTTTTTATTAAAAGTGTGGGTTTTGCAGTCTTTCTACTGAATATAGTGTTTCACAAAAAAAATGTGTAACTTATATGTCCAATGTAACTTGTCTCAATAAGGATTCACAAAGAAGTGCTCGTGACCAGATTCCTTCTTGGATAGAACAGGAACGAGCCTGGGCAGTAGCATCTTTGAAGGTATACATCACATGGCAGTTTGAATTTACCTTAAAATGTCTTTGGTTTTAGCAAATGTAATTTGAACTTGAGTACTCACATATGTATTTGTCAAATGGAAGCATTTTGTTATATTAAATTGTTACATCTTACAGAAACTGTGATATATTATATACCCCTTTTAAAAAAAATCTAAGTTGATTTGTTATTTCATCTGTTCTGAAATCTTTTGTGTGTGTCTCTACCCAATTTAACAATGATGTGCATGTGAGTGAAAATATCATCTTAGATTAGAAAATATTTTAAGCCTACCCAAAATATTACAATTTGTATAAATTGAAAAATATACAAAGGAAAATTGCAAATACTTAAATTACAGGTTACTCTTGTATAATGTCTTTTCAGAAACCACTTTATATTATATTAAAATCCATAGGTCTTTAATTGGGAAACTAGTTTTCTACTTAGCAAATTTTCGTGCAAACACTTAAAGGTATTTCAGAGTTTGTAATTGCTCAGATCAAGTAATTTCATATTAAAACAACACAAGACTTTCTTGGCTTTGATTCATCCTGCAATGGTCAATGTTGAAATCCTTTCATCTAAGGACAACTATATGAAAATATTAGTCCCTGAAATTCTGTCCTAGCTTATTCTCTTCCTCCGTGTAGCTCAGCAGCAAGGCAAACCTGAGCAGTCTTTGGCAAGGACTTTTGGTGCTAAATCCACAGATGGTTATTTTTCAGTTCTGTTCACCGGACATAAAAACAATTACAATAATGGTGTGGCAAGCATGATTGGTGCTCACTGTTTTTTTTAAACCCTAACTAGGTCAATCAATAGCATGCACGAATAGAAAAAGATCCTTGTCATGATGAAAGGAAGGAATAAAAATTAGGTAGGGCCCAAAGTTTGAAATTGAGCCTAGAAGTTTAAAAACTAAAATACAGAGCAAATACAGACTTAACATTTGCAGAAACTAGGTAAACAAATGGTTAATTTTAAGTTGTAACCTTTTGTTTTTGAACTCCAAGATTAAAATTGAATGGAGTTACATGATACGCACAATTATTTACAGGTTTAGGATCATAGTGGTATTTGTGAGTGACTTAAAATATACGATGTCTAAATGACTATTCTTTATTGTTAAATATGCATTATTTATTTTGTAGATCTCTCTCCCAGGTCTCTATCAGACACTTTGCCTTGAAGATGAAGGTCTATGGCATACTTTTTCTCAGAGCTCTGTTTGCGAGCAAGAATTTCCATCTACTGTTGTAAAAAGAATTTCTTTATTTCAGCAGGTAATATTCCATATTAAATTATTTAAAATTAATTGTGATTTCAGCATCGAAAGTAAGTTTTCCATCTGTTGTGGTTTAGCCCGGCTGGCAGCCAAACACCACACAGCCGTTCACTCACCCTCCCCCCTCCCTCTCCGGGATGGGGGAGAGAAACGGGAAAGTGAAGCCTGTGAGTTGAGATAAGGACAGTTTATTAAGACAGGGAAAATAATAACAATAACAATAATAATAATAATAATAATAATAATAATAGTAATAATGTGTACAAAGTGATGCACAATGCAATTGCTCACCACCCGTTGACCGATGCCCAGCCTATCCCCGAGCAGCCGGCCCCCCCACCCCGGCTAGCCACCCCTATATATTGTTCAGCATGACGTCAGATGGTATGGAATACCCCTTTGGCCAGTTTGGGTCAGCTGTCCTGGGTCTGTCCCCTCCCAGCTCCTGCTGCACCCCCAGCCTGCTCGCTAGCAGGACAAAGCGAGAAGCTGAAAAGTCCTTGGCTCGGTGTAAGCATTGCTCTACAACAATTAAAACATCGGCATGTTATCAGCGCTCTTCTCATCCTAATCCAAAACATAGCACCCTGCCAGCTACTAGGAGGAAAATTAACTCTGTCCTACCTGAAACCAGGACACCATCTTAGAAATTTAGGCTTCAGACCTGGTTGAATTATAAGCACTGACAATATCTATGCTGTTTTATAGCTCAACTAGTTTATTTAATCTAAGGTTTCTTTTTTTTTATTTTTTCTTTAATATATGCTAAATTCTCTCATATCTAAGTCTTTTTTGTGTTAGTGTATTGGCTGCAACTGAGCATACTCTGCAGGGTAACAAGGTCTCTGTTAATACAGAATTGATTTTATGAATAGGTATTGAAATTATTTCATGGTTGCTTTGTTACTGCAAAATTTCTCAGCTTGTTGAGCATCATTGCATTTAACAATTATCTAAATTAAACTCAGACACCTGACTGAAAATCATAAAATGCTGTAGCAGCCACTGCTTATTAGAAAAGTAGTCTTGAAATACTACTCTTCCTTGATTAAAAAACTCACCAAGAATGTTGGAGAGACAGGTTCCTTACTCCCCTGTAGGATCCTTCTTCCCAGGAAGAGAAAAATGTCATCCCTCTTGTGTTTATGAAAGAGAGGGTGTTGCTACTTATTTTCAAAAGTAAGTAATTTTCTTACAGTCATTTTTCAATTGAAGAAACTCCATATAGAATGATTGCCCTTTTCGATCCAAAGAAGGGATGGGTGTTTAAGACAATGCATTTTCATGTCGGCTAGCTATCGAAAGCTCTCTATTTGGTCATTTTTGTGGAGGAAAAGAGAGAATGTCTAAAATACTGTACACAGAATGTAGGAAGAATCATTTTGCAAAGGAGTTTGTCTGAGCTATGTTTGATTTGATGAAGTGCAGAACAGTTATTCTTGCGTGTGCAATGTACTGTCATTGAATTTCTACATACAGGAAAATAAATCTGGAATGATCAACGTATTATATATCTAGTTCCTTGCATAGGATGCATTAAGAATGTTTGTCATGATGAAGTCTACTGAAACTACCTAGTACAGATTTATGTGCAACTCATAAGTTATTTTCTTTCAAACTGTATATTGAACACTTAGCATAGTTTCAAGCTTAAAAAGTAGTGCTTTCCTAAAAATTTAACAAAATTTATGTTTTCCTTCAAAACCAACAAGAGATATTCCAAATTTTGAAACTGGAATATGATGGCAGGTTCAGAATTGTGGTTTTGTGTACAGGTCTGTGGATAAGTGAAGGGGTGGGAGAAAGGGTGGTGATTTTAACAAATCATTTCCACTGAAGTAGGTAGGATTAGCTGCCTGCAGTTGCCTGTACTGAACATTTGATGGAAGTTGCTAGTGGGGAAACTGCTAATTTAATTTTATCCAAATTGTTTAGCTGTTCATGTTTTGTAGCCTTTTGAAGAACATAAGAAAAACATTGAGCCCTTTTGTTCTTTTTGAACCCAGTGTTCTTTTGAAGAACTTTGAACCTTCCGTTTGGCAGGCGGTTGGGCCCAAGGTCCCTTGAGGTCCCTTCCAACCCCTACAATTCTGTGATTCTGTGATAAGCATCTGCATAACTAGGAGGTTTGCAAGTCTGAGTATCTCAGTAAGTTAAAAGAAATGTAAAGCTCTAAAGTTGCTCTTAAACAAAAGAACTTATTTCAAAATTGATTATTTTTCTGTATTACAGCACTAAAATCAGAAACACTGATGTTCCATTTAAGGATTTACAATCTAAATATATGTATAAAATTATAGTTTAGAAGAGCTGTATAAAGTCAAGTTTGCTTTTTGTTGTTCCTGCTACCCACATGATGTATACCTTTATTCTGAAACATGATATAAAAAGTTCCAGCTTACAAATAGGCATTTTATGTAGAACTATCCTCCAGTTCTATTCAGAAGACAAACTGCTTACAAAGGATGATTGTATTAGGTTATATTGGAAAGGAATGATTGGATAGCTATATATATTTAGAGAAAATAACTTAGTTCTAGAATGAAGTTTAAAAAAAAAGTTTTCTTTGAAGAGTCTTGCTTTTTTAGTTGTTACAGTGTATTTTTATAAATGAATTTCACCTGAATATATTTTATTTTAAGGTACTTGCGGTCCAGGCTGTTAGACCAGACAGACTACAGAGTGCTATGGCTCTTTTTGCATGTAAAGCCCTAGGTAAGTTCATTTTCCACCAGGGTGCCTCCACACAGCAATTAAATCTTGTGTTTTTTTTGGTCATACATTTTATTTTATGGTTCTTACAGAAGTTGTATAATTTAAAAATAGTTTGTAAATGGAATTTCTGTTTTTTTTTTTGTAAAGTGTTGTTGCAAAGTACTTCTAAAATTTTGTTTTTGCTGCATTGTGATTTTCAGAATCTGTCAGATTAATTTATTTTTGAACACTAAGCTTTATATTTTTTTTATCTTTTTTTTTTTATCTTTATTTATGTCCAACTTTCTAAAACCCAAACTTTTTTATGGAAGAATACTTAGACTATTTATTTTCATATGTGGTGTATCTCAAAAGTGCTACAACATATTTGGCTAAGCAGTTACTCATTTACAAGGCACCTCTTTTAAATTATCATCATTTCCATAAATGTGTTACTACGATAACATAAGTTGCAGGTGTGCACAGATTCCAGTCCATTGCCCAATCATGGCTTTTTATGCTATTCCTCAGTTAATGCAAGGCTAAGTTTTAATCTCCAGTTAACATAAAATTATGTAAGATATCAAAACTAATCAATGAAGCTTTTCAGGAATCTGGGTGCATCTACTTGCACTGCTAAAAACAGTAGCACTGCCATCAACCTCTTGTTTATTTTGGCTGTATAATATTTTGTGCATCTGTTTATAGAAGCTAAGCAGTTTTAGGAATAAGAACTTGATGATTGAACAAGTAAAGAAGAGCGGTTGGTCTAGCATGTTACCATCTTTGGCAATAACAAAAGCTAAATGCCAAGGAAAGAGTATAAGAACATCACACACCTGTAGTGAAACCTTTTGCAGTGACCATTGTTTTCTGAAAATACATCCATATTTCTAAACTCTTAAAGAACGACTTCAGCAACATCAGGATGTTTTGGAGTGATTTTTTTTTCCCTTGCAAGTAATATAATTCCTCAATTTAAAGCTTGTATGTGTGCTTGTATTTTGAAGGTTTCAGATTTTCCTCACTCAGATCCTGATAATTGAATTGAGTATGTACAGATGTATATTACTGTTTAACCATACTAAAGTAATAGGTTATTAATGGAATTTTAGAACCAAAATTTTGGCCTGTGGATTAGTGGCATGCCAGGATCTATAATAATGTCTACTTATGTGTCATACTGCAGTTTAATTTTTTTATAGTCATTTAATATTCTCCATTTGTATACCGAAAAGGGCTTTTTTTATGAATTGTAAACCAAATAAAAAAGCAGAAACAGTATCAGTCTTTAAGCTTTGAAGAGATCTGACTTAATTCCATTAATTTTCTGGCTGATTTTGTTTGAATAATAGGAAAAGTCTTTTGAAGAGCACTCCATCCTGTGTAGTCACTTTATTTTCATAATATTTCTGATTACAGGAATAAAAGAATTATCTCCATCACCTCTGAATCTGAAACGTCTGTATAAAGAGACTCTAGAAATTGAGCCCATATTGATAATTATTTCTCCTGGTGCTGATCCTTCTCAAGAGCTGCAAGAACTTGCCAGTGTTGAAAGAGAGACGGAATGCTACCATCAGGTCAGTCTTCGATGAGAGTAAATGAGAGTAATGATTAAAAAACACAATGTGTAATGTAAAACTTTACAGTAGCAATATCTGTTTTACTTTTTTTTCCCCCCCTGGAATTTATTATGTAAAATCATAGTTTGGTGTCTGTGTGTTTGTTATTTCTGCCTTCTGAATCCATTGGCCAAATGGGGTGGAGAAAAATGCCATCAGTGATACTCACAGAAATAGGATCCACATTAGAGGCATTTCTCTGGCTTGGAGAAGGGAAACATGAGAAGATAGATGGAAGAGAACAAAAGAGACTAAGAATTATATATATTTAGGCATGTACCATTTTTAGTGTGGAATAATCGAACCATGAAACAAAACCCACTGAAAACTAGACTCTCCTCTCCTTATAGAACCTATGTATTTTTCTCCAACAGGAAACATAAATCAGACATCCAGTATTTGTAAATACTTTGGTATTTTTGTGAAATTCTGAAAAATATTTTGAGGAACTTTAGAAGTAAATGTTAACCAGTTAAATTGTTGATGGGAGTTCTGAATAGAACTCTTACATTTCATGTCTGTTGAAAAAAATGTTTAAGGTTGACCATCCAGGAAACAGTTTCTAAGAGGACTTGCACAATAATTTTCCTACAGACCGAGTTGAGGCTGACTGGCCTGCATTTAATAGATCTTCCTCGACCTTATCCTTCATGAAGACAGATGTGACATTTGCCTTTTTCATCAGGAAACACCCCAAATCAACATGACCTTTAGAAGTTGATACCAAGTAGTCTTGCAATGACGTTAGCTGTCCCCCCAGCACTTTTTGATGCATCTCATCTTTTCCTATGGACTTACATATTTTTAAGCGTGTTGAGTGATTCCTAAATCTCTGTCTCTACCGTGGGCAGTGCTTCACTCCTGCTAGTAGGCTTGGGAAACCCAAGAGGCCTGAGAACAGGCCTTACCTGTGAAAACTCAGGCTAAAAAAATCATTGAGTATCTCAGCCTTTTCCGTGTGCCTTGTCACTAAGTGCCCTGCCCCGCTGAGTGATGGGCTCACAGTGCTCCTTAGCTTTCCTTGGCTAAAATGAAATGTACAAAACACAACAAGAAGGACGAGCAAAGTCCTGGCCTGGACAGGAAGAACTCCTTGCAGTGATATTGGCAGTGACCTGAATGGTTGGAGAGCAGCTCTACTAAAAAGATCTGGAGGGTTTTTGTAGGCAGGGGGCTGGACATGAGCCAGCACTGTGCCCTGGCAGCAGAAAAATCTTTGTGGTGACCTAATTACTGTCTTTCAATACTTGCAAAGGAGGTCACTGAGAAAATGGATTCGGAATTTCTGCAGTAAGGCATGATGGTCAGGCAAGAAGCAATGAGCATAAATTGTAACTACAGGTTCTGCATATAAGGAGAAATTTTTTCAGTCAGGAAAAAAGAATGGTCAGATTGTCTTGTGCAGCCCTTGGAAGTTTCCAAGAGTCCACTGGACAAAGCCCTCAGGTTTTATCATTCATTGCTGACCCTTCTTTGAGCAGGAGGTTGGACCTTCCAAGATCCATTCCAACTTGAATTACTCTACCATACAAGTGATTTCCTAATACTCCTAATACACTCTACTGTTGCACTTTATACCTTTCAGTAAAACATTCTTTCTTTCTTTCATTTGAAATACTCGGGGGAGGGGAGTTACCTAGCTGATCACTGGTTAGTATAGAAATAGAAAGTTTAATGTTGCTTTTAGATACTTGCAATTGTTCTTTTCCTGGAACATGCACTAATGAAAAATACATTTTTCCCATCAAATAGTAAAGATTTAGATCTTACTGCCATCATGTCTAGCTGTGTGAGTGTTTAAGAATGCATGTTTCTTACTCTGCCACACAGCTTTTTGTGTTTATCTCTAAATGTCCTTTACATATTCGACATGTAAAATGTAACATGGCACAGTATTTGATTAAGGAGGGGTACTCAAAAGTAATTCATCTGAAAGTTTTCCTATTAATGAGAATATTTTGGTGGCGGTATTTTTTTTCCAGTACTTTCTCATGCATTTTGAATAGAATGTAGAAGATCGGATTTTTCTTCTCGCTGAAATCATTCCTCTTATGGCATAAAGAACAGACACCTAAATTTGTGTGGTACACTACCATATCGTCTGCTGAGTTTATTCTCTTTCAGTTATCTTCTTTTGTCTATTTAAAGTTACTTCAAGATACTATACTCAGTTTTGTGTAGGCAGAGTACACCCTGTATCAACATATAAAGCTAAGGCCACAAACTTCTTTCATTCAGTGGAGTTTTTGGGTAAAAAGATGTGATAGATTTCCTGTTAAGGGATATTTGGTAAAGTTATATTAATCATAATGGTTCTATTTTGTTACAGCAGTAATGCCAATTCAAGACTTTTCATATCACTTAAAGCCACTTTCTTTTCAGCCTGTTTCATTCAGGGTTTTTTGTTATGTACAGCTTCCAATTAGATTCTAGGGGAGAACTAAGGTGAACATACTGTTAGTCCAACATTAATTGTTGCAGTAATTGTGCTGCAAAACAAATCTTTATATTATTTTCAGTTTTCACTGATTTCTCTGAAAATTCAGTTTTGAATCTTCGTCTTTACATTTGATTTCCAAATGTATTTTACCAGCAATATGGTACTATAAAAAAATATGAAAAGACTTCTTGCTAAGTTATTCATATCTCCCAGCTGGAAAGAGAAAAACCTTAGTTTTTCACTCATGTCAATATGAAATTGATAGTTTCTCTTCAAAGAAAGTACTCCTAACTTAAAGTCAAAAGGAAATTTGTTCCCATTTATCTTTCATTTTTATCATATCAGCAGTTCTACAGTAATATAGTTCAGTCACTGATATTTAAATTACTTCTGAGTTCCCAGGGAACGCCATCACTGTCACCGAGTGATGTATGTATTTTTCCATAAAATGATTAGGTAATTTTGTTTCTTAAGAAGCTCTGGTTAGATATGCTGCAAAGAAAAAACTATACTTTCATCAATTTTTTTCTCTACTTTAGTACCCTATCACATTAGAGAAAATGTTGGTTATGGTTAAGTCATCTTGTTTTTTTTTTTTACATATACAATATGTATACATACACATACTTGGAAAAACTGTTTTGTATTTAACTGTTAAATGAGGCATGATAAATTCCTGATACAATATTTTTTTTTCTTTCCCCATTTCAGATTGCAATGGGCCAAGGTCAAGCTGATCTAGCTATTCAAACTTTAAAAGAATGTGCACGCAATGGAGAATGGCTGTGTTTAAAGAACCTGCATCTTGTTATACCTTGGCTTCCTGTATTGGAAAAGGTAATTGTGGCTAGACAAGAATGTTTTGGAAACTAGACAAAATTAGGAGGCAATTTTGAAACAATCATGCATTTCCATAGTGATGTTTAGAATTCCAACAACTGAAAAATAAACCTTTGCAGGTTTCTCAGTCATGAATAAGGTGAAATGCTTCAGATCTAAGCAACTGCTTTTTTTGTATGATTGCTTTAATCTTCAGACTAAATAGAGTATTTCTTCCACAGGGAGTGTACAAATGCTTCTGTTAGGCTTTCTGATACTTTATGAGATACTGCCTCTGTTCGCTGAACAATGAATCCAAGTATACTTGATTGTTTTTTCTTTATATAGTAAAATTTATGTTTATACATATTTTACACTTCAGTTCTAGAGCTATCTTATTAGTTCTTTTCTTGCTATTTTTAAATATAGCTTGTTTCTCAGTCACTAAGCGGTGTTTGCTAATTTGAAATTAAAATGTGTAATTTTTTATAGAAACACACTTATTGCATCTAAAGTGCATTGACTTGCTAGCTTTACCTATATGTCACTGTAAAATCCAAAAAGCAAACTAACTAGAAAAAAGAAAGAGGTTTCTTATCAACAATTACTACAATCTTAGTTGTCCTATTTCTAACAGTTGTTCATAAAGTGTACTCCATACACATGAGCTAGGAGTGTATTTGTGTCTAACAAGAGCCATGTAGTGTGCAAGTACCTTTAATCCATTATGAAAAAATGGACAGGCAAAGCAAGATAATACTGATGTGTGTTAATCTAATTTGAATATGGTAATGAATTGCAAGGAAGTGTTTGTAAGCCTCTTACTAATTATAAGAGTAAAATTTTAAATCTGGTAAGTACATATGGATATATATCAAAATTTTCTTATTCCTTCTGCAAGAACATAATTCTGAAGGTGTTAAACTTCCTGCTGAACTTAATATAGACTGAGATTCATTGAGGTTTGACTCAGCACACCCTCTTGTCTGTTCTGTGTACCGTTAACAAGTGAGGCTATCATGTTCATATGTTTGAACATCGTAAGAGAGATCTGCCTATTTGTAGTTCAGTTCCATCCAAATACTTAAATTTAGTTCTCACAGCCTTTCCCTTTGGGCAGATGAAATACATCTTCTAACACACTGGTCAATGTGAGCTTTATCAATATGAAGGTTAAAGCCTCACTGCTTACAACTGACTGCCCTCAGCTGTCTTCTACCTAAACACAGTATACCAGAGGATACATGCAGCTGACAATTTCGCTTAAACCAGCATGTAAATCTGCTTTTTTTTTTTTCTTTTCTTTTTCTTAAATCTCCTGCTTCCAAGGCTATGGATCATTTTCACATCTTAGTTTGTCTCCCATAACATCCTCATAGTCAAGATGATGAAAATACAGGCTCAGTTGTACCACAGCAAGGTAGATTGAAAATTAGCTGAACTATGAGGCTCAAAGGGCTTTCTGTCAGCAGCACAAAGTTCAGCTGGAGGCCAGTCACCACTGGTGCCCTACTGAGGTTGATAGTGTGGCTAACATTGTTTAACATCTTCATTAATGACATGAATAATGGGACAGAAAGCATCCTCAGCAAGCACAGATAATACAAAACTGGGAGGAGGGATTGAGAAGGACCTTGATAAGGTCCTTGGAGAAGTAGGCTGACAGGAACCTCATGAAGTTTAGCAAAGAGAAGTGAGTCAAGTACTTCTACTGGGGCATAATAATCCTAAACCACCTGGACAGCTGGAGGGGGCAGTCCTGGCAGGTAGGAAGCTGACTATAAGCCAACAGTTGCAATTGTAGCAAAGAAGGCCAACAGCCTCCTGTGCTGCCTAGCACAACAGAAACAATGGAGTGAGTCTTGCAAAGGGTCCTGAAGGCAGTGAAGGGATGAGAGTGTACCTGGAGGTATTTTAAGAGCTATGTGGATGCAGCACTAAGAGGACATGATTTAGTGATGGGACTAAGTAGGTCAGGTTGATGGTTGGCCTTTGATGATCTTGAAGGTCTTCTCCAACCTAGATGATTCTATGATTCATTGTGTTATAAATGTGTCATCTGAGGAGAGGTTACAAGACATGGGACCGTTTAGGCAGGAGAAGAGAGGTTCGGGGGAATCTTATCAGTGTGTGTATCAGCTGATGAGAGGCATTGAAGGAGACAGACAGACTTCTTACAGGTGTTCCATGACAGGACAAGAGGTAATGGGCACAAACTGAAATACAAAGAGACATGAGATAAACCATTTTTTTAATTTTTATTTTATTTTTATTTTTTTTACTGTGAGGATAGTCAAACATTGAAACAGGTCACCCAGAGTTGTGGAGGTGTCTTTGGAGATATTGGAAACATGACTGGACACAGTTCTGGGCAACCTGTTGTAAGTGACCCTGCTTTGAGCAGGGTTTGGGCTAGACAATCTCCAGAGGTTCCTTTCAACATTCAGTGTACCAGATAGAGTTGTTGTTTTGCCTAAAGAGAAGAATGATTCATGGGTTAAGAGAATATTTTTTGCTAAACTACTGAAAACAAAACAGTTATGTCTTAGAGGTTACCAAAATGGAGGGATTTTAAGCAAATCTGCTAGGGTTTATTGAGGTATGAATAGGCACACGCACAAAACTGTTGCCTTTGTTCTCAAGGCACTTGTCAAGCAACTTTGCTGGCTTTATACGTAAAGCATCTGTGAAAATATATGCTTTTGTACATCAGTAATTACATGATGTTTTGTGAAACCTTTGTATTTGAAATGGAGTTTAACAATATTTTTCTTAGAACTCATTTTCCTATCTGTAGTTTTCTGTGAGTCGTAACACATGAAGTATGCATATAACATAAACACTTAAAAAAAAATAATATAGATGCACAGTTATTGAAATACATTGAGATCTGTGGTTGATATGCAACCCACAGTCCAAGCCTTCTTTTGAGACCTAGGCTTTTGGTGTTCTTTACTTAAGAGAAGTAAAGAAGTGCTATATATTTTTAGGCTCTGAATTTAGAATCTGGGAAGGAGTTGCAAATATTTTGACACAGCTAGGATGAACTTTGAACTCGAGCATAGCAAGCACACAAAATGCGTGGAGACAACACACCTTGAACTGTAGTCTTTTAAGTAACCTTACTTATAAAAAACAAATAAGTAATTTTTAGACAAGCATAACTTTTTAATTCAAAATATCATTTTGTAAATAGTGTTCTGTGTATTAAAAGAAAAACAAAGTACAAAACCTACCTCAATATATAACATATCTTTGACAGGAACTGAATACGTTACAGCCTCAACCAAACTTTCGCCTTTGGCTTACTACTGAAGTTCATCCAGAATTTACTCCAGTTTTGCTTCAATCAAGTCTGAAAATAACTTATGAAGTAAGATCTGTTTGGAAAGCTTGTATTGAATGTTTAAAAAGAATAAATTTTAATGCATAGTAAGCTATATATTCAGATAGACTGAAGTTTGGATAATGTGGTCTATTTACAAACCAATAAGAAAAAACATCCGTATAAACAAGAAAATGTGATTTAAATCTCTAAAAACACTACCTAATATTAAATCAGAAGACCAACATTTTATCATATTTATCTACCATATGCTAGCGAGCAGAGAGCTATGCTGGCGTAAGGCCAGTTGGCTCTGGTCACAAAAATAGTAATTGGTAGTTGAGTCTGTAAAACAGAAGAAAAAGAAAAAAGAATTAATTTTTAAATTTACATATTTTGATACATTACTATTCTTTTCACTAAGTTGTTTTACTGTAGTTCAGTCCTCCTAACAATTGGTTCTGGTTATAATTTAGTTGAGTATGCTTACATTATTTTCAGTATAAGATTCTGTTGTTAGGTGATTTATTATAGGCAGTTGTTTATCTTAAATTTTGTTTGATTAAGTACTACTTGTCATATCATTAAGTTATAATTTATAACTTGGAATTTAAGAAAATAAAACATAAAAGCATAATTTTTTTTACTAGAACACAGTATTTTTTATCTCCTTGGCAGGCACCTCCAGGCCTTAAAAAGAACCTCTTGCGAACATATGAATCTTGGACACCAGAGCAAATTAATAGAAAGGGAAATTTGTCTCGAGCCCATTCTCTCTTTTGTTTAGCATGGTTTCATGCTGTGTGCCAAGAAAGAAGAAATTATATTCCTCAGGTAATACTTTTTTGATGGCTTTTTAAAAATTTACCCCATTTACTACCTTTTATATCGAGAAGTGTTTTTCATCTTGTTTATGTTGGATCATGCTCAGAGATGACAAAAACTTGGATATTTCTGGTGCCTGCTTTTATTATTATCTTTGAATTAATTTCAGAATAACGTCTTAGTAGCCTAAATTCCTGTCCCTCTGAAAATTGCCACTGCCTGCATGGAACTATTGTGTGATTTGTGTTCTAATGGATGCTGAGGAGTGAGGTCCCGTGGGAAATATCCTGTGAATTTTTTTTTTTTGTTTTGAATAGAAAAAATATTTGGAAACATAAACAAATGAATGAAAGTCGTAAGAAAAGAGACACTTCAGTGGAAAGGAGGATGCAATATTTTCTACTCTTTATGCACACAAATCCTATTCAGAGCAAAGGAAGAACAAGGGAATTTGCTTAGATACTTTTTTTTAAAGCAAACATTTTTTTGCTGGTTCTGGACACAAGCTAAACAGGAAAAAAAAAAAAAGAAAAAATAAATAAACCTAGCAAACTATTCTATGTCTTGTTTATTTTATTTAGACTAGTGATGAAAGTAACCTGTCATCCAAAAGATTCAATCTGACAGAGCCTGGAATGTTTAAGAGTTTGGGGTTTTTTTGGTTAGTTTTAACTTTATGAATTATAGAGTTGTCTGCCTCTTGGAGGAACAGGCTTTGAACATAGTTTTTCAAGAAGAATAGATGAAAATACTTAGAGTAGTGATCTGTTATATGATATCTTGTTTGCTTTGTTCAAATTAATGTTAATTTACCACGAGCTTTCCAACTGACACAAGATAGGGTTAGTTCTCTTTCCGTAATGTATAACTATGTTTGCTTCATTCAGACTTGGTGATGATTTTATCATTCATTTTTTTTCTTAAGATTACCAGTTTTTAACATAGCAGGACTGCAATTAATCCCAGCCAAGATGCTCTTCTATTTTCTAATGACTTCCAGGTTGTTTTGGGTCCATATACAGATCTGTCAAATCAAATACATTAAAAATATTGAGAGACTGCAGTATCTTGCCAGTTTATGACCTTCAGGGTGACTGGCTGATAGCTAAATTGTGATGTGTGATGCAGCTGCAGTCTTGACCTTCATCTCACTGCATATGTTCATGTTACCTGATGCATTAGAACCTTTCTCATCATAAGTCATACACACCCATTCCTAAGATATTATCTATATGCAGAAGTACAGCCATAAGAAGGTACAGCAACAGGAGATGCCTTTGAGATCTGGACTTCCTAAGTTCTTTGTTATATACCAATGAGAATTACGCTGTACACGTTAATGCTATATAAAGAATAATGCCACCAAGAACCGAAAGAAGTATGAACTGACAGTGAACAAAATGTGCATGCAGCGGTCAGCATTCTGGCTGTAATAGTCGCAGTAATTGTTTTTCTCCTTACGATTTTTTCTGTCAGTAGAGAAGTGATGTGAAATATGGAGTAAGATGATTAAAGTATAATGTAGACTGCATTTGAGGAATTTGACCTCTTCATTAAAATCTAAATGAAACTGAAATAAAAAGAACTCTTCAGAAATAAAACAAAGCCATAATTCAGTGAGTGATCTAGATAAAGCTGTCAGCAGGTTTGAACTGCATTAAGTACTGTTAGGAAAGAAAAGAATCCTAAGTTTACCTTCCTTATTCTCCATGGATTCTAGTTTGGGTAACTGTGTAAAATTAAATGAACTGGTAGCATTATCTTACTCTTTTTTTTTTTTTTTTTTTTTTTTTTTTTAATATCTTAATGTTTCTAAAGATGCACTTTATAAGACTTAGGCTCTCTCTTTTTTCACTTAGCACTAAGCATTATAAAATATTAAGAAACCACATAATATTTGCATTTTACTTTATGATCGTCATTGTGTGACTAACTGAATTCTTAATATTTCTTTTTAAATGGCAGGGTTGGACCAAGTTTTATGAATTTTCTTTATCTGATCTCCGTGCTGGTTTTGACATTATTGATGGACTCTTTGAGGGTGAGTCACTTACTAAGGAAAGTTTTCTCACCTTTCTAGCCTAACCTTTCGGAATGTCTCTCATTTAGAATTTTTTTGTAATAGAAAAATTTTCACAGTAATTTTTATAAATAGGCTTCTTCGCGTGATTGTTTTGTTTGGAGTGGTGGTGTTCTGCTTAAAGGCTACTTTGAAAATATCTAAATTTTGCATTTGAATCTTCACTGGAACACATGTGGACCATTTCAAAAATATAAACACGTGACACCCAGAACTATTCACTTAATTTTCCAAGTATAGAGGAATAAGTAGAAAATACTGAAATGCCTAGATTAAGTCATCTGTCTCCATCCCTTCCCAGTATGAGCTCCTCCATACATTGAATGAGTGTGAATTGAGTGAGTATGAGCTCCTTCGTACTGAAATTCATTGTTTAATGGAACCCAAGTCATTGATCTGTTAAGTAGCTTAGTAATTCTTCATTATAGTTAATGATTAATATTTAATTTTTATATAATTTCAATAAAAAAGTTAGGAACTGATATTTAGAGACAGTTTACGATCTTAAATGAGATTTATGGATGATTAGTACTTCTGGAATTGGACCTTTGTTACACAGGCTTGAAATATACAATGATATAAAGAGCTTGAATCATTAACTATCAATGATGATCATTAATCTAATAATTAGCTACTGCTGAGAAGATATTGTTTCCTATGAAGGAATGATCAAAGTGCTTGTAGTAGTACACCAGTCACCACCACAACAAGAACAACAAAAACACGACACCAAAAAACACTTAAAATAATTAATATTTCCTTTTTTTCTGGAGACTTTAAGAAGTACCTTTCTGATCAAGCTTTCACATTAGAAAGCTTTAGGGTATAGATGTAGTTATTTTTCCTCCTTTCTATCACAGTTGTCCAAAATAAGTTATTCTGAAATTGGGAGATATGGCTATGCCTGAAAAATGTAATTGCAACAGAAGTTTGACCAGCAAATTAATTAGAACCTGGTTAGTTTTATGTACTGTGTGGTATGATTTATAATGATATAAAAAGTACCTAATCTGAACCTTTTTTGTTTGAAAGATGACATCTCCAGCAATGCTGTCTATTTAGCACATGATCTGGGTTTGGTTCAATGAGTTTATTTTATGAGATCAAATAGGACTATGATACAAGATAACATAGAAAATTTTGAAGAAAATATTCTTATTTACAACAAAGGTGCACATAATTAAAACTATTAATAGCATCATCTCAAATGAATATATCCAATTTCTTTATTGAGTATTGTTTATCATTTGTGTTGCACATTATAAGAAAAAAGCAGTGCAAGACTTATGTAATATTTCTAGTATGTTTTGAAACATAGCAAGTGTTCTGTCAATGACAAATATTTACGAACTCATTGAAGCTTCTACAACTTTTATTATTTGGCAATAGAGATGAAGAACAATTAGAAATGAATTGTTACATGTTTATGTACTTTTTTTTTCACTGAATAACTACAATGACAGGAAGAAATGTTTATAAGGCAATGCTAATTGATACAAAACTATTATTGATATATTTATAGGTTCCAAAGATTTTCAGTGGGAATTTGTGCACGGTTTGTTTGAAAATGCAATTTATGGAGGCCGTGTAGACAATTACTTCGATATGAGGGTTCTTCGGTCCTACTTGGAGCAGCTTTTCAATTCAAGAGTCATTGGCAGTTTAAATGCTAGAGGCAAGAAGATTAGTTTCCCACATTCAATCTCTTTACCAAATTCCTGCAGTATTTTGGTATGTATACATCTTCTGTTATCTTATATATACATTGAAGTAAGTTGTTTTCAAGAACCATTGTATTCGCAAAGAACGCCAGAGATATGATATAAAGAATATCTCCACTTATTTGAGAATTCTTTTGCGCGGAGCAGTAGTTCCTAAGTTGTCAGAACTATTCTGCTAGTCTGCTCAATCAGACTTTTTTTATGATACCTGATTGGACTATGGTGCAAAGCAGCATAGCTATGAAGAACTAAATAAAAGAAACGGGGTCATCTTATGACAAAGAAGGACCTCAGTAAATTTATTATATAAATCTATATAACTTTTTATATAACTTGTACAGACTGCTAGACATTCTTACAACTTATGGGTGAAACAGGAAATATATTAATATATCTCCTTATTTACAAAATATATCAACATTCTGACATAATTTGTTGGCATGCTGTGGAGAATGTATGACATTTTATTTGGAGATAAAAATAAATTCTTGTGCAGTATTCTGGAGGTCAAATTATTTCACTTTATATGAATGATAATATCTTCACATAGATTTAAATAGAAGTGTGTTCTTCATTATATAAATATTTTTATAGGCTATTCAAATTCCAAATGCTGAAATCTTTTTTTTTCTGTTTTATATTGTCATTAATCTTGTTCTTAATTGCTTAAATTCTTGTTGCTCTTTTAGAAAAAGAAACACTGTTAAAAAACTGCGTTTTTTAATAAATGAAAAAAAAATCCAAGATACCTGTGTTACATACATTTTAATCTTTGTGTCATGCAGCACTTAACAAAATTCTTGTTAGCATACACTGTTAATTTCATTAAATGAAAAAAACAGTACCCTCAGTTATGTTTATTCTGTTTTTTCAAATGTAGGATTATCGTAATATTATTGAAAGCCTTCCAGAAGACGATAAACCAGATTTTTTTGGCCTGCCTGCTAATATTGCACGTTCATCACAGCGTATGATCAGTTCCCAGGTAAAATTACGTTTTTCATCTACCTCTGATTTTTTTTTCTGCCTCTAATGTAAGCTAGAGAATCCAATCACCTGTCCATAAACATGGATTTCCATAAGAAAGACTAAATGGAGGGATTATGTATTTAAGACATCCGCTAGGAACTCCCAGATATGACACAGGACCCGAGGGAATACATTTTCTTGTACCAGCAGTGGGAAGTCAAGGCCAAAACGGCAGTAATAGGTAGTGTTCAAGCATCTGATTCCCACTACTAGGGTACCATAATGCAGCAGAGCATGGATCTTTTGCAGGTCCTATGTTTTATCTGCCTATCCATACCATTTTCTTGGACAACATACAGAGACTCAAATGGTAGTATGTGTAACAGCTGGATTGAGCCACTAAGGCCTTTAGTCTTGGGAGGAGTTTGACTAAGAAGTGGCTGTACCTCAGTCTGAGTTGAAGTTAGGCAATACTTACAGGCAGATCAAATTAATGTTTTCCATCCTTTGCTTATTCAGGTATGCTGGAAATTCCAGTAATATTCAGCTCCAGTATGGAAAAAGTTTTGTACTTTGAGACAAAGCTTTATTTTTTTATTCTATAATTTTTGTTTTCATTGCTTTTCTGTTAAAGAAAATCTGGATGAGAGCACACAATTACTGCATAAGTGCAGTTAAACAGTACAAATCTTTAGTGATTAGAGTATTTTATTTGACTGGTAAATTAATTATGTCAGGTAACACTGAAAATTGATTGAATTGTGAATCTTATTATCAGAGCTGTGAAGTGACCTAGTCTGTATATCAAGACTCACTTTAATTTTCTGCATAGCCCTAACATGTTGTCTTTTATAGGGAAAAGTTATAGGGAAATAAAAAAGATTAAATTAATTGGAAGTACAATGCATCCTCTATTATTTAAAGATTTAAAGTTACTTTGTTATATATAAAAAAATGTTTGCTCGCATTTGCTTAAAATTGGTATGAGACCTTTGAACTGTAAAATAAGTAAATAAATCTTGCTTTTGAGTATTGCATTTCTGGAATACCAAATATATCACTGGTAAATTTGTTTAAATGTGTTCATGGAAAGCTGTGTTTTCAAATGCTTTGTTTTATTATTAGGACATGATACTATAAAGCTGCACAAAGATATATCAGTACAATCAGGGTGCGTAGGATAATACGTTGAGCTCAAGGACTCCTCCTCTGTTAACAAAGCCAAAACTTGCACAGAGTCTCAATGTACCTCTGTGCTTTGTCTTTATCTGATAGAAAAGGCTATGACTTCAAAATACTATCTTGTATAATACCCATTTCAAATATCTGTGTTCTTTCAAACCATATTTAACATTTGCTCAGTTAGAAAAATGCATTCGTACCAGATGGAACACAGACCACAAAACACAGTGGTTTTTAATGTGATTTGAAAACACGTGAAAATATTTTCTTTATATCCTGGATTATTCTATACCTATGCTAGCATTGTGTCGATTCTGAGAGGCTTATTCAATATCACTTTTATAATAACAAAACCTTTGAGTATTTCTCTTGATACCTTTGCATCCTAAGCCTTTAGATGCAATTTCAGAGTGCCTATGCTATGTAGTGGAAGCACTGAATTTATGGAATTTAAAACATTTGCCTCTCTTAAAAAAAAAAAAAAAAAATGTGAGAAAATGTACGGGTTATTCAATTGCTTATTAAATTAAGAACAGTTTTTTTTACCCCTTCCTTCTAAACACACTGAATCCAAGAACTGATGCTATTGACAAGCCCTTGACAAGAGTGAGTTGAAAGGCTCTTTCACACACAAAACCAGTTACAGTATCTATTTTTTTTGCTACATCAGTACAAAGTGGTCAAATATTAAATATTTACTCAGAGCATCAAGAAAGTTTCTTGATGTAGCTGCTCTCCTAGATTCTAATGCAATGTCTTGAAAATGGGGTAGTTGGTAATCTTCACTACAGAAGACAATGTGGTAGCAAAAATATTGTCAAATTGAAAAACTGACAATGTTCTAAATATTTCTTCTTTTATATTTAACAGTGAATAGATTTTGTTTTAAAAGCTTCTTAAAATCATTTACATAAACATCAACTTTGAATACTGTCAGATACGCTATAGACTGTTGATTTTTTTATACATTGCAGCTATGCTTACATAACTTGTTAAAATTCTCAGTTGTTAAAAATGCTACTATTTGAAAATAAATCCTTAGTAAACCTCCACAAAATCAGAATAGATTCAGAGTTACTGTGTGAAGTGAAATAGAAGGCAAACTTCTCCCTTACATCCAAATTTGCACTCTACTGAACTGTTCTGTTGTAGCATGGATTATAATTTATAAAATCTGGATTGTAATCTTGAAAATATGAGACTGTTGATGTAGTTAAGTGATGTAGATAAAATGAGAGATTTTCTCATCCTTCCAATAATAGTTTGTTGTATTTCTTTAAGCCTTATGCAATTTAAATAACAAAACTGGGAGATATTTTTAATAAACTGAGTTTCTATAAAACTATCATTGTACCCCCATTCCATTTCTGGCAGTTTGGTAGTCCTGAGTCCATAGATGATTCCACGGCACACAATCTAAAATTGGATGATTGCCTTCTAAGAGCTGGTTGGTTGGTGGTTGGTTTCTTTTTGGTCAGCAAGCCAAAGCAGAGAAGAGCTGAATGAATACAGAAGTGAGAAATAAATTGGCATCAGCTCAAACAGTCACCATGTCACTAACACCAGAAGGACCGAATTTAATACCTTCTGTGTCCAGTGCTTCACGGAATCCGTGCTAAATATGTGGTGTATTCTCTTATAATTTATATCTACTGTCCCATATAGGTTCTCATCTACAACACATTATCCTATCTCAGTCTATATTTTTACTAACATCTTCTTCCTTATATGGAGATGCACGGAGTTGTACTGTCTATCCCACTGAGCTGGGGATTGTAGAAAGTAGTTTTCTTTAAACATACATACTTTGAACTCATTTGTTTAAACCAACTGACAGCAATTGTGACTTCCCTCATCTGAGTGATTACTTTAAACCTCTGAGACTATTCAGATATACACTGATTTAAAGTCAATTGCATTTAGCAGTCTTTTATTGTTTCAAAATCTTTCAAAAGAAGTAGTAAAATACGTAATATTGATATATGTTACTAACTGTGAAGTTGTATTAATGCAATTCTTTGATAAGAAATCTAATTTCTTTTTATCATTTTTTCACTACACAAGACAGAGAACTTAGATAATAGAAATGTACATTTGCCATAGACTTTCTATGAATATTATTTATTTTTCGTGCATATGAATGATAGCTTGTATTGCTACAGCATCGCATTTTTCTGCTGTAGCAAAAATTTGCTGCAGCACAGTGCAGCATTTTGCAGTTATGCAGAGATCTTCCATATCCTTCTACTGCACTGCTAGTGTTTGGGTAAGCCTAAAGCATAGCACTAAAAAGAAATGAACTTTTTTCAGCAATGTAAAACACAATTATTAACACAATTATTGAATATATTCATAGCTTTGGTTTCTTTTTTTTCCAACAAGAAACTTCAATTCTAACTTAAGACCAGAATAACACTAGCTGTATTATTTTAATATTGCTCATTACTAATTGAATTGTTATAAATTATGTCTTACAATGTTCTGTAGTGCAATTCAGAGCATATTAATACTGCATGCATTCTGGTAAGAGCCATTTTCTTTTTAGAAAATATTTGACTTAAGTATATATATGATCTTTTCAGCAACATGACTTAAAATGTTTTACTAGATTTTGTGCTTAATTGCTTTCTGTAGGTAGAGCTAGGTTAATTTTTAGTGGCTGGATTTCTAGAGTTCACTGTGTCTCTTTGGTTCTGCCTTACATACTGTTACAAGACCCAGCATCCCATAGGTTGGATATGACCGTGAGTAATCTCACGTCTCTTGCGATGTTTTCCCTGCAGAACAGTGCAGTCAAAATAGAAAACAGCTCAACTGACAATGCAGCTACAAGAGTCATCGTAGCTCATCCTGTCTGTTTTGTACTAGGCAGAGACTTTAGGCACAGCTGCAACTCCAGTTCCCTCACGCTCACCAAGAGTAGTTACCACTAGGTTACTGTCATGCTCCTTTCTTGTGATCTGATAAACACTGTATTTTTGCCTTTGTATTGGCCTGTATTCAGATGGTTTAATCTCCCAGTCTAACCTGTAACTAATGATTACAGCAGTCTATTAGACTATGTGAAGGTTTGCTTAGTTTCCTGTGGATGAGAAGGGCTTATAATTTGGATCTTTAGTCCTTAGTGACCTTTAGTCACCTTCTTACATAGCTGACTCTTGACTCCATTGTAGTCTCTTATTTTGGGACTACATTTCTCCTTTTTATGAATCCCTATCAACCTATTTCATCCTTGATTGTAATTGTAATAGAATAATAATGAAGTGCATTCAACAAAACACCACTTACTGTATGAGATAAATACAATTTCTCCAGACTGAAATGTACAGGCCTCTGTGTGTATTTTTACACCTTGGAAAAGCAATTAAGAGCTACCTTGTTCAGTGCAGGACTTAGCATAACTGGCAAAGTAGTGTGAATTATCGCCACTAAACACTGTAGGCAGATGAAATGAAAACGCAAAAACATTGTTCTGTCTCCTTCCCTTCTTTGCACAGCAGACTTTACTCATTACAGGCACTCTTAGGAGAAAGTCTTCTGTTAGTGTTGCATGAGTCCATCAAATCCTGTCAAATGGCTGCAAATGAATATAGCCTATATAGTAGCTATATATGGTCAACTGAACGGTTAATCGAAATACTCTTCAATAATATAGTAAATCATTTTGTCAAAAATGCACGTTCAGTAGCCAACAGGTTATCCAAGACTCCTCAGATATGACTGCCAATAATAATCAACACAGCTAGCATTTAGTTTACTTACTACTAATTTTTTCATAGAATACTGCATATAATAATTATAATAATATTTCTGTATCAGGAGTTCACCATTCTTTTACGTGTGTAGATTCATAATGCTTCACAGAAAGAAGTTAGGCTTTATCATAGAACCGTAGAATGCTTTGGATATGAAGGGACCTTACAGATGATCTAATTCCAGCCCCCTGCCATGGGCAGGAACACCTCCCACCAGACAGACCAGGTTGCTCAAAGCCCCATCCAACCTGGCCTTGAACACCTCCAGGGATGGGGCATCCACAGCTTCTCTGGGCAACCTGTGCCAGTGCCTCAACACCCTCATAGTGAAGAATTTCTTCCTCATATCTAATCTAAACCTACCCTCTTTTACTTTAAAGCCGCTACCCCTTGTCCCGTCACTACAAACCCTGATAAAGAGTCCCTCCTTTTAAGTACTGGAAGACTGCTATAAGATCTCCTCAGAGTCGTCTTTAGGTTAAATAACTCCAACTCTCTCAGCCTTTCTTCATAGGAGGAGGTGTTCTAGCCCTCTGATTGTCCTTGTGGCCCTCCTCTGGACTCTCGCCAACAGGACCATGCTGTTCGTATGTTGGGGGCCCCGGAGCTGGACGCAGTACTCTAGGTGATGTCTCATGGTAGTGGAGTAGAGGGGGAGAATCCCCTCCCTCGACCTGCTGGCCACGCTTCTTTTGGTGCAGCCCAAGACATGGTTGGCTTTCTGGGCTGCAGCTGCAGCCTTCTGGCTCATGTTTGTTTTTTCATCCACCAATATTTCATATCCACCATATTTCATGAGATAGGTCTCAGTGAGGTTGAAGAACATACTTTCATGGACAAAGGAGTACACTTTTCTTACATATATCATACAAGGAAAAAGAATAATTACAGTCTCTCCATATACTAGTCCAGCATCTTGAATCTTCTGTGTTCGCCATCTCAGAAATGGCAAGTGGAGGACAAGTCAGTGGCTTTGCAGTTCAATTTTTAGGATCTTTGTTGGGCGGGGGTGGGAGGGCTGTACATGCATAATTGACTTCTTAAAGTTCTTCAAAGTGCTTAAGGTCTTTAGAAAATTAAACAATCTTTTGAGCTTCAAATTGTTGAAGAGTCCAGAGACTGTAGTTTCTTGCCAACCTTGCAATGAAATACTATAAAATTATTTAATTTGATACTTTATATACCAATTAAAAATGTTGAGCTGTGAATACTTAAAACTTCAAATAATTGGGTTCTGATTTACTTAAACTGACATTGCTGGGAGTCTTTCACCTGCTATTTTTGTCCTTTTTCATTTTATGGGCTTTGAACCTAGCCAATGATTTTGCAATAGCTACTTGCTTCAACAACCAGTTTCAGAAAAATATTGTAGTGTTACATAGCGTCCAAATCTGACTAGTATTTTCTGTGGTAAGGTAGAGAATATAAGATAATTTAATTTCCCCAGATGCATTTCTCTCAAGCCCAGCTGTATATTTGTCTTACCCATTTTGTTCCAGAGTGAGTGATGGGAATCACTCTCACTGCTCCCAGTTAGCTACTCCATTATTTTTATTATCTGAAAGTGTTTGCAGAAGGATGGTTCCTTGAGATACTCCTTTTTCTTTTAATCAGAGATACTTATCTCAGCTCCTTTGGTAATTATTGATTCTGCCTTAATGTCCCATCTAAATAACCTCAGAATGTCCTCATGAATCTGTTTGGTATTCATGAAGACACCATTAAAAAGAGTTGAGTTGACCAATTCCTGTGATTTTAATGTGCTTTTGTGTATTGTTAACAAAAGAGACAAATTTATATTTGACGTATCTAAAGGAATGCTTCTCCCATCATGTTATTCTCTAAGTGCTTTCTTCTGGCTTTCTGCACATCCACTTCTCTTTGGACTTTGGTTGTTGCTGCCTGACAAACTAGTTAATTGCTAGGTTAGCAAGCCTGCTGGCAACATCCCAGCTGTGCAACCAGGTATTGTGACCCATGGGATGCATCCACTCCTGATATTAATATCCCTTTGGCCAGGTTGGGTCAGCTGTCCTAGCTGTGTCCCCTCCCAGCATCTTGTGCACTTCCAGCCTCCTTGCTGGCAGGGCAGCACAAGAAGCAGAAAAGTCACACTCTGTGTGAGCACTGCTCTGCGACAAATAAAACATTGGTGTGTTGTAAGCATTATTTTTGTCCTAAATCCAGCACCATACAGCACCGTACCAGCAACTAGGAGGAAAACTAACTCTATCCCAACCGAGACCAGGACAAAGCAAGTGACTGGTTCACCCAACTAATTGTGGCATCCTTAGGCAAGGCCATCATTCGCATTGTTGAAAGAGAACGTGCCTCTAAGACTGACCTAATACTTGTCCACTGTCAGGAACTTTTCTAGAATGAAGTTTGAGATTGACACATTTTTTCCAAAACTTTATTTCAAAATGTAAATGGCACTTTAATTTGAAATTAATGCATGAGAAACAGGGAAAGCCATGCATGCCAATATCAGATGGCATGAAAGGTTGGTGTCTGGGATAGAAAGTTTTTTAGATCCATGTAATCATAGAAATTTGGTTAGAAGGGACCTCTGGAGTTTATGTAGTCCAATCTCCTTCTTTTAGTGGACCTGTTGCCAACACTGACCATGGCTTTGTCTAGCCGCATCTCGGAGGACCTCTGAGGAAGGTGCTTCCACGACCTTTCTGGGCAGCCTGTGCCAGTGCTATACTTCACAGATTGTGAACACTTCTTCATGTCCTGTTTGAACCTCCCAAGCCGCAGCTTATAGCCATTGTCCTTTTTTATGTAGTCTGAAACTAGTAAGAAGAGATTTTCTCCACAGGCTTTGCAGTTTCCCTGCAAATAGTTTTAGGCAACTATCGTGTTATAAATTAGCATCCTCTTTGCCAGAATAAACAGGCCCCTCATCTTCTCCAAGTTCACATGTAGTAGGATCTTGACTATTTTGGTAGTTCTGCTATAGGCTATTTCCAGATTTTTAACATAGCCCTTGAATGAGGGATCCCAAAAGTGAACAATGGTTTTCTGATGTTGCCCGTATAAGTAGAAATGGATAATATCCTCCCTTGATCACACACCTCCTATCGCAACCCAATATGCAGTTTGTGTTACCTGTATGAAGAGAATACGCTCTACCTTGTGTCAGCACAACTACCAAGTCTTTTTCAGGAGGGTTCCTACTTTGCCAATCACTTCACCGTCTGTACTGGTGGATAGCATTGTTACACTGTAGGTACAAAATACTGCCTGTTGAACTAGACAAGGTTTTTGCTTATCCAGCCTTCCATTTTATGAAGGATAGCATCAAAAAATTGGCACCCCCGGATTTGAAAACTCTCCATTTATTGTATTATGCACTCCTGCTAATTTAGTGTAATCCACTGACTTGTTGAATATGCACTGTATGCCATCATCCAGGTTGTTCATGGAGAAATTGAACAATGTGGTCTCAAATATCAGCCTGCACATTTCCTTCTCACAAGCTGCAAGCCAGATGCCAACCCTTGATTCCAGCATTCCAGCCAGTTTTCAACCCAGTCCATTGTTTGAGATCATGCTTCAAGCCTGTGCTTCCTCAGCTTCCAAATAGTAATGAGGTAGGAGAGGATGTCAGCAGCTTTATTAGTGTTATCCCTCACTCTTCCCTCATTCACATAGTCAGTCACTTCATCACAAAAGTGGATTCCACATTGATGTGCTCCTTGATCTCCCAAGGGACAGAGATGAGGTGAAATAAGCTGTTGTTCCATGAATCCTCCTTCTAATTTCTTGAGTTGGGCATGTTACCCATCTTACCATGAGTAAGGATTTTCCCTGATCGCCATGATTTTTCATGTGCAGTACAGAGCAGCCTTTCCATCACTTTGGCTAGCAGCCATAGACAAATCTCATCTAGATTCCATCCATTTGAATGTATTCATGATTCCTAAGTATTGTTTCTCTTCCAGTATTTGCTACCCATTTCTTTCCATGCAAGGAGGCCATTGAATACTTCAGGCTTTTATGTACTCTCCCTCACTTATGGTCTCTTCCGTTCAAGAAAAACCCAATGTTTTCTTTGAATTTTTGCATATGTGTTGAAACACACCTTACCATTAAAGTTACTTGCTGGTCACAGACAGGCTTTGTTGTTTTCTTATTTCATCCTAAAGTGCCCTAGCAGTACTTTTATCTTCCTGCTTTGTCTGTCCTTGATTTTGGTTCTTGTCTATTCCCTTTTTAGTATTTTATTCCAGTGAGATGCTCCCAAGAATCCATTAAGACTTCTAAAAATCCAGGTCTTTCTGCACATTGAGATGGTTTGTTCTGAGGCTTGCTCAGAAAAACCTGCATTTTCCTCCTTTTTAATCAGCTGAAAGTCATGTGTTGTCCACTAGACTGTCTCTGATTTTACTTCTCCCTTATGTTTACTTCCCAGGTGATCTTGGTAGCAGTTTCTTGAATAGACTGGTGTCAGCTTTCTTAAAGTCCAAAATCTTAACTCTGCAGTTTACCTTATGCCTATCGTTAACATATATAAAAAAGTAAATAATTCATGTCCGCATTTGCAAAGTTGTCTGTTAACTAGGGCTTTAGAAATTTCCTTTAATGGTGTCATAATGAATATAGTACAAAAAGCAGCCTTTTCACTTTGAAATGTAAAGATACACATTTACAAATGATGGTATTAAAACGGCTTCTCTGACTGAAAGGTAACTCTTAATTCAAATTAAAATTGAATATGATAGCAGGTCTCCTGTGAATTTTATTCAAGCTTTTAAGATATGTTTCCCATAAAAGAACTGTTGATGCGGTTCTTTGACATAATATAAAGCTTGTGTTTTATTTCTCATACTCAGTAAAAATCTCATCTTGCAGATCACTGCCATAAATATCAATTTAGATTTGTACTGTAGTAGAACGCATTGTTATAGGGAGTATTTAAAAGTGTGTAGAAATGACCTATCTCTGTTTCACACTTATTTTCATATATTCATACCATGACATTTCATGCTTACCATGAGTGGTAGCTGAATCACTTGAAAACTTCAGAGCTTGTTCTAGAAGAAACTTAACATACTGAAATAGTATTCATGTATTATATCAGAATGAGATAAGTAAATTATGGTATCTGAACAAAGTCAGATTCACAAATTCTGGCGAAAAAGCCTCTTGCCTAACTGTATACTCCAGAGAATTTATACAGTCATAGAGACCTCACACTGAATGCATTGTAGAAGAGATTGCTTAAAAAGAAACAATTTAACAAGATCCATTAGAAGTCTAAAGGAGCAGTCAGGTGGTTTACCAGGGGTAGGTACCTCAGCACCACTCTTTCACTCCCGTTTCTTGAAAAGACAAGGGGAAAAAATATGACCAAAAAAAGTTGTAGACTGAGATAAGGACGGGGACATCTTCACAGATTCACAGAATCATTCAGGTTTGAAAAGACCTCTAAGATCATCTAGCCCAACCTTTAACCTAGTACTGACAAGTCCAGGGATAGTGACACAACCACTTACTTCCCTGGCAGCCTATTCCAATGCCACACAACCCTTTCAGTAAAGAGACTTCTCCCAGTATCCAACCGAAACCTCCACTGGTGCAAATTGAGGCCATTTCCCCTTGTCTTATCACTTGGTGTTTGGGAGAAGAGACTGCTCACTCACCAAATACTGTCACAGACAACACAGACTCAGTGTAAGGGAGATTAATGTAATTTACTGCTTACTGCTATCAGACCAGACCAGTGAGAACTGAAAACAAACTAAAAACACCTTCCCCCCATCCACTGTCCCTTGCCTCCTTCCCCTGAGCAGTGCAGGGGAACGGGGAATGGGGGCTGCGGTCAGTCCCTGATGCTTCGTCTCCACCGCTCCTTCACGGTCACTCTCTGCCCCTGCTCCCCGTGGGGTCCCTCCCACGGGATGCCGTCCTTCCCGAACTGAGCCTGCGGGGGCTGCCCACAGGCTGCAGCTCTTCCAGAACTGCTCCCACACGGCTCCATACCATGGGGTCCAACCCCCAGGAGCAAACTGCTCCAGCACAGGTCCCCCACGGGTGGGCGGCAGCTCCCCCCAGACCCCCTGCTCCTGCGTGGGCTCCTCTCCACGGGCTGCAGCTCCGGCCCGGGGCCTGCTCCTGCGGGGGCTCTCCATGGGCCGCAGCCTCCTCCAGGCCACATCCACCTGCTCCACCGGGGGCTCCTCCACGGGCTGCAGCGTGGAGATCTGCTCCATGTGGGACCCATGGGCTGCAGGGGGACAGCCTGCTCCACCAGGGGCCTCTCCACGGGCCGCAGGGGAACTTGTGCTGCGTGCCTGGAGCACCTCCTGCCCTCCTGCTGCACTCACCTTGGGGGCTGCAGGGCTGCTTCTCTCTCAGCTCTCACCCCTCTCTCCCAGCTGCTGTAGCACAGCAGATTTCCCCTTTCTTCAATCTGCTCTCCCAGAGGCCCAACCAACGTCACCCGTGGCTCGGCTCTGGCCAGCAGTGGGTCCCTTTTGGAGCTGTCTGGAGCTGGCTCTGATCTGACCTGGGGCAGCTGCTGGGCTCTGCTCACAGAGGCCACCCTTGCAGCCCCTTGCCAAAATCTTGCCATGTAAACCCAAAACAAATAGCAGCTTAGGATAACTGCCTGCAAAATATAATACTCATTTAAAATAATTACTGTTGCTATTCCGCATGTGCTTGAAAATTAGAAGTTTTGTTGAAAAACTCTGTAACCTTTTGTTATAGCTTTTTTTTATTTTATAGAGAATACTTGTGGAGTTAAAATTAATGGTAAACTAATAACGGAAAACAGTGCAAAAGCAATCTAGTAAGACAAGCAAGTATGAACCAGGGTCAGGAAACATGAAGTGTATCTTGTCTCATTAAATGTAATTGCAATAATCTCACTGACTTCAGGAAAACAGCATTTTATCCTTTAGTTCTTGTTTTTTTTCAGCTTTGTTTCTGACCTGCTCACATTTTCAGCAAGTCACTGGCTGAACCTATACCTTGTCCCACCATTGCTTATAAACCTTGTGGCTTACATTGTAACTTCTTGATATCTTCCTAATATTGCAGTCAGTTTCATGATGGTAGCACAGATTCAGTGGTGGTTTTTACCTTACGAATGACAGCAGCAGAGACAACATGGTTAGTGGAGGGCGTACAAGGCCACCTGGAACTCTGAGACTGTTAGGTCATGCTCGAGCTTATACACCTGGTAAGGTGAATACACCTACCCAGTACTAAGTTATACATACAACTGCAGTGTTTTTACTGTATATAGAATAGCGGGGCTGTGGGTTGTGGTTATTTTTCAAGGTGCAGCTGTAATATAACGATAGCTGTAGCTTCTTGTCCATTCATCAGCAGACTACATTTTCCTTTTCAAACTCTAGATCTTTAAAGGGATTGAGAGCATTAGTACTTAACTTTTTATCTACTTCATCCCCATAATTCTAATCATGGTACATAGAGTAGTATGGGTGTAATTACTGCAAAGCATGTAATTGAAATTATTCTGAACTTATTATGTTTTTGCTGTTGATGTCAGGATGAACATAAAGCTGTTTTCTTAAAATAATTTTGCGTTATATAATTTTTGTATCAACTGTGCAGAGCATATAATTATTGACATTTATTAAATGCATCCCACATCACAAATATATGACTAATAGGCTCTAGCAGAAATTGATGAGTAATTCCAAACTGTATTTATTATTACCCTGTAATTGAGCAATTTGAGTACTTAACTAGAATTTTTAAAATATGGGAAGTATTTTACATATACCAATGGTGCTGCATAAAAGATGTGCTGTGCCAAATAATGGAATGGAACCCACAGTGCTGTGCTCCAGTGGAAAACACAGCCCTTTGTCATTGCAGTGTAATAGTGCAGTACTTCAGTTAACCTTATTAATTCCCATAGCATTGGCACTGTGTATATGAGAATATATTTGTACTCTGTATATGAAAAGTTTGTTCTTTTCTGAGAACAGGCTGCAGTTTTCCAGATTTCTTATTTTTTTTCAGGATATGTAACGAGCTGAGGTCATTCACCTCTTCTATCCTTCCTTTTAGTTATTTATATTCTCCAGGTAATAACGTATCCTGGGGGCCTCTACAACTTCAAACCCCAGTCAGATTACAGGGAACAATATGGAAGCATATAGTTTTATCAGAAGGCATATCAAACTGGAGTCTGTTCCTGCCTTGATACACTATGGTCAGTGAAGAAATAGTCACATTGTCCTGAGTTATTACTTTGCCAGTATTTATCAAGGTGACTGTTATAACTTCCTATTTTAATTTAAGCCGTAAAGTCTTATAAAAATCTAAATATGTCAGTGAACAGGTCTTATTCAGGTTTGAACAGGTTTTATTCAGATAAATTAAATGTAGAAGTGGTTTCTTTGCTAAGACTACATCCTTTTAAAACTGGTAGATGGCAGTAGAGTATCTATTTTGATATTTTCTATAGATTTACGGAGAGTTTGTTAGCTTTTTGTTCAAGAATAAAACTGTTTTTATCTGTTCCGTAGTCTTGGAAAAAAATAAAATAAAAAAACAGAACAAGTAGATATCTGACTGGCAAATCCTTTCTGCTTTGTACTCCTAGAGCTGTTAACGTATTAAGTTCAGAAATGATGTATCCTAGATTTTTTTTTTTTTTCTAATTTATTGACATGGAATTTCACACTCCCTGCCCATGGCAGGGGGGTTGGAACTAGATGATCTTCAAGATCTCTTCTGACTTGAACCATTTTATGATTCCATTCTAATATGTTTTAGGCTTTAACTCATTTGTCTTTTGCAAATTATAAAACCACATGTAAAATTTGACTTTGTTGTATATTTTTTGAGTGAATTGCTTATGAAATAAATACAAGACTTAGATATAAGCCTGTTTTTTATTATTTATTGAATTTGTGGTAGCAGTTTTTGCAGTAGCTGTGAATTACTGAAGCCAAGACTTTTTCTTCATGTCGTGCATGAGTATAGAGCCGAAACAGGTTTAGTGTTGTAGGAATTCTGTTTTCCTGGAATTCTATTTTTATCAAGCTTCAAAGAAGGAAATGTTAAAATCTTGACATCACCTCATTTTTATTTTTCAGTCACATTTTTATTATTTGTTTTCAACTCTGACATGACTTTCTAGTCATTTCATATGAAGCTACATGGGGATCATTCATTATCTTTATTGTTTTCCATTTTGTTCATTCTCTCTCTTAATTTCTCTAAATGTGTTTTCTTTTACTATAATGCAGTGGTCAATATTAGAACAGCCTATATCCAGAGAAACCCATAAAGTGTGAAATAGATGTAAAAGCTGAGCTGGTCAATTAGTTTTAATAACTGGGTCAATAAATATTGACATTTTAATCTTGAGTACTCCACCTTTACTAATATATGCAATTTACATTTTCCCATGCTGACAATGCAAGGAAGCATACAGTGTATGAATTTTCCACTAAGAAGGCCAAAAGTATTAGGTAGTAGTTTCTGTGCACTGTCCATAGTTATTAGATACTCTGTTCACAAATAAATTACTGTATTGAATTTTTAAATATAAATTGTTTTATGATTAGTTTACCTTACTTAAAACAGGCAGTTTCTGCAAAGATTAATTTTTCTGAATAATCTTCTCACCTTTCTTTAAGCAGACCATTATTTGTGATTGCATTTATTTTTTGGTTGTATTTATTTCCATCCCTCTCATATTTTCAGTCATGGTATTGCTCTCCTGCTTTATGGTAGATTTTTCCCCCCTTAATCATTTATTCAAAACATTTAGATTGTATTTGGACTGCACTAGAACAACATGCAAGAGCTTTTAATGCACAATATATTAAAAGAATATGTTGAGATAACACAGGCAAGCATTGAAAGGTATTGTAAAAGTATTGTGATTTTGAGTACCCTGTTTTATACAAATATGATTAGATTTTCAGATTGCTTAGTATTGTAAGTACACGTGTAACTGCTTGGTACCTTTACAAAACAGAGTGCAAAGGATATGAATCAACAGACCTAGATGTCTATATCTGGGTCTGGTCACTTTGTGGTCATGGAAGTATCATTTTTAAGGTATGATTAATCTTGTTGTAGAGTAGGTATCTGAAGTTGATTATAAAGTGAGCTGAGATAACTGCCTCACTTATTATAATACAGTTAGAGGAGCTGAGTTCTGCTTGAGGTTTGAAGCTAGGTTTCCAGGAAATAAAAACCTTCATTCTAATTTCTACCACATAGTCCCATCTATCTGAGGTACTTATGTAAGGAACTTAGTCTTTCTATGCACTAGGAAGGACTTTTGAAGGACAGTTTAGCCCACTTAAGATCTCTCTGTTCGTTATGTAGGGAGACAAAGGTGGTAATCTTTGTAATTTAGATGCTTTTAGTAAGTTCCTAAAGGTAGGCGGGGTGAATTTGAATTTGCACTTGTCTGCTCTAAGTTCAATTTAAATGTCTATACACAACCTAAAAATTATTTCTTATCTTTAAGTACAGATTCCTAATCACATTCCCTTTTTCAACTGAGTCAAGGTCTCACACTAGATACTCATCCAGTTTGTGCACTCATTCCTGTTCTGCCACGTCATAGACCCATTTTTGTTTTTCATATGACTCCCACATGAAAGGCAAAACTTACTTGTTTTGCCTTGAGATGGAAACAGTTCCTGTGGAGGGACTGCACACATACCATGTAACCTGGAAGGCTTTTGTGGTATACCTTGTAATACTAATACAGAACTAGATTTCACTCCTAGTTTTTGTCAGTTCATTCCCAATCTTAACACGTTGTTTGTACCAATCTGAGTATTTGACCCTCTTGTTTGTATAGGACCTAAACTGAAAAGAGAAAGATCCAGTTTGGATATTAGAGGAAACTTTTTTTATCATTAGAACAGTAAAGCAGTGGAACAGGTCTTCTGGAGAGATTGTGCAGTCTCTGTAGTGGGTATTTTTCAATATCAGACTGGATAAAGCAGTGAGCATCCTGTTCCGATCCCAGAGCTCACCCTGCTTCAAGCAGGAGGTTAGACTATAGACCTTTCGAGGTCCTTTCCAAACTGATTTATTCTATGACACTATAAAAACTGATTTATTCTATGACACTATAAAAACTCAATTTCTCTTTTCATTTGCATAACATTCAGAAAGAGACTGATTTGAAAGCACCGAGGAAACCTTTTCAGAGGCTTTGGTTTCATGGATGCAAAAAGGTGGCACACTAAACAATGTCCATCATACTTAGTCCCTTACCAAAAGTTTGGAGTGTTGGAGCATTTCAATGATGAGGTCAACCTGAGTAGTTTGACATCCATAAAACATTTTCCTTTACCTCTTGAAGGTGAAAGACTGTTCTAAGCTACATTTTTCAGAAAGTGTTCAGGCTGAAAGAGCCACCCATACAAGGTTGCAGCCCAGCCCATTATTTTTTAAAAATGACAGTCAACTGAAAACAGTAAGCTATCGTGGCAACTTTAACAGTAAGTTATGGTACCATCATACCTGTTACACTTGAGAGAAGAAATAGGAAGGAATGGAAAAAGTTTAGTTAGAGTTTTGTAGCTTAATTAAAAGCTTTTTTTTTTTTTTTTTCAAACTTATTGTAAAAATTGGTTTGTATATTTTACAGGTAGATTTGTGTATATTTGTAGTTTATATATATATATATCTTTTGTTTTATGTCTTGTAAGACATTTAACATAAGAATCAATTATAGTAAATGTTATAAAAGAATAACAGTTCAGTTTACTGTCATCTTGTAGTGCTTCATACTCCCTATCAAGGCTGATAAACAAAAAGCTGCTGTTTGCTTCAGCTAAAGAAAATGAAAACAATTTATCAGAAAAAACAAAAGCAAACATTTGCATATCTTTCAAGGATAGAAAATAAGTCCAAACTTAGCAGAAACAACTTTACGTCAAATGCCTGATTCTGGTTAACAGTTCTTCTGAAAGATTAATGATTTTTTTGTTATCAAGTTTTATAAGCTAAGCAAAAAAGAAAAAAGCAAAAAAGAAGCAAAAAAAAAAAGCAAAAAAGCAAAAAAAGCAAAAAAGCAAAAAAGAATCGAATTAATAAATCTTTCTCTAAAATTTCTTGCAAATAATGTTCTGTGAAAATTAACTAAAATTTTATCTAAAATAGCTAAGATACCATTTTTATATGTTGCTTAAGGGGCACTATCATTGTAGAATTTTTACTGCAGTATTATTTCTACATAAATATATATAAATAATATATATAATATATATAATAAATATAATTTTATAAATATTATACAAATATAAATTTTATAAATATAAATATAAAATTATTAAATATATATAATATAAATAATATATATAATATATATAATTTAATATATTAAATATAAAAATAAATATATTTTATAAATATAAATATTATAAATATTATAAATAATATATATATATATGTATATGTATATGTATATGATCAGTTTGTGTGGAGTTACCAGGGTTGCTAACAAGAAAAGGCAGTTGAATCTGATGAGCTGGGTGCTTCTCTTCTTCCTGAGAGTTTTGCAATTATTCTTTTAATTGCTGTCTTTCTTCTTTCTTTAAGTGAATAAATATGCATATAAGTAATTTGGGCTAAGTAAAAAAGAGATCCATGGGAGAATTCTCTTGGTGTTTTGATGCCTGATAAGTACTGTGTGTTTAGTAACACACACTGTTGTTTTATTGACTTTTTAAAAAAATATTTTTTATTTAGATTTTGTGGAAGAGAGGGTTTTAATGAATTATACACCTCATTAGTTTTTAAATTATAGTTGAACACAGACAATGAAAATGGTAAGAAAAGTATGGAAGGCTTTTGGATTTTTGACTTACTATGAGTGAGGCTCAAGTAAGTATTTGAATATTGGTATTGCTTGTGTTTCAAATAAATCATGATTAGTAATTAAGTATGCAGAAAAGCGTGGTCCATAGATAAATTAAGAGTATTTGCTGTTTGCATTCGTGTACATTTTTGTTTATCCTTCTTCAAGATTTGCTTTTGTATTCCCATCCCTCAGGTCATTTCACAGCTTCGGATCCTGAGCAGGTCAGTAAGTGCTGGCTGCAAATTTGACAGAGAAATATGGTCAGCTGAACTTTCCCCTGTTCTCAACCTATGGAAGAAACTGAATCAGGTAGGAAAGTAGCTTATTTGAAAAGACAACTATTTTTTCCCCCAGCAACTACATTAAAAGTAAGGTTTAAGAAATTATCTTGAGTATTGAAACATAGGGAGTTAAAAGGTAAATGAAATGCATTTGAGATGGGAAGTATAATGTTACGTGTATGTAATTATAAAGTCTACATGTGGCCTATCACTTTCTCCTTCATATGGAAGTGAACCCACACGCACAAGACATAACTAGCATCTTGTATGTGTTTACAAAAAGAACAGTAATATATTAGCTTTGAACTTAGTCTTTTCATTTCTCTGATATTCACAAAGCAATGTTTAATGATTTTAAACATTAAAGTATTTCTTCTATGATTTTGAAATATGTACATTAGCTTTAGATCAATGATTCATTGTGACCAGAGACATCATGACCTAAAAACATCTTTTACCTAAAGCATTAGAATGAGAAAAAAACATTTCCCTTCCTCAAATAACTGCATACAAAAAAGTGACACAAAAAAGTTACACATTAAAATTCACAATTACATTTTGAAATTGCTCATTACATCCTTCTTTAGTACATGCTAAGTGTATGATAAATCAACTTTTTGTTAAAATAATCTCTTGCTACTAAATACCTTCGTGATGAATCTGCCGCCTCTGAAATGGGCTGTTGTTAACCAGGTCTGTCATCCTATAAGGAAAAGGAATATATTTCAATGTGACACTTTCCATTATACCTTAGTAACTACACATTTAATTCTGCAATCCTTCCGTACAAGAGCTCTGATGAAACAGTTTCATATATGTATACACAAACAATCAGAAAATTAGAGATTTTTGATTGTAGTGTTTGGAAGATTGATAAATGAGACTAGTTTTAAACTGTACAACATAAATACTCATTAACAGCACCCATTGCTAACAATTAGTTCCTTGGTGTTACTAGTCATTAGCACTACATATTCAAAGCACTTATACTTTAAAACTTGTGTCATAAATTAGCTGTGACCATACAGTACCAGGAAGCTGAAGCCACATATTTGGTGCTGATTGCTATGGTCCTTGATGGTCTTAGTCACCCACATGGGGGTAATCGAGCCTTAATGTTCCTTGACAAGGGAAGCTGGACTTGAACCACGTCTTGCCCATTGGCCTCAAATCTGCGATCTCCTTTTGTAAGAGTTTTCAGTCACAGGACAGCTCTTAGCCTTTTTACCCTTGTTCCTGGACTACAGTACAGACTGCACAGTGCTGTGATGAGCTGTAGGTGGTACCTTACTTTATCACTTAGATGTTTAATTTTCTTGCTTAACTGCATCTTCTTGTCTTAAAGCAAAAGTAGTCTTGTCAGATCTTAACATTGCCCTTCCCCAGTGACTAGTAGGTAACCATCAGCTACTTGTTCATACGTCTCAGACCACTCTTCTTAACCTGTGTGCAATACTTTCATAGCCTTTACTGTTATCCCATGCTTCAACTTCACATCATATCAGGAGACCTGGTAGTGAATTCCACGTCAAACAGCAAGCTCTCTTAACAGGTTGATACCAAGCCTAGAAGGCCAGTACTGGGGCCTCACAGAGTTAACATAAGGCCTAGTTAGTGTGGCCTGTTCCTAGCAACAGCAAGTTTATTTGTGCAGGACTACAGGGTACAAAATGTTATATATTGTTTGCAATCTTATTATATTCTGTTTGAGTTCAGAAAAAAAGCTAAATATTGATTAAACCTTGTGCCTATTGTGCAGTACTTCTATGGATGCAGGAAACCTTTGCTTTAGCTGGAGAACCATTCTGTTCACTAAAGATTAGCTTCAGCCTTACTGATTTATACAGTCTGGATGATCTCTTATCACTGACCATCCTTCCATTCTTCAGTTTTCCCATATGAGTTACCGTATAGATTGTCTAGTTCACAGAACTGAGCAGCTAGTTTCTTTCTGACGTTTGGGTTTATTGATGTTCTGTTCTTGCCACACTGTACCTGAGAACTTTTAAGAGATGCAAAATGCTCTCTGTGATCTGTGCTGTAATAAGGGTTCAGTTTAGCTACCTAAAAATGAGGCTTCCAGTACTATTTCAGAAACCATCAAATATTCATGGCCTGGCAGGTATAAAACAGAAGCAGCAGGAGACCTGTGATCTGCTGGAGTAGCATCTAGAGGCAGAGTGAGACATCTCAGATGTCACTAGATGCCTGCCTGAATCAAGCCTGTAGTGCCTATCTGTCCTTCTGTGTCATTTTAAATAGAAGAAGAAGTATCACCATATGCATCTAGAAAGGAATCTATATTTGACCTACATTTTTACTGTTCATAATATTTTGGGGAAAAAAAAAAGACTCCTGTGTTATCTGGAACTTTTTTCTTTTTATAACATTTTTATGCTGTTAGCAGTTTCTCTTTTTTTTTATCATTTGTAGATCTCATTTAGAATAGGATGGCCTCTGACCTGATGAAGGATTTCTGGAGAGAACATCTGACGAAATTTCAAAAATATAAATAAATGTGCTCTTCATCAAAAGTTGCTTTCATAGGCTGTTTACTTTAAGCTTTGAAAAGGCTGGACATGTATAAAAATTCTACATATATTCCATACAGATTTATATTCTAATTCTTTATTCATTGCTCAATGAAGGCATCATGGGTTTTTTTTTCAGAACTTTTAAATGAAGACCTAGAAATCAAAATAAAATAGTTGAATTGCTACTCAAGTTAACATCCACACATTACTTATTTATGCATGAATAGGTACAGAATATGAGCTAAAATGATCTCCCAATTACAAAGAAGTAAAATCACAAATAACTTTTTATTCCTGAAACCTATAAATTTATTTTTTTTATTCTCATTTCTGGAAGCATATCATTTATGTGTAGCTGCAGACTATTATCCTTTTTCTTTTATCTCTTGGATACAGATAATATTAAAGTAGAAGCAGATGGGATAGATGCTGAAAAGACCTTCTATTCCATTTACAAAAAGCAAATGTTAGTCTTCTACCTGTCAAATGTAATTATTACCAGCGGTAGTTGGGAATAATGATTAACTATCTGTTTCAAACTGTCTGAAACACAGGAAGTGTCCAGTATAGATCTGAATTGATTCTAGCTAATGTATTTATAAATTCAAAGCTGTTTTTAAAATCAGCCACTTTTTATTCCAAAGGGCAAAAGAGCCACAGAAACTTGTTAAAATTAATATGTAGACAAAGATTAAGTATGTTTTAAACATTTTTATTCCAGAGCTGAGAATATAAATCAAGGATTAATTCAAAAAGGATTTTCTTACAAATGCCTTGAAAATAGTTATGCAGCACTTAAGTGCTGATGATTCTGAAGCATAACAAAAATGTCCCCATCACATAGGTTTGACCTATAGAATTTATACTGAAATAATTTATCATAGTCTTCAAGTGTGGACATATGTTTGTCTGTCCACTCTTAATACCATATAGTGATCACTTCTGTATTTTGTGACACAATGGCCAAGTTTAGGTGGTACCATGAACAGTAGTTGACTGCATATTTCTCTAACCTGAATATCAGTGCTTCATCCTATAAAAATTGGCATAGAATATATAAGAAAGACATACTGAAAGAATGCCTGTGACAGAATGATAGAATTTATGCAGTCAGTGAATTTGAGAAATCAATCATAAAACGTGCATTATACCTGATACTGGCTAATGCAGTGGTTTTACACTGATGGCTAGCTAAGCTCCACCACGCTGCTTTCTCACTCCCCCTCCTGAACAGTCCAGGGGAAGAAAATATGACTGAAAAATAAACCCTCATGGGTTGAGATAAGGACAGGGAAATCACTCAGCACGTGCTGTCATGGACAAAACAGACTCAATGTAAGGGAGATTAATGTAATTTGTTGCTTACTGCTGACAGACTATGGCAGTGAGAACTAAAAGCAAACTAAAAATATCTTCCCCCCATTCACCCACCTTCTTCCACCTCCTTCCCCTGAGCACCCCAGGGGAACAGGGAATGGGGGCTGCGGTCAGTCCCTGACGCTTCGTCTCCACCGCTCCTTCATGGTCACTCTCTGCCCCTGCTCCACGTGGGGTCCCTCCCACGGGATGCCATCCTTCCCAAACTGAGCCCGCGGGGACTGCTTCAAGAACTGCTCCCACATGGCTCTGTACCACGGGGTCCATCCCCCAGGAGCAAACTGCTCCAGCACGGGTCCCCCACGGGCAGCAGCTCCCCCCAGGATTACAACCCTGCTTCAGGAAAGTAGACTTTGGCCAGTTCAGTGATCTACTTGGAAGAATCCCATGGGACACTGTTCTGGAGAGTAGTCCTGCAAAGCTGATTGCTTTTCAAGGTTCACCTCCTCCAAGCTCAGTGGTCAATCTCAACAAGCAGAAAATCAAGCAGTGGCAGCAGGAGGCCTCCATGGATGAGCAAGGAATTCTTGGCAAAACTCAAGCATTAATAAAAGTGTAGAAGAGGTGGAAGCAGGGTGTGGTGGTACAATTGGCATGGGAGGAATAGCTGACATAGAGATGCTGTCTGAACATGCAGGGATGAGGCTAGGGAAACCAAAGCATATCCTGAGTTGAATCTGTTGAGGGATTTAAAGAGCTGTACTAGGTATGGCTTAACTTTAAGTTAACTTTACAGCCTGTAACTTAGCAGTAGTTATGGTGCTGTCAGCCCACCACAAGACCAACAAGAAAAGTTTTACAGGTATATTAGCAATAAAATGAAGATTAGGGAAAGTATTGGCCCACTACTTGAGTGGGAATGAGGGTCTGGCCACAAAGGACAAGGAAAAGGCTGAAGTACTGTGTGTCTTCTTTGCCTCTGTTTACTGGTAAGTTCAGCCTACAGCAATCCCAGGTGCCCAAAAGTGACGGGAAAGTACAGAGCAAGGAGGCCTTACCCTTTGTGGAGGAGGGTTGGGTTAGAGAATGTTCAGACCAACTGCATTTAAACAAGTCCACAGACCCTGATGAGATGCACCCGTGAGTGCTGAGGGAGCTGGCTGCCTCCACTGTGAGACCACTCTTGGTTTTCTTTGAAAGATCAAGCTGATTATCTGAGGTTTCTGAAGACTGAAAGAAAGCAAATTTTACTCCTGTGAAGGAATGGGCAGAAAGGAGAATCTGGAGAACAATAGGCCAGTTAGTCTTACCTTGATCCCTAGGAAGGTGTTTGAGCAAATAACCCTGGAAACCATTTCCAAGGGTTTCCTGGGGCCATGAAGGTGATTAAGGATCTGTGATAGGAGCAGCAGATGAGAACCTGGACTGTTCAGCCTTGGGGATGAAAAGGTTTAGGGAGATCTTATCAGTTTGTGTATCTGCTATTGGGAAGGAGCAAAGAGGACAGAGCCAGACTCTTCTGAGTGATGCCCACTGACAGCAAGAGGCAATAGGAACAAACTGAAATAGAGGAAGTGCCATTTAAACACAAGACAAAACTTTCGTACTGTGAGGATGATCAAACACTGGAACAAGCTTCCCAGAGAGCCTGTGGAGTCTCCATCCTTGGAGATACTCAAAACCTGACTGGACATGGTTTTGGGCAGCCTGCTGTAGCTGACCCTGCTTTGAGCAGGGGGTTGGACTAGATAATCTCCAGAGGTTTCTTCAACCTCAAATATTTTGTGATTCTGTGAATAGCAATCCTTCCTGCTCAGTTTTCAGAGCTATCTCACACAAACTGAGCAAAAATGGCAAATATGCTTTGAAAATTTTAGATATTTTGGAATAGGAAATCATTTTTATATATTAATACAGCAATGAGATCTTAAATGCTTTAACTTTTTCAAAAATATTTCTGGAAATTTGAAAGGCTGTTTTTCCTGTTAGTGCCATGCATTTCACAAAGACCTGTTAAATGTAGCTGCCAATTATTCAGACAGTCTGCAACTGCTGAGATGGGGAGTTTATTATTTTTAGTCCATCCATAGCAACAGAATCATTGAAGTTGCCTCTCTTTCATAATGGTTTATTAATCTATCCAGGATGAAGACTCTGGAAATAATTTTTCATTGATTTTTACTTCAAATTAAATAGATTCTTATAATCATGTTCAAATCAATACATTGATGTGTTCAAAGTTACACAAGTTAACTTTCCCTTTCTGTTTAGCTGTTTGGGACTAATGCAGAATCTCTTGACGTTTTCATTTATGTTAGCTTCATTTGAAAATACACTTTTTTATTCTTGCTTTTGGAGAATACCCTGGTAATAAATACAGTCCTAAAACTGCTTCTGCAGTGCCTTTCAGCATGATTTAATAACAGTTTAACACTAATCAAATTAATTATACTTTCATGAACCTGCCATTAAGTTAAAAACAAACAAACAAAAACAAACAAGAAAAACCCACAAAATACTCAGATGCTCAGTATAAGCTTGCATTCAAGATTATTTACTTAAGAAAATGAAGGCATCACTAAATAACTTGTCAAACAGTTGCTACACAAAATTTAAAACAAATCTTCCTTGATGTTGAAGGATCATAGAATCATAGAATGGTTTGGGTTGGAAGACACCTTGCAGATCATCCAGTTCCAATCCCCCTGCCATGGACAGGACATGTCCCAGGGATCAAGTTGCCCGAAGCCCCATCCAGCCTGGCCTTGAACACCTCCAGGGATGGGGCATCCACAGCTTCTCTGGGCAACCTGTGCCAGGGCCTCACCACGCTCCGAGTGAAGAACTTCCTCCTAACATCTAATCTAAATCTCCCCTCTTTTAGTTTAAAAACATTCACCCTTGTCCTATCATTACCTGACTGACCAAAAAGTCACTCTCCATCCTTATTATAAGCCCCCTTTAAGTACTGAAAAGCTGTAGTGAGTTCTCCCCGGAGCCTTCTCTTTTCCAGGCTGAACATCCCTCATTGGGTTCATATGGGCCCACTTTTCTAGTTTGTTCAGGCCCTTTTGGATGCCTTGTGTTGTATCAACTGCACCACTCAGTGCAGACTGCTTGGTGTCATCTGCAAACTTGCTGAGGGTGCCCTCGATCCCATTGTCTATGTCACTGATAAAGACATTGAACAGTACTGGTCCCAAAACTGGTAGGGTGATGCCCCACTACAGCCTGTTGGCCAGCCCACGGCCATCAGAGTAGTTCAACCACCCTGTGTTCTGGTGTCTGTTCTCTTCCCACACAGCCTTCTGCCATGACAGTGTAGACCAGGCCCCCGTATAAGCACTTAATTGTCACGTAACTGGATGTGCATCACTGTCCAGCGTAATGCAGGCATCATATTTTAGTTTTCAGGGAAGCACAAACTTTCCGGACTGCAACTGGGGCTGTGTAAGTGTTCCGTCATGTCCAAATGGCTGTCTGTCACGACCAGAGAGAGACAGGAGAAAGGGCTGTAATTTGTTTGCAAGGTGGATGCATTTTCTGCCTTGTTTCAGGGAAATTTTTTTCTGCCTTCATGAAAGTTAAAAGGCCCACTCATGCTAAAAATTTTGAAACTGCTTCAAAATGATATTTGCTGAGTAGAAGATCATAAGCAGTCATGATTGCCAAAATCATCATCTGTTCTGCCTTATCATTTGTTGTGTTTGTAAATTGAAGGTTGATCAATTATTTTCATAAAGTTGCATAATGCTGCAAGACAATTGCAAAAGAAGTTTGCAAGATCAGCGGCTTGCTGCTGTTTTACCTAAAAGATTAGAACCTCAGCTTTAACAAAAAAAAATTTTTTCACCAAAGAAAATCAGTAAAATGGGAATATAGGGTCATTTTCTTTTGGTATTTTCAGCAAAGGAAGGAAGAGGCAGAATAGGTGTATCAAAAGACCAGTGGCATATTCGAAAAACAAACAACAACAAAACTGAATTTTAGAATCAAACACAGAACTAATCAAATGCAGAAAATATATTTTCATTATATTTGTTGCATTTCTGAAGGGGCAGTTTTCAGAACATACTGGAGTTTGAAACAGCTGAGTTTATGAAGGTAATGAAGAAAAGCTTAGAGCAGCTTAGGTGAGACTGTATGAAAACTAAAATTGTACAGACAGTAGCTAGTACAGAAGTCAAAAAGGGAAAATGATCAAAGTCTCAAGATGCATCTAATTTAATATTGGTAACATAATACAGTTTTTAATGTTAAAGATTAGAACCTATCTTCAAGTTTCTTATGATTAGGAAGAACAGTCTACTTCAGAAGTTCTTCATCTTAATTTTCAGGCAGGTCATGAGAATATTTTTAAAGCTGATGTGAGTTATATACATAATGGATTTTAAGGGAATGTAATAGAATATTAAATGTGTAAGCTGATATTGGTATTCATGTTTAATTTTGCTATAAAAATGACAGATTGGTTGTTTTAACAAATTCCCAGGAGAAATCATTAAAAAGAGTTATGAAATGAATATGCAGTTCATAGGAGACTTATGTGAAGGGCAGTGTTGAGGAACTTATAGGACTCCTCCTTTAGTAAGCTTTTCATGAATGAAGACAGTCTATGTGAAAGACTGAGCAAAGCATGCAAGTTGCAATGTCTTTTTTTCTGTCTTTTTTATGCAATTAAATACTCCAACAAGAAGTGATCAAGTAGATTGTGCCACAGAACCAAGAAGCAATTGATATCAAATATGATCTGGATCCCAGATGAGTTAATTACATTTTTATATACTCAAACTGTGGTCTCAGAAAATACTGAAGTGAAATTGGTACTTTGATTTCAGGATGCATACAAAGATAAAATTCAAAACATGACTTTTATAAATACGGTGTATGTATTTTACACTTTGAACAGTAAGTAAGTTTGTTGTATACCTTTTTCATAGTGCAGGAAGGAAGACTTTATTTTTCACTTTTCTGTCAGTCACAACAGAAAGTATCTTTATTAATCTTTCATTTAGCTTTTCTCCTTTTTTTGCTTGGTAGTTGAGTGTGAGCTGGAAATGAAAAGCACGTGAAAGTTCTGATAAACTTAGAGTGCCTGGGATGTTGCAGGCAAACATCCTGTGTGGTCTGGAAAGCAAGATGCTCAGTTACAATTCAGAAGTTCATTTAACCTGAATAAAAGTGAAAAACACTATTTTTTTTTGAGAGATACTTCACAGAAAGTAAAGTCTGATTTTATCTTTAATAAATTACTATTATATTGCTATAATATAAATTACTATTACTAAAAATTGAAATGGCAAAACACCTTTTCCCCAAGGCTAAGATTTTTTTTTCCATTTGTGACTTGTAGACTTTTTCAATAAAGATTTAAATTCTATGGAATTCAGCACAGCCTCTTGTCACATCTAGTTGGCAGTTTCAGAACACATACTAAAATATATTTTTGTAATCTGCATTTGAATTAACATTTGCAAAATGGTATCATCCTTTTGAATTAATGAGTAAATTTAGATTTTCAATGGCTCTAATGGAATATTAGTAAGTAATAACAAATGGCAGTGTGAAAATGAGAGCAGCAGTACCTCTCAGAGTCTTAGTTACTTGGTTACTCAGGTTTTATACATAATACTATATCAGAAGTATTTGTGGTTTGTATGTAATATGGAAGCTAGGTTTGAAAATAAAATGTTTGTCTTCTAAACAAAAGCTAAATAAATTTGACTACATAAGTTTTGTTCCATAAAACACTTACTTAAAATATTTCAATATAATGCAATGGACTGATTATGTACATTGTTTCATAGTGTAAACCCTGAAACTCTATCCACTGAAGTCCTTATTACTGCTGTGTTTGGTTGTGCTTGAGGGAAGTTTAACTGTTTCAAGACTGATTAAGTTCTTTAGTCACTCAGTACAGTTTTTATTTTTTTAAGTGCTTTTTTCAGATAGTGGGTATTTGATTTTGGAGAATCAGTAAAACTTGCTATATTCTCTTTTTAGTGAAATAGATGTGTGTTCTAAATCTGTTACGTACTATATTAGCTCGTTAAAATATCTGCTGTTACTCTGTAACTACAGATAAGACAATACATTCCAACGGATACACTTTCTACACTGCTATTCTTATTTTTTAGTATTGTTTTTGCTGTGCTTTCACTGCGCAATTAAAGAAAAAACATCAACAAGACATTTAGAAAACTGTAGCAGAGTAATTTCTGCCACTACGTTTGCTTAACAATAATTTGCTAAATTATAAGTTTAAGAAAATTTAGTATTAAGGAGAAATAATTCTTAAATTATAGGATAAAACCCATCCACTCGCCCACAATGGAGCACAGAGAGACAGTGGCAAGTAGGGGAGCCCTAATTTTACCCTGCCATATTAGCGGTATTGTTAGTACTACCCTTCTATTCCCAGGCCCAACACAGCAGCCCGTCAAAGGCACATCACAAGTCCAGAGGAGTACAGGGGATCAGTGGCAGGTGGGAACCCAGGTTAAAGACTGAGAAGAAGGGGCACCCTCTCCAGGCAGTCCCTGGAGAGCCATCAGCCGCACAGGTTCAACTGTGCAAGTCATGGAAAAGCTGTATTGAGCTGAGCTTTCTCTGCATAGCTTCTGTCCGTCAGTTGTTTTGTGTGTGGGTTTGTTTTTGTTTTTTCCTTATCTGTTAATGTTTGATGAATAACTTGTTAGACGGCACTTGTTAAAATTGCTGATCAGTTGCTATCAGTGATTCTGTTTTTGTCACATGGGATGGGATTTGTCTTGAAGCGTAACTGAAGTTTCCATTTCTCTCATGTAGACATGTTAATTATAAAAAAGATTGCTTCCATTTTCCTGTTACCGTATGTAATTTTCTAAGTAAAAAATTTTCTTCTATATCTAGATAACAAATGTCAGGTGTCGGGAATAAATGAACACGAAAAGAAAAAGAAATATATAGGACTGCATATACCTAAAATAAAGTACTATATGGCTGTGTATATATCATGTGTTTAAGAGATACAATGACCCAGTTAACCAGTTTTGGAAGGAAGTGTGTGAGTTCTTTGCTTTATGTGTCACAATTTATACAATCAGTGTATAGTCTTATCAAAGGGAGAGCTATATCTGGCAACATGGTTTATAGGACCCATGCAGTCATGTTATGCTGAGTACACTACTGATAATTATATTGACATATTACCACACATACTAAAAGCAGTGGTTCAGCTAAATGAAGAATTTTCAGGAATCCCAGTACTTTTAAAGTAATAGGGTAGACAGAGTTGTCTGAGAAGCATGGTTCCTTTACTGAACATCTCAGGGACGGTATTACTGAACATCTCAGGGACGGTATTGAAAGCATTATTATAGTTTTGATCCAAAAAAAAGAGGAATGTCTGAACTACTTTGAAGACAACATAAGGTCATTTGAAGTATTATGAATTAACAAAGAATATGTGGCATATAACATAATAGTTTCTCTGAGTTCATTAACTGGCTATCACGTGTTTTTTTTTAGAATTCTAACCTGATTCATCAGAAGGTTTCTCTTCCCGTGGAGCAGCAAGGATCTCCAATCTTATCATTCATTACTCTTGAACAATTCAGTGCCATTCGCCTTGTGCAAAGTGTCCATCAGTCACTTGCTTCTTTAAGTAAAGTTATTAGAGGTACCTCATTACTGAGTCCTGAAGTACAAAGACTAGCAAATGCTCTACTAAATCAGAAGGTAAGTAATTTTTAATGAAGTTATATTATAAGCAATGAAAAAATAACAAACAAGGAAACTTAACAAAATTCTGGTACATATTTTCATGTCACCATTTGCTCTAAATTCTTTTATTGATAGTCACTGTAAAATGAATTAGTGAGTTCCAGAGGTTCCTATTCTTTTATGGATCTTTTAGGTGGTGATATACTTCAGAGTTCAAAACTCATTCTCAGATGTACCCTGAGGGATCATTACAGTCTGAAGATATTCAACTGTTTTTGTACAGAGCAGGTTATTTCTGTCTTCTTTAACAAAGAGCTGTCTACATTACAAACAGCTATTATTAAGCAGTCATAAGCAACTTCGAATATTTAAACAAAGCTGTTTTACAGATTTGGAGTTTAGGCATATGTGCTGTGCAGCTTTTATGGTTGACAAGTTGCTGCTAGATAAGCTACATGTTGTTTGGAGCTAAGTAAATTCATTATCTGGAAACCTTCTGGATGACATTGGGTTTTCAGGATGCTTTTTTGATATTAAAAAAAAGGATTATCCATTAAACAAGCCCTCAGTTAACTGTATGTATAAAGGTTGCTTATATATATGTGTATGTGAGAGTTATACATAAGTATATTTAATGTACTTACTAACAGAACCGTATTTTTTTGAATTAAACACAGAAGAATGTTGCTTCAAGTATTTGCAGAAGCTTCTGAGTCTATTATACTTTCATCAAGCTTTCTCTTAAGAACAAATCCGATAAGAAGTTGCTAAATAGTATTTCCATTTCAAATACCAAATTGTGCTAGATAAGTCAAATAATATTATCCAGTAAAACATGTAAATCTGTCCCTTTTCTCCATTTTTAAAGTTTCTTAAAATGTAAGTTGTACTGCAGTCATAATCACTATTTGCACTCTGCATTTATTCAGTATGGATTATTACCATATCGCACCAGACAAGATGCAGCTATCATATCAAAATGTCATATCACCCTATATTCTTCATATATGAGAAAAGTAGCCAAAATTTGCATGTTTTCTCCATGTTTTCTGGTATCAAACTGGTTACGTTTATAAACAAGTACAATTAGTGAATGCAGATTTACACACACTTTCATTAATAGAAAAATAATTGGACTCCAAAGATAGTCAAACATTGATGTAAAACTTTGTTTTTTTTTTCACCTGCAGCAGTTTGTCAGTTGTGTTGATATTGAGATATTGAGACTGCCCCTACAATGAAAAGTAATCCCTACTAACATATTTTGTTTATCTTCATGTGTGGAACAAGTACTGTTTCAAATATTGTTATGTATTTGTTGATCTGTCAAATTTCTAATTAAAACAATAATTAAATTCTCTGTCTTTTTAGATCAACAAGATAGCATTTGTGAGCAAAATTGCAGTACAATTTGAATAAATTAACATTTTCATGTTAGCAATCTCATTGCCTTTTTAAACACGTTTTGACTGTGTAGTAGAAATTGGTGCTACAGTTCAAGTCACAGTGAATGCAAATGATACATGTAATGGCTGTTTTTTAGTATTTACAGTTACATTTCTTGTTACTGAGCAAGAATATGTCTTCCTTGTGTGCTTAAGTTACACACTTTAATTGGAAGCAGCAGGAACCGTGAAGCCAATCACTGTCACAAAAATGTACTTTAAAATTCTGTGTGTTTTTATCCCTCCCAAATATCAATTCAGTGCTTCCTGATATATTGAACAAAGTGTTTCACCTGCATACTTACCCATTTACCTTGACACAGATCACTTTGTTGGATTGTGACTGTAAAGCGACCTTTTCAGCAGCCCTCCAAAGAGATTAATTTTAGTTTCATATAACCATGGCACATAGACGTCAGTATATTTATCATCTTGAAGTGATTCGTTTAATGTATTTTTTATACATCGTTCTTGTTTTATTTAATGTGGTCATGCATTGGTTAATAAAGGACTATTTACAAAAAAAAAATTTAAAAGAACCAAGATTGCAGTTCTTTTAAGATTATAGCACCGGAAGAAGCTGCTAGAATACGAATGAAAGTTTGAAACTCAATAAATGTATGATTTCTAATGGTTTCAACAATGTTCTTTATTTATGCAAGACCGATATGTTAGTGTATATCTCAAATATGCTTCCATACTAATAATTAGCTAAGCTCTTTTAAACTTAGAGTAACTTGGAGCGGTATATTAGCAATATAAGTTGAATGCCTTCTAAATGACAGATAGAGGAGCTGTCTGTAAATATCTAGCAAGAGTCTGCAAAAATGGAAAGATAGTGCTTACTATTCTGAAAAATCATAATTTTGCAAAAAAACTTGCAGCTAACTTTGCTTTATCTACTTTTTCTGTACGTATTCTAGTTTATTCAATTCATTATTATTGTTCATAGATATTATTGTTCATAGACATTTTCATAGATGTGAAAGATAGTTTGGAAGATATATTTTTTATGAACTTCTGTGATCAGATTTTGAAAATCTGTTCAGCACATACGCAGTTAGATTGGGAACCTCCTTGAAAATGCAGCTGCAAATGTTAATCAGTATAAACTGAGATGTTCAACATCTTGAGTATTGTGCAGTATTCACCAGGTAATGATTTACACCAATTCTCTTTTAAGTAGAAGAATCTTGCAGCGTTAATTTCAGTGTGCTTTACAGATTCCTGTGGAGTTGGTATAATTAATGTTTTTGTTCTTATTCTAACTGAACAATCCTGTAAGGTTTTCTTTTTAAGTAAATTAGAAATTTGTGTGTTGAAATCTTTCAGGATTTTGTTCTTGGGTCATTTTCTACAAGCTCTTTAAGATCATAAATAAGTGATCATGTAGAGGAATTGTACCATGATTCACTTTACCAGAGCCACACACCTGCATGTTCTTGTATGAGGAGGCAGCAGCAAAAGAATGGGAATGTGTGGCTGCAGTTGAAAAAATCATATTATGGCTTCAGAGAAATGATAAACTTAGGCCTTTTTGAAGTGTTTGCGCAATCTACTGATGTTTCTTGTTTGAATAGTAGAGTGTCTTGTAAGTTCTCCATCAGCACTGTGTCTTTGTGGGCCACATAAAGAATTTGCAAAAATAAGACCTTCCTCTTACTGGTTATATGCTTTGATCATATTACTTGTATTGCTTTTTTTCTTTGTAGAAATCTTTTGCTTCCAGATTATTTGGTTTCATTCAGATTGCTAGATTAAAATTAAATAATTTTGGAAGTACTTTCAGTAAGTATATTTTTTATTTCAGTGTCCCCTCGCATGGCAAAGCAAGTGGGAAGGTCCAGAAGATCCTTTACAATATCTCAGAAGTCTTGTAGCTCGAGCACTTGCTATACAGGTAATTTTAAAGAGCCATTTTACCTCTGTATGCTGCTGTTCAGTGACACAGTATATAATGGACATTGCATTACAGTAGGCCTTTCCAAACTTGAGTCCAAAAGAGTTTTAGAAGTTGTGTGAAAAGGCATGTTGAAATGTGAAGATGTATGAGATACGTAAAGACAGCAGACAAAGCAATTTGAAGTCATTAACTTTACACACACAGAGTTTACCAGATAGAGTAATGATGTTGTTTACTTCACAATAGGCTTGCACTTCAGATTTTAGTCATTAGTCTTTCTGATGAACTGTGGGACAAAAAGATACTTGGGTGTATCTAAGTAAAGACACACTCTTCAGTCTGCTGGTGAAACATGTATAGATAAAAAGAAGCAATTCCAACAGAGGTAATGTAGAAATTAAGAGAAAACTAGTTTTCAAAGCAAATAAAGACAACATCTGCATCCCCCAGTTTTATAAGGGGATATAATAGACAATGCAGAGTCTGACAACAACTTTATCAGTCAAGAATCTGACAATGAAGAAGACGATTTTGAGAATTTAGAGTTTAGAATAGTTCAGATGGAAGAGGTCTTCAGAGATCATCAAGTCCAACTGGCAGACCACTTCATCAGGGCTAACCAAAAGTTAAAGCATAATAAAGAGGGTATTATCCAAATGCCTCTTGAGCACTGACTGGTATGGGGAATCAACCACCTTACTAGGAAGCCTGTTCCAGTGTTTGACCAACCTCACAGTAAAGAAATTTTTCCTCATGTCCAGTCTGAACCTCCCCTGGCACAGCTTTGTGCCATTCCCACATGTCCTGTCAGCGGTTCCCAGGGAGCAGAGACCGGCACCTCTCTCTGCGCTTCCCCTCCTCACGGAGCTCTGAGGAGCAGTGAGGCCGCCTCTCAGCCTCCTCTTCTCCAGACTGGATACCCCAAGGGTCCTCGGCCTGTCCTCGCAGGGCATGTCTTCCTGCCCTTTGACCAGCTTTGTGGCCCTCTGGATGATTTCAAGCACCTTAACATCCCTTTTATATTGTGGAGCCCAGAACTGCGCACAATATTCAAGGTGAGGCTGCACCAATGCTAGATATGGTGTGAGAATCACCTCTTCTGACTGGCTGGCCATGCTGTGTTCAATGCATCCCACAATGCAGTTTGTCCTCTTGGCTGCTAGGGCATACTACAATCCCTTTCTTCTGAGCTGCTCTCCATCCTCATCTCCCCGTCCGTATCTGTGTCTGGCACCACTCTGTTCCAGCTGCAGAACGCGGCATTTACCTTTGTTGTTGCACTTCATGCCGTTGAAGATAGTCCAATTCTCCAGTCTATCTAGATCCTTCTGTGAGGCCTCTGTGAGGCCACAGAGTCAGCAGCACCTCCCAGCTTAGTATCATCAGCAGACTTGCTGAGGATGCATTCCACACCTGCATCCAGATCACTGATAAAAGTGTTGAACAGGGCTGGGCCTAGAATTGAGTCCTGGGGAGCACCGATAGCGATCGTCTACCAGCCAGATTTTTAAGGTGAACCTTGGGCAAGTTATCCAGAAGAAAGCCATGAGGGGTGGTGTCAAAGGAAACATATTTCAGTATTGTGGATATATAGATAGAGGAAAGTTTCTTCAGGAGTAAAAAGTCTTCTATTATCTCCAGGTGAAAAATAGAAAGCAGTTGTTTGACCTTTAGTAATACAGTCTTGTCTATGAAACATATTTCTGTGAACATTAATGTTGACTGTCATATTTAGAAGGAAGATTAGAGGGGAACATGTTTTCTAGGCCTTACTTTTTTCTAAAGAAACTATTGATTTGGAAGTTTCCAAAGTATTCATAAGATTCTTGTTATGCAAACCATTTCATTTGGCTAATACTTTACTTTTTCTTAATCTTTTCCTCAGGCTCAAAAAAGCTTAAATTATAAACAATAAAGTGTAAAAATTTATAGCAATAAGTGATAATGCATGTTCAGATGTTACTTAGTCATATATTCAGACTGGGGTTTAGTCCCCTAGGTCTTTTGATTGACTATTATATTCATTATTATAAAGAAAAAAAAGCATCACTTGCTGCTGGTTCTGACTCTGTGTCACTGATGCTCATAATCTTCCAAGAGAACCTCGCAGTTAATGACTTCTAGCTCTATTTGGTTGTGACCAAATAGCATGCGATTTTCTTTACCTCTGTGAGTTTTCTTTAAATAGAAACCTAAGATCAGAGCACAAGCTTTTGTGTGGAGTACACCTCTCCATACAAAGTGCAGATAATGTAGCAGAGTGTAACAGGATGAAATTGCTGTTAAGCAACAGCAGTAGATGGTTTTTAAGCAAGCATATTCAAAAAGTTTCCCTATATTACTCCAGCCAACTATTAACAAATGTACTGCATTTTATTACTGTGATAGTAATATTTCTTTCTTATTGTTCAAACTGCTGACAATATTGGGCATTTGAATTACTTGTTTTTCTGTAAAGCTGTTATGATTAAATTGTTTACAATTTTTAAACACCTATTTACTGTTAAGGGAGGGACAGATTATTAAGGCAGACTTTTACAGTAGATACTTAATTGTATTCATAAGCAGTAAATTATGTTAATTTTTTTCTTAGCAACAACAGAAAATAGTGGCAGATGAACGGATACTGGCTATTATCTTTTTGATACGATTTTATGATGTCAAATATATAATACTGTTTTATTTGAAGCTTCTGCTTCTCAAGCTTCTAGTCAGATCTCATCTGAATTTCTGTTTTTATTTTTGCTGAATTTTACCAGAGAATGTAGATTATTTCTAATTAAGCATTTAAGTTGAATCATCTTTTTCCTTAAATGTTATTCCAATTCATTTTTATGCATATTACACCAAGATTTTGGTTAGCCTTAATCATTTTTTAATTAGCTTTCCTTTTTTTCTGACTTTTCATTATTAATTTTATAAATGTAATTAATCATTTTTTAACTATAACTTTAGTTTTTCAGGAATTTAATAAAGGGAAATAGATGTTCTCATCATTCTGAAAATTATCTTCAGATTTATATTACAATGAAGGCCCCATTTTTTGGATTGGTTTAGTTTTATATGACCGACTCAATCATTACATGTTTCTTCATAGTTACTCATACCTTGCTCTGTTTTATTCACTATAAGATAATGACTTCTACCTTCATCATTTGCTAAAGTTTGATTTAGTACTTCAAGAGGTAAAAGGAGACATGGAAACATGAAAGCGGTACTGAACATTTGCATTTACTAAGGATGCAGTAAGTCTATACTTAGGGCATTAGTTAAAAGCTGCCTTGTCAAGACGTTTGCTGCCAGTGTGGAAAATAAAAGCATCTGCTTTGTTACAGAAATTGAATGGGGATGGGGAGGAACCCAAAATATAGAGCAGATGGTAGAATAGTTATAGCAGAATTTATAGAAGTGTAGAGATGTTCTGAGAGCATTATATAACATCAGGCAGAAAAATAGCAGGTGTTTCATTTTCTCAGATCTGAATTCACTCAGTAAAAGCAAATTTTTTATTATTTTTTTTTTAAAGGAAATTTTCCTATATAAACAAATGAACAAATAGGTATATAAAAATGCTACATAGGCATCTTTGCATTGTATTATGCTTTGGTGACAGAGCTGATGGAAATAGATGATTTTTAGCATTTGGAAGTTCTGATATTTGGATGTTAGCTTTTCCTCTAAATTAGAGTGGAAATTCTGTGTATTGAATATTCTTGTAAAATGAAGCATTCTGAATAATTAAAACTAGCAAAGCTGACATTGAACAAAATTCGGTTTCAGCTTGTCTGTCTACAGTGATTTATTTGTGGTCCCTATAGTTCTAGTTTCCTCATGGTGGCATCTTTAATATGTTCTGTGGTTTGCCTCTCTCATGGTACGTGGTTGTAGCTCAGCAATAATATATATCAGTGTACAAGGGAAATGAAGTCTATCCCAGTCTTTAGATAGTATCTTCTCATGGCTATAGATATCAGCAGAAGAGAAGAGAGAAGACACTCAGAACTACAGATACTGTGAGGCAAAACACAGTCCCAGGCAAATGGGAGAAGAACGTCAACATTAAAGAAATGTTTCAGGTCAACAAATTGAAACATACTTTTTGTTTCTTAAACAGCTAAATATAGAGCTTAATTTCACTTCTTCTGAAAACAAAACAAAGCAAAACAAAAACAAAACCAAAAAAAAAGCCACCACAACTCTTTTTTGAACAAGGCTTTATTTTTAAAATGAAATATTCTATTTCATTCTTTTGGACTCTGCTTTTTTTAAGTCATCTGTAAAACAGTTCTTACTTTGGATGGCTGGTTGGTTGGATTCCTGCTAAAAGGCTTATAGCATACACAGAGAATCAAGACTGTTTCACATAAGAATCATAAATATTACTTGTAGAGTTTTAATCCAGGAAATTTTTATGAATTCTGAAGTTATGAAAGGTTTTGATGGAAATGTGTGTGTATCTATATAGTACTAATATATATCTGTATAGTAATAATATAATATTGCCCCCTCCCATTCCAAGTGAAATCTATAGTATTAATATTTAATTGCAATGCCAGTTTGACTCCTTAGTGTAAGATTTTTACTATTTTGCTACTCTTTTACTATTTGAGGTAGAATGACATTGTGTTTTGAAACTCTTAATATACTTTTGAGTTTTTGAACAATCAAAGGTAAGTTGGATACCCAAGGCATATGAGGTTTGAACCCTTGGAAATCACATGGTAAAGCTACTAGAAAACATTTTGGGGGTAAGAGACACAGGATTCTTCTTTCACACCTAAGGCATCTAGGCAAAGAGGTTCAATTTTCATTCACCAATAACAGGCAGAAAATCTGTTCTTAGAAGGGTGAAGAAGTCAAGTCCTTTCCATTTTCACTGAGTTAAAGAACTCAGGACCGGCCTATAAATCAGGCTTAATGCAGTAGTAGATGATATGCACATAAACTCTGAGGAATAGAATGGGTAGAAAAAATAGATTTCTTTTATATCTAGTTAAATTTCTTGGTTTCTTTGAGATGTTTTAAAATTTGGGACAGTATTTGGAGAGGCTGCTAGTGATAGCTTCCTGGAAAAGCTTAATTTGTTAGAAAAAAGTGAGATAAAAGTGAGCATCAAAGAGGCTTTTTTGAGACACAAGGTAAATCTAAACTGACATGGGAATTCCCAGGGGAAGGTGTTTTGAAATCATTATTCACTGCATTTGTTACTGTTGGATCCATAAATTTTTCTCCAATCTTACAAAAATTCTAGGAATCTAGTACTTACTAAACAGCTAAATCAGGATTAAAACATATATTATTCTGTATCTTACAAATTATCAGTTTGAATAGATATTACAGCTGTAAGCTACAATTTATGCAATGAATTTATTTGGTTTACAACTTTTTTTTTTATTGCAACACTTCACTTATCTGTCTTTCTTGTGGTGACTTGCCATCTTAGAAATTTCTATAGCACAGTTTTGCACTGTTCACAATGGTGATACATGGGATGGTCTGCTAATATTTTTGTTCATTATATACTAGTCTTCCATTTTAGTTCAAGAGGCCCTGGTTTTCTGTGTTGTGACCTACTAAAAGATATGAGGGAGGAAAAAATATATCTGGGTCTGTTTGAACAGCTGTTGCCATAACAGCAAAGCAAATGTAAGAGAAGGGAAATGTAAGCAAGGGAATGCCGCTTCAAAGCAAAAAACACTCTATGGCTGAACAGTAACTCACTGCACATGAATAACATCTCTGTTAATACTTTACATTATGAGAGACTGTATCTTTGAAAAGGATGCTGAGCTGGTGCCCTGGTGTGTGGTCCAGGACATTTGAAGGAAGAGCAGAATCCTTTAAACATATGTTCTGTTGTGTTGGGTTTACATGGCAAGGGTTTTGTAGCACAGGGGCTTCAAGGGTGGCCTCTGTGAGCAGAGCCCAGCAGCTGCCCCAGGTCAGATCAGAGCCAGCTCCAGACAGCTCCAAAAGGGGCCCACTGCTGGTCACAGCTGAGCCATGAGCGATGCTGGTTGGGCCTCTGGGAGAGCAGATTGAAGGAAGGGGAAATCTGCTGTGCTACAGCAGCTGGGAGAGAGGGGTGAGAGCTGAGAGAGAAGCAGCCCTGCAGCCCCCAAGGTGAGTGCAGCAGGAGGGCAGGAGGTGCTCCCAGACCTCTCATCCTATTTACTGGTTGTTATGGCTTGAAGTTTGTTAGTGGGTTCCCTCTCTGCAAATGGAGAATACACTTGCACAAAAAATAATTATTTAGAGCTTAAGACAGGATAGGGTAGGACAGACTCTGGTGATCCCGTTCCTTTTCATTCCTTATCCACTGATCTCTCACTTTCCCCATCTTTGCTCCTACCCCTAAATATCTTGTAATAAATCCTGTACAATATCAGAATTGTTGTGTTCCCCAAATTCACCTACCCTGGCACTCCAGAAGTCGTATATCCCTTTTAAGTATCCTGCTTAGTTTGCATAGCATTTCAGAGTTTCTCCTGATAAATTGCTTTAGTGGATTTTGCAGCAGGGACAGTAGCTTAATGTGTTAATAGTTTGTCTTTTATGATCTTAGGAGTAGCTGATTCAGATCGGTTATGTTGGCTGTATTTCCCACCTCATCATTGTTCCTCTCGTCACACTCTCACTATTTGAACAGCTGTTTTCCAGGTATCTGTACAGTGCAGAATACTTCAGATTTAGTATTCAATTATTTAGTATTCAAAGTATTCAAGTATTTAGTATTCAAATGCAAAAACTCATAGAAATGTTGTTTTAAATGTACTCATTCCATTATTTTAAATCAAAGTTCAAAATGCTATGAAGAGTCCACTTTATTCTGAAGAATTAACATTTTCCTGTTCTTTTTCTTGACTTTTGAATTGTCACAAATATCAAAACAAAAACACAACCACCGGCTAACATTATCTGCTAAGAAACTGAGCCTTAATTGGTTCCCACAGCTCTCATCATGTTTCAGTATGGTGTATATTTCACTTTGTTCAGAATTTATCAGACAGGATTCAGCTTTAAAGAACTTTTTTTTCTGAATTATATCTGCTTGGTAAAGATTGGAAATAGCACCACGATAAAAATGTAGATGTTTTCTTTCTCTCTCATGGAGTAGGCAAATTTGAAGCTCTGATAGATCCCACTTTTGTGTCGTCCTATCCCTTTTCGATCACTGGTTCAGTTAGATTGCATAAATTAAGTAGTGGCCTGTATAGAGAAGTAGTGATTTGTCCAAATGGGAGGTCTGAAGGTTGCAGTGAATTGCCCCACATAATGTAAGATGAAAGTATCAAGCTATGATATGTCAAAGGAAGTTGTCCACTGGAATAAGGTCCAGCTTCCAAGGAAGCTGAAGCATTTTTTATGTTCAGAGAGTTCATGTACTCACAGATCATGTATGGGTGCCTGAGGTGGAAGGGTTCCTTAAGTTTTGTTTTTTATTTTGCTTTGTGCACCAGTTGCAGGCTTTACTTTCCAGAGGTACTGAAATCACTGATTCTTGTAATTAAATGATTCTTTTCCTGCAGGCTCCTGTAGACACTAAATCTACAAACAATGCAGTTTTAAATGGAAATATCTTTTGTTTGTTTGTCAATGAGCAAGGATTATCCCAAGTTAGGGGAAAATATTGGTTTTATTCAGGAGAAAACAGTTTTTAAAAAGCAGCATTGGAAAGTAAAAGATATCTCAACTTGCATGCTGTTTGCTTTCATTGTGAGTCACTGAAGCTCAATTGTAATGAAATGTAGACCCTCTGTTAAGTGAGACTTTCACAAGTTATGAGCTTTTCTCTAAACTTCAGCCTTAAATGTTTTGAAATGTAATCTGTTTCAATAGAATTCAACTCGTGTTGATTAAGTTCTCAATTCTAAGCATGCTTTATGAGAATGGCTATTCTTTTTTCATTATTAAATACTACCTTGTAAGCAGAAGTTTGAACAGCATCCTTTATCATACCACTAAACAGTAGTTCAGCTCTCTGACTGTAGAAAATCGATTGCAAGAGGTGATCACTCATAAAAAGACTTCTGCGTTGCATAAAAAAGAAAAAAGCAAGTTATTGTTTCTATGCACATTCTAAGAAATTAAATAAAATGCATTTTTTTTTTCCTTATTTAAATGTCTCAGTTTAAATAACCCCCTAGATTTAGTGGTTTGTTTTTTTTTTTTCCACCCTGTGGGTGCAAGTTACTCTTTACATACTCCATAATTTACAAGAAACTGGATCATATATATGTATATGATTTAAAGATGTAGTTTGTATACTTTATTAAATCTAATAAAATAAACAGCATTTGCTGATTTTTCTCTTTAAGATGCAACGATAAATATAAAACGATAAATATAAATAAACTGTATGCATTTAAATTGATAGAAATTAAAGCGTAGATTGTTCAATTTCGAATAACTTGTTTTTCATTATATCTGCTTCGTTCATCGTGGACAAAGCTGAGCTGCAAAATATAAAGAAGAGAATAAAATGGATAGACTAGTCTAACAAAAGATCAAGCAAAAAAAAAAGTTAATCATAATACAAGTGGAAGAAGATGTTATTATCATTTGCATGTGAAAATGATTCTCTCTCCAACGCTGTCAAAACGTTGATAATATTAAATTCTGGCCATTAGTAAATGAGAAACCTGCAACACATGCTAATACATCAATTTGCAGGTACATTTCCTCAATCTGCTTTTCTTTCTTCTAGGCAATTCAGTTGCAGTAACTTGTTCTTCTGGTTACTACCCTATTGCCACACATATCGGGTCTACTAGTAATTAGCAATCTATTCAAAATCCTATGTTGCTTAATTTATAATTTTGATTTCATAGTCATACATACACAGAAATATTTTTCTTACAGTAATAAGACAGCTTTGAAACTAAAAAGTAGCTAGATTTGTTCATGGTGGGTTTTTTGTTTTGTTTGTTTGTTTGTTTACAAACAGTAGATGTTTTGGTGGGAACTGGTTTGGTGAAATAAACAGAAGATTTCATTTCTTAATTTGAGATTTTAATCAGTCAGGATCGTTGGTAACATGATATAACTACTATTCAAATAGCATTTGCAGATATATATTTATATATGTATATATATATTTATCTGAAGTAAGCCAGTTTTCTAATGCAAACATTGCCATTCCACAAGCAAACATCATGCTTAAATAGCAGTCTTTTGACGTTTCTTTGGAGGAAGGCAGAAATGTATCTATATGTTAACCTATCCCTCTCTTTTTGAAGGATTTTCCATATAAGTGAATTTGAAATGATAGCAGAGTTTCGTACTGTACTCTTATACAAATATAAAAAATGATTTAAAGTTTCAGAGCTGCCATTTGGAATTCAGTTGCTGAAAGAAAAGCAGAATTTCATGGGAGTCATTCTTGTCTAAATCATTGTTTATCTGTTGTGCGTGCAGTAGTTTTACTCTTGAGAATTCATTTTCAAATGAAGCAACCGGTGCAAGTTGTAGGTGCATTTAGCCACACCGTTATCATCTTTATGTTTTAAAACACGGATAAACACAGAGGCATTCCTTTGTACCTTTGCATTTTTTTTTTCCTTTTATTTTTTTTTTGTCTTAGTAGTGTTCTTCTTTGTGTGGTCTATGTTACTGAATGTTCAGCAAGGTACATAATTGAGGAAAAAAAACAAAGACAAAACATTGAGTCAAAGGAAAAGAGTTCTTAAGTGTGATGGGAAGGTTAGAACCCCATGTTAGTCATTAAGAGATGCTTCAAGGCAGGAAGGGTAAGACCCTTGATGGTCTTTAGTAGGGAGTGTAGTATTCAGTCTATTCAACAGAAAAATATAATTAGCAAATATTTTACAATGTTTGCCCTTCCTGGAGGAGAATGAGTAAGAGCACATTTGCAGGCAGTGATATTTTTGTATTTTTAATTCCACATAGTCACCTCTGAACTAGGAGTTATGATCCACTGAGGAATCTGTTTTCTACATCTAGGCTTGAGTTTCAAAATTCCCATCAGGTCTGTACTGTCGTAGTGTTGTATATGATTTTCCTTATAGGGATAATGTATTTTCTTGCAAGCTCTCTGTAATTACCATTTTCAACAGCATGTCTAATATTTCATGATCCTGTATGATAAATTTAATCAACTGAAATTATCTACATAATTGGTAAAATGCAGTAAATAATTCAGAATTAAAACAAATACTGTTCATTATTTAGATATGTAGCTTATCAAGCTAGAAAAAAAAGATTTATTCAGTTACGTGTATTTGTGTATTTCATTCTCATCAGGCTGAGAAAGTAAAAATGGATGGTTTGAATATATTTAACAGAAGAATCCACCAAGTAAGAAATATTAGAATAACAAAAATAGAATTATGTGTTGCTTATTAGCCATACATTCATTAAAAATATGCACCATCCTTGATATCATGGTATCATAGAAATGCAAAATTCTTAAGGAACCTGTTAAAGGTCAAGGACAGTTATTATTTTTTCCTATTCTATACTTTCAAAACCACATCTGAAGAGCTTGACCAGTTTCGGGCTGTTCAGTATAAAAAAAAAAAATGTTGCTTGGGTTGCCCAGAGAGGTTGTAGAATTTTCATCCTTGGAGATATATGGAACTAGAGTAGACATTGCCCTGAGCAACCTACTCTGACATTGAAGTTGGCCCTACTTTGAGCAGGGGTTGGATCAGATGACTTTCAGAGGCCCCTTCCAACTTAAATTCTTTTGCAATTTTAAAATTTAGAACCTCTCCACTATGTCTTCTGAGATTTTTTACACATTTCATTTAAAAACTTATTTTTAACTGCAACACCAACAATTCTTGCACAAGGTACTGTCTGGTATTTGTTTTTTTTTTTTTTTGGTTGGTTGGTTGGCTGTTGTTTTTGTTTGTTTGTTTGTTTTGGCACAGGTTGCTGCTTATTTTTTTGCAGTACTGTGATATGACCTGTTTTTGAAAGGGTAATCCCATCAGTGCCTCAAAGAAGATTCTCTAATGAATCAGCTAAGTTCTTAATTAAAAAAAAAAAAAAAGTATATTTTTTTTTTCAAATGTCAAATCTGTTCTAAGGAATATACACTTGATTTGTACCACTTCAATATTGTATGTCTCTCATAAATGTTAAATATTCAACGGTGGTATAGCTAGTTATATGCCCTGAAAATTTTAAATTTCTCATGTATTGCTTAGACATACATAGTGGCACTTAGTAAGATCAGCCAAGATAAAACAGACATAATTTGAAAAAAGGGAAACTCTGGTTAGGCATTTGAAAGAAAGAAGTTGTGGTGAGGGTGGTCAGACACTGGAACAGGTGAGCCAGAGAAGATTGCAGAGTCTCTGTCATTGGAGATATTTAAAATATCACTGAAGAAGCCTGTGAGCAGCCCAGTCCTTCTTTGAGGGTGGGCAGTTGGACCAGAAAATCTTCAGAGGTCTTCCAACTCTAACGATTCCATGGTGCTGTGATACTGTAAAAAAATATTAAAATCTGAATCACTGTGTTTACATGAAGTTATTCTTGGTTGAACAAACATCTTAATAGTCTGAGCAGGAATCCCAGGTTGCAGAGTTCTGCTCAGTGGAGTGTGAGCAGCATTAGCACGAGCCGACATGGTGCATCGCAGGAGGCTGTGTCACAACATGGAAACCATGTGCTACCATGTAGTTCCTTTCTTAACACTGGGGCTGCATCTGACACAGCTTCTGTTCCGTGATCTCCTTTTCCTTGTAGAAAAATAGATTTCTTTCTTTGCTTTTACACTGTTGTGTGTTTTGGGATATGCACCCCGCACAGTTAAACAATTTCTGATTAGTATTCTGATTAGTGCTTTAGTATGTCTGATAATCCTTGTGTACATACATGAGAGTATGGTCAGGCTTAATAGCTACTAATATAGAAGAGTTCTGTTACACAGGCATGGCTGAGAGATTTTCTTTGAATTTTGGCAGCCTCCAGAGAGGGTGTTAACAGAAAACAAATGACTCTGGTAAACACACAGAAAAAAAAATAATCCAAGAAAATGATTACTGCAGGGTCATTATTTCTGAAGAGGAACAAGGACTCTAAGGGACATGCTTAATGGAGAATCTGTATCTCATGAGGTATTCACCAGAGGAAATGAACTAGAGCAAAGGAAGCAGCTCTCTGTTGGCACTCTTTATCATAACATAGCCTCCAAGGTGGTATTATAAAACAAGTTACTGCTGTGCATCCCATCACTGACAGTGCCGAGTACACAGAATATTCTGTACCCCTGTTCAGCCATACTGTTATCATCACAACTGCATACACTTCAGCATCCCTACTCCAGAGCTCTGCAAAGGAATTAAAACTCACCTTGTGGTATGCAGTCTTGACCGTTATCTGTAAATAAATGTTATGTGTGACCATCTCCTGTGCCCTGCAACTTCTTATCGGTGGAGATAAGAAGTAGGACCATAGTCTGTGTGTAGTGATCACGTAGGACATAGCTGACAGTAGGTATTTTGGGCATATGTTGATCATCAAATTGTTAGAATGATGTCCCAGCCCTTATGCAGGGTGATTGTTTTGTTATTCTTGTTAAACGTAGGAATCTGCAACTCACTGGAAAGTTTTGATAAAAATTAATTAATACAGTAACCAGAATGAAGTCGCCTTTGCTAATGCTTCCCTCAGCCATGCCTTGGTGCACATCTGCTTCTGGCACATTGTTAGCTAGCATGTTGATGGTAATGGACTCAGAATTTTTATGCTCTACACTGTGCTGTTGTGTTAGCATTCAGATTCCCTGAACAAACATGGAGTTTCTGAGGCATGTCGAACTGAAATAAAGAAATAGTATTTAAAGCAAAACAGCACGTTTGGTCTGCATGCTCCAAAATAGCATATTGAAATCCAAAACCAAAATAAATTAAGACTCCAAACTAAATTCCTTTGTGATTTACCATTCAAAATGTAGTGTGTGCCAACGCCTTAACCTATACCTGAAATGCTGCAGTATTCCTGTGCTCAATTAATAAAGAATAATTACAACAGCTCAAGGATTTCACATACGAAAAAATTACCTCAAGGAAACAAATTGTATGCCATTTACTCAAGAGTTACTCAACATCGTTTGCTCTCAGACTAATCCATGGTCTTGCATTTTTTCCCTATTAACTTTGAATCTAAAACTTTTCCCTCTAAAACTCGTCGAAAAACAAAATTGTACTACATACAGTTCCTGACCAATACTGAATACAATTTTCTGCATAGGCACAAAAATGAAATCACTTCTGTAGTGATTTATATTATTTTCTCTTTCAAAAAAAAGATCTCTTCTGGGATCACAGCAAGGGAAAAATACTGTAGAAGAGAATATAATCATAATGAATTAAAACAGGTGAAGGAGAAGTACTTGATTCATTGTTAAGGAGTACTGTGATGAGCCTAAAATTGCATAAATGATAGTGTGAAAATCCGGCAGCCTCTTTATTCCTTCCACTGACTGTTCAGTAAGAAGTGCTCAGTTTGCTTTGGGATTGTAGAAGATAAGGAAGACTTCTTCCTGAAAATGGAATAGATGTTTCTTGGATGTCAAGATACGTGAAAAAAATAGTATTTGAACCACTTGAGACTGTGCATACAGATTTATTGTGGCTAAATAAATAAATAAATAAATTCCTTTTATTATACAAAACAGAAACTCACCTTAACTGAAGTATTGAAACATTCTGATATGAATTGCTTTGCAAAGCTTTTTGGGTACTGCTGCTAAGTTTTCATACAATATTTCTAATCATCATATCCTATATTAATCTGTCGTGGACAGCTCAAACTTAAATTCTAGCTTAATGTAACAGTAACATTTTGAGAAACATTTGGGAAATATTAAAATAGTGTTAATTTAACAGTTAAAAAGAAGAGTATATTATAGATTTTTTTGTATATGTGTGTGATGTAAATGTTTTTGGTGTTAGGATCTTCAGACTTCTAGACCCAATTATTGATATAATGGGAATTTATTTTTAAAAATAACTTATATGCCATTCCCAAGACAGACTCAGGATTCATTTAATTTTGTTTCATAGCTAAATGCTATTTATCAAAAGTGCTTTGATTTCAGCTTTCATATGCATTTTCCCAGACTTTATTAACTGACAGATATAACGCAGTGAACAAAAGCTGTATTGTTAATTCATATTCTGAGTACTGTGTTCAGTGAATTTAGATCTTGACTATTAGCTGGTCTGAACATGAAAACTAAATCCTGAGTTGCAGCAAACCCACTAAACACCATATTATGGGCAGTGGGAGGGAGGAGGCAGTTGGGAGGGCATGGCCTGAACCACAAAGCGATGATTAGCTGGATTTTACACCACCTTGGTGCTGATGATAGTCTTCTCATTGTAATCCAGCTGGCAAGTGACAAATGCATTATTTTGGCCTACCTGGCAGGAAACGCAAAGTTGTCTACTGAAGTGGTGATGGAAGAAGGCACCTCAGACTGAAATGGTACATGGCCATCCAAGATCAATAAGAAGTCATTCTGACAAATGAAGGCAATGTGTATTTTTGTTGCAGTGGGGGTAGGAGAGAGAAATGAAGATACCATAGCTAATCTGTTAAGGAGTTCTCCTTTTCAAGAAACATTACTTCAGTCTTCCCACAGCTCAGCCTAAGGTTCCTCCCCTTCAAGACCTGATCTCTTCAAGGCAGTGGTGGTGGATGTATTCGTGGTCCATTTAGTAGGGAGTCGTTGCCTGTTGAGACCATGGCACTTCTCTAACATGATGCCATGTAATGATATAAGATGGAAAGGAGAATAAGCATAAGAATATTTTTTAAACTTTTGTTGTAAAATACATTTAATTATCTTTTTTTTTATTGCATTTAACACTCTTTTTGACTGGTATAGAGTTATATTCTTCCTATTAGCTAGTTTGGTGCTATGTTTTAGATTTCCTATTAAAATAGTGGTGACAACACAACAATGGTTTAGTTGTTGCTGAGCAGTGCTTACATGAGTCAAGAACTTTTTTGCTTCTTGTGCTGCTCTGCAAGTGAGTAGATGGGAGGAGACACAGCCAGGACAGCAGACCCATACTGACCAAATGGATGTCCCATACCATATGGCATTGTGCTCAGCAGTAACAGCTGGAGGAAAGAAGGAGGAAGGTGGGACATTCAGATTTATGGTGTTTGTATTCTCAAGTAACTATTAAGTGTGATGAGCCCTGCTTTCGTGGAAATGGCTGAACAACTGCCTGCCGATGGGAAGTAGTGGATGAATTCGTTACCTTGCTCTGTCTGCACATGCAGCTTTTGCTCTACTTATTAAAAGTGCCTTTATCTCAACTCATGACTTTTTTCCCGTATACCATCCTCATTCTCTTCCTCATCCCACTGGGGGGGAGGGAGAAAGTGGCTTTGTGGTGCTGAGATGCCTATGGGGGTTAGCCCACAACACATTTAAATCTTAAATATTTAAATATTTAAATCTTAAATATTTATTAAACAATATGAATGAGTTATGTCTTCTGCTTTATGTAGACCAGTTCAAGTAGCAATTACAAACTTTGCTTTTGTGATCTAATGAGAGTTTTTGCTATTGTGAGTTTCCTAGTGCTACTTAATTATATGAGTTCAGAATTAATATATCCCATACTGGTCTTTTAATTGGATGGAACATAGGCACGTATGTTCCTGATGGTGTTTCTCTTTAGCAATTACATTAAAAGTTTATTTGATGACAGCAGTAGAATAATTATATTAAATACAAGTTGAAATAGTTGTGTCTACTTGTACTATACAAAACAATTTACAAAATCTGCCCTAACCTGATTGCAGATTTACTGCTATACAATAAAAGGGACTGTTGTTATAAAAAGTCATTGAAAAATCAGGCAGATGAACCATTAACTGTGTACATTTAGCTAATGAAAATGGAAAGCAAGAATCTCCTAACTGATTCATAATCGTTTGGGTTGAAGGCTCATAAGCTGTGATGTGATAGATAAAAAGGTCACCAATTAAGTTTTTGTGCATGCTGGAAAAATTATGGAGATGTGTTTGACATACTGACAAAAAAAAAAAAGAAAAACACCACCACCTCCAAAAACAACAAAGCCTACAGTGCAATGCCTGCGTGATATTCACTTGTATTTTGGATGATTTTTTCAGTCTGAGATGCTTCTATGAAATTAGGTTATCAGCAGTTCAAAGAATACAGTAAAGTAATTTTCAAATGAGACATGGATGCCTGGTAGGTGCTTTGTGTAAGAGAGCCTCTTACATATGCCTCACTAATATTCAGTAACTAGAGTAGTTTCATAATCTTCTAGTAGCTGATAATTTAGAGAGGAGCGTGTTTTATCTTCCTCTGCTTAGTGATAGCGTGTAGAAACTTAGTATCTGAGTATTTTTTTGTCTTAGTATTAAGCATTAACCTGTGCAGAAGCATATGACTTGCTGGTACTCAAGGAGGTAACTTAATGTTTATATTACAGTACCACAGTTATATACTGTATAGAGTATACAGAGTATACAGTGTACCGCTGTATACTCTGAAAAGAAATTTACGGAGCATATGCAATATATGACTCAAAACTTTCAAAACGTCAGATTTTGAGTGCATACTGTTATGTAACCGCTTGGGTACATAAATAACTGGTATGAACAAATTCTTTAGTCTGAGATCGTTAGTGTTTAGAGGATTAAACTGTTAAAAAAAAAAGAGAGAGAGAGAGAGGGAGAGGGAATAGGAGTGCCAAATATGAGAAAATGGTAGGTAGTGCTAATTTTTTGCAAGTTGAAGACCAAACCTAGATATTTTAAAATAAATGAAAATTAATAAACGAAATGTAATGATTTGACTACATGCATTGGTAATTTTTTAGAGACACTTACTGTTTGCATACTTACAGGAGTGGAAAAATAACATGTCCTTAATGCAAACACAGACAACCATTAGAATTTTCTTCACAAGACAATAAAGCACATAGTCCACCCTGATGAAAAGTTATCTGTTTATGTATAGTGAGCTGTTTGAGGTTTTTTGTTGAGGTTCCTTCCCTTCCTCCTAGCTTTCTGGATTTGGGAAAGGATTTCATATAGTCTGTTTAAAATGGGAGTAGATCTTCCACATCTCACCTAGTCTACAAGAAGGCTGCGAAATAGGGTTTAGCAACATTTGATTCTTCAGTTTTGAAGACAGTGGATTGCAATAAGGCTTTCAGGAACAGAGTACATCCTTGATAAAGCGATAGAAAATGTGGGAGTTAGCATTTGAGGTTTCATTTATTAATACACATGGTTTATCAGGATTGCAAAGTAAAGTACAACATGTGTGTATTTTTCTCTCAATGGCACAAAAGGCATCGTGTTGATGGGAAGTTTCAGGCTTGCTGCTCATAGTGACAGGCTTCATAGCTGCGTAAAAAAGTAGGTTGGGGCAACATGTTTGGTAAGGATAAATGAGACTAGTTATTCCCTCCACTCCTGTTATTTTCATTTACAACCAGTTGTAAAAGAGGTCAGTTTTTATCTTATCAGAAATTCTGTGAATTCATGTCTTAAACTAGTACATCTGAAACATCCTTTGAAACTTCACTCACTAAAAATGACAGTGTCAGCTCAATACTGAGAGATTTCCAAAAAAATTGGTGGCTATTACTCACAAAAACTCTTGCTACAGACTGAAAACTAAGTGCTTCTTGAATTTAATATGCAGTTTACACAAAAGAGAAGGACAATCTTAAAGCATGCTTGAAAGGAATTCAATTATTTGTCTGAACTCATTAAAGCAAAGATGATAATGATAACCATTTTTGTGGAAAACATGAACTTGCTTTTTAGTAAAGGTGAAATAGGATTTCAACAGATTATTAGGAACTTGGTAAAAGTTTCATCACACAAAGTAAGCTGCAGTGTACAAAGAATGGAACAGAAGCTTATTTATTTCGAATAGGTGAGTCACATTGCACATTACATAACTGCTAGCTTTCTTTTAAATGGTGTTAGTTTCCTGTTTGCCAGTTTGAAGTAATGGAAATCAATATTCATCTTTGACATTACAGTATATTTACATAATAATTTGTCATTAATCATACCATTTGACAAATCCACATCAACTCAAAATGATGAAAAATCAGGCAATAACTTCAGGATTCATTTTTCCTCATTTTTTTTTCTCTTTTAGAACTGGGTAGAAAAATCAGAGAAACAGAAACTACTGTCAGATACCCTCGACCTTTCAGAGCTATTTCATCCAGACACATTTCTCAATGCCTTACGCCAGGAGACTGCAAGGTGAGGGAAAAATAATCTACCTACATATGTGTGCAAATGTGCCATTACTCCACATCGTGAGGATGATTACCTTATTTTCAGGACACAGACCCAACAAATCATGTCAATTACTGTCATTAGTCATCTCATTTTTATCACTTGCACTGAAGTACAATAGTTAAGAGTTTCTTGTTTAAATGCTGATTATTTTTTTTTAAATAAATAAAATTCATAATGTATTTTTCTTCAGAGTAAGACTTACTGTGATATGGTACACATTGAAATTACATTGGTTTTGTTTTGTATTTTATTTTCTGTGGTTATATGTCTCTAAGATTTACTGTATATGTGTTTCCCTTGCAGAGTAATGAGCTGTTCAGTGGACAGTCTGAAATTTACAGCATCATGGAAAGGGCGAATACAGGAAGGCAAACTCCAAGTTAAGGTATTGTGCTTAGCAGTATTTCTCTTCGTTTTTCTTTTGCTCCTAAATGTTTCACATATTAAAAAAAAAAAAAAAAAAAAAAGATTATTAGAGGTATTGTAGTATTTTCATAAGACGTTTTATTAGTAGTCCAAGTTGTAGTTGTAGTCCAAGTCATCTGTCTACAAACTTTTTGGAAGAGTGAACTATAAATATATTGGTGTATCAGGAATACAAAGGCTTGTTAATTGTAGACAGCTACAATAACGGTAGTGCAAAAATTCTGTAGTAAATTCTGCATGGAAGAAAGGGGGTTATATTTTTATCCCTCCCTAGTCAGATTGCTTATTTAAAATTTCAGAATTAAAATTATTCTTGCTCCATTATCTTCATCGTCCTCTTATATAAAATTGAAGCTGATATTATATTAGCTAATATCCATTGTCCAGGAAGTAGCTAAAAGACTTGTGACACATAGCAAGAGGAAATACATATAGAAATGTAAGTGAAAGGCCATGTCTTAGTAACTGTTGAATCATTGAAATGAGACTTTTCAGGAAGTAAACAGAACAAAGTGAGTTATAATATGACTAGCTTTAAATATGACAAAGATCCAACAATTTGTTAACGGACATTTAAGGCTACAGCCAGCAGCTATAAAGTCACTGCTGATTGCTTAGACAGCAAGGTACAGATGAATCCTCAAATGATTAGTTTAGGTTCTTAGCATTTCAGATGGCACTGTTATTTTGGCTAAATCCAAATCTCTTTGCACCTGTTTTATGCTTAAATTTGTAGGGAATTTTGAGTATTGATTCCAGTGGATATGTTGGGCCCATGATAATACTGCTCAAAGAGATGTGTTCAGCACAGAATCATAGAATCACAGAATGGTTTGGGTTGGAAGAGACCTTAAAGATCATCTAGATCCACCCCCCTGCCGTGGGCAGGGACACCTCCCACCAGACCAGGTTGCCCAAAGCCCCATCCAGCCTGGCCTTGAACACCTCCAGGGATGGGGCATCCACAGCTTCTCTGGGCAACCTGTGCCGGGGCCTCACCACCCTCCGAGTCAAGAATTTCTTCCTTATATCTAATATAAATTTACCCTCTTTTAGTTTAAAACCATCACTCCTTGTCCTATCACTATGCTTCCTGACAAAGAGTCCCTCCCCAGCTTTCCTGTAGCCCCCTTTAGCTACTGGCAGGCCGCTGTAAGGTCTCCCGGGAGCCTTCTCTTCTCCAGGCTGAACAACCCCAACTCCCTCAGTCTGTCTTCGTAGGAGACGTTCTCTAGCCCCGTGACCATCTTCGTGATCCTCCTCTGGATTTGTTTTAATACATCCATGTCCTTCTTCTGCTGGGGGTCCCGGAGCTGAATGCAGTACTCCAGGTGGGGCCTCACGAGAGCAGAGTAGAGGGGGAGAATCAACTCCCTTGACCTGCTGGCCATGCTTCCTTTGATGCAGCCCAGGATACAGGTGGCTTTCTGGGCTGCTATTATACATTGCCAGCTCACATTGTGCTTCTCATGACCCACCCCCCCCCAGGTCCTCCTCCTCAGAAATGCTCTCAATCCATTCTCCACCCAGCCTGTATTTGTGCTTGGGATTGCCCTGGCCCAGATGCAGGATCTTACACTTGGCCTTGTTGAACTCAATCCTCTCAAGCCTGTCCAGGTCCCTCTGGATGACATCCCTTCTCTCCAGCATGTCGACAGCACCACACAGATTGGTGTCACCGGGAAACTTGCTGAGGATGCACTCGATCCCACTGTCCATGTCACCAACAAAAATGTTAAACAGCACCAGTCACAATACTGACCCGTGAGAAACACCACTTGTCAGTGATCTTCACTTGGACACTGAGCTATTGACCACAATGAGGAACACTGTCCAATGCTTTGCACAAGTCCAGGTAAATGATGTCCATTGCTCTTCCCCTATCCACGAATGCAGTAACTCCATTGTAGAAGTCCTCCAGATTTGCCCCACACAATCTGCACAACAAAAATAAAAACAAAACAAAACAAAACACAAAAGCTACAGCTGCGTTCTTTTCAGAAACATGAGTGAATAATGCAGGACTCTCACCTTGTGACTGTGTACTGATGTACTGCTACAGCAGAGTTCTGTAGGATTAGGAGAGAGAAAGCAAGTGGCAGGACTTCTCGTCTAGTCTGATAACGCAGGCAGATGCAAGACTGTGGGAGATATCAGAGTTCTCAGTCAGCTTCTGACACTATACAGAATTATTAATACAAAATGCATGAGAATTTCATGTTTCTAAAATATTAAGGGATCGTACGTCCAGAAAAGATAACTGTAATTATCTAATCTGTTTTTTATCCAGTACAGTCTTTTGAACATTTTCAAATTATTTCCTGGTGGCACTGGAAAATATCACTTAGAAAATTAATCAATCTTTTAGTAAGAGTAATGGTTGTCTACCTCATTTAATGAGAATCAAACAGGCACCTACAACCTGTAGATAAATAAGCCAAGGGACTTTTAGGGTAGTCTATCTCCCTATAAGTCTGACAGCCTGCTAATCGCATGTTTTGCGGTTCCATATTCACCCAAGACTTCTAAGTCGATAGAAGTGAGCAAAAATTGAATTTTGTTTTTCAGACCACTTATTCTAGGTTAACTTACAACTGCAGATCCCAGAAGCTTGGAGTTTTTCAAAATCATCCTTCCACCTTTGACAAATGTCAGAAGTCAATGTCAAATGTCTCAAGTGCATGGATAAAGAATTTCCGTATACTAAATAATATTACAGTATTTTACAGTTGCTAGATTGAAGTGGCTGCTTGGAAACTAAAGAATTAAAAGTTAATTTGAGGAAAGATGTTTATAACAACACTCATATCTAGGTGTATTGAAGGTTATCATTTTTTTAATGTGTAAATTTATATGGCAATTTTTTTGAAATATTAGTAAAGTAAGAATCCTGTCAGTGTTTCTCGCTTGTTCTGAGTATTTTCCTTTCCCCAGTAAGAGCTATGTTCATTGAATCTGTATTATTATGTATTCACCAGTATCTTCACTGCTACATTGAATCTTTGATGTACAAAAGGGTGTTGGAACCCTTTGCCATGCTGAACATTTACATTCCTTTCCATGAATCTTTTCTCACATGGACATGAAAAACTGGGAGCAAACTTTTGCATTAGTAAAGCTAAATTCTAAGCATCTTATTTATTTAAAATGTGCTGTAATGAAGGCAGAAGAATGTCAGTGATACAGAAAAATCATCCTCTGAAACGTGTCTCCTTTGATAAGGATCCTTTGAATTACACATTAAGCTTGGTTCACATAAGCAATATGAATTTTAATCCTTCTAAAATTAGTGTTGTTTATACAGTTTCAAGAATTCAGGTTAATCTTACAGAATGGGAGCTTCCCATTCTGTGGAGTGTATTTTGGAACATGGACTCAAAAAATACATTTCAGAAAGCAGAATACATCAGTCCTTGAACACATGCCGTGGTGTGGTAGCTGGGGCCCTATTATATCCCATCCATTTTGATGCTTAAATCAGAAATTTTAATTTATCAGCTCTATTTTGTCAAGGAAAGTACGTTTACCAATTCAGGTCTTAGAGTAGCTAAACCACTTTCAGGAAATAACTGTCTTTCTCCTCTGACAGCAGAAAGAATGCAATTGCAGTGGTCCTGCTACAGTAATTTCGGTCAATTGCCTGAAGTTAAATTTTTTATTTTTTTTTTTAAATCCCTGCCACATTTTGGAAGTTTAAGTAAACAGGTATCAAGGAGACATAGGGTTTAGGAAAGAGGTATTTTAAGATTTTCCAGACATAATCTTATATACTGTTGTTATTAGGAGCACAATTTAGCTACTTTAGTAAAGATTATATCACTGTATAAAAGCAACAGTGCTGATTAAGATGATCTCTTCTAGTACACTGGTCTTTAATGTAGAAAGAAGATGTGTAAAAAAATAGCAGGAATGCTTTTTCAGGAAATTCCAACTAGAATAAATGTACAGCTTTTTACAGAGTATAATTCACTAATGCAAACATTTACATAGGACTCAAATAGAATAAAACATGGTGCAATCACAACAGGATGTTTTGTCCTGTGAAAGCAAGGTGGAAACTGTTATCAAAAAATAACATCTACTTTTGCTAGCTTAGGCTACATATGGTCTAGTTAAATACATGTGATTCTCAGTGAAGTGGGCCACAAATTTGACATTGTGTATCTCAGCCATGTGCTTTACTGTTATTTCCTCATTTGATAGCCTGCTTACCACAGACAAGACTGTTAAGAATTTTATCCCATTTAGAAAATTCAGTTAATAAGCAAAAGAAGTTGTTTCCATTTCAGCTGTGTGCAGAATATAAAAAAATAAATGCAAAATGTTTCCTGGCATCCTATAGTGTATGCATCTACAAATGTAAATAGTTAATAGTATATGGGCATAGACATACTTTCATGTCTGCATAAAAAATGGTTTTTGTTCTCTTTGGAAATTTTCCTCTCATTCTGATTTACTGTTTCAGTTCAGAACCTGCCTGATTATACAGCTGCCTGTCTGTAAGATAAACACAGATATACCCAATCCTGCTGTTTTTCTTCCTCTTGGTACCTGTCAGATGTTCAGACGATACTATTGAAGTAGCATGAACTTGAATTTGTTTCTCTTTCTTAAGCCATTCTCTTATATGAAAATATAAACCAGGAAGGCTGGTTAATATTCAGGGATCCCCTCCTCCAAACTCAGGAGCGATGCGTCCCAGCAAAGAGGAAGTTGGGCAAAAATACCAGGAGACCTGCATGGATGAACAAGGAGCTCCTGTCCAAGCTTAGACTGAAAAAGAAGGCCTATAAACAGTGGAAGCATGGACAGATAGCCTGGGATGGATACAGAGACAATGCCCGAGTAGCCAGGAATCAGGTTAGGAAAGCCAAAGCCTGTTTAGAGTTAAATTTGGCCAGGAACATCAAGGACAATAAGAAAGGGCTCTATAGGTACATTGGTGATAAAAGGAAAACTGGGGAAATTGTGGGCCCTGTCTGGAAGGAAATAGGAGACCTGGTCACCTGAGACATAGAGAAGGCTGAGGTAATTAATGACTATTTTCCTTCAGTCTTCACTGGCTAGAGCTCCAGCCACATGGCCTGGACCCCGGAAGGCAAAGGCAGGGACTGGAAGAATGATGAACCGCCCAGAGTGGGAGAAGGTCAGGCTCAAAACATGCTAAGGAACCTGAAGGTGCACAAGTCCACAGGACCTGATTAGATACATCTGTGGGTCCTTAAGGAACTGGTGGGTGTAGTTGCCAAGCCACTATCCATGATATATGAGAAGTCATGGCAGTTTGGTGAAATTCCTGCTGACTGGAAGAGGGGAACCCCCCCTTTTTAAAAAGGGAAAAAAGGAAGACACAGGGAACTACAGGCTTTTCTTGTCTTCAATTATAAAAGTTTTTTTGTGGCCTGAAATTTGTCTTAATAAGGAAAAGAAGGTGGAAATCTCACAATAATCTGTTGTATTGGGCTTACATGACAAGGTTTTGGTAGCAGGGGGGCTTCAAGGGTGGCCTGTGTGCAGAGCCCAGCAGCTGCCCCAGGTCAGATCAGAGCCAGCTCCAGACAGCTCCAAAACGGACCCACTGCTGGCCAGAGCTGAGCCATGAGTGATGCTGGGTGGGCCTCTGGGAGAGCAGATTGAAGGAAGGGGAAATCTGCTGTGCTACAGCAGCTGGGAGAGAGGGGTGAGAGCTGAGAGAGAAGCAGCCCTGCAGCCCCCAAGGTGAGTGCAGCAGGAGGGCAGGAGGTGCTCCAGGCACGCAGCACAAGTTCCCCTGCGGCCCGTGGAGAGGCCCCTGGTGGAGCAGGCTGTCCCCCTGCAGCCCACGGGTCCCACATGGAGCAGATCTCCACGCTGCAGCCCGTGGAGGAGCCCCCGGTGGAGCAGGTGGATGTGGCCTGGAGGAGGCTGCGGCCCATGGAGAGCCCCTGCAGGAGCAGGCCCCGGGCCGGAGCTGCAGCCCGTGGAGAGGAGCCCACGCAGGAGCAGGGGGTCTGGGGGGAGCTGCCGCCCGTGGGGGACCCGTGCTGGAGCAGTTTGCTCCTGGGGGTTGGACCCCGTGGTACAGAGCCGTGTGGGAGCAGTTCTGGAAGAGCTGCAGCCTGTGGGCAGCCCCCACAGGCTCAGTTCAGGAAGGACGGCATCCCGTGGAGCAGGGGCAGGGAGTGACCATGAAGGAGCTGCGGAGACAAAGCGTCAGGGACTGACCACAGCCCCCATTCCCCATTCCCCGAGGGTAGATGGGGAGAAGGTGTTTTTAGTTTGCTTTTAGTTTCTAACTGCTCTAGTAGTCTGCTAGACTATCATATCAAACATGATCTTAATGTATCAGTGTTAATTCAGATGATAGTTTAGTGGTATGATGCAAAGTAGATCCCTCCTTGTAGGATGTGCTGAATATTTGATTTAGAATCATCTGCATAAAATTACACCTTCTTTAACATCACTTAGGGTTACTTTAACAAAAGGTACTGAGAATGTATATCTGTTCCAGTATAATTGATGTGCAAATACCTCTTTTATTTTCTGTGTGCACTGATTGCTCTATCGTACAAAAGCAGGTATTCATTCCTTTTGATACTAGAATCTCATTTTCTGTCATTGTGAAAAAAAAATGAAAGAAAAGAAGAAACATGGTAAGAGACTTTCTGGGTAGTAAATGCTATGAGCTCAGATATGGATTAATATAAATAATGAAAAACAAAAATGTGTTCTGAGAATATCATATTCAAATACGTAACATCAGCATTAATATCAAAGCTGTGCTCTTAGCAATTGTCAGAAATACTATTAAAGGGCATCCTGAGAGGTCTTTTTTTACAGTATACCTCCATCTGGAATATCAGGAAATTCATGATAGAAGCCTGTAGAGGTAATGGAGTAAAAATATGACTTCCTGAACTCTGCAGTAGTCTGTATAATTTCATGGGAAATTGTGGCATTAAATAGTAAGGAAAAAAATAATTGTGTGGAATTTGAAGTTTTTGAAACTTTATATCAGCACACTTTCTACAAATGTATTTTAAAGAATTATCTGTATCATGTAACAGCTTGATTCAAAACTAAACTAGCACTAATAGTTGCAAAATGCCAATTACGTTATCTTTTTGAGAATTAAAACTTTTAAAATCATGGTCAACTCTAGCCATTACTCCAAAGTGGACTGCAAAAATACTACACATGCTAATTGTAGATACTGTGAAATCCATGTACTAGTAGTTGTAGTTTCTCTATACCATTTATCGTAGAAAAGGGAACGTGGCTATGGGTGTATTCAGCCAACCAGTATTTGAAAATGCATTGTTCCAGTATTTTTTCTTTCCGATAGCTTTTAATATTGAATCAAAGTCAAAGTTTTGGTCTTCAACTTCAAAGGAGTTTCTATGATTGGTTGAAACTTTCCAGGAGATCAAGCGATGTTATTTTATATAACTGCAATGTCAAAGGAACTGCCAATATCAAGAGAAGAAACGTGTGCTGTAGAAAGAGTTTTTTCAATAGGCGACCCAATTCTATAGAAATGTCTTTTAGAGATGTTCAGGATGGCCAGACCTTTGAACACGCTAACAATAAATTGTAAAACCTCTTCATCAGACCATTCTTTCCTCAATAACTTTGCCAAACACACATATTTATCAAACTAACCTCCATAGCCAAACTTCCTGCAGAATGCGTGAAGGGCAGAAAGAAAAACATGAGAGATGAATCTTTCTCATACTTTTATGATAGGGATAAATAAGTGCTTTGAAAGCAGTCAATCAGAAGTGTAGTGAGATAAAGTGTAGTCTAGGACTTGTGCATATGATAAAGTGAGGCCTTAGGTATCGAGGTTAACAACAGGGAGCAGTAGGAAGAAGTCTGTGGCAAATCTCAGTATAATCGTTAGTACAATATTGTTCCTTTTGTGCCTTTATAATGTTTTTCTTCATGTTCTTTGTCCTTGCAACACAGAAGAGGTTGTACTGGAATGTACATAGGCTATCATTAAAGACTATTGACACCCAAACTGCTTTTTCTTACTAGATAAAGGCAGCTTTTTCCAGCCTCTCTGTGTGGAGAGGTTTTGAGTTTGAAAGGAAATGGTACAAAATACCAAATGTTAACACTGTACCTTGAAAGTGACAGACCTGAAAATCTTAGGGAAGATTCAAAGGAAAGGTCACAAGAAACTTGGCAGGAGAAGGGAGAGGAGAGTCACGCTTTCACGACGAAGAAAAGATCTTAAGCTTTCGACAAGAGGTTGAAGGGAGGAAAAAATGTTTTTGCAGTTCCAAACTGAATGTCTGAAAAATTGAATTCATTTCAGTGAGGCCTTGTTATAACAATCATAGAAGTTAATGAAAATAGAGAAAAAGTCATACTGCTGTGGGCTTACCTCTTGTGATTCTTATGAGTCAGGTTTGCCACAGTTTTGAAAGCTTTACTGTGAGTCTTATTCTGTATGTAGCACAGGTTATTTCAAAGGATGTTACTGCAGTCACTATCTTGTCCAAGGACCAAACAAAGCTTTTTTTCCTATTGCTTTTTTAAATGCAATTGCAAATGTTAGAATATGTATATATATATGTATATCCTGTACATTGTAAGGAAGAGCCCTCGGCCCCGAGCTAGAACACAAGTTTAAAGAAGCAAGTTTCTGAAGTAAAGACTGCATTAGTCTATCTACAATCAAGAGAATAATTGTTTATTAAAAATGCAGAATGTATGCTTAGTTACTGTACAGTTAGTAGAGTATTAACATAAAACCAAAAAACAACATTCATCACTTGGGAGGAAGACAGTGCCTTTGAAGCATGACAGTTAACCCTCATTGTATTACTGTTTAACTGCAACTTTTTTGTCTAATAAATAATTTTAGAATACCGTAGTTACCTAAGTAAAGTATTTCCATTGCATCTTGTCTACTACTGACTTTCATTGTAACATCACACATCTGTGCCATGTACACTTCTAAAAATTTCTAGCAGGGGAAAATGGATTAGAAAATGATAGTTTTCTCCATTTCTTGTCTGTTGTTTTGGTTATACAGTGACTCATCCAGTTTCCAACAGCACTGTATGTCCTAGTTCCAGCACCACTTCATGATCCTTGTATTTCGTGCAAGCCTGCTTCATTTTTTTTATTTATTTACTACAGAACCTTAATATGATATTACAACAACATTGTAGGTTCCATTAGACATCTGCTCCAGTTTTAGATTTAGATTTAGATTTTTAGTTTTAGATTAGCTTTTGAAAAGCTGCATAAAAGTTATTACTGAGTTAAATTTTATTATTACTAAAATTGAAGTTACCACTTTAGCAGGCCAAACCGATTATTACTATTATTTATACTGGCAAACTATTATTATTTGTACTAGCAAAATAAAATGATGAACAGATAATGATTTATTTTTATTTTTTTATTTTTAAGATATCCAAAATAGATATCATTGTCATTAATTTATTCAAGACTTGTTAAAAAAAAAAAAGAATTAGTTCAGTCTGAAAGTACTCATTTATTAAAAGTAAACACTTTAAAACATGTTACATTTAAAGCATTGCACAGTTACTTATATAAATATGTGGTTCTTAATTATTTCTTTTTTTCCAATTAATACTTTAAGTAAGAACTCTTGAATTGTATTAAATAACATTTTCTCTCATATTATTTGAAAATTATTTATTTCCCTCTGCAAAACTGTGTAATAGTTCATTGCATTCTCTGAAAGCTATGCTCAGACTTCCAAGCAGGAAGTCATGCTTATTTCAGTGATTGTTCTTTTCTTATTCTTAACATGGTAATAATTGTGGACTTGGCTGTTGCTATCATATTTCCATTAATCTACTGCCAGGCAACTGCAGTTTCATAAGTGATGACATTTACAGGTATTTTTCTCTAGCATTTCAAAGAATGTGAATCCAAATCAGAGGAAGTTCACGCCGAAGCATGATGCAGATTGAGCCTTTAAATCATGTTTCCTATTCTCACACATGACATTACAATAATTGCCTTCCTGTTATTTAAAAATTTGGTCACAGTAAAAAGGATTGTTGTTTATTGAAGCACGGTGTAATCATTACTAACGTTTCAAGTCTTTTATATATGTTTCAATATTTCATATTTCCGTGGCAGATCAGTGGCTTACAAATGGAAGGCTGCAGTTTTGATGGAAATCGACTTTCAGAAAATCTGCATGATTCTCCCAGTGTGTCATCTGTTCTCCCTTGTTACATGGCCTGGATTCCACAGGTACTAAATTATTAAAAGCCCTAAACTTTCAAGACCCATAATTTGCTTTTCTCTGTGTAGTAGCTTTTTAGTATGACTGCTGACCTGTTTTTTTTCCCTCATCTTAGAATAAAGATCTGTATATTTAATAGTAAAAGTTACTTCTTTTATATAAAACAAGAACTTATTACCACTTTGTCAATATTTTTTAGTTTTTATTGTGCAGATTAAAACAAAGGCTTTATTTCAGTCATAATTTTTTCTTGTCGTTTTAAAATTTTTTTACAATTTTCAAAAGTGTATTTACTAAATGTATACATGAGTTTGGGAGAGTATTTATTGGTAGAGTATATTTTCTTTAAATTTTAAACATTGTACTAAAACATAACAGCAATAAAGAGTCAGAGAACATAATGTGATCTGTAACCAAATAAAGCCTTTCCCCTATTTACACTGATTTAAAAAATGCAAACACTTGCAGGACTATGTAAGATGAAAATTAAGCAATCCAAACAGTAAAAATTGTTACTGCTTCTACTCTCTAATTAAAATAGCAGTCTTCAATAAAAAAAGGAAAAAGTTATGTGGAACTTCTTCAAGGATATGTAGCATTGCAAATTCATATACTTACATTCTTAAAAGAAAAGTTGTTGTAGAATTCGTCGCATCTATATTTACAGAATCACAGAATGGTTGAGGTAGGAAGGGACCTCTGGAGGTCATCTGGTCCCACCCCTGCTCAAGCAGGGACACCCAGAGCAGGCTGCCCAGGACCACGTCCAGGTGGCTTTTGAAGATCTCCAAGGATTTCCAAACCCCACAGCCTCTCTGGGCAACCTGTGCCAGGGCTCCCTCACCCATACAGCTATCTAAAAGTTACTTGCCCATACGGTTTAGTTACCTTAGGCCCTTGTTTGGTCTCAGAAAAAGATGGGCATCTCAGGAAGCTCATTCCATCATAAAGTATGAATCTCATTGGATGAGAAGGTTTGGTTTGGTTAGGAGAATGTTAAACAAAAAAGCTCACTGGACTCCAGTAGTTGACTTTTCAGTTAGAATTAGCTTAGTAATTGTAAAAAAATGATGGTGATTATGAGATTTATAGTATCTTGTGATAGATATGCAGGGAGCTCCATTGCTATCACACCGCTTTATCCCAACAATTTTTTTTGTTCTCACTGTTATTTCCAGCACTGTAAACATGGCATTTCATTATAGCACAACATTAGAAGTATAACACTCAAGATTTAGACTGAGAACACACAACTAGATACTAGCCAATGTCTGCATTACTGCTTCCAGCTTTGATGGCAAAGAAGATACTGGATGTTTAAAAAAACAGAAACAAAAAGACACACACACAAAAACCAACCACCTGACTCAGTGATGGGAGGGAGAAGATGGCAATATACTTTGTTTTAAGTGGTAACAGCAAATGTTTATCTTATGCTTACTGAAGATGAGGATTATAAGTAACCCTATCTTTTTTTTTTTGAAAAGTGTTTAGCTTCTGTTAGAGATAAAACAGATTCCTAAAGTGTTTTTCTGAATAAAAGTCAATATTCTTTAGACTTCAAAGGTATTATGTGACATTAGCAGAGATCTGCCTGTAAAGACATACAAGTGAGATCAGTAATCAGATAATGAAGCTGCTTCCAATGTACTTCATACTTGAAAGAATAGCAGCTGAAGTTTTTGTGTTGGAAAAAAAATGTATTTATTTTACAACACAAGCCAATACTTGCCAACTGCCCAGATTTTAAATATAATGTATCTCTAAGGAAAGTATTTCTGATTTTCAATGCCCTTTAGTTGTTTTGCTATAGGCTTCGCTGTAGGAATTGACCATGATCAAACATCATGCTTTCAAACAGAAAGGTAGAACTGGGACGTCATTCTGCACTTCCCCTGATCTCATTATCCTCTCCACAGGAGAAGAGTGTATGAAGTAGAACATGCTATCTTATGAGTTTCTCCCCAGAAATATCTCTTATGAAATCTGGTGAGCAAAAATCTATGTATTTGTAAAGCAATGCTTTCAGGTCATTTTCCATCAAACTAAAGTGAACTGTCCAGAAAAAAAAAAAAAAAAAAAAAGCAGTCTGCAGAATTTGTCTGGATACCTCCCCATAAAAAGGCTCAAAATGCTAAAATGTTAAAAATTGAGTATTTTAAGCAATAACATAGTACTTATTAAATTGTGAAGGCCTTTTCTGGTTTTAATTCATGGATAGATCCCAAGTTGTAATGGACTAAGTAGGATAAAACTGTGTGTGAAGCAGGCTAGACAAAGAAAATTTTTGGAGTGCATGTAAGGAAGGACATATGGATTTGTGGTTCATAAAGCCTTTCACAGAATGGCTTTAACCCTCAAATAATGTGATTCTGTAAAACATCAGTGGAATTGAGAAAAGTATGTGAACAGCTATTTCAACACAAAAAGGGTGTTAAAAAGAAGTCTTGGAAAGCAAACTTGCCAACTTTGGGCTTCCCAGCTTTGGCTGTACTTAAAGACCATTCTCTGGCTGACATTTTCCTCTCAAATTTCCCAGTATTTTCTCTTCCTCTGTAGTGTTAACCAAGGGATAAATGTGGTAAGGTTTTAAACACTAGTGTTCAAAAGACAAGGGAACTTGATTTTCAAAAGGAACAACAAAACTCCTCAGAAATGGCTTAACACTTAACATGCAGGGCAAAGTGCTTGAAACAGTTGTTTGCATGTCTCCTTTTTCTGTTTCTACTTATTTTCTAATAATGGTGCTTAACTAACTTGCATTTGATGTAATTTGCATTAAAAAAGCAACTCTTTTTTTATTTCAAAGTCCTTTCTGACACATGTGCTGCTTTATTGCTCGATTCTTGAAAACATTTTGACAATTTCCTGTTGACAAGAAGGGAAATCTTGCGTGTGGAGGAAAACATGCTTAATATATATGAATTGAATGAAACCCTCAATTACTTATATAAAATAAGTACATGATGGGTTGAAACCTGAGTTACATGCTGTAGGAAGTCTAGTCAGTCTTTGAACTCCGTTCTATAATCATGCAAAGGTACAATGACCTGTGCAAAGCCCGAGGAGGAAATTACGTCCAAAGTGCACACACTTTGTAGTACAGAAAGTGGAGAGGAACTGTAATTGTTCTCAAGAGTGCAGCATCAGGGTACAGGCTGAGAGGTAATGCTGTGGCTCCAACTGATGTCCTTCCCAACGTAGTGTTTACAGCATAGTTGTAGTCTCTGTAGCAGCAGTACTATTAATAATGTGCAGTAGTAAAGTACACGCACAGGAGAATACAAAATTATAAATGAACTCAGCCAAAATGTTCAAATCTGAATGCTTAAATTTAACTTGAAAATTTCCTGCTTAGGCACTTAATGGAAACAACCTGTTTCCCAGAAGTGCCAAAGAACCCCAGCTGCAACTGTGATCAGTGTTGGTATGAAAGGAATTAAAAAAAAAAAAAAAAAAGAGAGAAATTTTTACACGTGCATCTGTGTCTTGAAGAGCAAAAAGTATATGGAAAGGATTGGGGAATTTGAGCTTTTTATTTTTATTTAAAGTCCTTGTCTGACTGAATCATGGTTAATACTTTTAGATTCCCTCTGAGGCTCTGAGGTAAGGTACAGTAGCTCTGTATCAGACGATAATTTGTTTGGATTAATTGTTTTTAAACATCATTGTTAAACACAGAAGGTAGTTTGGGAAGACTGGGTTAAGATTTTTTTGGTGCAGCTCCTGAAGTATCCCACTTGCAAGTAGCTGAGGTGCAGATCACACCTGGGGCTGCATTGCAGGAGGAGCAGCAGGGCTTGCCAAGACCACTGGTGCCCCAGGACTCCAGCCTGCCCCAGCAGTACAGCACTGGTGCTCCCAAGGGGCTTCTACCCTCTGGAAACTGTTCCCTTGTCCCTGGTTTGCAGAAGCTAATGACATGGTTTTTTTGTTTGTTTGTTTGTTTGTTTGTTTTTGTTTTGTTTTTTTTTTGTTTTCTGAATGAAGATTTTGATATGCAATTTAAAAGATCACTCCTATTAGATACATTATTCTGTTTTCAGTTTAATGAACTGGAGAGAAAACTTAAGGGGCTTAGATATGGAGTAGTCTAGTGAATTTTCTAAAGTCTCCGCTTTGTTAGTAATCCTTCTCCTTTGTAGCCTGGACCAAGAGTTGTGTATCAAAGGCTGCTGTCTAGACTTTATCTTAGGATCCAGCTTTGGATACCACATCACTGAAAATTACTCTTTTCTCATATTTTGTTCTCTAAGTGATAACTAAGTACTGGTTTATTGACAGGATGCATACGGTCCATATTCTCCGGAGGAATGTATAACTTTACCAGTCTACACTAGCATGGAGAGAGACCGTGTGGTGACAAATATTGATGTACCTTGTGGAGGAAACCAAGACCAGTGGATTCAATGTGGAGCTGCTCTATTCTTAAAAAATCAGTAATCTGAGATTGCATTAAATTAGCTCTTGAAGTTAAGAATCGTTTAAACATTTCAGTTATTCATGTTTAAAAAAATCCTTCAGTTTCATTGCTTATAGATTTTTAAAGCAATGGTTTATAATTTTTTTTTTTAAACACTATCTAAAATTAACTCTACTTGAATGGAACTTCATTGTACCTTTGTGAGATATTGTAAATGTTAAAACAGCACTAGTAAGCAAACTGTTAATTTGGGTTATTTCTTTAGACTGTAATGCAATGTATTTCTTTCTCAGATTTGTTGTAATCTGCACTGTTTTGCCCAGTGCAGTCCCATAAATATTGTATGTAAATGCGAAGCCAGTGTATTTTTTGATCATTTTTTCATAATACTTTTTGAACTGTTATTATTCTTACCTACCTGTAATAATTCTTAAACCTCATTTAATAAAAGCATATGATAAAACTTACTTGAAATAGAATGTTTTACTTGAATATAAAAATGAGAATAAATATTTCATTCTGTTTTAATGGTGTTTTACTTCGAATCCTATTTTTTGAGTTGGTAGTAAATAATAGAAGCTTCATAAACTTTGTGTGACGTTACAGACTCAGTTAGACTATCATCATGGGTGTTATCTAGGAGTTACTGAAAAAAGCATTTTTTGAAACCATACTAAGTTCCAGTAAGAATGTGCACATAAATGCGCAATTTAGACAAACAATTCCTTCGATGATCAAAAGAGGTTTTCACTCTGTTGTTAGGTGATTAACAGAGGGATATAATCATGCTCTTGGTGTGTGATGTGAAAGACCCCTGAAGAAAGTCTCAACATAAGAATAGAAGGTGTCTAATTTTTAACTGCAGCTACCGAATGATCTCATGAAGATATTTTTGGAAGGCAATAACATGAAAACACTTTTTTATTTTGCTTGGAAAACAAAATATATGTCTTGGCTCTGACACTTCTGATTTCGTATTTTTTTTCTTTATGTAGCATTTAAATTAAAACTGTATTTCACTCGCATGCTATTTTTCACTAGTGGTTTGAGGGAGGGAGAAGGAAGGCAGTGAAAGAGTTGGCTGCATCTCCAGGTTAGCTTCCCAAAGAAAGTCTCTGTCTGTTCTATTGTTTTTCCCTTAAATTTCGTCTTTTGTCTCCTAATTGAAGATCAATTAATTTGTTGCCCATTTAATTCTCCTCCAAATAAAAAGATGTTCTAAAATAATTTGTTACAAGTGCACTTACATTTCTAAAATTTAATCCAATCTAACAACAGAATAGATTTCCTTGCAACTTTTCAGATAATTTCTTCCTTTATATATTTGAATATGAAGAATAAAATGTGGCAAAATTAGAAAATACTTGTCTGTTAAGAAAATTTTGGAAGAAAATGATGACGTTTCCAACAGATCAGAAATCACTCTATCAATGCGTGTACCTGCCCAAAAAATACTGTCATACTAAACTTTCTTGGTAAAACATCACTGGGAGAGGAAATAAGTTTTAGTGAGGGAGACCGTGCTTTCAATTCCCTTAAATACCTGTAAAGATCATGTTGTGACCTTCTGTTCTGGATCCACCGTGTCTCCATAAAGCAGACTGGATTTTAGGTTTCTTATTTCCATAAGCTGAGGATCTATTGGCTCTTGCTAGTTCTAGTTTCTTTTTTTTTTTTGGACAGATGGAGAAATACAGCTATTCAGATAACTACCTAACATAGGGCAAAGATGTCTGGAAAATAAAAGTCAATGTTTTAACCTACCTTGCACAGGAAGTGGAGATCAGAAATGTAGTAGGTGATTTTGATAACCGCTCTTGCTTGTTATAGGAAAGAAAATATATTGTGATGGGATGTAGAAACCCTGAAAGAAAGACATCAGTGGGATATTCTGGGGATTTAGGTTATATTACTATTACTATTATTATTTTATTCCTATTTGCAGCTATAAGTGTTATTTAGACACTCTTGTTTCAAGTCTCCTTGTTTTATATATTTAGTCAGGAAAACTTCTTAGTATACAGATACTGATCCTGTCACATAAAGCAGATAGAAAAGAAGCTCTTCTACAGATACCACCCTATATTTTGTGATGACAAACTAATTGATTTTCTTGCCAATAACTGACCTGTATCCTAGCTCCTTAGAACTGGCCTGCTTGTTACCTGTTGTATCTATGAGCACCAAGATTTAGAACTACAGAATGTTTCTCAGCTCGCACCAAGACTTTTCAGAGACAATCATCAATGCCCTTCTGTCAGAGACTTCTCTCTGTGAACAGGAAATACTGTTAGTCACCTTGATTAAATCTCCTTTTGATTGCTTCACATCTTGTCTTAGAGCTCTTTGATATTACCTAAACTGTTAACTTGCTTATGCTCATTCTGAGTCTTTCCATGAGTGACAGGAGATAAATTCTTAATGTAGCCACACTGCCCAAGTCACAGAAGGCAAAGGCAGGGACTGGGAGAATGAAGAACTGCATGGTGTAGGAGAAGATCAGGTTCAAGACTATCTAAGGCACCTGAAGTTGCACAAGTTCACAGGACCTGATGAGATGCGTTCGAGGCTCATGAGGGAACTGGCGGATTAAGTTGTGACCTGGTTTTGGCTAGGATAGAGTCAATTTTACTCCTAGTAGCTGCCACGGTGTTGTGTTTTGGATTTAGGATGAAAAAAATATTGATAACACACTGATATTTTAGTTGTTGCAGAGCAGGGCTCACACAGAGCCAAGGACTGTTCAGCTCCTGGTGCTGCCCTGCCAGCGAGGTACCTGGGGGTGCAACAGGTAGCTGGGAGGGGACACAGCCAGGAGCTGATCTGAACCGGCCAAAGGGATGTCCCACACCATGTGGTGTCATGCTAAACAATTAATATGGTGTGGCTGGCAGGGGTGGGCGGGACCACTGCTCCGGGATGGGATGGGCATCGGCCAGCAGGTGGTGAGCATTTGCATTGTGTATCCCTTGCTTTGTACATCCTACTGTCATCATCATCATCATCATCCAATTCTTTTTCTGTCCTGTTAAACTGTCTTTATCTCAGCCCATGAGGTTTTACTTTTTTTTTCTTTCCCCCCCCCCCTCCCAATTCTCTCCCCCATCCCACTGGTGGGGGAGGAAATGTGGCTGCGTGGTGCTGGGCTGCCTGCTGCTAAGCCATTGTCCATCATATTCGAGAAGTTGGGGCACTCCGGTGAAGTTCTGAACAGACTGGAAAAAAGTGTAAACATAACCCCCACGGTTTAAAAGGTGAAAAGAAGGAAAACCCGTGGAATTACAGGCCAGTCAGTCTCACCTCGGTGCCTGGCAAAACCATGGAGCAGATCCTCCTGGAAACCACGCTAAGGCACATAGAAAATAAGTGACTGGTGACTGGTGACAGCCAACATGGCTTCACTAAAGGCAGATTGTGCCTGACAAATCTGGTGGCCTTCTACAATGCGGTTACAGCATTGGTGGATAGGGGAAGAGAACATAAAAAAGCTGGTGGATGTTGCATTGGGTCATGTGGCAAGGTTTTGGTAGTGGAGGGCAGCAGGAGTGGCCTCTGTGAGAAGAATCCAGAAGCTGCCCAATGTTAGATAAGGGCCAGTTTCAGACAGCCCCAAAGGGACTCGCTGCTGGCCTGAGCTGAGCCAGTAAGTGATGTTGTTTGTGCCTCTGGGAGAGCAGATTGAAGGAAGGGAAAAAAAGAATGCAGCTGGGAGAGTGAGGAGTGAGAACCATCCCTGCAGCCCTCAAGGTGAGTGCAGCAGGAGGGCAGGAGGTGCTCCAGGCACGCAGCACAAGTTCCCCTGCGGCCCGTGGAGAGGCCCCTGGTGGAGCAGGCTGTCCCCCTGCAGCCCACGGGTCCCACATGGAGCAGATCTCCACGCTGCAGCCCGTGGAGGAGCCCCCGGTGGAGCAGGTGGATGTGGCCTGGAGGAGGCTGCGGCCCATGGAGAGCCCCCGCAGGAGCAGGCCCCGGGCCGGAGCTGCAGCCCGTGGAGAGGAGCCCACGCAGGAGCAGGGGGTCTGGGGGGAGCTGCCACCCGCGGGGGACCCGTGCTGGAGCAGTTTGCTCCTGGGGGTTGGACCCCGTGGTACGGAGCCGTGTGGGAGCAGTTCTTGAAGAGCTGCACCCTGTGGGCAGCCCCCGCAGGCTCAGTTCAGGAAGGACGGCATCCCGTGGGAGGGACCCCACGGGGAGCAGGGGCAGAGAGTGACCGTGAAGGAGCGGCGGAGACAAAGCGTCAGGGACTGACCACAGCCCCCATTCCCTGTTCCCCTGCACTGCTTGGGGGGAGGAGGTGGAAGAAGGTGGATGAGGAGGAAGGTGTCTAGTTTTGTTTGTTTGTTTGTTTTTTGTTTCTTACTGCTCTAGTTTGTTAGTCCTCTTCCAACCCAAACCATTCCATGATTCTAATGCTTAGCTATGGCTAAATCCCTGAATTATAATTTTATCTGGACAGAAGTCCTTTGGGAGCTCATCTTGACTGGTTCATGTTACAAATAGAAAAATCTGTCTCTTCTTAGATGCTTTTTAATTTCATTCTTTGATTTGTCATTTTTTAGCACAGGACAAAAAGCTGAGTGAAGTAAATTTCAAGATAGTCTGGCAGCTTGAAATCTAGTAAATTTTTAATGATATTATCATCACAGAAAAAAATTAGACCTGTATGTTTTCCAGATCATATGGTTACAGTTTATTGAGCAGTAGGTTTTATATCTATTTTGACTGATTCACTGATTTCATTCTCAGGACTCTAGACATAATCCTGATGTTTGGGAAGTCTCCCAGGTGACCTAAGGAGGAAAATGAGATTATTTATCAAGTGTTCTTTGATATTTATTTTCTGTAAACATTGTATGATGTGCTTTCTTTCTACACAATGTTGTAATCTAAATGAAAGATACTTTAGGTAGCTACAGCTACTAAGTAAGAGGGATAATATTTTTGGTAGTAAAAGACAGAACTGTGGAATATTTATGAGCGCCAAAGTGCACCTGTATCAGAAACACAGGCCAGTCAGAAATATGAGTCAGGAAACATAAGAAATAAAAACATCAGAAAAGCCTTAATGGTCTCACTAGTGTTCCCACTAGCCCTCTACTTTTCAGTTTCAAGAGTAAAGGAACTTGTAAGCCTAAAATAGAGAGATCTCAGAAAACACAAATTACCGCTCTGCAAACACCCTCTTTTGAAGACTTGAAATAGAGGCATATCTTAAGTAAATGCAAATTGTTACCATTAGGAATCAAAGTTACAAAATGCAAAGTGAAGAAGCCTTCATCGAGTAAATACAAAATCTTTGAAAATAATGAAGATTCTGCTGTAATATTGCTTAAAAAATACACATATATATTACAAATTTATTTCTCTTGTATTTAAAAGGAAACAGTTTCCTCCTTTTACACTTCATAGCAGTCAAGTGTTTGTCAAGTATTGGTGCTGTCATCTGTTAGAAGACAAGCTGTTTGGTGCACTTAGCAAGTTAACAACAAGTCTACTGTCACAGGGCACGCTATGTTCCCAAACAGAAGACACATTTGTTGAAGAGTCAAACTCTAGTCTTTTTTTGTTGTTGTTACTTGAGATAAACTACTTCTCAGAAACAAGAAGCACATTTTAGTTGTTCTCAAATTCTCTGTAGTTTACAAAAGATGAAAAATACTTCTTGTCATTCTTTTCACAGCCTGTAAGTCTTAACATTGGATACTGAATTCCCCGTCAAAGGTTTCAGAAACAGAAAAGTAAATGAGTGGATTTCTTGGTTAATGGCGTGCATGCTAATTTTATCAAGTGAATGACCTATGGTTATGATAGAATACCTCAAATTACTGTAGTGCTAAGGTTGATTTAAGATTTTTTTCCAGAATATTTTTAGATTTTCATTGAAATCTAAAAACTGCTGTGGAAGGGAAGTTATGCAAGTTATGCCAAGTGCAAATAGAACCGATCATGCAAAGCAGCCGTTCCCTCCTATTTCTTTATTTCAGCTTTCAGAGAACAGTGTTCAGAAGAGCAGCAATTTCTCCCAAAACAGCTATATAATTGTTAGAGCTGGAGGGAAAAAATGAACTATGCTCAAAAGGATCACTTATGAATCATTATACAACCTCTTAAACTGACGTAGCATCTTTCAGCAACACAAGTGGGTTTACATAAAATATACATAATACTGGTTACCATACTAAAAATATGCAGGCTTAATTAGGGCTAGAAATCCTTACGTGAAGTTTTACATTTATATTTAAATCCTTTTAATTTTTACATTTTTTAATCCTTTGAAAACAAAATCTGTGAATGAGAAACTAGGTGTGTAGAAGAGTCTGAAAACAAAGTCTGAGTCACAGCTGACAAAATAAGCTCACCCTCTATGAGTCCTTAAGCTACATTCTCCTCTGAGATGTAAAACATCATGACTGTGCTTGACTTCGTCATGTGTAAATAACTTTCTTGGAAACTCAGCCAGTTTTATCCTCCTTCACCTCAGCTCATGGACTACTGTGTGTGAGGCCTCATAGCTCAGTGCTGCTTCCTGTGTCCCCGTTTCATTTTAGCCACTGAAATTGCTTATAGCAGAACTCAATTGCAGAACTCAAAATGTACTTCACGGAATGCCTCTCTTGAAAGTCTGAATTTTTTTGTTTCTAATTCTCATGACCTTTATGTAAGATGCTTAAAAAGCAACAGAACTTTTTATTTTTCACTTTCAGTAGGTTTGATACAGAAAGCCTTTTCACTAATGTGTTTTAGAAAATGGAGGAATAAAATCTGTGTTACTTATTTGAACAGCTTCATGACAATCACTGAGTCACAGAATGGGTGAAGCTGGAAGGGATCTCTGAGTCCATCTGGTCCCACCCCTGCTCGAGCAGGGACACCCAGAGCAGGCTGCCCAGGACCATGTCCAGGCAGATTTTGAAGATCTCCAAGGAGGGAGACTCCTCAAATAATGCCTTACAATAACTATTGTTTGCATGGACAGCAGTTTCCCTGAGGAATAGTTCTTAGGTTACAGATTTAAATACCAATTAATTGCTTGTTTTGTTTTCTTTTCTTTTAAAATTATTTTATTTGAACACTTAATAGCATGTAAGGAATTGCTGCAGAATTTCGTGAAAGCTTTGCAGTCTGATCCTAGAATGGCACTCTAGGTATGAAGATGCTATTTTAAGAGTCTAGTCAATACAAGAAATTTGTACTCAAGTGGTGTTACATTACATTGCTATTATACTTTTGGTTATCAAAACCATCTGTGTTCTCATTCAATACATAAGTTAACTGAAAGCACATATAATTTGAGCACTGTGTAAACATACTGTCTGGCATTTATTCTAAGTTGATAATCCTGTAAAGGAAGTTACCTAAACAGCAATAGCCAGATGCCTAAGATGGGTATCAGATATATGAGTTCTCTAACAGAGCTGTTTCTAAATATGAGTATGTCAGAAGTATTACTGGCTTTGCGTCTCAGGAGAAAGCAAGACCCCCAAGTTGTCCTGTGACAAGAGATCTCAGAGATGTTCCTCATATCTTTGTCTAGTGTTAGATTCACTTATTTTGGGGTATCTTTCAGATCAGCAAAGAAGAATCTTAACAGGTCACCCTGAGGAAAAGTTATTAGTAATTGTGCTTATGAAGTCTACCGGATAGGTAATTTGATCGTCATGGCTCTCTAACTCATCTCACTCACTGACAAGGTGAGTTCTTTTCTCACTATCCCACATGGTGCTATTTTCAGGCAGAAGATGTTTCCTATTATCTCTCTACTGAGATCGCCAAGAATTGTCAATAGTTAAGGGTTTTTTTTATTTTTATTTTTATTTTCTTTGTGATGGTTAAGGTCATATCAACGCCTGCCACTAGATGGTACTGTGGCATAGACCCTCGTAAGAGACAGAGTCAAAAAAAGTTGGGGTTTGGAAGGTAAAGACAATTTATAGGATACATAACATTGCATCAACAGCCTGTTCCAAAGGAAATTTTCTTATCAGCACTGCTGAATAAGCAGCTGTCTTAGAAAATACTTATACTTAGTTGTGATGTAGTTCTTTGTAGAAATAAAAAAGAAGTGGTTCACTAAGTGAATTTCTCAGTACTGAAAGACACCTTGGTTGTGGGAGTGGATAAGGCACTGACTGTCCACTCTGGCCTGTTTGCAGCTACTTCTGCAGGTCTTCAGCATCCACATGGAAAGAAGGAACAGTGAGGAGACGTTTGCCCTTGCAGCATGGAAGACCAACAGCCTCCTTATCTGCATGAGGCAGAGCGTTGCCAGCAGGTCAAGGGAGGTGATCCTTCTCCTCTGCTCAGCCCTGGTGAGACACACCTGGAGTGCTGAGTCCAGTGCTGGGCCCCCCAGTACAAGAAAGAGACATGGACACACACTGAAGTGAGTCCAGAGAAGGGCTGTAAAGGTCACTAAGGAACTAGACATATGAGGAAAGGCTTCAGGAGCTGGGACTGTTCAGGCTGGAGAAAAGAAGGCTTGAGCAGCTTCTGATGAGGGACAGGTGGAACTAGGCTTTTCTCATTGGTGCTCAGGGAAAGAAAAAGAGGCAATGGGCACAAAATGAAATGCATGAAAATTAATTTAACATAATAAAAAACTTTTATTTATTTATATATATTTTTTTACACTTAAGGGTGAACAGCCACTGGCACAGGTTTTCCAGAGAGGTTATGGGGTTCTAGAGTCTCCCTCCTTGGAGACCTTCAAAAGCCACCTAGAGCTGGTCCTTGGCAACCTGCTCTGGCTGTCCCTGCTTTGAGTCGTGAGGTGCTTTCCAACCTCAGCTCTTCTGTGATTCTGTAATTCTAGTGCAATAGCTGGAAACAGGGAGGAGGCATGTAAGCTACCGGTATCAGGAACACTGTGACTTGAGAACAGGAAACCCATTGTAGTGACACAAGAGTGCAGAAATACTGAGCCCTCCAGTTTTTGTATGCAGGTTTCTGAAGTGATGCTTCTATCTTTTGGGTACTAAGTTTGAAATGAATGAAAATCCCAATATCATCTACTGTTACCACCCTGCCCACTCCATGTTTTTCTTTCTCAGTTGGTTTTGAAATATTTTCTTTGTGATTTTGCTCATAAAATTCCATATCAAAAATAAGAGAACTTAGTAAACTGGAATTTAAAAGCATGCTTGGAATCCAGTACATTTCCAACAAAATAGCAAATACCTCACTTATACTGTGAAGACAGCACTTTAATTAGATATACAATTTGCATAACTCACTAATAATTAGCATTTATAAAAATAATTTCTGCAAATCATGAGAAGACTATGAAAAGAAGATGTCAGAAAACTGGAAGTCAAAAGCCACCTTATATGTACCCCAATTTCAGCATCTTCAAGGTGTACTCAAAAGTAGATGTTTGTAGTTGAAGGTCTTTCACTGTGAACTTTCTCCATTGGAGGGAACTGTGTCAGGCCTTGGGAAAACATGAAATGTCCCTTGTAAGAGCATACCTGGTTTTCCTCCATTCAGAAATACTTTTTGTTCATCACCTTGAACACAGTGTAACACATTGGGACATCTAGCCTACGTCCTCGGAAAGAAGAGTTTCATCCATGGTTACACCAATGTTGGGAGATATTCTTCTGAAGAGACAAAGAGAGGATGGGACACAGAGGGATACGAAGGAGTCAAAGTCACACATATCATAAAGATGTGTGTGATCTGTTACTTTCTCGGTGGAGTTTAAATGCAAACAGATGCTGGCAAATTGTGTTCCAGTGTCACCTTTATGAGACCATCTCTTCTTTTCCAGCTTTTTGCTTCTTGTTTTTTCTTTCTTCTCTTTGTAGAGGATGAAGGAGCTTTTCCGTCAAGGACTTTCTCTAGGATTTACTTCACTGGGCTTCCTGAAGCACCATCCTCCCCAGGTTCTGCCTGAGGAAGAGAGATTACACTTTTCCTTTTGGCATCAGAGGTTAAATGACATAATTTGTTCTTTGTTGTTGAAAAAGACATTTGCACTAAAGAAACATCTTCTCACACAGATAATTCCCTTTGTTGTCGGAGTTCCATGAAGAATGATCAGCAGGAACAAGTGAGACCCTAAGTAAATGTGATAATTGTTTTCATGCCTTTGATAATAAAAGGGAAACACAAACACATCAGTAGGATTGTCAAGGGAAGGTACTTCATTTCTGGTAGTCACACATTAGGTACCCATGATTAAATTTTTTAAAATAAAAGCAGGAAACAATGACATGGCTGCCTCTCAAAGCAGTACAAGGATATTAATAAGTAGCTAACATCCTGTTTTGACTGATTCATTAGACCTTTTGGAGTTGTACTTCCAGCATCTGCAAACAGGGATTGGGAATTACAGTCCCCACTCCCCTCCACATCATATGGGTTGCACCCTACACCATATGGCAACCCAACACCCAAGTTCCTTGCTAGAAATCAGCATGCAAGAGGGCCAGTCTCACTGCTAGGGAATGGGAATATAGACACATGTCCTGGTTTCAGGTAGGACAGAGTTAATTTTCCTCCTAGTAGCTGGCAGGGTGCTATGTTTTGGATTAGGATGAGAAGAGCGCTGATAACATGCCGATGTTTTAATTGTTGTAGAGCAATGCTTACACCAAGCCAAGGACTTTTCAGCTTCTCGCTCTGTCCTGCTAGCGAGCAGGCTGGGGGTGCAGCAGGAGCTGGGAGGGGACAGACCCAGGACAGCTGACCCAAACTGGCCAAAGGGGTATTCCATACCATCTGACGTCATGCTGAACAATATATAGGGGTGGCTAGCCGGGGTGGGGGGGCCGGCTGCTCGGGGATAGGCTGGGCATCGGTCAACGGGTGGTGAGCAATTGCATTGTGCATCACTTTGTACACATTATTACTATTATTATTATTATTATTATTATTGTTATTGTTATTGTTATTATTTTCCCTGTCTTAATAAACTGTCCTTATCTCAACTCACAGGCTTCACTTTCCCGTTTCTCTCCCCCATCCCGGAGAGGGAGGGGGGAGGGTGAGCGAACGGCTGTGTGGTGTTTGGCTGCCAGCCGGGCTAAACCACAACAACACAGTAATGAGGGCCCACTCCTAGCTCCCCTGACCTAGGCGCAGATCCCATGGCCAATTTTGGCTAAGACTGTGGGATACCTAGAAGCTGCAATGGGAGAAACAAAACTGCATTCAGACACTAAAAATTATGGCTTACTGTTGAGAGAGAGAGGTGGAATCCAGCAGTTTGCAGGGGCAACACAGGAATGCTTAGCCCAAGAAAGACTGGACTGTTCTGAGTCCTCCAATACAAGGTAGACAGTGAAATACTTGAGGCAGTTCAGTGGAGGCCACCAGGACGTTTAAGGAACCTGTCTTGTTCAGCCCTGAGAAGAGAGAGGTTTGTGGTGAAGGATTTTTTAGCAGCTTGTCATTGTTTACAAGGATGTTATTAAGACAATGCAGCCAGGGTCTTCTCACTGATCCATGGCAGGAGGACAGGGGTTGTTACGACTATATAGGGAAAAATATTTTCACCATGAGGACAGGCAGGCAGTGGCACAGGTTGTCTAGAAAAGCTGTGCAGTCACCTCCTTTAAAGATTTTGAAAACCTGACTGGATAAAAAGCTGAGCAACCTGGTTTGAGCTCAGAGCTGATCTCCCAAGGTGCCCTCCAACCTAAATTATAGTGTGCTCCTATCTCTGAATAAAAGAGTGGTGGGTTAGTTACATGTTCATCATTCCAAGCAAAGTATATAAACCACAGAACGTAACGCCACTCTGTTCTTTCCACCTTGTGCTCCATATAGAAATGACCTACAAGTCCTTCAGTTTTACTGCTGCTTCATAAGCTATCAAAAAGTTCAGGGGTAAGTCAATGGAAAACAGAGCAGTTCACAGAATAAATGGATGAATGAAATGTAAAACCATAACAGGGCAGGCCAAAAGCAATTTAGAGGAACTACTCACTTAAGGCATAAAAATAATAATAATAATAAAAAGTAATAAAAAAATAAATGTTCTGAACACTTCAGAAGCAGGATGTCTGCCAAGAAGAGTATTGGGTTATTAGAGTACTGAGGTGTAAAAGTGGTACTGGAGAGGATACCACAATACAAAACTAAATTCTTTAAATCAGTATTTATTCCAGAAAAGACAAGGGAGGCTCTCACACTGATTTTTTATTTTATTTTCTTACAGGGGATTACATACAACTCAAATGTTCGAGAGACATGGACATACTGGGAAAAGTCCAGTGGAGGGCCACCAAGCTGATGAAGGGACTGGAGCACCTCTCCTATGAGGAGAGGCTGAGAGAGCTGGGGCTGTTCTGTCTTGAGAAGAAGAGGCTCAGGGGGATCTCATCAGTGTCTGCAAATACCTGAAGGGAGGGTGCAGAGAGGACAGAGCCAGGCTCTGCTCAGCGGTGCCCAGTGCCAGGACAGGAGGCCATGGGCACAGCCGGGCACACAGGAGGCTCCCTCTGAGCACCAGGCAGCACTTCTGTGCTGGGCGGGTGACGGAGCCCTGGCACAGGCTGCCCAGAGAGGCTGTGGAGTCTCCTCCTTGGGGATCTCCAAAAGCCTCCTGGACGTGGTCCTGGGCAGCCTGCTCCGGGTGTCCCTGCTTGGGCAGGGGTGGGACCAGATGGACCCAGAGGTCCCTTCCTACCTCAACAGTTCTGTGATTCTGTGAAATTGACCTGTCAATTTAGAAGAAATTCTAAATGAAACTGAGAAAATGATTAGTAAGTAACAATTTGTTAGCACCAGATGCTCCTCATCCAAGAGTCCTGAAGGAACTCAAGGAACTTACGCATACTGTTACCTCACTACTCAACATGGCATCTTACCCATCATTTATGTGGGCTATGGATCTAGAGGAATGAAAGATTCACTTTCTTTAGTGGTCCTCTATAAAGACATATTTCTATGTTTGCAAAATGTATTGAAGCTGTATAACAATTAAACTGCATACTCAATGATTTTAAAATGAAGAAAGGTCAACATGGATTTTAAGTCCATACTTTGATGAACTGTTTGCTAAGTTTTGAAAAAAAAGCTTTAAGCTTCTTTGATGGAACCAGGAAAATAATTTTATAGCGTGTACAGGGAATTGTGAAATGTAGGAGATGTTGGAAAAAAATGACTAAGCTGCATAACAAGAAGAAGGGGGCAGAGGTGGGGTGGGGAGGGAGAAAGTGGTGGTGTGACATTTTCCACCAGCTGCGGATCTCAATTTCTTACTTGTTCTTTGCCAAAGCAGGAATCCCAGGCCACAATATTTAATGTCCCTCGTCAGTACAACAGCATACTTCTCAAGGAGAAGTCTGCATTAATTTTACTGCTTTTGCTATGTTCAGCCACACCATCCCCAAGGGTAGGTTATCTTTTAACCCAAGTACCCTCTGTGCCTCTCCCTCAAACATTGTATAATTAATCATCCTGAAAGGTGGCAAAGAGGTAAACATCCAATTTCTGTGTTGCAGATGCTGCTGCTTTGTCAAATAATTGGTGCAAAGACATGTTAACAGTATGAAGGGAGATTCATGTGTTTGTTCATTCATTCATTCCACTAAGCTGTCCATTATTGGTTGTCCAGTAAGGTAAGTGAAAATGAGGGAAAAGTTACCCAAAATAAGTATTAGGAGAGAATGAAGGATCTTTTATCATGGCAGCTGTGATTCAGCTTGTATAAAAACAATAGGCTGGATCACACCCGCTTCTAGGGATTGCTTGGAGCAGCAGAAACAAAGTAATTATTGGAATTAATATGAACAAAAGTACCCTGGCTGATCTTCCTGATGGACTCCTGAAGTAACAAGAAACAGACCTGAAGGTTTCAAGCTGGTCACTTCCTAGCACAAAGCTTCTTTTGGGAGTGAACTGATGAGATGTGAAATTTGTATTGCCACAGGCAAGGCAGAATTACCCTGCCATGTGTCTGTGATGCTAATGTAATTAATCCCAGTAAAGCTCATTTTTAAATAGCTTAAACTAGAAGTTTAAATTTATTTTATTCTACTAGTCATTGAATGCATTCTGATACATTGGATGGAAATTGAAAGGTCCAAAATGGTGAAACTGGAAACCCATGTAAAGTACAAGATGGTTGCACCCTTCAAAAAAACAAGTGAAAAGTGATAATTACCAAATTAATGAAAAGTTGTCAGTAAAACTGAATCAGATTTAAAAACTGAAAGCTAAAAATGAAATGAAAAAATAAAGTAATTGAAGAATCCTGAATAATGAATCTGCCATGCTTTTTGAGGAATGCTGGAGGGTGGCTCACTACTTGAATATGTTGCAGTTACTGAAGACCCAGTCAGCCACTGGCACAGCGCCTGCTGCCACGAAGAATGGAATTTAATCCAAAGTGTAAAAACATTGACTTGATGAAAAATTCTGTGCCTTCCGATACAGAAAATACTTGTGCAGTAGAATAGTGCTAAGAAGAGTCAAACTTAGGAAGCCCCTGATCAGGTCTTGAATGGAAGGTGAAAGTTGCTGTTTTAGATCAGAACTATGTTCAGCTGATCCAGTATGCTGCCACTGTTGGCCAGTGGCCAGTATCAAATATTACAGAAAAATGGTAGTACAACCAGAAATAGACAAAAGTAATACAGTAAATCTGTTTAAGTTTCCTTCTCTTTCCTACAAATTAAAAGTTGGCTTAGGTTTTTCCAAAGAGCAGATTTCATTCACTTTTTGGGGCACATTATATTAACTACTATATCCCTGAATATTCCTGTAATGCATATATATTGTGCATTGGTATGTACAAACCTTGAGTTTTCTGAAATTTTGGGCTTATGACATACTTGTGAAACTACATAACTACATTTCTTTCTATATTCTTTAGTTTATACATGTTTTTGTTCTCCCCTCTTGATAATTTCCTAAACAATCATGGTTTTTCAAAGTCTTTTGATAGATAAAATTTGCTATTTTCTGTCTTATCATCTCCAACTCACTCTGAACTCTGAACGATCTGAATGATCTCTCTCTCTCTTTTTTTTTTTTTTTTTTTAATCAGGTAGCCACAATATTCCAGGTACCACCATATCACATTTTTATTTAATTTGATATCCATACATTTGAGGAAATTGCTTCCATACACATTTCACATTCTGTTGAACAGCACTATTCCAGTGCTCCTTCATTGACAAGATAAACCAATTATTGTAACAGCAGAGGTTATCATGTTTCATTAGATTAGGGGAGTTTGCCAAGTTCTGTTAATACTTTATTAGTTTTCACAATTTTACTTCAAAGCAACTTACTTTACTTTTTTCTTTAAAAAACCTTTTCATTTTAAAGCTATTTTAAGTAGATCACATTTCATTCCCACCTATAGATGGAACTGCTTCAGAGGTAGGTGATGTCATTCTTAACTTCTCTGCAAAAATACTCTGAATTAAATTCTTAATTATTTTGTGATTGAACTGCACAGTTTTCTCTGGATCTCTCACGGAAACTGGCTTTCCTTCAAAGCCAGAGGTGTGCTTCTGAGGCCTGGGCTTTTCTCTTTGCTTTTTCCAGAGCCTGCCCTGTTTCTGGTGGTGTTGCAAGTTCCCTGTCCTCTGTCTGCTTTGTCTGCCTTGCTCTCCAGAAGGTCCCAGCAGCTACAAATGTTTGGTTATTTCCAAGGCAGAAGATCTCCTCCATTTTCCAGTGGTTCCAGCTCCCAGAGCTGGCAGACAACTTTTCCCACTGCTGCCAGGCCCCAGTCTTTTAACAGAGAAGAAATAAAGTAACAGAGAAAAAAGTCAACCAGCAGATACACTTTCTGTCTGCGTTTTTTTGCATCCTTAGTGTTTTATACATAATAATTTTTAAACATTATTATAAAAAATAGTTCAAACATTATTTTAACATCATATTTGGCATATAATTTAACATAATATATTTAACATTTCCAAAGCATAGGAAGAGCCTTTGGGTAGTTTTCATGGAGGTCCAAGAAAGAAGGGATACCTCTGTTGAAGGATCATCTTTGCTCTCATCTCAAGGAATCTGCTGATGATTGTTGCTGGAGACAGAAGACTGCAAGGTGGGTCTTTGGCCTGACCCATTATGTGGGTTGTTTAATCCATGTAGGATTTTGTAGTAGATCTCATTCACAGAAGTTGCTAGCTGTCTTCCAATACAACCATCTTGAAAACCTGTCTAGGGAAGCATCATTCACATTAACCATCAGAAGGGTTGGATCTAGTAAAGGATCATGGAAACACTGAGAAAACTGAAAACTCAGCAAGCATGAATCAACATGGCTCTGTTGGCTTCAGGGAGATTGTGCTGGTTCACACCTGCTGACCAAATGTCTCACTGTATTAATTTAATCTTAAATGGCTCTGTGTACTAGGCCATGGCTGTGGTGAACAGCAGAAGCTATTGGCCAGGGTATTTTTCATGGGGCTGGTTAAGAAACTGCTGATGATATTTTTTTCCATTGTAAAATGGTAGTTCAATGCTTTCCTGAGAAACAAAGTGTATTGAAGCCAGTCCTAAGTAAAAGAATAAAAAAGACTTTTAACACTTTAAAGAGTCCCACTAACATAGCTGCAATAAAAAATGTGTTGCTCCTCAGTTCTAAGCAATTTTCTGTTTCAAAGTCTGAATGTATTTCTTCACATCTGAAAGGCTATGCAAATGTTTAAGAACTTAGTACCAAAATAAATGAAGTGAAATGTCTAGGATGAACCTGATCCAGTTGTTTTACGTGTTACCCAATCATAAAATAAAGTGTCTTCAAGCAGCTAATGATAAAATTATATGTCAAGAGAATTAATTTGTTTTGTAAATGGGATTTGGTTCCATCCAAGACACATGAATATATTTTTGTGGACTTCAGGGACCCACCTCTGATGTTGGAGAATTTGGCTTCCAGAATCTGGGCACTTTGAATATATGAAGCATAACCTTTCATCCAAAATGTCACTAAAATTTTATTTTATTTTTTTCTGGAAAAATTGTCTATCTGATTAAGATTCCAAAGCCTGTGGTATCTGAAACTCTTTGCCCAGACTATATTAGCACAGGTAGCACTGTTCAGTGAAATAGGCCTTTGATATGAGATTGTATTCACTGTTGTTTGTTAGGTCATGTGCCCTGTTTCTTTCGTAATATGTTGTTCCTATGGTTTACTGCATTTGTTCTGGGTGCTGGAACAAAATTTTAAGAATATGTATTTTCAGACAGACAAGGAGCCTACTAAAAATTTCAAATTTAGTTACTAAATGAATAGGTCCGACAGTGTAAAATACAGCAGGCTATGCTGAAACCATAGACACTAGCATTTTCCCTCAGAATTCAGAATATGGTATGTGATATTTTGATAATTATGAACAGGGCTTTTAGGAGTTCCTCAGGCTCAAAAATCCCGTGGAGTTAAGAACCTTTTGAAAAATCTTGTGCTGTGCTTTTAAGGTTTTCATGAGGATTTGGTGCTCAGCAAAACACTGATCTTCCATGTTTTTGCTGCAGTATCGACATAAGCTTTTACTTGTGAGTAATACCAGGGTATTTTTCTTTACATAGAATTACTCTCATCTGTATGTCTGAGTTTTCCATGAAAGTTATCTGGTCCAAACTGGGAGCAGATAAGGCTCTCACTTGGCCTGGCAAGTCACGATATGACTTGAAATCCTAGTTGCAGCTATCAGTCCCGAGAACCTTACACCGTTCGCCTGTCCTCCCCATAGCCAGGATGCTATCCCCTGACCAACATACAGGTCTTACTGACCATGGCCCTGCTTTTCCAAGTTGCTTCTCCAGGCCCTGTACATGAGTGGTAGATGGCAGACCCATAGCCCAGACCTTCAGCCATGCCACTTCAGAGCTGCGGACACTGCACCCAAGTCAACAGCTTGGGCACTGAGAATGGCCTTCAACACAGTACAAGGCTGGTAGGAAAAGTATAAGCTGCTGGGTACCAAATACTTTTTCAAAAACTAATTCTGAGCATTACCATAGCTAAAGTTATACAGCCACTGTTCTGCCTGAATTTTCTCTTTTTCATACATCTTTTGTTACCACTTACATCTGAGAATACTCTGACATAGATTGCAGGGAAACAGATTTCTGTTTCTTTTTCTATTGACATCATTTGTTACTTTTTCTTGCTCCTATGAACCACATCAGTTAGTAATCAGCTTCCAAGCAAGCACTTGTGAGAGTTTCTCATGAAGCAGAATAGAAAAATATTTTAGCATTTTTATTTGTCTCACTTCATATAACTCTAGCTGTTTCAGAATTAGAAATGGACAGAGAGAGAGAGAGAGACCAAAAGCCCACAAAAACAACCCTTCAGCAGTCCTTTCATCCATGATAAAATTAGTATGTAAAGCAGGGGTATGAACCATCTCATGAATTTATAAATATTTTCCTCTGTGAAGTCTTCAGTTAAAGATCTCTTTGCAATCTGGAGAGATGCCTCTTTCTCTCCAATTGCTTCAGATAAAGTCTAAATGACCAGCCATGATATTTTGACACCTAACGTTGTGAGCAATAATTTATATAAAATGAATCACATCCGTGGTGACAAAAGTCATTTGCTACTTCAACCGAGACATTTTTGAAGGGACTGCAGCTCAAAGAAAGTGAGTTTTCACCTTAGAGGTGTGTTGAGCAAGATAACCAATGCACTGGGAATTGTAGAAAATGTGCTCTTCTATTGTTTTGTTGTTGTTGTTTTGTTTTGTTTTTTCTGTATTAACTAAATAAGTAAAGTATAAAATCACAAAATTTGCATAGAGCTTAAGTAGACAAATACCCAAATTATTTAAAACTCTTTAAAAAGGGATGAAGTTTCAAGACAAAAGTATAGCTTAAACTGAGTAAGGTAGGAACAATCAGCAGCTGAAGAAAGCTGTCCCCAGAGCTCAGGCTCTCCCACAAAAGTGGGAGGCTGGGCCCTGAAAGGGCCTGAAAGATTCTGTCATATTAGAAAATATCTTAAAAATCACTGAAGACTGGTGTATTGGAAATATTAGATTATTCTCAAAAGTAGTGAATTAAAGCCTTTGGTAGCTCAAAGTGTGTGCGATTTTTCCTCTTTTTCCCTTTTTTCACTCTCTCCGGTTCCATTTAATGGTTAGCTTACTTTTCAGTAAAGCCAGACTGACTGTTAAAAGCAGATGGATCATGCATATCAAGCTTTGCTTGTAGGAGACACAGACCTTTTAATGCCTTTTAAATCCCAACATAGGCAAAAATAATTGGCTTTGGAATGTTTTGGAATTATTTTCTCTAATGCCTTAAGTCTAACCTCAAACTTGGAGATCCCCATTGTGATAAAAGAAAGATTTCAGCCACAGCTCATCAGTTTCACCAGGCTCTGTTGGGCACAGAGGGGCATTCTGCCAGAGATAGTTGTAAAAGGCACTGTCCCCATAAAGGACAGTGGAAATTGTGTTTTCAAAAACCTTCAGTTGTGACCAATGCGTCCTAAAGACCTCTTGGGGGTTTCCTCAGAGAGAACAGCTTAAGGGATGTACAGAGGCAATAAACACTTGCATTTAAGCATTGTAAATACATCAGGCTGCAGAACCACACCAGCAGCAAAGCCCCACTAGCACTCCTGGACCATAAATTTTGATTGGAGTCCTGCATGGCTTAGAAATAGTAAATGGTACGGGAGAGGGTGCGGGCAGTAAGTGCTACCATTAGCCACCACAATGAAAAGGAGTAAAAAGAGGCTGAAAGGCTTCTCTGAAACTTGTGCAGCAAGGAATGCAAAACATGGCAGGTAAAAAATACTGCATGCTATTCCTGCCTTGTCCCTCTCTCTCCAGGACTACCATACCGTGAAGATGACTTGCCTTAACAAATTGCTCTATTGTGATGGTTTATGTTGTATTGAGTTAGATTTTATGCTCTGTTTAACTGAACTAAAATAATAGATTAGAGGTTTCCTGTACACAAAAAATAATTGAAGGAGATGACATTCCTACAAATAAAATCTTAACACCAACAGAAGTCTCAAGATACTGCAGTGCAACAATATATTACCATAATTATTAAATAAAATTGCACTGAGTGAAACCTACATTGTGATTTTATTGGAGGAAATGAATAGCAACTGGGAAGACTGTGTTTAAGAATACAGTAGATCAGACCTGTATTTATCATCAGGTAAATCCATCACCTCAACCAAAGAGACAAATTAGGTCAAGTAAAAGGAAGCGAAAGCCTGTGGGTTACAGAGTACCACCTCGCCTGCACGACTGGACATTGGGTTAACTCCTATAGTCAACACAGTTATGCTACAAAAATGAGATCAGACATTAGGTTTGAGAAGTTTCTATGCAGTGCATGGAGCCATACCCTAGCTAACATGAATCAGCAAAACCCTGAAGTTAAGCAGGTTGGTTTTCACCAGCATAGAATTTGACCCACTGACTGTGAATGAAAACTTCTTGAAAAGTAAGGACTGTAAGAACAGCCCTGGTACTTGGGAAAACAAAACTGCAACCTTTAAAATTAAAGCAAAAAATCCAGGAAGGCACCATGGAACCATATTTGTGCCTTTCTATATTGAGTTTTCTATTGTAAGTCTGTCCTCGTTCCTACAGCATCACTTTACTTTTTGTATGCAAGCAGAGCAGAACAGAAATTGTATAACCTTCTATGTTTGTCCATGATTAAGTTAATGGCTCCCCATATTGGTGGCTGTCTGGGCACTGCTTTAGTAAACAGCATTATTACAAGATGAGCAGAATGCACTGTTTCTCTTCTCTTGTAGTTTTGGGAATATATAATTTGCTGTATATTTGTTTGCCTTGCTAAGGTTGTATCTATTCATCTTTGAATGTTGTGATCTAAATGCTGATCTTCCTAGAGGTTGTTAAATCTTCATCTGCGTCTGGGTGATTCAATTATATTCAAGTCACCCTTTAAAACAGCAGAAGTTAGCTTCTTTTTGCAGGAACTTGATACCTGAGACAAAAATATTCATGAGCACAACTCCATATGGATGTGCTTGGTGGAGAAATATTTTTATCTTGTTAAGGAAAATGCATTAATGCAAATGTGAATACAAGAAGTTATAAACATTAAAGGTAATTCCATCTCAGAGCTACTTACGGAGACAGAAAATATTACACGGTCTTTATAATGCTGTAAATTATGTCTGATTTGAACTTCATTTTAAACTCCATAGTGAAAGAGAAATCAGAATTTCCAGTTAAATACAAAAGCTTAAATGAGAATTCAGCACACAGGAGACAGCAGGCTGACAATATACAATCTCACTGAAGCTTGAGTGTGCATAGACTAGCACAGTTAATCAAAAACTCCACTCATCTGCCAACTCTTTATGCATTCATCAAAGCTCAGCAGAGAGTTATCAGCATAGAAGATTCATACATCAAGGCTTCAGCTCCAGCTTCTTTGACGTCCCAAGCAGATTAGTCTGTGACAGATTTCTGTAGCTCAGCAAGCATCCCAAAGTGAAGCTACAATGGATATGACAAGCAAATCCTTGGCATCTGATGTCATGTCCACTTGTTCCATCAAAGTCAAACAGGCTCCACTAAGGTTACTGAAGTCACACAGGTTTAGGACCTGTGTTTTGATTTAGACAATGTGACAGGACAAGTCCTTGGTGGCTCAATGCAGAAGCTATCTAGTGATTCTCTTAGAGACCATATGAATAAATAAATCCCATTTAGACTCCTTTCAAAACAGCAATGTGTCTCCCATGCAAACAGACCAAAGGATGGCTGGCTCACAAATAAATTCAAAAATGCTCTTTCTGCCCTAACAAGGTATTCTGAAGGGAATCACTGTGCACATCTCAGTGCCACAAGGAAGCTACAGCAGAGCAAACATCTCTCCACGTGTGCCTCACATAGCTGATGCTGGGCACATTCTGGATGGATGCAGATCTTTTGATCTGGGTTTATAGCCAGCCATTAAGGAGCTTGTTGCCCGTGTTGATCCCGCAGCCTATCTACATAGGAGGTCACACTGTCTTTTCAGCATAGGACCAGGGTCTGGTGTTGAAGAAAGGACCATTTGGACCTAGGGATATCAGGTAGGCTTTGGGCAGCAGCAGGTAAGCCTGTCTTGCTCAGTTTGTGAAAACCCTCAGCCCATTCATTTTATTTCTCTAAGCAAGACTCTAACATCTGTATCTGCAAAGACACCATCATACCTCATTACTCTGCACCACAGGCATCCATCTGCACCACCATCTCTCCACTGGGAAGTCAGAAATCTCTACCTCTGTAGTAACAGCTGCAGTTATGAAGGTGCGGAAACACCTGTGTTTTCCCAGGGTTTTCAGGAAACACTTTTTTCACTGTGTGGGTGAAGGAACACTGGCACAGGATGCCCAGAGAAGTTGTGAGGTCTCCCTCCTTGGAGATCTTCAAAAGCTACTTGGATGTGGTCCTGTTTGAGCAGTGGGGTTAGACCAGATGACCTCCAGAGGTCTCTTTAAGCCTCAACCATCCCATGATTCTGTGATTTACTGAGGTCGTGCTGTCTGCCTAAACATTCACCTGTCCATTTTCTGTCCCACACTAGAGTAACAGTTTTGGAAAGTATTTGATTTCATTCAAATTTCTTAGAGAGGAAGAGGGTTCTAAGACAGTAAATTCACCATAATTTAATCAAAATCTTTGGAGATTATTTTTTTGAGTAAAGAGAGAGAGAATATTTGTGTACGTGGTGGTAGATACATCAAAATGTTAAAGACTCTTTCATCTCCTTCTTCTGGTTCTGACCCATGTGTTTGGTCACGCATCCTGACTAGTCTCAAATTTGTTTCAGTTTCCCTTCCTCTCTCCATACACGTACAGACCCTCTGAGTTTTTAACTCTGCCACCAAAAAAAAAGCTTTTAACTTCAGAGTGGAAGAGAGGAGGAGCAAAGAGCCACTGTGACTTCTGAGAGGTACAGGACTTCTCTGTGCTGGTGTGGCCTTACCTTGAATACTGCGTGCAGTTTTGGGCAATGCAGTATTAAAAGGACATAAAACTATTGGAGAGTGTCCAAAGGAGGGCTACAAGGATGGTGAAGGGTCTGGAGGGGAAGACGTATGAGGAGCAGCTGAGGTCCCCTGGTTTGTTCAGCCCAGAGCAGAGCAGGCTGAGGGGAGGCCTCATGGCGGCCTGCAGCTTCCTCACGAGGGGAGCGGAGGGGCAGGCGCTGAGCTCTGCTCTCTGGGGACAGCGACAGGACCTGAGGAAATGGCATGGACCTGGGACAGGAGAGGGTCAGGCTGGGTGTTAGGAAAAGATTCTTCACTGAGAGGGTGGTCGGACATGGGAATAGGACCCCCAGCAAAGTGATCATGACACCTAGCCTGCTGGAGTTCAAGAACTGTTTGGACAGTGTTCTCAGACATAAGGTTTACTTTTGGGGTGGCCCTGTGTGGAGCCAGGAGTGGGACTTAATGATCCTTGTGGCTCCCTTCCAACTCAGGATATTCTATGGTTCTATGATTCTTTTTTGGCAATTGTAGACTGCAACTGCTTGTTACTTCGGGGGCGGGGGGGGGGGTGGTAGGAGGGGGAGATGGTCTTTCTGGGGCTTTGGCACATCTATTTCCACTTCTGAGACAATGTAATTCAGCTTACTTACTTTTCCAAGCAAATAAACATTTTTCTTCAGCATTTGAAACAGCATGAATTTTACAAACAGAATTTTAATAAGCAAGTGGTGTGCTTGTACTCTTGGCCTCACCTAATCTTATCTCGTATGGCCAGATACAAAACCCAGGTCAGCTTAGACAGGCTTTTCTCTTCAGTTACAAGAGCAGGGCCAGCCTGCATCCATTCAGGCAGTGAAGATCCTTCTTTGTGGTTTTATTTGAATTTTCTTGTTCATAGTGGTTTGGATGCTGCTCAAAGGATGAGACTAGAGCCATATTCATTTTGGTATTGTCTTATAAGGCTCATTAAGTGTAAGCTGTCAGACAGCTATTAGAAAAGGATGATAGATCAAGGTATTATAAGAATCTATAAAACAATAGCTTCCTTATGCAGTTGACTGACCAAGCATCTCCACATACAAAAAGGAGAGGTTTCTATGTCCTGTTGCTTCCCGCAACACAGCAAGAAAGAAGTCTGGATTACATGAATTGCAGCAGTCACATCAATCACTCACCTCACTTAAAAGAAAAATACAAGTAAATTCTCCAGAATTGATATACAACTTGTACTAAACAGACAGTGCACAAAGAAATACTTCAAACCCAGGGAGTTTTTAATCTTCCATTGGTAGAGGTAAAATGATCGATACGTAGTCAATGAATTTATCAACGCTTTTGGTATGTACACTCAGATTTACTGTAAATGCTGTAAATATAAAGAGATATAGTTCCCTTTTAAAAAGCAAATAGAGTAGATAAACTGAAACCTCCAGGTTGCTATGGATTGCTTTTAAAGACAACCTTAGAAAATGTCAGTTCCAAATAGACATAAATACCCTATAGAAATTCATGCAAGAACAAGCATAAACCCTCAAGGCTCTCAACATATTTTTTTTTTCCCTATCAATACTCTGCAACAGACACTTTTTATGTGTGTTTTCTCCCCGGAGATAGCTGTCCTTCAAGGGCCTTAGATTTCTGAAGCCCATTCAAAATAGAATTTAAATGCACATGCAATTAATGTAGAGCAAATGGTTTCCTGATAGTGTGAAGATAGATTTTTTTTTTTTAATAATAAAAAAAAAGATTTCTCCTGGAACCTTCTCTATTTGCAAGGAAAAGTCTAATTGCTGCACATATTAACAGGCTCACTAATTCAGTTAAAAATGGAAATGTAACAAGGTCTAGGATTACTTCAGTGCCCATTAGGAATGCAAAGGGCCTTAAGAACATATTTTGCTTCCCTAGCTCACAGGAACCTGATCGTAGGAAGAGTGGTAGCTGTTGAAACTAGCAATAAATTACAGAAGCCAAGAATATGAGTCAACTAGGCTGATAATCTGATTGCCAGAAACTGGATTTTAATGGTCTGAAAACTCATGTAAATTTTCTTTATGTTTTATTTTATACACACATGCATATATAGACGCATGCACACATATTTCACTTGCAAAGGAATTACTTTAATGAGTTTCCTTCATCCACATGAATGCTGCATATATGGTAGCATTTGCAGCCTGTAGGTAGTCCTTTTTATGACCAGAGATCACTCAAGATTGTTGCAGATGTCCCTATATTTCTAGCTACTGAGCAAGCATGGACCTCAGTAGCAATTACACAAAATGGGGTACATGGCCAGTAGTGATACCCAAGTGATACCTTTCTGAGCCTGGGAGCAAGGAGCTGTCATCGGTTGGATCCAGGTGATATCTGGCTACAGAAAAACTGGCCTTCTTATTTAGGTAGTTCTTGTCCTGAAGACATAACTGTATTATGACATCTCTATAGGCAAGTGGCTTGAGTCAACGTGAACTTGGTGAGCATCTCTCACAGGCTGAATTAAAGCACAGCTGTAGGTGAAGGATCTGGCTCCATGATTAAAAACAAGTCAAAGGGCAGCCAGGCTGATCTGGGAGGACAGCAGCAATCCTGACAGAGGTAACGAGTAGTCCTGTGCTCCTTTGACAGGTTCACACAAATCAAATGAAAGGTGTAAGCAGCACACGCTGTCTTGGCTGGCCTGCTTTGCCTTGGCTGCTCACCAGGGAAAGGTTAGATGCAGCTGAAGCATGGAAACCTCCTAGAGACCTTTGTATCCCACCTTTGGGCAACAACTTGTGTTTCAAGGAAAGACCAAGCACTCTGGTAACATGCATCTGCATCTGTTCTGGGCTCTTCAGGCAGCTGGCAGGGAGATAAATTTTTGCTGTGCACCCCAGAGGCGCTCAGCTGGTGCCATCAAGCAAGGAATTTGGTTACCTATATTGTGTCTTCACATGCCCACCTGCAAAAGCTGAAAAGTCGCAATATTTTCCAGCTTTTCTAAAAACCTATTGACAGGTTGTGCTTCAGTGAGCTCCTACAGCTACGAACAGGCAAATCATCTGCCTCTGCTTTTCTGTGGCTTGCACCCAGGCTACCCTTTCAGCCAGGAGGAGAGGGTCACTCTGCATGGCTTGAATTTGCTTTAAGGGCACCTCTCTGAAAAAGGAATGATACATTTTTTATAACTATAAAATAGCACTGAACAATTATATCATTGGGAATACTAAAATATGATCAGATATTTTATGCAGCTATTATTAAATAGTCATTAAACATTTCTGGAAATTATACTCCTAGGGGAATTGACATTGAAGAAAGAGACTCTCAAAGCCCAGTCTGAGCTGTGATTTGTAAAAGTATAAACCTAACAAATGCTTGTCTTCATCATAAATTATCTCTGAATTCAATGATTTTCCACTTACTGTGCAGAATTTGGTCTAGGGCATCTGCTTCTGCAGCACTGAACACCCCATTCCCACACCATCCTGGAAAGTTTGTGTCCTATATGAGTGCTCAGCACAGGTCTTTGAAACATAATGGAGGAGGCTGCAACAAAGACAACAATAAGACCATTTCTCTGAGGATCTCATCTCACATTTGGACTTAATGATAAGGTGGTGGCTTTATCTCACCAAATTTCAGATCTATAAAAGCAGACTCCCATGCCTGTGCTAAGACGGAGTGTTTGGGAGCTAAAGGTGCTGGAGAGACACACATCAGTTAGGGGCACTGATCATCTGATGTGTCAGACGTACTTCATGATGGTTTGACATTTGCTTTGGTGCTGACTGTTCCTTAGCTAATTATTAAGGCCACTATCTCATGCAACTCGTTCAGGTGACCAGACTTTTTGTCTACCAGACTGTCTCATTTAGAGACCCGGATTCTCTTTCTTCTTCTCCAAAACATAACTGCAAATTCCCAGCAGCAGTTTAAAGTTTCTTCCTTGGATTTCAGTGTTTTATCGTGGATACTGATAAAGATGTGTGCCTCTTTTGTGTGCCTCTTTCACATTTATTCTCTCCCAGAGCAGACGTAATGGTCTCCATGTTACAGCTGAGAAGAGTGCACAGTATATCCTTCTATTTTCACCTAATTTTTATATGCCTTTAGGAGAAAATCTAATGATTCCTGCTGTCCCTTTGAACTCTGCAGGGACTTTGCAAGGAAAATCCCTCACTTACAGAGTAGTCCAGACTGTCATAGCATGGAAAATCCCATTCCCAGTGGCAGAGATTTGGCTCACTTGTAACCAGGCTGTTCACCTGACTCCACTGGAAGTTTTGGTTCTCTGCTCTTCTGCAGACTGTTCTGCTAAAGATGCTAAGGGAGAACAATTCTCCTTCTTAAATTCTCCTTTGTAATGAATAAAAAAAGAAAAAAAAATCCACACTCATAAGTCTCTCAGTTGGTTAGCTGAAATCCTTTACTGGTGGCATACAAGAGCAAGAATAACAGCTTGATTAATCCCCATCTACTGATCTAAACCAAACCCTGTGCCATTTTGTCACATTGAAGTGACAGAGTCATCATAAAACAATGAAATGGTTCTTGCAGATTCAGAAGGTTATAACAGTATCCCCACTGACCCAAAATATCTGGAGGCATGCTAATTTTTCCTTTGCTGAAATGAGCAGGAGACTGATTTTGAGATTTCATTGTTATGGAAATATATTCTGCTTGGGACAATTACATTTGTCTTTTTTTTTCCTCCCCACAGAAGCATCAAGAATATTTAATATGCTATCCTGATTAAGAGTGTAAGTCTCCTGTTGCTGGGGTAATTTGTCTAGGTAATATATGCATAGAGGATGTGGTAGAAGAAAAACTACAATGCTTCACTATTGATCCTGTTATCAAATTCACCTGAGAGAGCCCTACTTTTCTGTTGGAGGGATCCGATGGCATGAGTAACAGTAGCTTTATCACTTTCTGGGCTCTGTTTGATGACAGTGATGCTTCTTAGTTACCCTAGCCTGTGGAGACACCCGTGCTAAGAGCAGACCTTGAACTGTGCGGTAGGATAGAGGCCTGAATGCAAATTATCCATGGAAAACTTCAAAGATCTCCTCCCAACCTTTGGATGTTCTTAGGTCATCGTATTCAACATAATGCCTTAGGGAAGAGAACTGGATTGCTATTAAAGACATTGTGCTTAAGATTGCATAAGAAATGGAACAGTTACTTCACTGGTGGCATATTTGTAAGATTAAAAATATTTTCGAAGGGCTTTTTTGAAAAAATACATCAGCAACTGCTTACTCAGATCTATCTATCTGAAGGCACAGACAACTCTTTTTGTTTATTCTGAGCCATCTGCTCCAGTGGTGCAACTGTATTCTGCTGACTTTGCTGCAGCCACTGCTGTTCCCTGGCTCTGGGTTCCGCTCTGTTTTTCTTATTGATTTCAGCAACACAGAAGTATGAGGACATTCACAAATGCTCATAAAATCTGCTTTAACTATTTTTAATGTATTGATTTGGATAATATGTTTACTGTCTAAAGGATAAACATGCATCACATGCATCATGAAATGAGTCAGTTTGTCTTCCGTGTGGCTTTGCATATTCTGTGTTAAGACTAAGTCCTAATTCTCTTTAAAAAGAAAAGAAGATGTTTCAAATCCCTTGGGCTTCTAAACAGTTTCCGTAACTGTGTCTCTAAAACCATCGTTGCAGAGTGCATATATATGCATAGATATATATCATTCATATTTCAGCCTGAGATGAAGAGTATGCCTCTATGTCAGTTTTCACAACTGCATTTCCCACCCCAAAGCCGTATATTGCATTGTGTTAATCTCTTTTCCTCTGTCGTTATTGTGCTTTCAAATATCATTCCCAGAAAATAAAAACCTATAGTACTTCTATTTAAGGAAAAGTGAAGGAGTGGCCTAAGCAACTCTACCTTGTCGGTTTCACATCAGCAACATGCAAAATTTAAAAAAAAAACAAAAACAAACTGACAAACAAACAAATAAAATGCAAAGAAAACAAACAAACAAAAACAAACAAACAAACAAAAACCACCACTACTTCTGAATGAGAAAAAGACTGAACGCAGGAGAAAACAGGGTAGGAGAAAACAACATAATATGCAACTCGCAGTAACAGAGCTTGCCACAGTAAACTGTTGCCATTTTTTTGGGTAAAAAATTGCAGATTTTCAGACAGGGGAAATTGGTCTGTCACATCTATCTTTTTTTTTTTTTTTTTTTGACAAATCTCTTTCTGTAGCTCACAGACACAGATTAGTTAAACAGGAAAAAGTAGGCACTTTTTAGAAAAATTGTAGGATGTGTAAGGAAATGACCAGAGGCAATAAAACTTAGTGCTAAAAATGGAAGCATCAAACTGGAGGGAACTTAATAGCTTTTTTTTTTTTTTTTTTTTTCCTCAGAAAACCATTTTAGGACTACGAATTGTTAAGGGCAATAGGAGGGAAGGATAAGCAAGAGCAGAGATCTGCATGAACAAATAGCAACCTGCGGCTATAAGATCACACAGAAAAGTGGTGGGTTTCTGACTGTGAGAACAAAGAGTTACCGGGACAGCTTTCGTCTCCAACGGGAGCATACTATGACATTTCAGGATGGAGTGAAATTGTGTAGGAATTGGAATTACATCACGCAGCCTCCAGGGGTTGTTACCAACTGGAGTCAGTGGCCCAGAAGGTCACTCCAAGTCCTGTGCCACCACATGTGCACCCATCCTTTGCCAGTCCTCTGCCATCTACCATTCCCTCCTTCCTGCTGCCTAGACATTGTGCTGCCTCTTCTCAAAGTACAGCACTTTCAGACAGCTTTCCCACTTCCATTTTCTTGAGAAAATGACAAAGACAAGGCAACCTTTTACATTTTCTCATCTCACTCACCTCTGCATACCCACATATTTCCTGCTCGTTTTTCTTGGCCACACCAGTGAGGCTGGTGGGATGATGGGAGGACAAGCCAAACTAGGTCTAGGCTGGCTCATCAGTGGGGAATTTTTAAATTCCCCATGCCCAGCATGGTGTGATCTGTCCAACCATCCATCCCTCAGAGCTTCTTATAGGAACTCTGCGCTAAACACACGTATGAAGTGCTGCAAACCGGAAAGACCAGGGAAGCTTAGTGACCCCAAACCCCCCAAGAGCTGTGCAACAATTTCTGTCACTCTTCCAAGGTGTCCTCCCTTCCCAGGAGCGGATTGCTTTAATCACACTGTAATAGTTCTTGCTTCTTCCTCCCTGTTTTGATACAGATGTTGAGTTGTGAGCTAGAATGGCAAATACATAATTGATGACTTCTTACGTAGCTTGAATTTCTTTGAAATGAATGGTCCTGAAAGTCTGCAGTTTTTTACTCAAAAAGAGGAAAACTCCACACTTCAGTGTATGTAAAATGTCTGTTCAATGAAAGGCTAAAGACTGCATCCTTTTGGATATGTATGTACATTACTACATTGATAACAATCCGGACATCTAATTTTTTCCTTTCAAACACTACAGACCTGGTTGGATTTATATACCTTCTCCATGAACACAGTTCCCCACCTACATTTTTTGCATACCATCTGAATTTGTTGCTGTTTTGGCCTCATTCAGTGTTTCCTGGGGAGTCACAACCTAGCAAGGGTTACAAGCACCCTTGATGCTATTCCCATTGGAGTTGTGGTGAGCTTGCTGCTCCTTCTTTTGGTGTGTCTGGTGGATTTATTTATTCTGTTTGGGTGTGAAGCACAAACACGCAACCGTGGCCTTTTTTTCCCTGCTCTATTCCTCTCCCTCAACCTTCCCTTTCCAGTGCCAATAAATTGTAAGTGCCATGAAGAAACAAAGCACACTTTTGCCTAAGGGCATAGATAGACATACTGTTTATTTAGAACAGCTGTGAAATACCAGCCGGCTGCCTGCACAAGTATATCGGGTTACTCTGTAGTTGTAGCACTAGCTGTGATGTGCTAGCTGTTCCCGTAGCACCAAGGAAGGAGTGTTTTCTGCTTTGAGAGCTCACAGCACTAGGGATAAACAGAGGAGGAGCCAGTGGCTCCCAGGAGTTTATAATTTAGTCTCTCTTCCATTGTAGAAGGGGCTGATGATGGTTCAGCGCCTTTGAAGCCATCTCTGGTCTCCGCTGTAGCTCTGGCCTGCTGTGCTCCCCTTCCTCTGCCCTTTCCTCTCCCTGTTGCTCTTCTTAGATCACAAGACCTTTGTGGCTCTGTGGCTGCACAAAGGGGAAGGCGGTCACACTGGAGTTGCTGGGAAATTTTTTCAGGAAGAACAATAACGGGCGAAATTGAACTCACTCAGAGCAGCCTGTCCAGAAAGGGCAGAGGTTTCCATGTTGGACAGGGCATGACAGGCTGCAGGGGGTGCTCCTGTGCACCCAGAAATCATGGGAAGGGTCCGGACCTGGTTGTTTGGGAGGCTGCTGCAGGGATGAGCAATGCAGGGCCCGTATATACATGGCTGTGAGTCCGAATAGACCTGTCCTACAAAGCCAGCCCTTTCTGCCTAGATGGATGACAATCCCTGTTAGCCAACGCAGAGGGATTATTCTCTGCAGGACTCAAGGAGTCCGATTCATTATAGCAAGCCCTATTTTTTTCTTTTTTTCCTTTTTCCACTCCAGTGGAGCATAAATGACCCGAATAAATCCTACTCCTTTAGCACATGTAATGCACGGAATATGTTCCCAGTGCTGTATCAGGATTTATCTCTTGGTGCATGTTGTGAACACACATTTCTTTCCAGTCAGTAGAATTGTTATAGCTATAGAGCTTGATTATTGAAAGGGGAGCTGGTTGGTGGAAGGAAGATATATAAATGTGATATACACAGTACACGTCAGCCACACCAGCTGGAAAAATCCATTTATTTCCGCTGACTGAATAACTCACTTTTGATTCCAGTTTATCCAGGTAGGAACGTGATTACTCAGTGCCTGTCTTCAATAACTCAGCTCGTGTAGAGCTTTGTTTAGCGTCTGTGGCTGGAGAGAGCTCCTCTCCCAAGCCCCACACCTGCAATCCCAGCAGCGTTTGGGGCGGATGACAATATGGACCTGCCCTCCCCCAGCTGTGACACACATCCCAGTGCAGGTGACACGAGCTTGTGTCCACCAGGTGTAATGAACTAAAGGTACTAAAGCTAGAAGAACTGGACAGGGGTGTAAATGCACTCACCTTGTACTTCCAGCTGCACCAGACCATCAGGTCTGTGCTGAGGTAGAGATTGTGCCACAGGAAAAGAGAAAAGCCCTTTAAGGCATCAGAAATTGAGGCAGTCAAAAGGACAACTCAGATGTGAAAATGTCCACCAAAGGGTCCCTTGCCTGGTGCTATGAACACAAAGGAACCGTTACAAGACTAAAAATCTCCACCCCAATGCATCAGTGATCCCAACCTCCTTAGAGGAAGAGCTCTGCCATTTGCATTTGGATTTTTGTGGGCATCTGGCTTGGTGCTGTGGTTGCCTTGAGCAGTGATGGGTCACCCAATGGCCCATGGGGCACCGGGCTGGATTCTCACTTCCAAACTGAGAGCTGAAATCTTGTGAACCCCATTGCTCACCGCCACTGTGCCTCTGTCCAGATGGTCTGTTATGTGTCTGAAGTTATATCCACATCCTTTTATCCTTTTCCCACCCTACCTTTCCTCCCCGACTAAAAAGTGACCTCCAACTGCCTTTCTCCACCAAGGCAGAGATGCCTCCCAAATGCTAATAACTCTAATCATGGTGATTTCCAGACAGCTGCTCCTCTGTCGAGCCCCAGGGAGTGGTAAGGGTAGAACATCTATGTTTTACCAATAGAAAAGCTTGTGCGCAGCAGGTGAAAATCCTCATACGGATTTTTAGCCCAGCAATCACAGGGCCAGGTGCCTCATTACTGTGTATAATGAAATAGTATCCCAAGGAGGGGGAAAAAATAAACATATGTCATTCAAAACTCCCCTGATTACAGGAAGTGTCCACCAACAGGGCGCCCAATTAGTCTGTGCAGCTTTATATTTTTTCCCATCTGTTTTTACTAATCTGGCCTCAAGTGTGCAGTTTAGTGCTGTAAACCTTGGGTCAGGACTGTTTTATTAAACTCTGTGGCTTGTGGCATCTGCCTCCAGCTACAAGAACGGTTTTGAAAGCTTTCCAAATTGCAGCGCTGGTAGTTATATTTTCTGTGCTCCAAACAAACACACTTCTGTCCTGGTTTGTGCCTCATTTTCAGGGAAAGGACATCTGCAGATATCTGCATGTTCTCTCAGAAAGAGGGAGCCTGCTTTGTAATTTTCATGCACTGGTCTCTCGTCTCAGCTCAGCCCTCTGTGCTGGTGAGGAGCGGGGCAGATCAGAGCCGGCAGCTCCTTAGGCCACGCACACTCTGCCCAGGCACCACCACACGCGCTCCCGGCATGTTTTGTCTGCTCATGGAGGAGATTCCAGACAGCATCTCTTGGTGCTTCATCTTCTTCTTCAGTGGCCTTCCTGTTGACACCACGACCACTGCTGCCTCTGCTCCCGGGCTAATGGCTAGTCCTGGTCTCTCTGTGAATGCTCACTCACGTGTCTCCTTTCAGCTTTTCCCCTTCTGCTTCTACTGAGCGTGAATGACTTCTCAGTCCCCCATTTTATTGTTTTTCCCTTGTAAAGTTTCTTATCAAATTTATCCTGTCCAGGAATGGGCCTGGGATGGCATATTTTTTTGTGGTATGCCTTGCTGTATGCATTTTGCTAAATTAAATATTGCTAAATATCTAATATCTTCTAAGTATCTTCAAAAGATAGTGCTGCTAGGCTAAAACCTTTGGCCAACAGCAGTCAGATGGAGGTTTGCTGTTGATTCCAGCGAGAGCCATGATTTCAATTACAGCAGTTTTGTTGACACAGAGCATGCTACTGTATGGACTGTGCTGCATTGGCACGGGCTGTTCCTTTACCTCCCTTTCTCTATCATTTCTGCCCTAGTATGTCTCCAAACATGGTAATACAAAGGATTCTACAAGCTGAGCAACAAAGCTACTCTCATTTTTGAAAACTCTTATGACCTTTTTGATCCTGCAATCCAGTTTGAAGTCCTTGCAGTAAGGAATTTCACCAATTCACCTCCGTGCTGTGCAGGCACAGCACAATATCCAGATAGCCTCTGCAGCAGAAAGGTTAATTGCATGTGTTATTCCTGTCGACCTCCCATGGGGGTGAACTATGAACTGTTACTGTGTGTAGCCAGAAATCCCGGTTAGGGAAGAAGCCCTCCTGTAATGCCCTGGACTGGTGTAGCTTGGTGCTGGATTTAAGCCACTGTTTAGAGTCCAAGGCAGAAGTTGTAGACTGAGATCAGGGAATCAAGATAGGCCATGATCCAGACAGCAGGGCAGAAACATGGCTGGAAGCTAAGCCAAGGATCAGGAAAACAAAATGGCGGTGAAGGATGAGGAGAGGAATTAGAAGCACACAAGATGATGAGGAGCTGAGACTGCAAAAAAAATAAGGTCTGCAAAATGCTCATAGGCACAGTACTGTGAAACACTGACCTTTACCTTCTTGTCCAGGCCTGCTGGAGGAGCCGGTCCTCAGCTCCCTCTCTGTGTCTCCACCAGCCACCCAACCTGGCAAGACTTTGTGAGTTAATTTACCATTTTACTAAGTTCAGTATGCAAACCCAGAAGGCAATGATGATCTGCATGTACAGAGAGCCAAAGAGCAACGTGAAATAGTGTTGCATGATGAAGCTGTGATACAATATTGATCAGAATCAGCGCTGCATAGGCATGACCATTATTTTATTTTCTGTATTCATTCTTCTATGGGGAGCTTGTAGGATGTCAATGCTGAGGAGCGTTTATGACTAGTTAAATGGAGTTTTTTGTAATTCTGAGGGCATGTTTGGACAAAATCTGACAGCTGGGGGAGAAAGGCTGTTAACTTGGGCTGTCAGATGCAGAAACCAACTGCTTGATATGAAGGACATTTTCTTATGCTTTTCTGTTCTTACTGAGCTTAGAGCAGCAGTTATTCTTTGCTGTCAAAGTATCTGAGATGGACACTCCCACAGGCTTGTTAATTTGGCCAGCTGGGAAGGAAATACTGTATTGCTTTGGATAAACACTGTTCCTTGCTTTGTAAAGGAAAACCCACCAAGCAGGAGCTCTGCAGGTGCTTCTTTGAGGCAGCTTGCTTTGAGATGCAATTGGGATATCAGCTTTGACACATTCATCACAGTTAGGTGTAGCACAGAGATGCAGCTGAAATCAATGTCCACTGCTGGAGCCTTTCGGAGCTAGAAGAGCTCTTCTTCAGGAGACAGAAAGCATCTGCCTAAGTGAAAAGTTTGCTGCAGAGTCACATTTGTGCAAGCTCTCAGTAGGCTTCATAGCGCTTGCATGTCTTCTCTCCTCCTCTCAAGTAATTTAAATTTTTATAATCTACTTGGTGAAACATAGTGTCATATAAAAGATTTAAAACCAAATGTATCTTTCCTATCAGGGAGCATATTAAAAGGAATTTGCACATTTCTTCTTACGGCATTGGGAAAGAAATTGGACACAAATGCTGAAGTCTACCTGGTGGATTACTAGGTAGATTCTCCAATTGAGATTTGCTCCAGGAAGTATCCCAGAAAGAGCTTCCTGGACTACAGCTTTGAACCAAGAAGGGCACCAGCCTTTGTGCTGTTTGTCAGTCCCAGCTCTGTGCCAGGGACCAGCAGCAGATACTGCGACAGCTGGCAGGAAAGCAACATGTGTTGGTGTGTTGTCTTCATATGGCTCGTATTGTCAATAGACAGCAGGAACTGCATAACCTCTGAATGGGTGTTTGTGAAGAGTACTCTGCAATATTTGCTTGTTCCCAGCCTGGACACAGATGTTATGGACATAATTGTCCATGCTGAAATACTTTCCAGCACTCACAATAATTGGGGCAATAGGAAATATTTCTGCATGGAGCAAAGAGGATTATGCCTTGTGGCATATATGCATAACACGTGTTCATATGCTTTTATTAGCTGTCACTCGTGCTTAAGGCCAAATGAGGCATGCTGTTTTGCTAATGGACACCTGTCGTGGGAGGGAATTGTTCATTCAGTGCTCAAGGATGTGAATAAACATCTTAGACCAGCATCTAGGAATTTAAGGGACGAGTTGTGATAGTGCACCCAGACAGATGTCAGCTTGGATTATTCAGCTGTACTTGTCTCAGAGACCACTGCAGGCTTGGCGTGTTATACACACAAGAGAATTTCAATCTGATAACCTTTGTGATCACTGTCTACTGGGAAATGGACATAAGGTACATTATCCCTTCTGTCAATTCATAATTATTAAGTTATTTTTGCAGTACTCTTTATTATATGTTAAAAAGATTTAGCTTTCTTCAATCACTAGTTTTCATGATATTTTATGACAATAACTCACTTATTAGATAATAAATACTCAAAGACTCTGACAGTGTTGTCTTAGAAGGAAGAAAGGCATTCACAGTAAGAGAGATGTCCACAGCAGGCCCCCCAGTCATTTAACTATGAGGGCAGCCTTTCTACAAGTTAAACATGCTGCCATAATAAAAGTTCACCAGCCATGTGGAGATTATGGTACTAACTGTTTGGCAGAATTTGTAAATCAATGGAATCTGAGCACGACCACAATCTGCACAATACAAAATGGTGTCCTTTCAATTTGTGGTTGAATTGTATAAATGTACTCTCCACTGTCAATTTTAGTAAAAAATATTTGTCTAGGAAAAAAAAAATAGCCTGACTTGTTCTGCCTGGGATATTACAATGTTTGACTAAAGAGAATATCAAAATGACCGTCTCTTTCTCATGAAATAGGATTCCTCATGAACGGAACAGCTAGAAATGAATATATAAAGCTGGGATTTATCAGAATTTGCACTGACTTCTCTTTCAGATCTGAATTCCCTGCAAGATCTTCTCTTGCCCTGTCCGTACAGTCGAGACTGCCCAGGAGGAAGAGCATTTGTTGTAGGTGGCTCATGACATTGCCGTGTTTTGCAATCAGAAAACAAAATGCAATTTGAAAGTATCAGTTTAAGGCAAGGAATAAAGAACCCAATTAAAAAGTTTCCCCATATAGTCAAGTTTCAGAAAGGGCTGATCAGGCTTTCTTGGAACATATATGGATCTAAGCAAAGTTGGAATGATGTAAAATAAATAGAATTTGTTCTAGATTTTGTTTTTTGACTGATGCCTAAATGTTAATGGGATGGGCTCATTAAATGTTCATAGCTAGAAAAAGGAACTTACTCAAAGCAGAAAGGATATTTTATTCAGAAAGGTTTGTATGCTAAGGTATTTTCTCCCAGCCAAATAAGATGTGACTGAGAATTTGCTTTTAATTAATACAAGTAAAACTAGTGAACAGGGAAATTAAATTCCTCCAGAAGTAATTTTGCAGACTCGTTTAGCCTTAGGTTAAAGCTTCAGCTGAGGAAAGGGGAAGCAGAGGGGATCTATTACTGTCCACACTCTGTGAGAATCTTGGTGGAACCCATATTTCCTGTTTTATAATAAATGATCTATTCCTACTTAGCCACTGGCTGGGGGCATGGCTCAGTATACTTCATGTGAGAGCTGGTTTGGACTGAGCAGCAAGGCAGAAACCAGAAAACCTCCAACCCATGCTTGAAACATTCCTATGTAGATCATCAACAGTCCTATCACAGTTCCTGTTCAAAAAGATATTCCAGAATATGAAAATGAATTATTTTATTTGGTGTAAAATTTGTATTGGTGTTGCAGCCATTGGCTATGTTTTCTCTGGCAGTTTGGACTCCTTTCATTCCAGGATTCTGTTGACCATGGTCTGCATGTTATATTACCCCAAAATTTTATCTGAGGATGGAAGAAAGGTAGGTAAAAGCTGTATGTGGTTTGATTGTTGGACTGGTATAGAGATTGCTGTACCTTGGCAACAGGGGTGGGACTGTATCACGTCCTGGTATTTTTGGCTTAGACTGGTCCTTCGAGACTATCCCAGGAAACCAATCTTTTTGTGCTCATGCAGTGTCAGTATTTCACCAGCAGTATTATTTTGTAGAGCAAAGTTGGCAAGTTGCCACCAAGTCAGTCCTCTCATCGTTTCATAAAGCAATATGAGCTTCTAAAACATCTTTAGTGACAACTTGTCTGTGACTCAAAGAGAAGCCTCAAAAGGGATGAAACATGTCCTGAGTTGTTGTTGATGAGGGGAAGGGCTCGTGATGGCAGGCAGCTGAACACCACACAGCTGTTCACTCACTGCCTCCCACCTCCAGTGGGATGGGGGAGAGAATCAGAAGAAAAAAAGATTAAAGCTTGTGGGTGGAGATAAAGACAGTTTAATACGACAGAAAAACAAAGGAAAATAATAATAATGATAAAGGAATATACAAAACAAATGACGTACAATGCAATTGCTCACCACCTGTTGACCAATACCCAGCCAGACCCCCGCAGTAGCACCCGCTCTGGCCAATCCTCCCCCGGCCCAGTTTTATCATTCAGCACGATGGCACATGGTATGGGACATCCGTTTGGTAAGTCTGGGTCCATTGTCCTGACTGTGTCCTCTCCCAGCTCCTTGTGCACCCCCAGGTACCTCACTGGCAGGGCAGCACGAGGAGCCGAAATGTCCTTGGCTCTGTGTGAGCATCACTCAGAAATAATTAAAACATCAGTGTGTTATCAGCATTACTATCATCCTAAATCCAAACCACAGCACCATACCAGCTACTAGGAAGAAAATTAACTCTATCCCAGCTGAAATCAGGACAGCAACACATGCAGAGCACCTTCCAGATGCGCTGCAAAATGGTGCCGATGGTGTGTCTTCAGCGGCAGTGTGGACACAAACCACCACATGCTACTAGGCCCTAAAAGCGGACCCTGGAAGCAAATCACAGTGACAATACAGAAGGAGCCATCTGCATCCCTGTCAATCCTTACGTTGTCATTTAAATGTGGCTCTGACCCTCTTCTCAAGCCTGGGCTATCTCTTTCCTGCTTTCCTGTGCTCCAGGGCAGGCTTAGAAGATCTCAAGGGCTCTGCCTGAAGAAGATAAAACATTAGCACAGCCCAGATCATCAGGGTATCTGGTCTGCACTGAGCATTCCCCAGGAATCATTCCTGGGCTCTTCTTATATATAGTATGGATGAGCTTTAAGCCTGACCTACATGATGTAAAACTGAGCAAATGAGCAGTGCGTGTATAGACTCAGCATGTGTAAGGTCATGTTTTGTCCCAAGGATCACCTAGTGATGTTTGCCATGGGATGGTGAAGAGGCTGCCCAGGAGTTATCAGCAGTAAGAATTCATCCTGCACAGCCACAACTAAAGGCTTCTTACTAGTGGACAGGAGTGTCCTAAGTGCTGTGCAGTTCAGCCAAAGCACACACACTGTATCTGAAAGAGATCCTGGCATGAGTATGTACTTCACAGCTGACCTGTATTCCCAATGGTCACTTAGCTGAGGTTTCCAAACAGCTGGCAGCTTGGGCTATGGGTCATCAACAGGAGGAATGGGGCAGAACACTGCTAAAAGTGATAAACTACTGAGAAAAGCAGTGGAGCAGAAAGTTGTGTCAAGGGAGAACCACCTGACTCTTCAAACAGGGTCCGTCTGTACGGGAAGGTCATACTCTGTGTGCTATCACTTAGGGCTGCCCCTTGCTAATGCATCCATCATCTTAGCCTGTAGACTACTCTGTGACAATATTCAAGCCCTGTTTTTTTCCCCTACAGTTATAGAATTATAAATTATGCAGGCTGCAAGATAACACAGACAGGCTGTAGTCCTACCTCCTGCATGGTTGTACATTAAACGGAGAAGCTGTAGATTCTTGTTTCTATCTGGAAGCTTTGGAATATAACTCTGTGACATTTTTTTCTTAAAATGCTTACTTTTTACTCAAAACACTTACTTATCTTATAGACCATAAGGATTCAGGTCTAATGTCGACATCACTCTTGCAGTATTGGTCTATATTAAGGAAAAAATAGAACAGTGAAGTAATTTTATCATATAAGAAATTATGTAAATGTCAAATGCCACTGCCAAAATTCAAACTTTGGTAAATAAATACCATGATCATCTAAATACATTTGGAGTCATCATTTTTGAGTGGGTAAATGTTCTCCCTTATAATTTAATATTGGCTTTTATCTCAAAAGATTCAATAACCCTTGCAGCATTTTGGTTCAGACACGTATTAAAAGCATCAATTCAGGAAAAGCTTTGTGTGGGAAGAAAGCACCTCCTGCCTTTTCTCCAAAGGGTTAAATGCCTTGGAGAAGCATGTCTGTGGCCTCTATTCTGTACAGACTTGCCATTTGTGTTTAAAAAGGTTTTGTGGGGAAGTGAACATTTTTCTGAGGGGAAGAGACCGGTCAGAGGAAGAACAAGCAAAAAAAGTAAAGGAAAGGGAGAAGAAACACAACTCAGTGAGTTTTCTCCAAGGATCACATTCCTGAGGAAATCATTCCTAGAAATACAGTGTGGTAGTTTCACCCTGATGGGCAGCTAAGCTTCACCATACCACTCTCTCACTCCCCCTCCTCAAAGTAACAGGGGGAGAAAATACAATGAAAAATGACTCGAGCTCTACGGTTGAGAAAAGGACAAGGAGATCACTTAACAATTATTGTTACAGGCAAAACAGACCCAATGTAGGGAGAAGAATAGAATTTACTGCCTACTGCTACAAGACTAGAGCAGTGAGAACTAAAAGCAATCTAAAACCACCTTCCCCCCTATCCACCCTCTTCTATGTCCTCCCCTGAGCACCCCAGGGGAACAGGGAATGGAGGCTGTGGTCAGTCCATGGTGCTTCATCTCTGCCGCTCCTTCATGGTCACTCTCTGCCCCTGCTCCCCGTGGGGTCCCTCCCATGGGATGCCGTCCTTCCCGAACTGAGCCTGCGGGGGCTGCCCACAGGCTGCAGCTCTTCAGGAACTGCTCCCACATGGCTCCGTACCACGGGGTCCATCCCCCAGGAGCAAACTGCTCCAGCACGGGTCCCCCACAGGCAGCAGCTCCCCCCAGACCCCCTGCTCCTGTGTGGGCTCCTCTCCACGGGCAGCAGCTCCAGCCCGGGGCCTGCTCCTGCGGGGGCTCTCCATGGGCCGCAGCCTCCTCCAGGCCACGTCCACCTGCTCCACCGGGGGCTCCTCCACGGGCGGCAGCATGGAGATCTGGTCCGCTGTGGGCTGTGGCAGGTCCCTTTTGGAGCCGTCTGGAGCTGGCTCTGATCTGACACGGAGCATTTGCTGAGCTCTGCTCACAGAGGCCAACCCTGCAGCCTCCCCAAAACCTTGTGTTGTTAACACAATATATACAGTATTGTCCATGTGAGGGTCTCTGCTGGGTCCTTGCCTGGGCAGTGTTTTCCAGGGCAGGTACTCCAACAGTGCCCTCTCCACTCCCTTTTCTTCCTGTCAAAACCCAGCAGTACTGCCCCCCACCCCAGTTCCTGACCTTGCAAGCTACAGCCTCAGTCCTCTTCGGTGGCTCTACCACATTCAGCCCTGGCACAACCCACCCCTCTTTTGGGAAATAGCCCAAATTTGTGATTATTATCTCATGTGGTGCCAAGCAAAAATCAAGAACTCCTTGGCTGCCCTCAAACTGTATTTGTTCAGATGTTTCCTACATTGCTAAATGTGGTCTTTCTTTTGTCCAGCCCTCATGCTTCTGATTTGTCACCACTTTAGTCTGCCCAATAACCACATGTAAATCAGTTGGTTGCATTATTTAGCCCTTAGCATTGATCCAGAAGGAACCAGGACCAGACTGACCCCATTAAACTGTATGACATAGGAGGAATTACATAAATAAGTCTGGTACAGGAGAGAGGTTTTAGCTTTTCTGATTCACCCACTCTTACAAGACAGACTAATGTAGATTCGTCGTTTGAAGGTTAATTACCAGTGAAGTGCTATATTAATAATTTTTGACCAAAGCTTTGTTTTGAGATTTAGAAGCAGTTTCCAATGAGTGAGAGAGAATGTGATATTTTGTGACTTAATCTATGTCATGTAATCCTTTAAACAAAAGATTTTTTTTTCCTAAAAGTTTCTTGTTATTGACAGTTTGAAAATTTAACTAAGACCTTCATCTGCCTTTATCCAAGAAAGATCATGAGGTTCACTTCTCACTTTATTTCAAAAAGATGCATGCCTGAGGATATTTCTTTTTACATAACAAGTATAAGCCTATTCAGGGTCTGAATCTTTCTTTGATACAGTAAGCAAAATGTTGGAGACCTCAGCAGGTGTAAAATAATGAGGCAGTACATGCAAATGAGTCTTTGATGTGCACTATAACATTGTTCTCCCTGTGTTGGAAGAAAAAATGTAAGTGACTGTATATACTTACATTTGTTAAGTGAAGCATCCTTCTACACCAACAGATTGCAGTTAACTTATTAGTATCAGAAAACTGTACTCTACTATAAAAGTCAGTTAATGTTTTCTTGCAAGCCCAGCAGTCCTACAGGTGACTTATGCTGTTTGTTTCCATGAAGATCTCACCAAGATAGAATATCAATGCTTTTTTTTTTTTTTTTTTTTCCTGTAAGGATGTTTTCAAATGTAAATGATTTATATCAGTCTGTTCACATTCCCATGTGCATTCATCTTGTTTGCTCAAAACTATAAACATAAAAAATCGAGGACACCAAAGTCCAACTGATTTCACTTTGGCTTCACATGTTGTTGAAATTATGGCTAGGATTCCTGGTTCACTTAGACGGCTGCATGGGAGCTTGAAATGTTGCCATTGCTGGAGGCTGTGCCTGAAATAAACCTGCTTATTGCTAGTGCCACTGCTGGCAAGGTTTCAGGGGACTGCCCCACTCAGCTGAAAAAAATACCTGAAAATTTCAGAAGGTCTGAAAGGTGGTGGTGAAACATCAAGCCGGGTGTTCCTGGAGGCTTCAGCACTACTCAGCTGCTACCAAATTATTTCCATGGAGCACTTAACCTCAACTAATTACCAAATTCTGTTATTCAGTATCCTGATACTCTTTTTTTTTTTTTTCCCCCTAATTAGTCCTACAAAGTCTGTTTCTTAATAAAATTTGAGCCCCAAAAGTAGAAATTCAGGACAGTTTTAGTTTTGGTAAGTAGTGTGTAGTCAGCCTTAGGTTGTGAACTGTAGCCTGTGCTATGCAGCAAATCATAATAGCTAATCAGATCTCTCTTTTATGACCTCTACACTATACAGAAATGATTGACAATTAATTTAAAATTAATTAAAGTAATTAATGTAGGGCTACTGCTTGTTACAATATATATTCTTTCTATAAATCTCTGTCTTCTGTAAGAAATGGACACACCATCAAGTGTCACAGAATTATAACAGACCTTATCCAAGTCAGTGTTTAAGTTTCAGTGGACAAGCAAACCATGTTTTTAGGGGGTCAGACCTTAGCTTCAGAAGTATAGCACATAGAAAAAAGGTCACTACATTATGCAGGGGTTTCTGTTGTGCTATAAAATAAAATCTGCATATTACTAACATCCAAATACTTTGCTTTTCTATATTATTAGCTGTTGTACAAAAAAAGCTACTACAGGAAATAAAGATATGCTATTTCACTTGGACTGTATTGTTCCAAAGAAATTAATTACATTAGCGTTTTCCTGCCTTTACTCTCAATGGAATTCAGTCTCTGCTAGTCACAGATTAAACCAGCATTATCTCCCAGCTCCATGGCTTTCCTGGTTCCATTGAACCACAATCACAGTATGGCTATGCTGAAAAATGTTCATTTTTTCCCCACAGTACAAATATTCTGCTAGCAGTGCAAAATTGGGTATTGTTAACCTTCATGCTCTTCAATATTTCTAATGCCTACCCCCCACTTTGCGTGCAAATGTACTCTAAGTAAAAATGAATTCCTTTTATATTATCTTGATTGTTCAATTCATTTGGAAAAAATATGCTGATTGTCACCTAAAAGCTACCACTTTTAATGCTGAGTGGCTGATAGCAGTTTGTCAGGAAAGTGAATTTGCTCAGATATACCTTAGGAAAAGAAATGAGATGTGCAAGGAGAGAGGTCAGTGTTCACAAAGTACTGCTCTTTTGGATGTATAGACATAGTGCTCGGTTGTTCACTTTTTCGTCACAGCTTGCAATAGGATCTTTCCACCAACCTCCTGAAAAACATCAGCTGTCAGTAGTCTGTGGGCTCAGGGTCCACAGGCAGCTGTTGGCTGCTCCCAGTTCCAGCCTAAATGCCTCTCAGGAGGCCGGAGAATAAAAGTGGCAAAGCCAGTGCTCAGCAATTAGTGCTGCTACAGCAAGTCTTCCCACTTTTTGCTAGTAGTGACAACTGAAGGTCTTGTGAGGTCTTCAGGTGATGACATCACATTCAAAGCATCGTATATTCTCAGTAACTTCTGGATGTGTCCCTCTCATACAGAGACTGTTCTTCAAGGAATGTCTTTTCAGGTGGTGCACAAGTGTGGGAGATGTGTGGTGGTATTTTTTATTATTATTATTTTTTTTTCACCTCAGGATCTGGTTGCAGATTGGGATTTTTTATTTTTTCTTGTGAGAACTGGGAATGTGTGTAAACGTGATTTGCCTGTCTGGAAAGAACGGTCAATAGGGTACAGGGCCGGTCTGCTGTTCAGAAGGACCTGGATAGTGTGGAGAAATGGTTTGACAGGAGCCTTATATAATTCAGAAAGGGGAAATTTCCCTAGGAAGGAATAACACTGAGCACCTGGACACACTGGGGCTCAGCAGCTGGGAAGCAGATTTGCAGAGAAGCACCTGAGGATCCTGATGGACCACAACCTGAACAGGAGTCAGCAATGTACCCGGCAGCAACCGTGTGCTGAGCTGTATCAGCAAGAGCATTGTCAGCAGGTCAAGGAAGGTGATCCTTCCCCTCTGCTCAGCCCTAGTGAGACACACCTGGAGTGCTGTGCCCAGTGCTGGGCTCCCCAGTACAAGACAGACACGGACATACTGGAGCACGTGTAGTGAGGAGCCGTGAAGATGGTGGAGAGACTGGAGCATCTGACATACAAGGGGAGGCAGAGAGAGCTGGATCTGTTCAGAATGGAGACAATAAGGCTCAGAGGAATCTTACTGGTGTCTACAGCTCCCCGATCAACTGTTGTCGACTCTTTGTGGAGGTGCCGTCTATGAAACTCAGAGACTTTTTTTTTTTTTTCCAGCAATAGTAGTAAAGCACTGGCACAGGTTGCCTCGAGAGGCTGTGAGTCTCCCCCTCCTTGGAGGTACTCAGACCTTGTCTACCAGCACCCCGAGACAACCTGGCCTACATCAGTTATCTCTGCCTAATGGAAGGGCTGGACCAGATGACTTCCAGACTTACTTTCCAGCCTACATTCTTCTGTGATTGTAAGGTTCTGTGAGGTCAGTTATCAGATGTGAGGCTCCAGTTATTAAGGAATTTATAAGCTGAGAGTTTTGTTTTTCCTGAAAAGATTTTTCAAGCTGATGAACCTTGTTTATCATGTCAGGAGGCTGAGTGATAAAACTTGAATCAATCAATGTGTTTAGCAGCGTGTTCCCTAGAAAGATGGCTTTGATCTAGAAATGTGGGTGGTATAAAGCAGGAATGAATAGTCTTTATTAATCATTCTTAGGTCCCTAGCAATGACAAGGGACACAAGGGACATACTTCATGGGATCCATCTTGTATTTGTGCCAAAGCTATGTCCATAAACTACAAATTTTGCAGTTGTCTTGCATAAAGAGATATACTACATCAGTGGCCTTTGGCGTGCTCCCTCTTGCTGAATTGACCTATGGAAGTCTATCTGAGTAGAACTTAGGTTAGTTTTGTTTTGCTAAGGATACTTTACTTTTCGTGCTGCACCCATCCCTCCAAGACTCATCATACATGCATCACAGCACTGAAAGGTTTCTGTGGGTCTGAGAGAGATTTTTTCTTCCTATTGGCTTCACAATGTGGTCTCTGTCCAGTGGTGAGTAGAACAATATACGCTTGGGACCATGTTGACAATAATCAATATGATCTCCTCTAGGGCGTCTGCCTTCCCATGGCTCTTGACAAACCTCTACTGCTTTCTGCTCAGATGCTGTGTGTGAACAAAGCAACATATTCCTCTCATCCCCTGGGATATGCCTGTGAGACACGTGGAGCTGACACTAGCAGGGAGCACAGCCAGACACTCCGAAAGAGGAAAACACACAGGCACTGAGCATTTTTGTCATCTTGCTGAAGGACTCTAGGCTATTGTCACCTGTTTCCAGGTTTGCTAATCCATTCACCTAACTTAAGCCTTTGACATATTATAAACTATTGTACCTAAACACTGTGAACCTCATTGATAAATACCAACCTGAAAATAACCATTACCCCTGCTGTATGTGGTCAGCATGCCCTTATGCTAAATACAGCATACTGCAGTGCTAACCTCTCTCTCATGAGCTGATGCAGTTCTCCATAACCTATTAATTTCAGGCTTTCATTTTGTTTTCACATTTTAAGATAGTTTAAAAAAGTTGCCCATATCAGATTTTCAAAAGGGAACCTAATCAAATCACTCTGTGCTCTGCATCCAATGCCACAGTCAAGATGTTTTAGCACTGCTGTGACTTAGGATAAAGACTGATGTCTGCAAAATACTCCCATCATGCTGATGGCAAAAGGGTAGATTGTGTAACTGGAGGAAAACTAAATGCTGAAGAATGTGAATGGAACTTAAAGTGACAAAATCTTCTTCAAAAACACTAAAGGCAAATCTGAATCCAAGATACTTCATGTGGCTTTTGGGTTTAGAGGAAAAATGTTTTCTTTCTTCTGTCCTTTTATTTATTTACTTATTTATTTTTAAATTGTTTTGTGAAAGCAGAAGAGAACTTGTGTCTTTTTCTGTGCTTGCTGGCTTTTTCCAAATAACAATCAAGAAGGTGGGAAAATAATCTTGATTGCAATAACCCTGCACGTGGAGACCGAGAGAAAGAAAGAAATGTTTTTCTCCTTTGCTTTTTATTTCAAAGTCGAACTTTACAGTTACTTAGATTTTATCTTGCTTATGGTATTAGCCTTACACAAACAACAGGCCAAATGAAACAAATCCCAAAGCATATAGTGTTACTTCTCACAGGCAGATGTAATTTACAGAAACAGTAGGCACACTTCAGGATTTCACTGTGGTTGTAGAAGCATTTCCAATTCCAGTTATATTTCCCACACTTAAATCAGGGCCGTGGTAATATCTCAGTAGCCAGAATTAACTTTGCAAGTGCCTACATACCACAGAGCAGCAAAGCTTAGTGAAAGCAGCAATTTGGCTGTAGTGAGGTGGAAAGACCCCGCTGGGAACCTGACACAATGGAAGTTAAAGCCTGTTTTTTTTTTTTTCTTTTCTAAAAATCAGAAATTTCCTATGAGTTCTCCAGAAAAGAATGGGATGCATCTGTGTGGAGGCGTGCATGTACACACAAAGCATGTATCATGTGCTGTGGTCAAGGTTTCTTGAAGATACTGACACAGGACAGTTCCCATCAGAAAACATGGAGAATAACTTCTTTGAACAAATCCAAATTTTGATGATTAAAAAAAAAAAACCTGATGAGGAATGCAAAAAAGGATAATTTGGAGCCAACATTTAAAAAATGAGTAAGTCACAGGAACGCACCATCCATTTGTCAAGTTCAAATTGATTTTCTTTCTGCAAATGGAATACTTGTATTGAAAATGTCAACATTTTTAGTTTTGACATTTCCCATTTTTAGCAGAAGCACTCTTCTTTCCATATATTTTTACATTCTTTATAAACAATCTAGTTCAGAGCAGAAACTCCTTTCAAAATATCTCACACAAAGAAAATATTGCTTCTCTCTAAACCATCCCCAGTGAAAAGTATTTTTCCAGTGTTTTGTAAAATGAGAAGTATTTTCCTGTGGTGGCAGATCAGAGATGCCTTGTCTGATGCAAGTCTTAAGAGTCCTTCCAAAGAAAAGCCTCCACAACTGCTTATTACTGTTCTTTGGAAATTCCTGTTGACTTCATGAATATAGCAGGAACCTGAGTTTCTTAAAAGGTATAAACTGAGCTAAAAAAACATGATTTCTTTCCTGTTGTTTGCATTAACCAGTGTCCTGTGGTCCATTTCCTGTTCAACGCCCAAGACAAACACCGGTCAATTGCTCTGTACCAGCTTTGATGATGTCCAAGGTCAAGGAAGAGAGGGAATGGAAGCACGTCAGAGAAAAACTTTTCACAGAAGCTTTCAGATGCAGAGGTGTTTTCGCCTGATGAACCATGTGTATGGAAGAAGGATAAAGGCACAGGGAAGAAGGAACTTTGAATATGTTCTTCCTGGTCTCCTAAACATCCACTTCAGCTTGTGTGAACAAGAATTAAATTATCCAGAAGAAATGAAGCTGGAAGGTGGAATGAAACAAGGAATTTAGATTCATGGAAATTTAATTATTAAGTCTTTGCCAGTCCCAACAGAAATGATCACAAGCATATTCCAAAATGTAAAAGTATGAATACAATCACAATAGAATGAACGAAAGTACTAACTCACAATGAAGTTTTGTCCTGTGAAATTGATTATATGGCAAAGACGATGTCCTTTATTCTGCTAATTTTGAAATAAAGATCCATGTTTTCATGAGAAACAAAAGAACATCAGAAGAGAGCATTTACTGAATGAAGTTTTGAAATAATGTCAGACTTAGTATTGCCCCCAGATAGTGTCCTCTTTAACAGTGGTACATGATGGAGATGGCTGGTGTTTCATAACTGTTTTTCTCTCTGTCAAGGATCAATCTCAGCATCTGAAATACCAGCTAGCCTTCTGAGAGTGCCAACACAATAAATTGCTACCAGAACAGGAAGCAAATGGTAGTTTTGACTCTGCTGGATGGCATGCAGTTCAAGAGTACAATAGCTTTGCTTTCTAATTCTCATCTTCAGGGAATGATTGCCTTCATGCTACTGAGGAAAGAATTTCATTTGAATATCAACCTTGGTGGCCTGCAGAGTCTGTGTTTTTTTTTTTCTTTTTTTCTTTTTTTTTTTTTCTCTATGTATGATGTATTTAAAGCTCCTGCAGTAATTCCATAGGTTTCCCACCCTAACTATTCATTCCAGTTGTTCATTTGTGACTCATGCAGTTCATAGTGGGGAGGGATAGTCAGTTAGTGAGCCAGCAGGACTCCGCAGTGTGAGCTCTTTCTCATTGGCTTCAGTGAATACTATTGAGTGGTCTAGCCGTACTCCTTTACTGTGAACATCAGCTCTGTGGCCAGCACTCACTCTTCTTCAGCTGTATCACAAAACACCATGACTGTCTCCACTGGGAAAGTCAAGATTCAGCTGGCTTGATTTAATACATTGTTAAAATTTCCTCCTTGTCATTCAAATCCTTTTGGCCATCTCTGCAAGTGCAAATCACAGAATCACAGAATGGTTAAGGTAGGAAGGGGCCTCTGGGACCATCTGGTCCCACCCCTGCTCAAGCAGGGACACCCAGAGCAGGCTGCCCAGGACCACGTCCAGGTGGCTTTTGAAGATCTCCAAGGAGGAGACTCTTCATCATCTTGGTAGCCCTCCACTGGACTCAAAAAGCAGAGAAGGATTTTTTTTAACAACGGTAGAATGGTTTAATTTTGGTGTCAAAGAGAAAAGATGCTCGGTGCAGTTACTTGCCATTCCCTAATCAGGATTTGGTTCCTGGTTTCACCATGGACATTCACTAGTCTGAAACAGAATATGGATTTATTTTTTATGATCATGGTCAAATCACCCAGAAACTAATCACAAAGTAATTTGGTGTCCAGAGTCGACATCCCTCTGAAAAATAGATTTATTTATTTTTTAATGTTTCTGAAATGATAAACCTCCAAAATGGAGGAAATAAGAAGCATTTGGTACATTTGAAAGTTTTGTGCAGTGTTGCTTTAGAGAGTGGATTTAAAGAATGGTGATGTTTTAAAAGTCTTTTATATCCAGTGCATTGCTCTGAGCATATCTTGGCACTAGGAGGAATTAGGGTGAGAGAGCTCTGGAGCAGGTGAACACAACAGTTTTAGGAAAATCGTATGTTAAGAAACATCTGGGTTAATACAACAGTTCCTACAGCTTCCACAGGATCAACACACAAAGGCACAGACATTTTTCTTCTGGCTGGAGAGACAGCATAAATTGATCTTAAAGCTTTCAAGAAGAAAAATGGTAAAAGTAGCTAATTTACCTGATTTATGTGAGCCATTAACAATGTACTACTGTGTTCTGATTCAACTTGGGTTGTAAATTTCACATGACAAAGAAGACAATTAAGGAAAAACAGGTAAGAAAATGAACAAATCGTTATTTTACTAATTTCTACTTAAGGAAGATTCCACCGTCTACCACCTACCCCAACTCCTTTTGACCAAAGACTCCTTCAAGGCAGCTTAAATCACTATCTGAACGTGTGTCTTGGTATTTCTGGCTTCAGCTGATAGAATGAAAATCCCTAGCTTCTGGAAGTGATTTTAAGTTCCTTTCTTATGCTACAAAATATCATTATCTACCTATTTTTGTACCAGATCATTCTGCCACGCATAAAACTGAACTAGTTTCTAGTTATAGTTCAGAAAAGCTGCTTCTTTCTCTACCTCTTGGATGCTGGTCCAGCAGTAATCAGAAGCTGTGTTACGTTGTATCTTTGGGAAGGCACCGTATATCTTTTGCAGCACTGTGTAGTAAAGCACAAGAACGAATTGAGGGGGTGGAGGTGTAAAGTCTGCTATTCCAATTTACATTCTGTCCTTTCAGGTAAACTGAGCTAGGATTTGGACTCCAAAATGTGAATGGCATCCTCTAATGACAAGGGAAATTGTGTTGCTTAGCTGATGTGATGGTGCTGTGCTGTCTTCTTCAGAATGCCTGTGAGAAGTACCAACACCAACATGAAGAGCAGCAGACAAGGCCCACAGCAATTTGGTTATTCTGGACGGCTGAAATGGCTTCTAGCTGGGTGAATCAGTGGTACATATTAGTTACATTCACCAATATTTTGCACTTTGCTGCCCAATGCACAAAAATATTTACAAAACTTCAGTTCCAGGTGTAACAGCTCATCACTGTGATATGGAGAGCTTTGCAGACTCTCCTGGAGGACTCCAGGAGCACCATGCATGGACAGGGCAGGCCAAGCAGGCATAGCCTGTGTCTGCATCTCTGTCACCCTCCTGTACAGCCTTCTCCTGAGCCTGGCCATTTGGAATAAGCCAGGACTGAGAGTTTATAAATGGCTGAACTTTCAAGCCATGCCTCTGTCTTAAGTGAAGTCTGATACTTGCCTACACCCAAAGACTTAACAAAAGAGAACTCTCTCCCTTTTGCTCCCTCTCTTTCCACCAAGAGTAAGGGCAAGTTTGCACTCACAGTTTGTTGCTTGCTTCAATCTCTAAGTGAGTTAGTCTCCAGGAAACTGAAGATGGTGACTGTGTACCAGCTTCTGAATATCATTGTTAGTCCTCACTCACTTTGAGGCAGATAATACCTTCAAAGGAAACCTGAGTAAGACCATATCCATCTTACTAGTTATTCTTACAGACTTTCCAACATATGTTTTTGTTCTAGTAACCACTCCATTCTGACTGTCAACATTCACTGAAAGAGTTTATAAACAGACAGAGGCAAGAATAAAACCTATTATTTATTTATTTTATTTTTATTTTTTATTATTATTTTTTTAATGGTAGAAAATTTTCCATCAACTTTGGTGAAAGAAAGCTGTCTCACTCTGCAATAACTTTGCTGTAGTGAGTACCTACCCCTCTTGGTCAAGCTCAGGAGCAGCCCTTGAGTACACAGAGTGGAAGCTGGGAGAAGAGAGTTACATTAATTCTAGACGAGGTGGATCTTTAACTACATGTTTCTTTTTATATAGTATTTCTTTATGATTTTTCAGTTTGTCTCACTTTTATGGAATTCTGAAAGGAATTTCTCCACAGGCACCAGATGTTTTCTCAACAGATTTTCCCTTTATCTGTGGCTTCTGTTTAAATCGTGGTACATGTGAAGTGATAAGGGAGAACAGAAGGTATGATATTCTTTTCCAAGAGAAGCTTTAAAGGATGATAAATATTTGCCTAAGCAGAGCATCTAAGCCATATGCAAATTTGCATAATGGCACTCCAGGTGATACAACGCACGGTAATTACTTGTAACCTGATAAAACTGAGAAATTGAGGAATATTCTGATGACAGAAAATGTTCTTCTGAGAAAAAACAACACCATCTCTTCACTCCTTAATAAGGCCATTCTGGGGAAAAGACAAGTTTTTAGGGAAGGACACAAAGGACATGTCCAGCTGGACACGAAGGACATCTCTTTACCATCCTCCAGACCTCCGATCATAATATGAATCTCTTCACTTCCTGAGCATAGCCATGACTTTCAGCTGTTCAGCTTGCATCAATTCCTTAAAAGCTCAAAGATACTCATCCCCCATGATTGCACGTATTGGCCTGACTATTCCAGCTCCTGCACGAAAATGCATTGTGTTGTAGTCACCTATTCTCAATTAACAGCACTTGCATTGTTAAGGGGACAAGGAACACATTGGACTTACTTGCCCACAGGCAATTAAACTGAACAAACAGCACATTGATACTTAAGACATGGCAGGGTCAATAGTTTGGAGCAAACCTCCTGGATTATAGTGGTTCGAAAATGTATAATTAAATTTCAATTTAACATACATTAAAGTGCAGAATGGAACCAGGAAAGGATGGGAGGACTTAAAATGGGAAACACGGTCATCTTCACTTTAACATGTCTTTACATTGCTAGGAAAAACAGATCAAGATCTAGGAAAAGAAGAGTCACAGAATCACAGACTTGTAGCGCATTTTGGGTTGGAAGGGACATTAAAGATCATCTAGTTCCAATCGCCCTGCCATGGGCAGGAATACCTCCCACCAGACCAGGTTGCCCAGGACCCTATCCAACCTGGCCTTGAACAGCTCCAGGGATGGGGCATCCACAGCTTCTCTGGGCAACCTGTTCCGGTGCCTTGTAACCCTCTGAGTGAAGAATTTCCTCCTAACGTTCAATCTAAATCTCCCCTCTTTTATTTTAAAACCATTTCCCCTTGCCCTGTCATTATCTGCCTGAGCAAAAAGTTACTCTCCGTCTTTTTTACAAGCCCTCTGTTGAAGCAGCCCAGGATGCAGTTGGCCTTCTGGACTGCAAGTGTGCACTGCTGGCTCACGTTGAGCTTTTCACCCACCAGAACCCCCAAGTCCTTCTCCACAGGGCTGCTCTCAGTGAGAGCAATGGTTAAAGGGCTTTAGGATTCCTTCCTCCTGGCCCTTCTAGCCCTGTTCAGACCTTTTAAATTAACTGGCTTGTGTTTGTATCATTAAACCTTTTTATCTGTATGGTATGGCCTATCTGACATACGCAATGGAGTAACCCTGTGTGCTTGACATGTTTCTACAGCCCTTGGACAGCAAGAGATGTGCTACTGGGATTCACAGAGAAATTCCTGGAGACAATCCCTCATATCCTGTCCCAAAGCCCCTTCTTTCCTATCTTCTGCTCTCTTCTACTTCATATATTTCCTCACATGTCTCCTCAAAATGTCTCATTCTTGCTGTACAAGCTGAGAGCAGGGTCCCTGTGGACTCATTGCACTTTTTGTTTTTGTTTTTGAATAAGAGGGAAGAAAACTTGTTGCAGAGAAAGCAAGCTTCCATGTGAAGGAAAGCCAGGCTAGCTGTGACTCCCCAGGGGCAGGAATCCCAAACTAGCTCTTTTGCATCCTTCCAGTGATGGCCTTTTTGTCTGTCATTATCTTACCTTGCCAGGCTCTGGTGAATGCTTTCCTACTGGAAAGTAGCGCAAAGCTAAATTACTTCCACTCAGCTGAAGCTGTACTAAAAAGCAAAACCAAAAATGTAATGGAAACCCATGCAGTTGTCCAGAAAAGTGGCTCTCTCAGACAGAGCTACCCATTGCTGGTATCTACAGCAGTGTGTCTTCAGCCACTCAGTGCTTGGGCATGATTCCAAGAAAAGTTTGGATCTGCTTGGATAAGAGACTGTGTACATAGAGACTAAGCTGGAACCTGTGCTGCTGTGGTTATTGTGTGGGTCTACATGGGCTGGAAAATCATCTTGTTAATTGAGCATGAGTCTTCCTGAGACTGCACTCTGCTCTTAGCAGCATGCACCACGAGCCTCCCAAGCCACCCCAACCATTCAGCTGCAGTTGGGGAAGCAGGAGGAAAGACGTGTTTGTTTTTAAAAAGAAAATGTGTTGGACTCAAGCTGTTATGCCTGCAACATGGTTACTGTCATTTGATGCTTACACCTGCTATTGCCAGATGGGTTTTGTATGGAGGGACTGATGCATTAAATGTAGAAAGTCTATTGAGTGACAGGGAGGGCTCCCGGCCAGAGCAAGCAATGTCAGTGTATGCTACAAAGTGAGCAGGATTAAGAAAGTCAAACCAGATCTGCTCACTATTTGCACTATTTTAAATCATCAAATATCTCTGCGCTAGAACAATACAGGGTATTATTACCTTGAACACTGATGCAGCTGCTGGAGTTTTACTACGTGAAGCTGAACCATCTCCTCCTAGGGGAAGTACCTAATGGAGTGCTACTGTCAGAGTCTTAGGTCCCTTTCTCTGTGGTGTGCTCCCTGCTTATTCTTTGTGATATGTCTTATAAGTGGGATTAAAGGATTCTTCAGACGTAGCACACAATGGAAAGTTCTGAGTATTTCTAATAAACAAGAAGGGAGAACTATTAACAACAGACATGGAGGAGGCTGATGTACTCAGCAACTCCTTTGTGTCAGTCTTCACTGGCAGGCAGGCTTCTCATGTCTGTCAAGTCCCTGAACATCTAGGTGGGAGCTGGGGGAGCAAAGATGTCATCTACTGGGACATCTGTAAGGACTCCAACATTGTCCCAAATGATATCTTGATCTACAAATCGGAGAGACATGGATTTGAAGTGTAGACTAGTAGGTGGATGAAGAATTGGCTGGATGGCCAAAGACAGAGAGCTTATGTCAATGGCTCTATGTCCAGGTGGATGCTGGTGAAAAATGGTATTCCTCAGGGATCTGTCTTGGGACTGGTACTGTTTCATATCTTTATCAGTGACACAGACAGTGGAATGTAGTGCACCCTCAGCAAGTTTGCAGATGACACCAAGCTGAGTGGTGCAGTGGATACAAGAGAAGGAAGGGATGCCATCCAAAGGGACCTGGACAAGCTTGAGAAGTTTTCCACGTGAACCTAATGAGGTTCAACAAGTCCAAGTGCAGGCTGCTGCACCTGGGCCGGGGCAATCCCAGACAGGAGCACAGACTGGGAGAAGAACTCATTGAGAGCAGCCTTGCAGAGAGGGGCTTGGGGGTTCTGGTGGAGCCAGCAGTTTGCACCTGCAGCCCAGTAGGCCAACTGCGTCCTGGGCCGTATCAACAGCCTCTTGTCTTAAGATATTAAGACAAGAGGAAATGGCCTTGAGTTATGTTGATGCGGGGGGTGAGGGGGTGTTAGGTCAGATATTAGGAAAAATTTCTTCACTGAAGGGTTGTGAAGTATTGGAACAGGCTTCCCAGGGAAGTAGTTGAGTCCCCATGCCTGGAGGTCTTCAAAAATGTGTAAAAATGTGTAGATATATAGCTTAGTGACATGGTTTAATGGTTGACTTGGCAGTGCTAAGTTAAAGGTTGGACTTGGTGATCTTAGATGTCTTTTCCAACCTAAATGATTCTATGATTCTATAGAGTCGTGGGCAGCAGGTGGAGGGGGGTGATTGTCCCTCTCTGCTCTGCCCTTTTGAGGCCCCAGCTGGAGTGCTGCATCCAGGTCTGAGTCCCCCAGGTCAAGAAGGTTGTGGAACTGTTAGAGTGGGACCAGAGGAGGGCCACAAAGATGACCAGAGGGCTGGAGCACCTCTCCTATGCAGAAAGGCTGAGAGAGATGGGGATGTTCAGCTTGGAGAAGAGAAGGCTCCAGGGAGACCTCATTGCAGCTTTGCAGTTCTTAAAGGGGGCTAATAAAATGCATGGAGAGCAACTTTTTACATGGAAAGGTAATGACAGGACAAGGGGATCAGTTTTAAACTAAAAGATGGGAGATGTTAGGAGGAAATTCTTCACTGTAAGAGTGGTGAGGCCTTGGCACAGGTTGCCCAGAGAAGCTGTGGATGCCCCATCCCTGGAGGTGTTCAAGGCCAGGCTGGATGGGGCTTTGGGAAACCTGCTCTAGTGGGAGACATCCCTTCCCACGGCAGGGGGGTTGGAATTGGGTGATCTTTGAGGTCCCTTCCAACCCAAACCATTCTATGATTCCTGTTATAGCTGTGAAGGAAAATCTTGGCTACGCTGAAACACACATATACAAGCATTTCTAATATGAAGATATGATTTAAAAACACAGAGGACGTTACACTGTCCATAAATATGGAAGACTAGCTATGGTCATTGTTGCTGTGTGCAGCTAGAAGCTGGAGCATTGCATGGCTCTTAAAACGAGCAAAAACAGAAGGAAACATCAGAAAAGGAAACAGCAAAGTGAGTAACCTGTGGAAAATGATCACGCTAGAGACAATAACCTGAAACCCCAATAACCAACAAGAATGAGAATTCTGTGAAAAAAATATAGGTGAAGTATAACTAAGCAAGAATATTTTTTTTCTGAGAACTTTTGTAAGAAGCTTTCATAAGTCTTTTTTTTTTTTTTTTAAACAAACAGCAGGAAAAGGACAGGATGTGTGCTGGGAGCCAAGGATGTGCCTTTTGCTGGTTTATTTGAATTTTTATTATTTGAATTTTGATGTTATTTTTCCATCCCCCCCCCCCCCCTTTTTTTTTTTTTTTTTTTTGTCCCCTCTATGCTATTTGTTTGCCCCAGGGGTGAGAGAACTCCCTCCTGCTTTGTTATAAGCACAGTAAGAATAGAGCTTCATTTGAAACTCTAGTTTGCTACAAATTAAGCCAATATTGAATTCACCAAGTCAGTGTTGCAGCTATGTGGGGTTTGGCAGAGGAGGAGATGTTCTAGAAAGTAGGGTCTGGAAGCCATTTTTGGACTTATTTTCACAGTAACTGATTTGGTGAATACATTAGCATACATAAAGATTGTCTATGAGGGAGTAGGACATTTGATGTCCTTGTATGATACCAGTTACTGTAGGTATTAGGTTGTGTAACCTGAATTGCAAGAACCCTGCAACCCCTTCTCTTCTAGTCGCAATAAAAATCTTTTTTTTTTTTTTTTTTTAAAAGGAGATTTGTCTCCTAGTTTCGCTTTCCCAAATTTATCCTGGTTCTCTGGTTCTCTGTTAGCCTTTTTTTTTTTTTTTTCCCCACTTATATTGAATGAGAGAAACATATCTGTGTGATGTGTTAAAAGGTCTGTAGATAAGGACCTGACACTGTCACAGACAGAGGCAGATCCAGCTGATCTTTCTACTCCCTCTGTTTTCCTGCAGCTGCCAGGCACATGCTTTAGAAATTCTGACTGAAGCAGAAACAAATTATTTTTTAAGTTTTTAATAATTTAGATGTTATGGTGAAAGATTAAAATCTAAGATTTTCAGATAGAAATTGTTTGCTTTCCTTTAATTTTTTAACCATCTGACTCGCCTACTCCTTAAACAGCCATAACTGCTATCTGCAGTACAATTACCCAGGTGGCTCTGAGTATGCTCCTTCTTGCTGATCCAGTAATTGATGGATAACAGGAAGCACCCGAACATGGATGTTAAATTATATTCACTGTGGGAATAGATTGCATTGCCGCCACTGTTGCTATATTTACTTAAACCAGTAATCACTGTTGCCATTTTATGTGCCCTCAGGAATTGGAGGCTGCCACGCTGGCCCAGCATGCATCTCCTTCCGGAGACATAACACATGGATGGGGCAATGGATCGAAGCAATTGCACAAAGAGAGGACTTCAAGATTTGTCCACTGTTTGCATGACAGTGCAAGCTATGAATAGACTGGTCAAGCACAAAAGTGTACGCTCAGGCAAAAATGGAAATAATACCAAGCCTTTGAAATTAAATGAATTAATATGAATCTCTGCTTACAAACTCAGCGTGCATCTGGCCAGCAGGACGTACCAGTTGTCAAGGCACACACGAGGCAGAGCTCACTGCTGTGCCTTTTGCTCATGCCGCTGATGTCATAAGATTGTTTCCCATGCCTTATGTTTTAGGAAATTCTGGTTATTAAGAGTAAAATTTTCAGCAGCATGGCATCTTGGTGGAGGATCAAAGACTTAACTTGATCATGGGTCTTAGACATGACTTCTTGGGAGAGAAGGATTTAGCAAGAATGAAAATAAAGACCTTTTTTTCTTCATCATTCTTACATGATTTTTCATAAATCTGTGCCCAGGAAGCCAGCTGCAGTCTCTGAGGTGTGTGAGTTTTCTCAGTTGTGGTCATCCTTACCAGAGTGTTCTGACCACAGTGTAAGCTAACTAGAGAAGGATGGCACATTGAGAAGGTGTGTAAAATAGCATGGCTATAAATAGAGGTCAAATTGACAAGGACTCATTGATTTAGAAAAGAGAAGACCGGTATAGATGCATACAAATATGAAACATAAAAAAGAGCAAGAAGTGGTTGGGTTTCAAGTGGAACCATCCTCGGGAATGAAGAAAGGAGCCCCACTGCTCCAAGACTTAAAGGAGCAGAAGAAAACTCTGGATCATGAAGCCCCCAAATGAGTTTTCTAGAAGTGGGAGGATGAACTGCAGGAAGTATCACTCAGTAGTTGCCCTGTTCTTATATTCTTGTCTTGCCCACCATGGGCCTGTGTCAAAGGCAAGGTGCCAGGCTGGTCGGGCCTTTCTGTACAGCCCTTGCTGTGATTTAACAGGCATTACATTTTTAGAGCATCTCTTGAAAGTACAAATAGCATTAGAAATAACTAGGGCAGTCCTCTCCACATCCTTTTATGTACTATGGGGACTTCAAACACATGCATTTAGGGTATATTCTGCAGTACTCCTGCCTTATATAAATTATAGTCACCGTGCCATATGTCTACCACGATAGTCATGTTTTTGCTCTAATCCTGGGGGAAGAGGAGGCTGCATTTCAAGGTGAGTGTACCCACAGTCATGCTACTTGAACTATTTCAACATCGGAAATGATATAATTAAGAGCTGTTATCCCAATTGTAGAAACAGGATAGAAATAGCCTGTATTATTAAATATGCCCATCTTGTGAGTGTTAAGTGCATTCAGAATATTTGTTTGCAAACTGATTAGAGAGCTAATGGCATAAAACGATGCATAAATCATAAACAGAGTCTCTCATAAGACTTTCCTATATGCACAATGGGTTCATAACCTGTTTCTCTGGTCTTACTCCTGCATGGAAGGTCTGGCGAGAATATAATATTAACCCTGAAATGACCTTTAATTAGGACAGGACTGGATTTCCTCTGTGATAGTGATACTTCCTATGAGTAGCTGTCAATGAAATTATCACACCTATATTTGTAAATCTATTGGATTTTCACTTTGAGTGAAGGTAACGTTGCAAGATTGGCCTGAGTCAGAAAACTAGGACTGTTCTCTTTCATTCCTCCTGAAATCCTCAGAGAGACGAGGCAAGCTGTATTTTGCAGAGACTTTTATTGTGGAGTTTTCAGATCTTTCTATCATTAATAAAGCCAGTTGCCAGCAATTACTCAACTTGATGAACTTTAATTGCTGTATTAATCCACTTCATTATTGTGAACACTGCAATTGATATTTCTCTATAAATCTTTCCCACTGACTTTTTGTTTACAGTATCACAGGTTAAAATGACTTGTCTGCTTCTTTCCCATCTTTATTAATCTAAAACTGAAACAAAAATAAAGTAAAAATAAAAATAAGAATAAATTGCTGCTCCCCTGTGATCCTATGAGCAGAATCTGACTGAGAATGTCAACCTTTGTATAAGAGGACATATTCTCAACTCATAAAACAACAAATTGCTCTCACTTCTGCCATCTGTGATATGTACGTGTTTAGTTGATGCAATGTGTAGGAATAACTTAGTATAGGAAGTTTCTAGGTTGGTTACCTGCTGAACACAAAATGAAGTCTTGCAGTACATCTCCACTACACAATTTCTTTCCTAAACTCATCCAAGTGTATGCGTGTCCATGGTAAACATGCTGCAAAACTGAGTTTGTGTGCAGGCACCCCAGGAAGCCACCTTGCAGTGCCCTGGCTTCCAGGAAGCTGGATTCTCTCAGATATTCATCAGAATGCTGTTGGTTGGAACATTTTCTAAATATCTTTAAAAAATATTGAAAATGTGGATGCCTGGGGCTCTTGGACTTTTTCCTGAAGGTCTTTTGTATTTAATGGACTCCTAGATGAGCACCTCTGCTATTTCCAAAATGCTATTTCCAGTGCACCCCATGGCTCTCTGGCTTTCACAGTGCATCACATAACTATGTACAGGAGTTGCAGAGCTTGTCCAGGGCTATCACAGACCTGGCTTGGACAGGACACAGTTGCCAACACTGAAGTTTGTGAGCTTCTCTAAGTAGGGGTGCAGGAGATGCAAGAATCTGTGGAAGCTTTATTTCTGGAGACAGACAAAGCTGATCATGGTCAATCACATTTGAGATGTCCACAGCTGCTAATCACTGTATAAGAACCTTTGTCAGTATTTCAATTAAATCACTACAATTACAGTGAGATTTCAGTCTGCTGTCTGCTTTCAACCTACTAAGGTTTTTCCTCAGGTACTGAATAGTTAATTCAAAGCCACTTTGATTCTAAGCTAATTCAGTCTCCTGTTCTTGATTTTTCCCCTACTGAGCTGATCCAAATGTAGCAAATTACATCTCCTTTTGCCTGAAATTATTGTCATTTTGTTATGGAAAAGAATTGGTTTAGTAACTGAGTTTCAGCTGTGGTCCTGGAGTACATTTTCCATGAACAAAGCTCCAGCCACTGGAATGTCTATAAAATCTATTGAGAAGGAGAAGACAGAAAGCACGGAAATGGCATGCTGCTGAGAAGCTCCTCTTTGATCATGGCTATTTCTCTAGCATTGAGCTCTGGCTTAAGTAGCATGCTGATGGAGAAGGCTGGACTAACATTGGCTGCCATAGGGGAACCTACAGGTTTTCCTAAGGTTTCTAGGCAGAGTTAAGCCAGTGTCTGAATGCCAAAGCAGCACTGGTGGACCTAGGTAAGAAATAAACAGTAAGTACTTCTGTATTGTTGATACATGCTGTACTGGACTGGATTATCTCACCTGTTAATAGTGCCCTGTGGGCAGCCGGAGGTAATCAGAGGGAGGTACGAGGAATCAGAGGTAATCAGGGCAGGGTTTCAGGGTAGCAGGCAAATAAAATGATGAGGAGATACTGGCTTTTGTTTTCCAATTTCTTTCCTTCTTTTCTCTTGCGTTTCATAACTCCTTTCACAGAGGATTTCTCAATGTCCTTGCTTCTCTGCTGGCTCCACCTCTCCCCTCTCTGTGGAGCTGGCTGACACCAATGTGGGCTCAGTCTCTGGCTTGGCCTTAGGTGGAGCATGGAGATGCCACATACAGATAGCAGAATCAGCACCAGAGTTTGTCTAGCAGTTTGTGACAAGCTGAGCAGGGCTGGAAAAGTGGGACACAAACTGGGGTTTACAAACCTGGTGAGGGGGGTCCACGAGACCACATAAAAGATGTAGGACATCTGATGTAGCTGCTCTGAGCACCTGTTAACATTGTGTCTGCCACCTGTGCTGCCAATGAGAAATTCCTGAGCAAGGACCCTTTGGAAGGGCTGCTTGGTAGGGGGTATCCTTGTCATGGCAGTGTTTGAATCCCTGCTGCCCATTGCATTTTCAATGAATGTAGCAATGACAGCTGGAGCAAAGCCACAACAGCACCATATACACTCCCTGGATGTTCCTCAAGGTGGAGGGCCTAGGGCAGGAGCTGTCTGAATACAGATAAAACCTTTTTTTTTCCTAAGATTAAACTTAAAAAAATAGTACAAGATGTTTCTTATTGTTGCTTTTTTTTTTCTTTTTTTCAAACTTTATTTATTTATTTATTTATTTTTCTCACAGAGAAATTAAAGCTTCGAGAACTGTATGGGGGAAGATATTACCATGTTTTCCTTTTTGCCTTTTATAACTAAAGACTCAACTTCTGAAAACTGTTTCTGCTGCTGTTTGGTCCTTACTGATGAACACCTTTTGTAGCATACCACTAAACTACTTTGTCACTTTGGGGGATGGCTATTTCATTTTGGAAGAAACATGCAGCTACTATTTAAACATTGCTATTAGTTTGCTGCTCTTCGTTGACAAGTGGAAAATAATCTCACAACAGGGTTTTAAAATTATGTCCCTGAGAAGATGGACTTGTCCCCGCGTATCTCACCCCTGAATGCTTTCGTAGCAAATGATGGCAATAGCCTGTACATGTGCTAGATATTACCTGACTATATGATTAAATAGATGAATGAAAACAAAAGAACATTTACAGAAAGCTGGCTTTAAATTTGCAGTGGCTAAGATCTCCCAACAGCCTCTCTCTCTCTCTCTCTGTCTCTCTTCTGTGCTGTTTGTTCAGACATATAACTTCTATTGTTGTGGGTACATCAATAAAAGCAGCTGTCATGGCTCATTGCTCACCTATCCATTTGGATTCATTTTATCAACCTCAGAAATCTACGATGTGTATATTTGCATATACTTTGTGCTTTGAGAAACCCAAGGGCATTCGCAACATCCAATGATGTCCACATTCTCCAAGACCAGCAGCTGATGGCCAGGTAGGCCATCACAATTTCACAAGACATCTAGATGTGGAGAACAGGATCAAGGCTTTAAAATTAGCAAAATGGTGCCTGTGGTGCCTGAGTTGTGCAGGGACGGATCTTGGAAGTACACTTATTTCCACCCCATAGCCAAACTCCCTTGCTAGGATAACACTGGTTATCCTTGGAGGTAATGCTGAGCTTATGTGCTCAAGGTATTTACAGGTAGTACGCAGGGCTGGGACTCGGTTGTAGTTGCAGCAAAGGTTAGCTGAATCTGTGAATCTGTTTACCTCCTGAAGGCACCTACATTAACACTTGTCACCCCCAGCCCTCTTCTCATGTTAAATGTGTGAATCCTCCTCACCTTGGACCAGCAATATGTTAGTGAATTTCCTATTAACATGAAATTATTTTTCTGTTTTGGTATCTTTTCCTGGAATTTTCTATCAGAGATAAGAAGTTCCAATTTGCTTTAAATTAGGTCAGTTTTATGTAAAATACATTTGTATTCATTAAACAGGGCAATTTCATGGAGTAATGACAGATGAAAATATTGCATTGTGCCTGAAGTGATGTTTGTGGACTTTCTCATTGCTCAATCAAATTTGCTTTCTCATTCCTCAATGCACTTCAGGCACTTGTCTCAGATTTCCCTGTCCCTGACATGAAGTTTGGAGAGCCATGTTTCTCCAACAGGGATCTGGGTGGACTCCAGGGGTTTATAGGCTATCAGAGCCCTTGGTTATGTAGGCTGAGTCTTACCATGTTCTGAGCTGTGGAAATGAGAATTCAGGAACCACCTCTGCATCAGGCACTGAGTGGGGCTGTGGGGACGAACTCTGTCCAGATACAAAGCTTGGAAGCTGTTGGTCCTGTGAACCACCTCCAGGACCAGACACTCAAGATTGGGCCATTTGACAAAGCGGAAGGGATGTCTTTATTTTGAAAAAATGAGATGGACTGAGAGATATTCAGAGGTGATAATACTCTTTCAACATTTCCTACCAAATAGTACTATCTGTTTTACCATCCCACCATTTTAGATGGTTGATATCTGGAAAGAATTTAGAAAACAAAACAAAACAAAAAAGTGTCTGAATTGCACTGAAACTAAATTATAAAAGACTGAAATTCACAGTGAACTGGAAAACCTGCTCTTCACACAGATTTATTTGTTCAACTAATAAACTATCCTATAAGAAGAGTGCAAATAATTTTTAGATGCACATAAGATTATCCAGTAATACAGATACTTATGGGCCTATTTGGTCACAGTGTCAAAATCTATTAGTAGAATGTTTTTGGTAAATGGCCTGGAAGGTGATGTAAATTACATTAAATTCTGTCCCTAGATGCAGCAGACCTGTGTCTGAATTTAGCATATTCTATCTACAGTGCTTCATCTCTCTTTTAATTTCAAGGGTAGCAAGAGATGGGTAGTCATTAATATATGTCATATTCATTGTTCCAGCTAAACTGATGGTTTTACTCTAAGAGACTTGCCTGTTTGTATGACACTATTGCAATAAATATATGTATATATTCTTTCTGGAATATCTCTTAGGCCTTATCTTTTGTTGCACTTCATTAAATGAGCTACATCCCTGCATTAAATCAACCATAGACCAATCATTGTCAACAAGACAAACTCTAGCCTTTGCTATTAAAGCATATGGACCATAATCTGCTAGTGTTATTATATCTGACACATATAAATTTGTTAAATCAGAGGGCATGGGTCTTTGCTATCCTAAATCATCTTGTAGTCTTTCTTGCTGCTTTCCCTTTTCTCCAACAGCAGTCAAATTACCCTTGCCTTACATTAAGATGTGGCATTTTCGTGTCTAAAATAATAATCTACTTTCCAAATTACTTTTCATCTGGAGATCATGAAGTGCTTTACTCCATGAAGCTTGCATGATCTACATTTTATAGATTTTATACATTTACAAATAAGGAGAACTGGAAGGGACCCTGAGAAGTGATTGTTTGACTTGCCCAAAATAACCTCTGTTTTGACACAGAACTAAGGTAATATAGTGAGAAGAGTGCTGTATCATTTAGTCAGTTTTGCCTTTGCTTTTATTTTCCTCCTAGTGGTATTCTGAAATGCAGTCATTAGCCATACATGGTCACATCAGCTTAGACTGAAATTATTCTTAGTTGGCTGATTCTGATGATGAGATTTCACCTACATTTTTGGCCCTAGGTAGCTGGGGTAGAAAGAATAACAGACATGCAATTGCAGCTTGCTTGTCATTTTGCCTTTTGGAAGAAATTGCTATCCTTTCAACCAAAATTTGCTCTCATTGACACACCAAGCTTGTTTGCTGTAGTTAGTGGGGTCATATGGAATATGGTTAGAAGCAGAATTTGCTCTGTTGCATTTACAGCAGCTTTACTACAAAGATTTGTTAAGATAAGATGCAGAGCTGTTCCTGGTCTCACCCATGGGAACTGCAGAACAGCTTTCAGACTGCACATTCCTGACTTCCTCTGAAATCCTTCTGCCTGAAATGCACAGAGCTCAGCCTGTTGCGTTCTCATAGCCATGGCTGAAAATATATCTTTTAGCATTAAGTTTTTATTGCTTATTTGGCTTTATGCTATGACTGTAAACTCTGTGTTTTATTTGCTGATCTGTTTTATTAAGTGCCTTCTAATGAACAACAAGAAGCGTGTAATAAAAACCATCTGTGGTACGGTGACTACTCTTCTCTCTGAGTCACAGTCCTTAAACTGCTCTGGTGTGCTGCTGTACACAACCCTGGCTTGTTTCTAATGCTTGTTACGGAAATGTTCATCTCGGTGCTGGCTGGCTCTTTGGGGTGAATTTGCATTGCATTCTGTTACAGGAGATCCTCCCCTGGGATCTCTTTCTGGTTTATTTGTAGCTTCTTCTACACCAGACTCCACAGGATAGATCCTCGCTGGAGTAAATATCATATAGAGAAAAATGCATGGAAATATGAGACAATTTGCATTTTATAAGAATCTGCCCCTTATGCGACAGCAGCAGATGTTGAAGTTCTGATTTTATTTTTCCTCATTCAGCACGTGTGTACCACACTGTGTTTTATTACAGTCAAGGCCCATTTAGTCATAGTTCTACCCTTTGCTGTAGAATTATCTACAGCAGTATACTGTGAAGTCAAATTTGAAATGCTAGGGTGTTTCTACTACTTGCAGTGAAACTCCTACCTGCTCTAGTCTGAGGGGACTCAGCACCTCCCCTCACTTTGTGCTAGTTGAGACAAAACCCACAGAGTTTCTTCTTATGTCTCTGGCAAAGGTGTGTTTGGTGTCCAGGTGTTTGTGACCACATTCAGCCAGGCTACCCAAAGACCCCCTGCTCCACTTGAAACCATCTGCTAGGAAAGTAGTTGTATTTTCACAATACATCGTCAGTGAAGTGAAGTGTTGTACAGGACTTCAATGGGGAAGTGTTTTTCTTGAAGGTCACCTTGGCCTCTCCTAACATTGACAGTGCAGCAGGCAATACTTTCCTCGATACTCCCAGGTCATGCACACCTCTCGCCAGTGCAGGATTTGCCCATAATGAGGCCATTGACACTGATGGACATAATCTCTTAAGCACAAGGACTGAAGATACAGAAACTGCTTGCAGGAACCTTCAGCAGGAGGTGTTTAATGCAGGGGGATTTAAATGGAGTTTAATAAGGGGGTTGAGTTTTCGAGAAGCTAAATGTCTGAGCTTTACAAAGCTTTCAAATTTCAGTGAAAATTTCCATCAGGAAAGTATCGATTTCTATGCCTTCCTCTTCACAAGGTAGTCCTTGCTTTATGGTTCAAATGTTATTTCAACTAAGTATTGACCCAATGAATGAAATGCTATTCTATCAAAGTCCAAAATTATCTTAATTCATGTAGGTGGTGTATGCAGTAGAAGACTATTAGCTATTAGCCTATATTTTTGCTACATTTTCAGAAACTTTGAGAAGCCTCCAGTGGTCTGCAATCTAAATATCAAATGATGGCATATATAGTTTGGAAGAAAAAGAAATATCCTGCTGCCTGCAATAAAGGTCCATTAATTACCGTCCTTTTTCACATTTAATAGCTCTTTATTCCCTGTAAGCCGCTCCCAGAGGCTGGATCCAGTCTTAGCATTGCAGAAGTGTGTAATTTGAACCATTATCACTTCTTACATAAGTGATTCATAAGAAGTTATTCCTTGCTTATTTGTGCCTAATCACCTTCTTTTACATGGTAGCAAAATATATTGCTATATTTGTGAGTTTTATGTCTTTTTTTGGACACTAGTGTGCTCTAATACATAGTTATCTGAAAATGACTTCAGAAAATTAATGAAAAGGCATTTTGCTTACATAGCAACTACTGACAGTGGTAGACAAATTCTGTTTGTTGTGACCTCAAAGTATCCTAAAAAAATACAATACAATTACTACTTTTTAGTACTGAACTATTTAAATTTAATATTAGCTCTGAATTAATCTTCTTTAACATTTCAATATTGCAACATCTGTATCAGTTTTTATTCTTATGCTTGCATCACTTAAAATTGCATTAACTCATCTGCTGCACTGAATCTCAGTGAAAAGAGATGCAAATCAGAAACTTTCTGTACCACATACCATAATAGACTTCTTAGTCATAAAGTAAATTTATTGCAGGATTGGCTCATATCTGAGCTGGGACCTGCTTCTTTACTTTTGTGAGCAAAAAGTACTTAAGTACAACATTTTCTACCACAGATAATGTTTGGACAAAGGGGAATGGTTTTAAACTGAAAGAAGGGAGATTTAGATTGGGTGCTAGGAGGAAATTCTATACTCAGAGGATGGTGAGGCCCTGGCACAGGTTGCCCAGAGAAGTTATGGATGCCCCATCCCTGGAGGTGTTCAAGGCCAAGCAGGATGGGGCTTTGAGCAACCTGGTCTAGTGGGTGATGTCCCTGCCCATGGCAGGGGGGCTGGAACTAGATGATCTTTGTGGTCCCTTCCAACCAGAGCCATTCTATGATTCTATAATTTCTCCTCTACAAAGTTCCAATATATTTTGAATTAAGAATGTTTTAAAATTCTTCTCTTTCTTCCAATTGGGAATGCCTGTTCAGAGTTGACTTCAAATTTCTTTTTGTAGTTATGTATGTTTTAAGCATACAAAGTTTATAGTAAGATCTTTTCCTTGATACTGTTATCTCAGTGGATGTTCTTTCTCTCTTACAGCACTTCTGTGCAACTACCAGCTCCTCTTTATGTTTCTCTAAAGTAAAAGACAATTCACTACTTTGGTTTTGAATATGAACTTGCAACTGTAACTGTTATTGGTTCCAAACATGAAAACTTGCTGTAAGAAAATCATCACTGCAAAAATATCTGTTCACATATTACATCCAGCTCCATGCACTTGACAGGTTAAACACTTAACTGACTCCTGCGTCCTCTGCTTCACGATGAATGTGGACTGTCCTCAGTATTAGGGTTACTACAACAATGCAGGGTCAGCACAGGTCCTGAGGCTCTCAACACATCTTATCAGCCCTCTCTGTTTTGACCAGTGAATGAGAAGAACTTTGAGCACATAGTGGACAATACAAATCACATGATACAGGATCTTCCTTTTTTAAGAACTTCATCAGACTGAAGTCCTTACACTTCACTAGGGGCTACTGGTACAAACATGACGGTTATTTTTACGAGCCAAGTTCAGCAGTGCATGTGGAAACACAACCCTACCAATGTTGACTGGAGGATCAACTGGAAGATTTGGTGATATTCTCATCCCTCCTCCTACTCAGCATGAGACTGTCACCAACACTAGACCAGATCAGTACAGCCCGTAACAAGGAAGGTTCACCATCTCTCTATATAACGTGCTTCAGTGCTGTGGTGCCTACCGGTGAAAAGATTTCCTTGATGCAAAAGCTGAGCTTCCCAAGCCACAGTAGTGGCTACTGCTCCTCATTACACCTTAGTGAAAAGAAGTTTGGATCTCTCATTTTTATAACTCCCATACAGATATTTGGCTTGGTCCTGTTCAGCACAAAGACTTTGGGATGACTAGCATCTCCAATTGGATGAACATTAGGTGGAAACAACAACAACAAACAACAACAAAACCACAATTCTGATTGATTTATTTTTAAGGGAAGTTGATGAAAATTTTTATAACTGTCCAAGACTCTGAAGCTAACTTCTAATATTATAGATGTACAAAGCCATGTTCTTGCCCTTGACATTTCTGAGATAATAGAGTAATGAAGATAGCCTCTGAACTTCTGATTTGTTTGGTGTTTGGGGATATGTTTCATCCAGCATTGGGAGCTGTTGATAACGTTCAGGCAGTCACATTTCTCTCTCTGTCTCTCTCTCTTTTTTTTTTTTTTTTTCTCAGAATAATATTGTTCATCAGGTATTGGACCCTGAATTTGCTAATTTAAAAATCTTCTGAATAGGTGCAGATTAGACAAACATGAAATTGCAGCCATCCAAAAAGTAGGATATATTCAAATAAATCTGGTCTCCTCAAGCTGTACTGAAGCTAGATGATCATTTCCTTTCTTTACTTGTGGTGTTTTCCCATAGGAAAAACTGTTACTTCATGCATTTTTAAAGAGAAAAAATATTTTATTTATTTTCAATACGCTCTTAGCAGCTACAAAACTGTTATTCTATTTCTTTTGGTATAATTCATGTAAAATTTTTAAAGGTGAAATTCCAATCCCTTTACTTATGCTGAATAATAAATTGCAATGCAAGTAAAAGATTACAGGTATATTATACAAATAGAGAAAAAAAGATGGGGGCTGAAAAGATTACAGGAGAGGCTGGAGTGGGAGATAATGTAATATATATGCTCCATAAACTACATAATCTTTATTACAAGTTTTTAATATGTAAAAAGGCTGTGAAAAGAGTAAGAAATGGTTTCAGAAATGTATTTAAAACAAATTGTTTCACTACTCATTGCCTAAATTAAACTGTGTAATGGAATTTTTGCTTTCCACAATTGTATATATATTTTCATCTACCATCCGCCCATGAAAGACTCCCATTTCTTGGTGCCTTGTGTACTGAATTTGTTTTCAGATCTCTGTAGGTCCCTTAAAGTTATGAGAAGAATTACACAGTATAATGATAACCTATATGTAATATAAAAGATATGACAAAAAGTAAAAGGACAAAGTGGTAACAACAAGAGAGATGTATTTCAACATCCAAAGCTACAGTAGCTAGTTATGATTTAGCTACCTAACAAATATTCTCATCTGAGCAAACTCTTTTAAAAGCATTTAAAGTATGTCCTATTGCTGCCAGCAAAAATTGAGTGTTTTAAACTTCAAATGAAATACGGTTGAGTTATATTCTTTGCAATCTTATCTAGGCCAGGTAAAGTAAAGCAGTTAACGGTGTCTGATACTACAAAGCTTCACTGTCATCTGAAGCTTGAGCTCCCCCTGCTCCTGAGACATATGGAGACCTGGCTGTATGCACTGTCGCATATGTGGCTCCACAAGAGCCTTTCTGGAGTGATTGCTTTTCTTCCATTATCTGACAAGTTCCATATTACCTCATGCTTTTCTTAAACTTATCTGACTCTGCCTTAGAAGTAGTTTTTTTTTTTTTTTTTTTTTTTTTGTACTGCGAAGCTCCCATAAAAAGGGTGTTTCAGATCCTTAGTGTTGTATGCCTAAAATCTTTTTTCTAATTTCCAACGTTAAATTTATTCATAGCCAATTTATACCCATTTGTTCTTGTGTCAGCATGGCCTTTAGCTTAAATAGTTGTTTTCTCTGCTTGATATTTACATCCCTGGAATGCTTGCAAAGAATGGGGGTGAAGATGGAAGCTGACAGATGGCTATCGCTTAACCTGTAATTTGTATTAATTATAATAATTAATCTTTTTTTTTTTCTTTTTTTTTTTTGAGTTCATCATGGTGTGTTTGAGCAGAATTTGGTATCCAGCTAAAATTCCTTAACATAAATTTGTTGATGGGAGATTTTGAATTAGTAAATAAATCAGAAACCCTGGTGGTAAATGTTTGCTAATAATTGTTGTTACTAAGCTCAACCACAACAATTCTACCAAGAGAAAGAAGTGATTCAAACAGCCAGTGTATCACTTTATACTCTCTTGCAAGGAGACCTCAATGGACCACATGGGAAGCTGATAAACATTTACCACTCTGTGGGTTTCTTTCTTCTGGGGCCCTGAGGAAAGCCTTTAAGGGTATGTCTGTCTGCATGGCCACGTTGGTTTGAATCAGGAGAGCCATTCTGCAGTAAAAACCCCACAGTTTGACCCCACTGTCCATGCTTTGACTCTCAGGGCAGAGCAGTCATGGAGGGATGCATTGTATTCCTGGGAGACAAGGTAGAATGGGGCAGTGCATGCCAGAGCCACAGCTGGAGCACTCTTCTGCCAGGGGCTTTAGTCCACAGGAGCAGGGTACAGCCAGCCCAAATCCAAACCTCTCTGCTGTTCCTCTAGTGAGGGTGTCAGGACCTCGGAACAACACACTTTGCTCCATCAATCCACCTCTGTTGGTCTTTAATAGCTGGTAATAACTTAACTCCCCCTTTAATTTCAGATATGTTTAATGAGATTTCCGTTTTCCTTCTTTAACCTCGCACTCTGCCTAATTTCTGGGTTATTACCTTTAGCTGCTAAACACCCATCTTGTGCTACAAACATCAGCATTTTCATGAATTAGGTTCTTAAGTGCATTAAGCTGCTCTGCAGAGAGACAGCCCAGCCCCAGCATGGGCACAGTTGTGGTTTTCACAGGTCCTGGTGGCCCCATGCTGACTCTCTGCAGAGTTCTGGCATTTGCCCTCAGCATGGTATTGAGTTGCCTCTTCTGGATCTACATGGACCTTGTTGAATCTTGCAGGGTTTATTGTATCTGGTTTATTTTGTATTGGATTGAGTACAATTTTCTAAATATGAGAACAGCATTTTGCACATATTTATATAACATCTTAACAAAAAATAAGAGGTAATAAGTCCTTGCTAATAAGTCCCTGTCAACTCAACTGCTGTTCTCCAGAAAGCTGGACCAAGTATTCCTCCTAGTCCTCAGCAACCTGGATAAACTGCCCAAGGATTATTATGGTGTTTTTTTTTTTTTTTTTTTTTTTTAAATATATATATAGCCACCTACGTTAAACTTTCTTACATCCTAGATATGTTGAGAAAAGGTTAGCTGTGGTACTTGGGGACATGGTTTATTAGGTAATATTAGTTTTGGGTGACGGTTGGACCAGATGATCTTGGAGGTCTTTTCCAACCATAATGATTTTGTGATTCTATGATTATTATATTACTTCTGCTTCCAGTCACCCTTGATTCAAAGACACTAGAAAATGTTTTTAACTTCTGCTCACAATACATTTAGAAGGGAGATTGCAGACTTGTCAGCCCACTTGACCATTGGATCTTCCAGCATCTTCCTTCTCTCATCCATCACAGAAACATGGACTTCCTCTACAGACCCTGTACAGCAGAGTTATGTTCTGGTGTCTGTCTACCTATGTTCAAAACATTTCAGTGGCTTGGGAGTTTAATATTAATTAATTTCTACTCTTGGAATGATCTGGGAATTGTTTGATTCTGAGAAATTAATCTTGTTGTGGCCTTTGGAATTTTTAAAATTTTGCTTCTGAAGAAAGCTTTGTACCTACAGATTGTACCTACCTCTGTGTATGAAAAGCAATCCTCCCTCTGCCATTTCTGTTCTCTTGTTTCACTGAGCTTCAGTCTTACATGCAATTTTCTGTGTAGACAAATGTACACAAGCTGTTACGGTTTAAGATACTGTAACAGTAGACCCAAAGTAGATATATTTTTGGGTAGTTCTACAGTAAAGAATTCAGTTCACCACTTCCTGAGGAAGGAGGCAATAAATTATAAATTGCAGTTATTGAGGCAGCACTGTTCATCCGAGGCATTGAGTCAGTTAAGGATACTGGAGAGAGAACTCTAATGATTATGAAACCTGCAACTCTTTGCTGTCTGAATGCTTGCATAAGGGCTGAACTTAGATTTTGCATTTGAATGCCTCACTTTGCAATGTTCTCATGTTTTTTTGAATTCAATTACCCTTACCCCCCTCCCCCCCCCCAAAAAAAAAAAAGAAAAAGAAAATTTTCCTGTGGGACAATATTAACCATAAATAAGGTATCAGCATGGCTCACTTTGGCAGATCACAATAACCTTCTGTGATTTCCTAGTTGTTTGGCTGTCTGCCATGGAGGCATATTAGGTGTGAAACTGCTGACAATCTTTTAGGGCAGAAGAGAGTGTGCAGACTTGAACATGACAAGTTCAATTGCAAGTTATGTAGTAGTTAAAATTTTTTGCATTTTTCCTCCCTGCTTCTGCCTAGATTTTCTTCTGCCTCCTCAGTGCCTGCCTAGAGTTTCTCATTCTTCTTCCCATGTACACTTTCAGTTCCTGCCTAAATTTTTAGCTCCTGTATCCTCTGTTTCTTAGGGACTCTGTGGGTCAAGTGGCTCCATTGTTTCCTTGGCTCCAGTGGAAGACTTGGCCCCAGCCCTCAGGATGAAGCACACTCCATTGCTCCGCATCAGCAGCAATGCCATAAGCTGGTCAGCGGAGGGACACTGAAGAGACGAAGCATATTTAGGGCAGAGTCTTCAGAGAAATAATGCTGATTTTTTTATTTTTTTTATTTTTTTTTATTTTTTCTTTATCATCTTATGTGTGGGGCTTTACATCCTCCTTCTCCAAATCTGTAAAATATGCATTCTTAAAACTGAGACAACTCATGCTATCCTGCCTAACACCATTGAATTCAAAAGGTCTGGTATAAAATACCAAAATCTTGCAATGAAACTACATTGATCAGAACAATACTTTGACTTTATATTTATGAATTCTTTATGGAAGCTTATGGATCAATTCACTCTAAAATAGAATGTATTAATTTGTGTCTCTGAAGCTTTATAAAGCTGTAATCAGGTAAAAACATGAAAACACGAAGCCTGTTTTGCCTGTGTGAGACATATAAAATCCCCTCTAATTATAAGGTATTTGCAATGTGTGTTTTAAAGCATGCAGGACTAGAGCAATCCACTCCATCTTAGGAGAAGCAGAACATTTTACCTGAGCTTGTGAGGATGAAATTGTTGTACTTGAGAAAGTGGCCTTTAAAACAAATGGTCTTGGAAGTGAGGATCCATTTCAGTTTGTCCATTAAGGGAAAAGAAGCTTCAGTTTTTGAGGTTGGCTTGTATTCAGGGAGTTCTTGAAATCCATCAAATGCATGCTTTTTTTTGGTAGCACAAGGTAGAATAAGTGGGAAGAGGTGGTGTGAGTAAGTTGAGCTGTACAGAAAGCTGAGTGCTACAGCAAGGAGATACTAGAGCATCCCTGTCAGGAAAATATAGTCAAGTGGCATGCCTCTGAGTAACAACAGCAGAAGGGGAAACCAGGTCTGCAAAGTGTAGTCTAGTTTTGAAAAGTTAGAAATCAAGACTCTGAAAGGCTCTTTGGCTATTTCTTTTTATTTATTTTTTTTTTCATTTTTTTTCTTTCTTTTTTTTTTTTCTTTTTCATTAGGCAAAGAACCTAATTCAAAATATTGTTCGTTAGGATCTGTATGTGTCAGACTATGTAGCCTCTCTAGCCTCTCTGGCACTCTGCAAGTGTACACTGCCATCATCTTTATCAATGTGACCAGGAGCAGATCTGCCTGAAATGGCTGGATTCCTCAAAATGCCTTCCTAAGAGGGAAAAGAGAATAGAAAAGTAGTCTAGAAAAGCACTTCAAGGTCTAAGTCTGTCTTTTGAGTTATTAAAGTGTAATGTGTGGTCTCTATGAGAAGCCTTTATCAAGATGGAAATTATAAACTGAATAAGATGTAAGTACATTGGTATTTCTTCTAATATATTGCCTGCAAATTGTTGTTACCGTCTTGGATATGCGGTAATCTGGAAAAAATCCAGTCAAGCCAAAAGAAAGTACTCTTAAAGGACTATGCCAGGCATGTAAACTTGAGGAACTCCCATGGAGGGGAAAGGAACTCAGCAAAGAGCCGGGAAGTTGGGAGTGTGAATCATTGCAGCTGGAGTCAGTGCAGTTCGTCAAGCTGGATTCTTGATAAATGAAAGAAGCAGAAAGGAAGTCAAAAATAAAACCAAGTGAGAGAAGAACAAGAAGTTCTGTTCTCTTGAAATCCCCTAAAGGGGAGGGAAGGATAGATTTCCCCAGCAGAGGCAGGCAGAAGATGGAGAGGACCACCCTGCCAGCTGTCAAGGAGGTTCAGGCTGCAGGTGTGCTCCTGAAAAAAGCACTGCTGAGGTATGGCCCTCTGCACATGCAGCTACTTTATGTTTCAGGTAAGTTTTATGTGACAACCTGGAGAAAAGATTAGCATTGGTTTCATCTTAAGGTTTGCATTGATAAGATACATTCTTAACTGTTTCCAATTTTGCTATCAAGAATGTAATCCTTTTTTTTTGGAGAAACGGCATTTTGATCCTGAGAAGAACCCATTTTGCCATTTGGAGAAATGGCATTTTGATCCTGAGAAGAACCCATTTGGTCTCATGAAAGAATACCTCATATGGTGCAAACTACATTTATCCCCATACTGCACAGGCACCCTGGAAGAAAAAATGGCAGAGTCAGGCCACAGGCCAGAAGAACCAGTGTCACAACCAATATCCAACTTCTGGGGCAGATTTCCTCTGCCTTGCCTTACACAGTTATCTGTATAAGGCTTAGCACAAGGCCGATCAAGTCACAGATGAGACTAAATGATATTACAATATAAAATAAGAATATTTTCACTGTTTGTTTATTTACTTCAAATTTTCTTAAGTAAGTGTTAAATTGACATTAGCATTTGAGAAAGAACTTCCCATTTAAACTAAAGTAGCTGAGCATGCAAAGGAAAAGGATTAATACCACTTCACTACTTTACTTCCGTGATGTTTGTTGACCAATCCAGAAAGAATTTGATATAAATCTAGGGGCAAATCCTTAACAGGTAACAGGCAGTCTCTGTTCTGGTGTCACGGTATTCCTTTGTACCAACTGCAGTTTATGTCTCACAGAGCTCCACTGAGAGAGCCAAAAATTCACTAAGCAGTTTAGTCAGACTAAGTGTACAGAGCAGTAATGAGCAGAGCATCCTGTTTTGAAAGGGATAATTACTAAACTGTCACAGCAGAAAAAAACATCGTTTTGTCTGTGAAGTACTAGGTCATTTAGTCACATAAGGAACAGGCATGAAACCAAAGGATGGATAACTTTTTCCTAAGTCTGACCACTTACTAAAGATGTCAAAGAAGGGGGAAAAATCCTAATGTAATAAACACATCAAACACTTGTTTGTTGTGCAGTAGGAGGGAGCAGATGTACTTTCCTAAGAAGTGGGGACTGTCCTGCTGATTTTGGCTTCTTTTACATCCATGTGACCTTGGGAATATGTCTCTTTCTGCATTTCAATCTAATGTTCACTGGTAACACAGGCCACATGATTTTCCATGAATGCATGGAGCTGTTCCCGTGTGAATGCCTTCGAAAGCTAGAAACATTTGTCTGCCATACCCTGGCAAAACCAAAAAATATGAAAACAAACCAATCTGTAAGCAACTCAAGAAACATTTCATTTCCTGTATGCTAATTGTGGTCCTTAGATTACAATTGTTTGATAACAATGAACTGCATAGGAAAGGGTGTGAATGACTGTGAACAATCAGGTCAGGATGCCACTGGATTTTTAGTATGGGATATTAATATATTGAAGAAAATGAGTGAAGACTAGCAAGAATTTTACCATAAATTTAACCATTAAGCTGTGTGGGCTCTCTGTGACATGAAATGGTTTTCCTCTGACCGTGGATCAGCAAGGAGTGGAGCAACATGAGGATTCCAATAAGTAGCCATGGAGTAAAGGCTTTGTGCTGCCATGGGGGCTGTCACCATGGCTGGGATTGCCTTTGGGTGTAAAGCACAGTCCTCTAAATACAAAGTCACCTGCAGTGGAGAGAATTAGGTCAGATAAACTATATTTCAGATATCCATGCATTAAATGCTTGGGTTAGAGTGAGACAGTTGGAACAGATGACCTTGTAAGTCTCTTCCAACCTTAATGAGTCTATGATTCTATGAGATAAACCTTTCTTGGGGTGTGTCTTCCTCTCTTTTGACTGTAAAGGCAGTACTGAGTGACTGGCTTCAATGGAGACATCTTGACTGCATGTGTTGGGTGAGATAATGATCTTCTTGCCCACCTTTCTTTATATTCTACTGTGCAATGATTGATTATATTACAACAGCTGCCAAAATTAGTTAGAAGCAATATGCTGAGAGACAGAACTTGTCCTAAAAAGGGTTAGAGCTGAAGGGTAGATTGAAAGGAAGGGACTCTTGCATGCATTTCAGATTTCATTTATTATTCTTTTGAAATTAATTAGGTATAAATTATATATATTAACAGTCACTAGTGTTTCCTCTGTTAGTAGCTATGAGCTAGCTTTTTGAACCACAAGTAGTTTTGCTTTATGGAATAAAACTTCTCCTATACAACTAATTTCAGGAAATTAGAGCCCACAGCCCTGTGCTTTAAGCAATATTTCTTTTTTTTTTTTTTTTTCCTTCAGACAGAATGATGATGATTTCTAAAACTTTGATCAGAGTTAAATATAAGGAACTTTTGTTGAACTATATTTTATTGAAAGTTTTTTAAAATTACAGATAAAATCTCTGGATCTTAATGAGCACCAAAGAAAATATTTTGTGAAAGAAGAAAAGCTAACTCTTCAGCTGTATTGTGCAGGTACATTTGGAGAGAAAAGGACTTGGCAACTTTATTTTCCAGAGGAAGTCTTTCATTATGAGCAGAAAATAAACAAGTGGCTCAGTAGACACTGGCTTCTCTGTCTAAGGTGCCTGCTTGAGTGGTATCAGTACAGGGTGCTAGCTTCAAAAATGTAAAATAAGAAAGGAAATTTGATAATCAGAAAAACTGGGTGGGCACCTTTAATGTCACATTTAAGTAGTTTAATGTCTGTCTCTGGCAGCCTCATTTTTTCTACCTTCTTCTCCTGCTTCATTTCCCACATCCTATACATTTGTTCATCTTCTCCCCTTTGCCATTGTCTTCCAAGTTTCCAGACCACTTTCTATACATCCTCCTGGCCTCATATTAGCTGTTCTGTTCCTGCCTGGCTAGCTGTCGACACCTCCATCTGGCGAGCAATCTATTCCTCCATCTATTTACAGTTCAGAGAATACTATGCCTATACTCTCACTTGTAATAAAGGAATTTCTAATTTTTGGCTTCATTGTGCTCATTCACTTAGAGCTTTTTAGGGCCTGGAGTTGTCTCTTAGGGCCTCAGTTGGTGCGCCCCCATCACCCAAATCCTGACTGGCACTGGCAGGGTTAGGAATGATCTAACTGCAGCTTTAATAGGCACTCCATGGGTGTTCACAGCCATGGGTGTGGGATGAAACTCCTACCTAGGAGTCACTCCAAAGGTCCAAACCCAGTACTTTCCCCCGAATCCATCCTGTGTGAGAGGCCAAGTAAGAGCCCTGCCTGGAGCAGGGTGGGAGCCGGACTCTGACTCAGATGTAACTGGCTCACGTACTCATTTTCCTGTTATTAGCAAAGGAGCTAATCTGAAACAGATCTCTTGGCAACTTCTTTCCTTTTCACTGGTCTGCTCTATGAGGTAATGGGATGGGATGAAAGCTCAAAGGGGGAGATAGCAACTGCTTGCCTTCACCCAGGGCTTCTCTGGGGTCAGTAACCCACATAGCTCCTTGTGCCTCTTGCACAGTTGTGCAATCAAACACATTATTTACATAAAATAACAGTTGTGATCTTTTCCTCTTGAATGATATAGGGCCTTCACCTAGCCATATAGTATTGGCATGCTCTACTTCTAAATAGCCTCATGTGTGGATGACTGATGAAACAAAACAGCCTGAGGCAAACAGTCAGCGAGGACCACTTAGCAGAATGTGGCTTTGCAGACAGGTGTATAAAGTAATGCCTGTTGGATCACATACACTTCCTGCAGAAATTGTTCTCTAGAAAATTTGTTTGGTGGTCCGATCTAGCGGACTTAAAGTGCCAGTACTGACAGCACAAACTGGATAATCACTGAGAGTATGGTCTTGTTCCTGCCCTACTCCCAACATCAGGATCAAGAAATCATAGAATCATATAGGTTGGAAAAGACTTTCAGGATCATCGTCCACCCATCAGCCTGACCTACTGAGTTCCATTACTAAAGCATGTACCTTAGTGCCACATCCACACCTCTCTTAAATACTTCCAGGGAGGAGGACTAACATTTCCTTTGGCAGCCTGTTCCAATGCTTCCTAAGCCCCTCTATGAAGAAATTCTTCCTAATATCCAATCTAAACCTCCCCGTCAGAGTTTGATACCATTTCCTCATGTCCTACCACTTGTCACCTGAGAAAAGAGACTGCCATCCTTCTTGCTATAACCTTCTTTCAGGTAGTTGCAGAGAGTGATGAGGTGTTCCTCATCAGTGTAACACCACCAGCCTTATCTGCTTTGCTGGTAAACCATCCCAAACTTTTTTTTTTTCCCCATAAATTAGTTTGCTTATTTATTTATTTATCTATTTATATCTTATTTTATTTATTTATTTGCTATTATTTTTTTACCCACTATATATTACAGACATACCTCGATGTCAGGTCCTGTGGAAACCCAGATACCCACTGCTCTGAACCTGGCAACATGACACCTTTGTTACCTGTGTCACAGATTGATCTGCAGAGTCCTGGACCATTGAAGAATCTGGTTTCAGTCACCTTGGGTTTGTACTGGAACCTGTCACAGGAAGTATTTCATTGCATTTTTCAATGGTAGCCCCAAACTCACAGCAAAATGTGGCTATACAGGGAAAAAAAATAAAAAGAAATAGAGTTTGCCTACAGAAGTATGTTTTATGCAAAGGTGGATATACAAATAACTTTTTTTTTTCTTTTTTTTTTTTTTTTCCCCAAATAATGATAATTTCTCATGGAGGTATCAACAGTAAATGTCACTTAAATTGTGTTATTTATTTCTAAGGTCTTGTTCAATCAGTATTTTGGTACAATAGAGTCTAATGAGGATGAAAAACACAGCATTGAAATTCTTGTTGTAATAAGGAATGACACATTACATATGCTTAAGAGAGTTTTTATACACCTAAAATCACAGTACAAAGGAGAGACATGTATCTACTGTTTGCTCTCTGTAAGAGAGGCCTCTGTTTGCTCTGAAGATGATGTTAATGAACTTCAGAGCAGGATGTCATTTCCAACCCTGGAAAGCTTTGTCTTTCCATGTGAGATGTCCTAGGTTGTCTGAGAACTCCTCACAGGCCTTGTAGGTAAGATATGGATATAATATATGGCATACAGGCAGCATATGGAGGCCAGAGCACATTAGGGCAACCAAAATTGGATTTAAGCCTAAGTTCAGGCAGTCGAAAGATTCCTCCAGTGTTTACTGATCTGTTTCAGAGATAAAGGAAAGTACTTAAGAAAAAAATGGGGATATTTTTTGAGTCAAGTGAAGCTTTTATCTATTAACAATTAATGCTTTGACGCATGAAGTTATGCCTCATTGCGCAGAGAGTATCTTTTTATATTTTTTTTGTTGTCAATGCATTGGAAGTGCTGTGACTTCCTGTCCCAGTGCATGTTCAGTGTAACACAAACAAGAACAGCTATTGAGCATGACTCCTAAGGAAACTGGTGTCTGTAGTTTGGGGGAAAAAAAGGCACTGTGCAAATGGGTAGAGCTGGCATCCTGGGCAAGAAAATGCACTGCACCAGGAGATTTGGGTTCCAGCTCTCAGGTGTGCCCCTGGGGCCATGGTGCAACTTTGTGGAGGAGCACCAAGTTGGCTCCACTCTCCCTTGCAACATCTGGTTTCTGATTCAGCTGGTGGCCAGGCTGGCCCTTAGCACAGGTCTGAGCAACCTGACTTTGCTCCATCCTCTGCTGTTGCCAGCAGCTGCGGTGACGTGAGTGCTTTCGAACAGAGGGCTGCCCTGGCCTTGACTTTCCATCTGACGTTAACAGCCTGAACACAATGTAGGAGACGCCAGGCTGGCACCAAGCCATGGGAGAATTCCCTCCGCTCTTGGCAATCCACCATCAGAGAGCTGTTGTGTTCTCTTGGCATGGGGAGAGGGCCTCCACGTCAGTGTATTCTCCACGGGATGAGTGGAAATATTTTACTGAATTCCTTCTTCTCACTTGATGGATTTTAATGGAACAATATGTCAGACATTTCAGTGAGTTAATTGCTTTCCTCATGAAGGCAAAGTATTTGCTTGTTGATAAACAGAGACATATCAGACTAGCTTTTATAAAACAATAGCTTGGTTAAATTAACATTTTGGTAATTTTCTTATCATGCAGCACACTATGGAACTGCTGGGGGAATGGCCAAGTAGGTACATTAATTTTACTAAAGAATACAGCAAGTAATTTAAAGTTTTGGTTTGCACATTTTAAAGGGAAAGTATGGAAGGGTGAAGGAGAGGATTAAATCTGAATTACAGATTAAAAACAAATAATCCAAAATGTGAAGATTGTTACACTGAGAATTTTTATGAAGACTAAGCTTCCCAGGTGAAGCCAGTAATCTATCATTAGTCTAAAATCTGAACAGCAAGTAAAATACAAAGTTGTTTTTCGTTCAGTTACAATAATGCTAACACTTAGAGCTAACAATACAGTTAGGTCTGATGTACACAAACTTTCTGGTATATATCTCTTTTCCCAGCTGTTCTGTTCACTCATCCTCTGTCACCCTCTGTCTGCAGCCCTTTTGAGAGGATGGTGCAGGGAGTTTTCAAGAAGTCAACAGTGTCCTGAGTCCTTTGCTGGGAAGAGTATGACACTGGTATTCCTCAATCTGGGGTCTGCTCAGACTTTTTTATACACTACTACAATATGCTTACTTTATCTCCAGTGATTCCCAATTCCATATTTTGTTTGTTTTTCTATTCTCTTTTATTATTGGTAAAAACTGTTTTAGCAAACACACATGGTTGCACTCCTACAGTGACCAGTAATTGACCATTACCATTTGTGTTTACAGTCCTGGGGCTTTTGGTATCTGTCTGCTGCTATACTGTGCCACATTTTTATCCTAGAATCATAGGGAGTTCACTCTACACAGAAAAACTACTCGTTATCACTACCTATTAGTTAGCAGTAGGCATTGCACCACACAATTGCACACAGATAAACTAAAGCTAAAACAATTTAGGATAGAGCCGTCTGCCCAGTAAACAATTGCTATCACAGCTGTGACATGCTAAAATCATCTCAAGCTAAGAGAATTGTGGACAAGTCCAGAGAACCTGCATAGCTGGGTTAATGTAAAGTCTGTGGCTTCTTATTAAAATGATTTTTACCTTTGTACAGGGCTCAAATTTGGGTTAGGAAATTTATGGAAAGGTTTTCTGAAAGTCTAGGATGAGCACAGATACTTTTAAAGAGTTGTACATAGGTAGCAGGTTTCCATTGGTGTACACATTTACAGACAATTAATTTTAAATCTCCTAATCTTGAACTGGGTCCCAGCCCAGGGTTGTGATTCTGCTGCCTAAACAGATACCAAGCACCATCCGAGTGTACAGAGAATGTGAGCAATGTATGCAAGGTTGGCAGATGTGATACAGGACCCACATCTGGGCTAGCATGTGCAGGCCAGGCACTAGATGTCTATATTTAAGCATCTGAACTGAATCCAAGTGTCTTCATATTCATGTTTATGGACACCTTCAAGGGTATCCTCCATTTTTGCTCCATCTCATCATTCATAACATGAAACAGCACTGTCACTGAAGGTAGGATTAGTGCTATCAGCTTCTCAGATGACCCTGTCTCTGCTGAAGTTGAATGGTTCTTAGATTTTAACAAAATAGCTCTGTGACATCTAAAGATAAAGTTGACGTGTTGTGAGGTGGGTGATAATGGAAGCTTTGCTATTCCTATTATATTAATTTGGATAAGTTGCTTTTTGAAGAATTCAATATTCTGTCTCAATCAGGGTGATAAAACACACATTAGTAGATTCTTATTCAGTGGGCTATGGACAATCTTTGTGGAAATGGGTATTTCAGACAGAAGTCAATATTAAATAGGGACACTTAGTACAGGTCTGTCACAGGCAGAAGAACACCTGTAGGTAGTCAGCTAATCATACTGCCCGCTCCCCAAAAGAGTCTTAGGAACTGTGCAAAAATCTGCAAATGCTGCAAATGTTAGTATGGCTTCCTAAACTGAGAAACTATGTGAAAATTAGGTTCCTCAGAGATGATGCCTACAGGTAGCTACGCTCTGAGGAAGGAATAACTTATGCTAACCACTAGAAAATGAATATATCAATAGCACACTTCTCTCTGGATTATAGGCACTTCGTTCTACTTTACATCACCCTGTGGGCAACTAGCTAAATCTTTTATTTTAAGAAAAACAGGACTGGCTCTTAAAAAAATCTTGATATCTGGGCACTCTTTAAAAAGCAGCAAGTAGAACTCTCTTTTGAAACTTTGCACTTTATTGGGGTAGAAATACCAGCAGCTGAACATGACTATTTTCAGCATCAGTGCATACTTCAAAGTACATGACAAAGCCAGAGAATCACGTTGCCCTTTGTGCAAAGTGGGGAAGCTCCAATGGGCAAGAATGACAGTGCCACCACTAAAGAATAGCCTACAGCCTGGTGTGTAGGGCACATTTTGGAAACATACCGGCTTGACTACCATTAGGTTACTGTTCTTCACACAACCTTTTCTAAACCTGAGCTGTTGTATAAAGGTGGGATGAGGACAGCTGAGGAAAGCACAACAGGTCTTATATTTATGTTTGCTCTTTTCCCACTTTGCACTGGTGGTACATATTGTCAACTTTCAGATGTGAGCTAAGAACTGAGAGTTTGAGGAAATGGATCTGCAATACTCCAAAGAACATATTTTAAAGGAACTTAGAGAAAGAACTAATTACAGAAACACTAAATGAGTCAAAATAAGTAACACAAATACTTCCTGAAAGAAACGTATAAGCCTTGAAATTGTGTAAATATACAGTGAGAAAAGAATTTTAATAAGATTGTTCCTATACGGTTTAAGTATTAAGAGACTCTTATGAAAGCTTAATCTTGACCAAGCTTCAGCTCTGAAACCATGTGAATGTGAGTATCTCATTATAACTGCAGATTGGAATTTTTATGGTCAAATCACTGACAGAAAACATCATTATTACTAATGTGATAAGTGAATGTACTAATCATCTGTTTCTTGACAAACTAAATTTAGGCTTTAACCTAAGATCTATTCTCAGTTTTTCTCTAGTTTATTTCATCTTATTTTGTGGTTAGTTCTCAAAGTACAAGCAGAAATTTGTCCATTTACGACATACAGCCAGTTTGTCTCTTAGCATATATATATATATGTATTTTTTTTTTTCATTTTTGGGAGAAGGTGGTGGGTGGTGGGGTTAGGGCCTAATTTTGGCAGTTTGTCTAAAATTTGGCAGTCTTTTATAAAAGATCTAAGTCTATTAGCATTTTCTTATTCTCTCTATCATATACATTTTTATGCTTTTTTTTATTTTTTATTTTTATTAGCAGCAATATGAGTCTCAAATAGAATTTGGGTGTCTGAGATACTGATTATTGTCATGATATGTTTAGTACTTGTACCCACTAGTGTCAAAACCATACAAGAGTAAATGCTCCTTTAGTGCCATTGGATATCTAAAATAGTGTGCCTTAACTTGAGGAAGTATTGCCAATCTGCTCACACTGAGGCCAAACTCAATTCCCACATAGGACCAGCTAGCCCATGACATGTGGTTATAATTGAAAGTCCTCTGAGCTAATCTAAGCAATAAATTTGCATTCTGAGCCCAACCTGCAGGCTTAGGATTCTGAAATGGTAGATCTGAAGGCGGATTTGTTTTCAAATATACATTTACAAAAGTGTCGGTAGAAACAACATTTTTTTGAGTTCTCAGGAGCCCTCTGGAAAGTGTCTATATGTACATGGAGCTCTGTTGCTTGAAAGAGTGTCAGGAAATTATATTTAATATATGTGTATTGTTCCAATTGTCTTGTTTCTAATGGACCTGTGGGAACACTCTTTCAAAGTGTAGTTGTCCTTAAGCCTTTATGTATTGTTTTAAGAGACCATAAAAAAAAAAAAAAAAAGCACCAACATTTTTACACAACATGAGAAACTAGAAACTTTACTGAGCAAAGTTTCTTTTCCTGGTAAATGTTACTCATGCTTGAAAAATGAAATGCTGTTTTGAGTTTGGCTGGTTGATCACTTCAGGAATAACTATTTGACTATCATTTGGTAGGGAGGAGGGCATGAATGAAGAGGAGATTCATGCTGCTACTTGGTTTCAGAAAAAAAAAAAAAGTTTTCATGTTTTAATATATCAGTTCAATTTCATGAAATAGGCCAGAGAAGATTCTATAAAGTTTTCAAAACTGGTAAATTGTGGCACAACAAAATCACTCATAAATAATATGCCAAGCACTGGTAAAGTGATTTATCACTGCTTCTGTTCAAATTTTTTCATGTCATATGTCTTCTATTGGTGGGATAAATTTAAATGAATAATTAGCGTCTAATATTTGGCAATCTGTAGAGCTGCATATGCTTGGCTAATACACGTTACTGCTTCTACTTAGCACTCTAATGCTTTCCTACAAATGCATTGAAAGGAAACGATAAAGACAAAAATGTTTTGTTTTCTCAGCCTACACACTTTCTGTATTTTTGCCGTAGCCCTAGTATCCTCTGCATAATTACACTACCTTCACTGTCTATCCCCATCTTTCATTTGAACCTGTCCATCAGATGTGGTTTTATTTCTATTGCTATTACCAAGACAATATCAGATTATAGATGAAAAATATAGGAGATGAATCTCAAAAAAGAGAATGCATTTTAAATGCACTGAAATTGATGCCTGAAGAGATGGGCCCACAGTTGACCAAACAGTCTGTAGTCAAGAACCAGTCTTGATTTTCTACTTAATCTTAAGTTCTCTCAAAATAGAACCTGTGAATAACTTTCTATCACTTTTAGTTAGCTAGATAAATAGCTCTATTACATCTCACTCAGTAATGACTCAGCACAGAGCACTTCAGCCCATCTCTCCATGATATTTAACTTCCTTATATATATAATCATAGCAATATAGCTGGAAGGAACAATTGGAGGTCATTTAGTCCAACCTCCCACTTGAAGAAAGGCTACCGCCAACACTAGATTAGGTAAATCATATATCTAACCTGTTCTGTTCTCTCAGCTCCTGTTTCTGATAGAGCTAACGGCCTGTCTCTGGGGTAGAGTAAAAAGGAGCTACAGATAAGAGATGCTGACTGTGACCAACAGATAAATTTCTCTGCCAGGATGGAATATAATAAGAAATACTGTCCTATGTGGGGATCGGGTAATGGTACTGTGAGGGATCTTGCAGTAATGAGGAACTGCCCAAAATCTTATTAACGTCTTGCATCAGAATAAAGGTGTATATCCTTTGATTTGTCTTTTGATAAACAAATGTGTAGGGGTACCTTCCTGTTCATCAAATTAACAGCAACCTAATTGCCAACCAGCAAAATTACACATACTATTTACTAGAGGAGAGGTTGAACAACAAATGGTGTGTAACAATATAATAGTCTTAAGATGTTGAGGTGCTATGGTGATAAACATGGAGAACGAAACTATGCAGAATGAAATAGGAATGTGTTAATATCATAGTAATTCAACAATAGGCCCATGGGAGAAACATTCTGCAAAATTCCATTAATCAAAACTATCTTATGTCATGATTTAAGAGGTTTTTGCTGTTACTCATTTTCTTCTGCACCCTATATTTTATCTCTACATGCTACTTGCTTACCTTCAAGAAAAACAATAAAAACAAAACAACATCAACAAAAATCTGGCTTAGAAACTGAATTTTGCATTACACCTCATAGTAAGTGGTTCAACTTGTCTTACACCTAGGAAAAATGCTATATCATTTACTTATATTGTAAAAAGCAACAAATGGTCTTGTTTAACATAAGATGTAATCCATTAGTTTTATACTTTGGGTGAATAGTAAATCCAGCTAACCAAAGAATGTCAGCCCTACACATGGTTCTGTAAGAGCTCTAGGAATGAAAGGTGGCAGAACGACACCATTTTTCTTGATTGCAGTTGGCGTCACCAGAATTTTCAAGGCAATATTGTGTTAAAAACCTTCCTGTTAACAGATGAGTTGAATACTTCACAGTTGCTTGAGTATTAAATCATGCAGCAGATGCTTGGTTGATCCATCTGTGTTCTTTTGCCCACTTGCTCAAACAAGCCCAACAATACGATAAGCAATAGTTAAGCTGGGCTATATTTTGAAATCAGATTATCACATTAACGTATGTTTGCTCTGGGAAATGTGTTGCTAAATTCAGTAATTTGAGGAAATTCTATATTTTTAATATTGTTCTCATAAAAGAAGGAAAAAAATGCAGAAAAATTAGCAGAATTTTGCCTTTGAAGATTTCAGATGCATCTTAAATTAATAAGAATGCAAAACCACCTTCTTTTTTAATACAGTTTGAAGAACTATGGTTCTCTAAAATGAAACTTGGAGCTAAACTATAGTAAGGTTTGTGTTTTCTTACTAAGCTGAAAAGTGCTTTCTTCTTGTTCTTGTTCTTGTTCTTGTTCTTGTTCTTGTTCTTGTTCTTGTTCTACTACTACTACCGCCACCACCACTACTTCTTTTTAATGTTGTGTCATAGCAATCTCAAAATTTAATGATTTTGTCTGTTCCTGCTTCTATTTTTCTGAAGAACTGGGAAATATCTTAATCTTTGAAAATTCAATAGACCTTTTTACAATTTTTTTGCATCATACTGAGAGCATTAATTTTTTCTAAAGCTCGGTATCATTGTGTTTACACTGTGAAGGGAAGATCTTTATATATTTAGTTGTTCTTTCAGTCCAGCTGTCCACTAAAATGACAGCATTTCACTTGCTTAGAACAGCTGATTTGAAGTAAAAAGACCAAGCAGTAACTGACAAATTTGAAGTTTTTTAAAATTTATTTCTGCCTTGGGGGTGGAAGGGTCAGGGGAAATAGATATTAGAAAGGTTGTGAAGTTCTGGTTATAAAGATCTGGTTATAAAGATTGAAAGGTCAAAGGGCTATTTTATCAGACTTTTTTAGGCATCTGCCCAGTGTGACTTCATTAATATCTATCTGCATATCTGAGCATCTAACTGTCTTTAAATTTTGGCCAATGATGGCTCGGTCAAAAGTTATTAATTACTACAGATAATTGCTTTTCAATGACAGATGTATATGATATTCTAAATGTGTTTTCAAATGTGTTATGGACATGCCAGGAAAAAGAGAAAATATAAATGTATTTTTAAAAATGCAACAATTCTGACTCTGGTTTTTTTTTTTTTTTTTTTTTTTTTTTTTTCAGCTCAGTTGCAGTTTTCTGGGTAATACACTGAGACAACTCTCAAAACTAATTGTGAGCAAGTAACATGTCATTCTTCAGTCTCCAACACATCAACAGAAAAATCAAGTCTTCAACTATATATGCCAACTTCTACTCTCTCTCAAATAAATACATATGAAGATAATATATTATTTTTTCTCAGTAAAAATATTAAATATGGCACTAACGTTATACAAGGTGGTAAATAAATTCATTTTAGAGGCTGTGATGAAGAGGGAAACTGATTAAAATGATGGTTTAGATAAACTGAACTGAGTCAGTCTCCCCTTGTGACAGAAAACAGCTTTTTAAAATTACATACAATTATTAGATGTGACCTGATGTCTCATGCTTCTGTGTACAGGAAAAAATATATATATATAAAAAGCACTGAATGGCATGTAGGAAAAAGTTGTATTGCATTTGGTGCAATTCTCACTTACTCAGTCTGCAGTTAAAACTCTGATGGAGCCTACTACATGACTAGATTTCAAATTGTATTTCAGGATGGATATCTGTTTTATGGGGGGGCAGGGGCTGTCTGATTCTGCAGCAAAACAATCTCTGATAGAGGAGGATAGTTTAATTAATCACAATTAATGCCTCTCATTCTAATTTTAACTGTTGTTACTACAGTTCTCATAGGAGGAATGTATGTCTCCCTCCTTTGCTTCTTTTTCTTTACTTGATGGAAAATGACAATGCAACATGCCAGTAAAATACGCTGAGATACATTTCAATATGTTGAAAAATACATGAGACTTCAAGACTATTTCCAGATCCTATTAATATATTACAGTTTCACTGCATAGCAGTAGTGACCTGAACATTAAATACGAAACAAGAGTTGCCCTTAAAAAAAAAAAAAAAAGAAGAAGAAGAAAAGGTGGGCAATTTGCTGAACACCTTTGTAAATTTCTGGAGAAAAAACTATGTCTGAAGAGCTTCACGATGAAGCATGACCTGAACATCATTGTAACAACCCTACAAATCTTGCTCAATGCAAAACACTTTGAGTAATTAGATCAAGTACTTTCCCACAGCTGACCTGCATCTAATAACCATACTTTTTTTTCTTTTTTTTTTTATCATTCTGTGTGTGATGTTTTTAGATTTTCAAGGATGAAAATGTACACACAAAATGCTTGTGCTGTTTTCTTTAAGAGCACCCTTAAAGGGTGATGTGCTCTGCAAGGTTCCTGAAAGTTCTGAATATTGACTTCCAATTCAGAAAATTATGCTGAGCATCAACTTGCCAAATCCTACTGTAGTGAACGTTTCAAGATAACTTTTAATGGCATGTAGTGACACTGTGCTGTAGGGAAGTTAGATGATATGTGCCTGAAGAAAATAAGTGATTTAGTAAGAATCTTGAAATCTTGTCTTACATATGTTTTCTTAAAAACTTTCTTTGTAGACAAAAATAAATAAAAATCCATCTGTGAGAGAAAAAATAAACAAAATCAAGACAAAAATGAAACAGCTATTTTTAGTTTGAGACATTTGTTTTTCCAAAAGGGAAAATCTGTGATGAGTCATTCCAGCAACTGGTGCTTAATCTGGGTTGGTCACACGCCTATGACCTTTTTAACATGGGCCCAACCACTAAAAGGTTCCTGAATAAACTAAAACCAGAAGTCCATAAAATATATGAAGGCCTATGACTACTAAATACCATCTATTGAAGTCACCTCCACTTTAGGATTGTTTATCTGTGCCCATGCTTATAACTAGTGCTTCTTGCATCAGTCTTGTTAGCTAAGCATTGCATCAAGATGAATTTAGGATAGCTTAGTAACAACAGCTTCAACTTGTGCTTATACCTAGCAACATTTATTATGCTGTACACTGTATATGCCATTGCTCCCAGCAACTATGGCAGTGCTCATCTTTTAGGGTCAAATAGATTTTTCTTATCTTCATTGTGCAGCAATACACTTTGTCAATATACTGCAAAGCCATCTTTCCTTCCCAGGTTTGGAACTACAGTCATCCTTCTAATCACCTCAGGGAGATGAAAATAAGATGAAAAATTCCTGAAAAACTGCTTCCAGACTGCTCCATAGAAGCTATGACAGGCAGGCTGGCAAAGAACTTACCATACATGGGTGGCTAAGGAGTCAAATCCCTAATGGTGAGTCAAATTCTGTCTTTTCAACCAAACAATTGCAAAAAAAAAAAAAAAAAAAGTATAGTCTCTGGATGCTAAGTGAGATTTCCACCCCTCTTCAAAAGTTTTGCAGGCACAGTTTGCTTTTGAGCTAGGCTCAGTAGCTGGAAGGAAAAGATTGGGGACATCATGATTCCTATCACACTTCCCAAGGTTAAATGTGGGACAGCAGCAGACAGCCCTGAGTACTTCCACATACATTGTATGTGTGGCTGAGAGGGCAATGCTGGCATCTAATCACATAAAGTCATTGAATATGCTGAGTTGGAAGGGACCCACAAGGACCATTGAGTCCAACTGCCAAAGATTAGTTACATGCAATTGAGAACTCAAGAAACTGAGCAGTTGGTAATGTTTATTTAAAATGTGGAAATCATTGCAAATGATGATAGATCACAGCCAGACACTGATGTGTGATGTCTCAGTGACCCTACTCCACAGGAAAAACATGAAATCATCTGGGAAATCATTTAAATTCTATTCACAAAAGGAGTGCCTATTTACGAGACTGCAGTGGGTCATCCAGGCTACCCATCAGACAGTTTTAAAGGGAAAACACGTTAACAAAGTATTCACGATTTGCAATTATTTTCCCCATTAGTTCCATAATTTCATTATTTTTATTGTGATGTACCTATTAGAAAAAGTCAAAAAGAACTTAGTTCATTACAGTTATTCAGGGGAGTGAGGTATTAAACATTGAATGCATTGAATACATGAAAGATAATTTCATGACTATTTTTCTCCATTAGTCCATGCACTATCAATGCTCTGTTTCCTCTATGTGGAAGTGTGTTTAAGTTGAAAAGTGTGAGTGAATATAGACTTTCTAGTGACACTAGAGACTTACAGACCTCCTGCCGTGCCCCCCCCCCCCTTTTTTTTTTTTAATAAAGTAAACATAGTTTACTTGAATTCCGGTTATTGCCATCAATTTCTGTATGTTTTCAGTTTCAGCTGACCCAACTTTTCACAAGACCTTAATTTCTCTCAATAAGCTCACTTACATAAGAGTGGAAATTCTGATGCTGAAATAAGAATTGCTGAAATCATTTTTTGCATAAATTTCTGACACAACTCATACATTCTTTTGATACAGAATTTAAGAAAGAACATTCTACTTTGCTATGGGGATGGTATGCATGTGCTCAGTTGCAGTAACTCACCTGGCAGGTGGCAACTTATTAAGCCTCTAACTTGTGCATCACTCAGGTATTAGTGAGTGATATGTTACAGTCCAAAACTCTGACTGATTGTTAGATTTGGCAGTGACAAAAATCATTGGTTCTGAGTTGGCCAGAAACCTGTTATGCCTAGGCAACTTGTTCTTTGGCACTATTCTAAACTGTTTTCTTTCTCCCACCAAATTTTCTCATTTCCTATCCAAGCAAGCATAAGTCTAGTGAAGAAACTTTCTTATTTATTCTTATATTATGTTCCTGCATTCCTAAAGCCTTTGTTATCTTAAATAACACCTCCCAGATCTGCGTTAAGCTATTTGATTACTGAGAAGAGGGTGTTAGGAATGTGTTTTGGTGCTTGTCATTGGTCTTACTTTATCCATGTTATTTGCTAAGATTTCTTGCAACACTGGAAAACTGGCACACATTTAATTATACATAAGCTTACGTTCTTTTTGTATATATAATTTGGAAATGCAGTTAACCCTTGTTATGAGCTACAGGTCATCTGTCCAGGTAAAGTGCAGAATTATCTATATCAATATATAGGTAACCTTGATAGCCTTCTGCAAAGGAATCCTGATGGTTCTTCATAACAGCTTTGTACCATCTAATGTCATTCACCAAAAGACAACCAGACTCCAGGTTGTATATAAAATCAGGGATGATGTAACAGACTAGTGTGATCTGTTCAACAATTATTAATAATCATTTTCAAACTGGATTCATCCTTTGTCTGCTCTCAATCTTTGTGTTGATTATATGTGCTAATTTAAGTTAAAGAAGAATGGGTCTACAATACTGCAAAATTTTTAAAATGAGCCATAGTAATTAATGATCAGCTATAGGTCTAACACAGCCTAGGAAATTAGAGCCTTTTTTAATGACATGCAGGACATGCAGTGGTGTGGGTTGGTCCTAACCAGCAGCTAAGCACCCACACAGCCTCTAAATCACTGCCCACCCTGACCATGGAGTGTGTGGGGGGAGAATAGGAAGAGCAAAAGTGAGAAAAAACAGTTTAATAAGTGGAAGAAAAAACAAACAAACAAACAAGCAACAACAACAAAACCAACAAAACCAACCAACCAACCAACCAAAAAACCAACAACAAAAACCAACAACCAAGAACAAGTGGTGCAGACAATTACTCACCACTTCCCACAAACAGACCAATGCCCAGCCAGTCTCTGAGTAATGTCTACATTTGAAGACTGTCCATCATCTCCTTTTTTTAAATAGCTGACCATAGTGTCATATGATGTGGAATATCCCTTTGGCCAGCTGGGGTCAGATGTCCTGGTTGTGTCCCCTCCCAAATTCTTGCTCGTTCACAAACTTATTTCCAGGGGGGTCAAAGTGACAAACAGAGGAGGCTTTAATGCTGTGCAAGCACTGCTCAGCAAAAGCCAAAGTGTGTTGATAACACCGTTTTGGTCACAGATCAAAACCACAACACCTTATAGGGACACAGATCAAAATCACAACACCAGATAGGGCTGCTCTAAAGAAAATTATCTCCATCCCAGCCAGACCTAGTAGACGAGTAGTGTTTAGTGCATAATCTTTCATGATAAGCCTTACATTCAGATAATGAAAGGACTGTAGAATTTAATGTTACAAAATAAGCTTATTTCTTGGAGGCTATGAAAACAGTTTACTATTTTTCTGCTAATTATTTAGACTGACACCTGCTTAGAGTGACTTCTCTTGGGTTCCTCTCTTGTAGGGGGTGACTATGCATGACCTGGGGAGTAGGAGAGAACCAGCAGGAGCTGGCTTGTGCCCAAGTCTCTGCATGTGGTGAAGTTAGGAGAGAGCTGTGTTGTGCACTTGGTTCCAGGAATTAAAACACATTTATGGGTTTTGTGGTACAGATATTGTCAAAAACCACTTCCTTTCTGGTGACATTGACAGTGAACCAATATCCTATGGTGAACTCAGGTCCAGAGCTGGAGGACAGTCCCAGCCACAGCTGAACAATGGGATACATTCATACACCAAGCATGTAGACACCCAAATAATTTCAGTGACCTAAAGTCAGGTGTTAACACTAGCCACTAGTTGAAACAAAGAGTAATTCTGCATTTGTAAACAAGGAAAGGAATAGGAGATTCACAAACTAGAAGAACAAATATAATGTGCTTTGATCTTATTTAATACTTTCTCCATAGCTTGAGATAGCCTCACCTTTCATTAACAACTCTGCAGATCTGTATTCAGTTGCACTGACTTTCATTTCAAGAAAGGTGAGCTGTTTCTGCAGTAACTATGATATAACTGTTATGAATGCGAAGGTGTACAATACACCCTGTTAACGGGGAGGAATTATGTTTTACTGCAAGTATTTGAGGAACTCTGCCTCATCCTTTTGTACAATTTCTACACAGTAGCCGACAGAGAATCATTCTTTGTGTTCATGAAGGCACGGCATGGCTTCCTGAATTGCTTCTTATGTGCATAATCTGAATGCAAATCACAGCTCGTGTTCATTATAGGTGCTATAAAATAGCAGTAAGTGTTGAAATTTATAACTGACTGAATTTGCTATAAATGATGTGTGCTTTATCACCTGTTAATGCACAGTTGCTGCAGTAAACTTTGTCGTCTTGTTATTTTATAACTTTTTACCATACATATTAGAACAGAATGCGTGTACTGGCATAGTTAAGAATGAGTTGCAGTTTCCATTACAAACCTCTGTTTCCAGTCGTAAAGACTCACTCGCTGCTGTAACATAGTGCATGAATTTTCGATCTGCATTTTTTTCCTTAGAAGCAGCCAGATTGGCTAATTTTAAATAATTTATATAGGAACACAAGCGAGTGGGGCATTTGCTGGGTTTGGGATTCATTTTCCATCTTGTATATAAAAATGCAAGTGGCTTTAATTAAACAAGGAAAACAGTTGTTTACAGGAGCTGTTCCAGTTTAGTTAAGCAAATTCTTTTCCACTTTGTTTTCCCAGAGAGTAACAGAGGGCCTACATCATGATGATAATGACCCTGTGTAGACCTGTAATTTAAAGGAGCCAGTCCAATTGGTCAGTGGGGCTTCTGCCTTACTGAAAAGTGCAGGACTAGTTGTATTATGAGTTGAAGTCCATGCAGATGGAAGTTAGACAGGTTTTTATGGATGCTTGATAAGAAAGAAATCCAGATAATCTTTTTTTAATAATGTTCCATTCATATTTTGTTTTGCCTCTGGAGACTTTACTGAACTATAGAAAGAGGATAATGGAAGTACTGCTCCTTGCACTTGATCTCTAAAATGGAAGATATAGGTATTAAGCAGGCAAAATACATGATATCAGTTAGTGACTCAGCATTAGAAGGATGAATGTAGACTGTTAGTTGCTGGGCAATACGGGGTTTCAGGCTGACCTCTGTATGTTTGTATGTATGTATTTATTCATTTTCCTACCTCAGGCTAACGTACTTCTGAGGAAACTATTTAAGTCAGAATTTCTTAATCAGTAAAATTAAACATGGTTACTGTAATTCTGGAATACAACAGAGATGTGCATCAGTGTCCCATTCTTAGTAAGAGCTCATGAAAATTATGTTGGAAAAAGATGAGAAAAGGGAGATGATGTAGGTTCAAGTAGGCTACCTCATTATGCTCTAATACATGTTCAAATGAAAGGTTTTGGAAGAATTTTAGCTTTTGCAAACGTCTCTTTCGAAGTCCATGAGAAACCCTGACAATTCCTGACTGTATTGTGAAGTAGTATGGGATTTATTTCGGCAAACTGAAACTGTTCTGTGAGGTTCCTTGGAAATTTGTTGAAGTTGCAGGGTCTCCATAGACAGCACCAAGCGGAAATAGGGCCCAGTGTTCCACTAGTATGGGAACTGAGGGGCAAAAGGGAAAACAAGTTACTTAATGTTCTTACCCCTGAAATTATCTACAAAATGACTGGGTAGAAGGGTATGTGCTCAGTTGAAGCATCTTCCAAAATGTTGGTGACCATTAAGAAAGGCAAATCAGGGTCTAGCACCTGTCAAAATATTCCTTTGGGCAGCTCTGTTCACATATTTTAAGAAATGGTGGAAGTTACTAACCTATACAAATATTTGCTATTGGTGAACATCTCAGGCAAAAATGAGGCAGAAAACACATTCCGTCTGCCTGCTGCAGAGCTGCTGTGTCACAGCAGGGACTTCCACTCCCTCTCTGAAATGCAGGGAAAGCAACACGAAGAGCTGGTGTTGCTTGATTGCTCAAAGGCAGTGGGGTGTATGGATGCATGAGAAGTGCAAAATAAACCATCAAAGTCATTGCCTCGAGGGCCAAAGAGAGACACGGAGGTGGCACAGCCCTTGCAGACCTTCTCCACCCTTGCCTAACGTCCATATGCTGAGCTGCTAGGTGGTCCTTCACCTGCGTCCTCTCCCTGCTCTCGCTCTGAGGACATGCTAAAGAGGCCGTGTTTTGTTTAACAAGAAAATGCCCTGCGTCGTGTAAGTCAGCTTCCCTTGGACTTGTGCTGAGTGCACAGCACTACGTCCCTGGGAGCTGCCAACAGGCTCAGAGGCAGAGTTAAGCTGAACTGAGGGCAGCTGAAAAAAAAAAAAAAAAGAAGGAAGAAAAAAAAAAGGAGTCAGTTTCCATGCGTACAGACTTTTTATTGTATTTCAACTTTGCTCTAAATACTTTTCCCTTTTGAAAGGACTAATTAAGCAATGCTTTACAGTGAGAGAGATGTCTTCAAAACAAGTATCTGCTGACAAAGGAAAGTCTGTGAGCATCCATCTCTCAGGGTGACACACAGGAGGGGGTGTGGGAGGTATCACAGGGGTCACAGCTCTCAACCGAACTTAACCCCTTCACCCAGCCCTTGATACCCAGCATTGGAGGGTGCGGGTCATGGGATCCTGAGAAAACCCTGCTGGGTTTCCACTAGGTGGGTCAGTGCAGGGTGGGCAGTGCCAGTGGGAGCAGACTGAGTGGCCGCCAAGCCCTCCTTGTGCCACCATTCTTAAACCCCCAGTCCTCAGCACATACAGAAACAACACATGGGGGCCACTGAGCAATCTGAGTGTTTTCTGTTAGATGTCTCTCCCTGTAAGGAGAGAAAGAAGAGCCAGTCTATTTAGCACTGTGAATTCTGTGCTCATCTAGCTCCACAGCTGATCATCTTTTAATGGCACCTTTGATAATCAAAGGTGGCACACGAGCCATGAGATTAGCACAATTTCTCGCCCTTTCCAGTTGTTTCACATATAACATGATTAGGAGCAGGGATAGTCTTCATGGTACTTGTGAGATCCATGTGGAACTTATTTTGCAGCTACCTCAGCTGTGATCTGGCAATGATAACAATAACGTTGTGGATGTAGTGGCGGTGCTATAGCTGTGAAGGTCTAAGGATATAAACAGCGCAAGGTCTGGGGAGAATGGTTATGGCTTTTATTAGACCTACTTGATGCAGTTAAAAATACAGATAAGCTTTCAGGCATGCAAGCCTCAATACTGCATACAGACATCTGTTTTCTTAATCTGTGAGGAAGTCTTATAAAAATAAAAATGGAGGGCTCACTGTGTAACCTTTCTCCTTTCTGTCAGAGGTTAATGGTTCTTAAGGACGTTGTAGTTTGGCTCAGACAGACAGTAAGCTAGCGAAAATAATTTTTGAAGATAAATGTATTTTATGCTGTGCATTAAGGCTGTGGTGTGGACAAGGACAGCCCAGCACATAGCTCTCTACCATGCAGTCCAGTCGAATCTGGTTTCAAGGCATTCCCACAGCTGGTATTTCTGCAGCTAAGTTGTCATCAGTTCTGTCATCTGTTGTCATGGCTCTTCCTCAGCACTCAGGTGTGGAAATCGTGGAAGAGATAATCCCATGCTTAAATCCTCTTTCTAACAAAAGGAAAAAAAAAAAAAAAAGAAATTGAAACATTAGTAATGTAGGTACTTAGTGCATAAGAGATGTATGGTGCTGTCATGTGCCTTATACCACCTGTTTGCAAAGAAATAGTACTGCTGTAGAAAAACATCCCTGAGAAATACTGTACAAATCCTTCAGACGCAAATGATGTCTTTCTAAATGCAGAAATGAGTTAAACTCACTGAATTTCCTTTAGCTTCTCTACCCAAGATAAATTACTGCAATGATTAAACACAGCTGAGGAGCCTTTTTTGTACACTGTGCCACTAAGCTACCTGTTACAGACAAATCAGCATGGTCTGGAGGGAAAGTAGGATCTAAACTGGGGATAAGGATGAGAAAATATCAAGGGACTATTATCACAGTGACACAGGAAGAAAAGTGAATAAATTAAAAATAACAAGGGGATCACGAGTTGCAGAGAGGAACTGCTGCATAATGCCCGCCTTTTTAAAACATCCACATTTTAGCATTAGTTGAATTTAATCCTGAAGTTCCAGTCTGACAGGACTTGGCTTTCCAAGAACATTTGGAAACTAAAGCTTGAGAAAAAACATGGCACTCAATCTGGGATCAAACGAATCCTTTAATCAAGGTGGACAACACTATCTACAGTTATGAGGGGTCTAGGGTAACAATAATCTGGCACTTGGTTTTCTTTTTCTTTCTTTTTTTTTTTTCTTTTTTTTTTTTTCTTCTGTTATTTCTCCTTCCTGGACATCAGTTTAATTTTGGTTTGGTTTGGCTTTTTAAATATATTCTATATATATATGAATTTGTATATATATTTATATTTTTCTTGCATTCTTGGCTTAAAATGTACTCTGCTAGAAAATACCATCCAATGAATTTTGCCAAAGCGGAAGGGATTCTCCCTACTCACTGACAAGAGATCCTGCTCTATTCTGCCATTTCTAGCATGCCAGGTCTAAAGTGATATAGCAGCTGTAAGAGAGAGTTGAAGAAATACACAAACTTTCTTACTAAAAACATAGACAAAGCATAATACTTTTTTTTTTTTAGCTTTACTGATAAATATGAACTAAAATTCTAGATCCAAACACCCTTCAATTCTGAGAAAATTCAGACCCAAACTAAAATTGATAGATCTACTTTAAGATTTTCTCTTGCAGAAACAGAGATTTTAGGCCCAAACAGAAAAGCTACAAAGACTGCAGCTTCAGATTTAGGCAGCAGCTGAGCCGGAAGCTTTCAGGGTTTCCATTTAGGACTTCCCTGAGTGCATTCTCCCTACATGTTACTTTAGGTGCCTGAGACTTTTTCTTTGTTTGTTTTAAGTTTATGGCCATCAGATATATCTGAAAAACTTATGCACTCTCTCGTGAGCCAATTGCTCAAAAATTGCTGGTAACTGTAGATTCTTATCTTTTATATAGGTCAGTTACTAAACGGGAAAACACAACATTTGGCAAGTCTGTGGTAGAAGGAAACATGTTGTTTATCCAGTTTGGAATGTTTTTCACATTTGGTAACAGTATCATTTAGGTAAACTTCTCAATTATTTATGGGAGGTATGCTGTAAACAGACAGTACAAAAAAAAAAAAATTTACAAGACTGAATATCTGGAAAAGTACGTCCTGAATGTGAAGTCCATTAAGATGTGGTAAAATGCCCCAAGAGTAGCAACGGTCAGCTGCTCAGCTCTTCAGTCAAACAAAAGTAGTCTGGACAAAAGCATTGCAAAATACACTTTTGGGAACAATTTTGTAGTCACCAGGAAAATAGAGTAGGCGAACTAATAGGTCTTTTTCACCTCTATGTTCCATTACAGTATTTTTTTTATTATTATATTTTTTATTTTTATTTTTTGAAGCAAATCTGTGTACTTAACCTCTGGCTTATGAGTCTGAGAAAGCTGTTGTTAAGTCTATATAGCCATTAAAATGTTTACAACATCATAAAGCAATCTATATTTAAATGCAAAGGAACCCCAAAAAGACTTAGCTAGAAAAATGCATGTGTCTAACGTTAAAGTCCTGGTCCTCTATGATTTATTTGGTAATTTCATGAAGCTTCTGGCATTTTCTTGGGGAATCACTTCCAGGAGCCATTTGGAAAGCTTTAATAAGTAATAGCAAACTCTTACTGCAACGAACCAAAAACATCTTAATACCCTGCTGTCTTTTTAATTGGCACCTTTAGAGCTGTGAACAGAACATAAACAAATAGTTTAAATATCTCTCAGGTTTACATCTTCTTCAGGGCACCTAGAGTAACAAGCTGACTAGTGGCTTTGCTAATGAGGTGATTTGTTAGCATGGGAATGATTGCTTTGATTGTGGCAAGTGTGAGAGTGACTGACCCTTAATTGCATACGCTCTGGTGTGACTGAGATTTTGAGTTGGCTGCCGGTGTGGTGAATGAGTTGTCTGCCTCCCTATCAGTCACCCTTTTTCAGCAAAGCTCCTCCACTAGGCCGTGTTTGTAATTCCTGCTTTAAATTGGCTGTGTGGAGAGCCTCGTATGCTTGTACTGCGTGGCAACAGCTGAGCCACGCGGTATAAGCAGATCATGGCAGCAAAGCTCCAGCAAACCTTATCTTTATGCTTATTCTTGATACGTTTCTCCAAAGAAATTCTGTCCCCAGAGAAGTGTATTGGTCAACTCTTCTCTAAAATGCTAAATATGTAGGACCTCAGGATAATTAGTATATTTTCAGAGAAAGATGTTCCTCTTCCTGGATTCATTGTCTCAAAAAAAAACGAAGCCTAGGCTTCTCCTGAAGTGCAAAGCTGAAATGGCACTTTAGGCTTTTACATGTAGATATGTTAAGAAACTTCCCTGCAGGTGTTTATATGACGGTATCTACATGTGGGCTGGGTGTCTAAGATCTCTGTGCAGTGGGAAAACTTGAGGCTGAATTGCATTGCCCACGTGTGGGCACCCGGTGATGTCTGAGGTGCTCTGGAGATCGCCTTGCTCTGCTCTGGCATGTCGAGCTGCCCTGTGCAGGTGGCTCACGTACCTCCACACACATGATCTCCAGCGGCACCACCTACCTCCACACTGGCCTGGAAACGATGTGTGGAACCTCTTTGAGGCCCCCTTGGCTGTACCGATTATATCTCTGTGTTCTGTAATAGAGCACGGGGCTCTGCTGGGTAAACATCACATACAGACACCCAATCCTGATGTCTGCAGGTTGCATCAAGTCTCCACATTACTGTTTCTCAATTTCATATTGACTGTGTTCAGTTTAAGGAAAAGAAGTGCCTTCCTGGATGCAAACCATGCAGATAGAACTCAGCTGGGCTTTCTCCTCCTTGTGGTGCCTCCTTGGGGACCAAAACTCAGCAGCTCATGCCAGGCTTTCTGTGATACCCCCTGCCTTCAGTAAGTCTTACAGGTGTGAGTGACATGTTCATTACCTTACAGTGATAGAGTCCTGTAGGGTTTCTCTTAATGATGCATAAAGGGGAGCTGGAGCCACAGCGTACATATTCATAGAGGTTTGGACTCTGCAAGGCGCTTGGGGTAAGAACAGACAAATGCATCTTTTTGTGCTAAGTCAGCAACAGTTATACAGTAACCCATTGATTTTTTTATTTTTTTTAATGATAAGACCAAGGAAACGATGAGTTCCCTGATAGCTCAGAGATGTCATATAACTATATGGTTTCCGACTTTCCTAATTGTTAAATGGAGGGAAAACAGCTGAACTTGCCTCTGCTATGCCTTGCTCTGACATGCTGAAATGGCACATCTGTCTTGCTCAGGAGTGAAGCTCATTAAAGTTGTTCTTGCAAAAGGCTTTATCCCATGTAATTTAAACTAGTGGGGCAGTAAGTAGGGCTAAAGCTTGCTCTCTTTTTAAGTTCAGTTTTTAACAGAATTCAGTTTCTGTTTCTTTTAAGTATGTGACATGCCAGCAGCTGCTATTGAAGCTCCGTCTCCGTCTCCTGCAGTCTACCTTTACTTTCCGTTCAGGTTTTTGACCCCGCTCAAGATTCAGCTCTTACTCTTTTTGTCAAATGCTATATTTTCTTCTTGCTTTCTCTTCCTCTGGTGCCTCTGGACAGTAGTATAATTCTGACACCAATAGTTGTTATAAATAATATAGTTCCTGCTCTGGGGAAAGAAGACTGGACTACAGGAGGCATTGTGCATAGAATATAGCAGGAATGCAGCAGATCTGTCACGCAAGACCACCATCCCTAGGTGAGTTACAGTGGAAATTCACTTGGCTTCAGTTTGCCTTTGGCTTCTGTGCTTCAGCTTGGAAAATATAATGGATTTTAGATTATTCTTCAGATTTTAGGACATACCAGACTCGAGTACTTTGTGATATATGTCCATGATAAAATTGTGTCTTTACTACAGATCTTTGCAAAAGAACTCTTGCTTCATGCTGGGGGCCCTTTTTGTTTTATACAAAGTGCATGGAAACACGAATGGAGATATTCCTTAAAATCTGAATTATAACATGCCTGCCTTCTGAATTTTTAGGTTTAATTCTCAGTGTCAGGGAACTTCTTTTGAGCTCAGTTTGTGCTTGTCCTCTGTCACACAACAAAAAGGAAAGCTCACCTGTTCCTCCTTATGGTACCTAAAAGAAAGGTTTGGTAACATTTCAACTCCTGCTTTACTCTGAGCCTTTAGTTCAGACTTTCTCCCATTTGTACATTCGACCTGCGTGGTTTGAGCAGTCAATAGCAGGGTGCATCTCCTTTTCTGCTGCAGTTCATTATGTTAACCACTTCTGTGTATTTGTTCTATGTACTTGTTCCCAGAGAGACTGTGGTGGGTGTATCTATTTTTAGAAGTAAACAGAGTGACAAATATTTCCATCTGGATGATAATAAAAAGTTGCTTTGGTTGAACCCAAAGTTTGACTCACAAGGTTTTTGCTGTGTTTTTAACTTCTAAAATGGCAAGTGACAATTTAAGACAGCACTAAAGAGGATTTTCAATATATGCTGTGTCAATGACCTTTCTCTGGGAAAGTCTTATGCCCCTGGCTGGTCTTTAGTGCCTTTGAAAACCTCTTCTTACATTGCCCTATATAGTACCTGCAGTGTGGATACAATTCTGGTTATCCCAGAGATGCTTTCCTTAGGATACCCTAAATGCAGACATTTGAATGGCAGACGGCTCCAATAAGCACTCTCCAGTAGCCCACTTTTACAGCCTTGAAGGCACGGATGTATCCCAAATAAAAAACCATATAAGACCAAGCACTGCCTTTTGAATAACAAACCCAGTAAGGTTATTACTCTGAGGAAGCAATGGAAGTTGGCACTAGAGTTTGTCAGAGTAAGGGTAAGCGAGCTAAAGACTGCAGGCCTATTTAATTAAGTAGACAGACTATCAATCACAAAGAATAACAGTCCCAGATAAGAGGTTTATAAAGCTTGCAATCTCTTTCCGTGGATGCTGGTGTTTTGTCCTATTTCATTATGCAGAACTGGAGGTTTTCACTGAAGAGTCAATTCTCAGTAGGACAGTGGTTAAAAGCTCCTGGCAATTCAGGGGAAAATAAAAGGCCAGATGCTCAGAATAGTTTTGATGCTTAAAATGAAGAGAGAGACACAGTACCACCAGTTCCAAGTGTGCAAAGCTCATGAATGACTACAAAATTGTAAGTTTTCAGAAGGTAATAAATACCCTTACTTCTTTCCTTTGTTTTCTGATTTCTGTAACTCGTGCATTAAAATTTTTAGGCTTGAAGGGTCAAGCTGGCTTTATGTCTTTTTTACAAAAAAATGAGCTTCTGTTATAATTGTGTAAGCCCTCCAGCTCAGTTCTAATAAAAACACCAAACTACAGGACCTCCAAGATAAATCAATGAGAGCTAGCAGCAGAGTGAGTAGCTTACAAAATTTCAGGGAGAATTTTTTAATAATAAATAAGAAATTACACAATAATAAATGATACAATAATAAATTACACAATAATTTACACAATTTTAAATTTGAATTTATACAATAATAAATTCAAGGTGTTAGTTGCCATTTTTAATGGAGATGTCCTAGGTCTGATGCTAAATTCTGAAATAATCATTAGATTTGTTATGTCTTCTACAGTCCCCAAATGCTCTTCCCATGTATTACATAATGAGTTCAACAGCCCTTTAGGCAGTGACCCCCTCCATAGTTGTGGGTGTCTGGTGGCTTAAGGAGGTGACTGGGGCTTCCCTGCCTGCCAGTGTGCCCCTCTGCTCCCTTGTGTGTGGGGGGATAAGCTTCAAATCACATAAGTTAACAGTAGTGACCATGTGAAAAATCAGACTTTGATGACCCTTTGTTGTTATCACATGACAGAAAAGTTGCCTTGGGACTTTTCTCTGCACTAAGGAATTATAAACATCCACAGACAATCTCTAATAGATGTTTTTTATTATTATTATTTTAAATCTAAAGAAGGGAATATTCCATCATTCTTAGTTAGTCAGCTCTGCTGTTTATGCAGCCTTAAATTAGTATTAAAGAAACTTTCTAATTCTAAACTGCTTTGTTAAAGGTCAATCTTGCTTCACCTGGTCCTACTTCTAGCAGCCCTGGAGAAGTACTACTTTTTCTTTAGGAAGACATACCAACAGACCTGTAATGTTGCCAGCTTAGTCAAAGCAGACCTTGAACTTTCTGCATAGGTTTCTGAACCTCTTTTTATTTTCCTCTATATACCTGCTCTACATTTTGTCTATATGTTCCTTAAGGTGAAGTGAGTAGAATGGGATACAAAATTAGAATCATAGAATATCCTAAGTTGGAAAGGACCCACAAGAATCATTGAGTCTAGCTCCTGGGTCCCCAAAGGACCACCCAAAAAGTCAGACCATATATCTGAGAGTGTTGTCCAAATACATTTTGAATGCCATCAGGCTTGGTGCCATGACCAGTTTCCTGGGGAGCCTGTTCCAGTGCCCAACCACCCTCTTGGTGAAGAACCTGTTCCTGATATCCAGCCTGAACCACCATTGTTGCAGCTTCCAGCCGTTTCTTCGGGTCCTATTGCTGATCACCAGAGAGAAGAGTTCAGCGCCTCTCTGCCCCTCTGCTTCCCCTCATGAGGAATAGTTTTAACACAAAGCTGATCAAAATGACAACCTATATGACATTGTCTTACCTAAACATTTTACTGTAAGCTTTTCAAATTAATTGTCTTACAAGCTAGGCAATCCTCTGGTATTGGTGACGTGGTAGCTGCATGGGGAAAGTAGCCTGTCCAGTGCTATTTCAGGACAGAGATGTCCATTTTTTATTCTTCTTCATAGCATATTTAAAAATAAATAAAGCTCTTATTGTGAAAACTATGGAATTTTCAAGCATAAAAAGTACAGTTTTGTAGAGACATTAAGGGCGGTAAGGGCAACTCCTGTTTAAGCTAAATTGACTTTCTCCTCTGTCATACATCACACTTGATCCTGAGAAAAGCTGACCTTTCATACTCTCCTGTTCCTGGCAAAATTAATGGAAAATAGCTTGTCACATTATGAGTGATTGTGAGCTTCTACTGTATTGCTCCAAATTAACTTACTGCCACTGAAGACACCGTTGATCCCTGGTAGCCCAGAAGAGTCACATAGCTATGGCCTCTTGATCTGTTTTATATCTTTGACTAAGCCTCCTGTTTCTGCTCTCAGTAAATATCTAAATGCCTATCTGCCATGACATGTATTGAAATAAACTTTGATCTACCTGAAGCATGATATATTTTTATAGAACGACTATTCTGACACTGAAGAAAAGACAGTTTGCTTCTGCCCTGAAGTTACCAATACCTGAGGCTGGAAAGGCATATTGTTTAGAGCACCAGTCGAAGATGAGTATCTCCTATAGCAGAATACTTGCAGGTGATCAAGAAATTAATTAGACTGGTATTAGGGAAATGTTCTAAGTTTTTGCTGAGGTTATAAATAAAAGGTACAGTTCTAGAGCCCTTTTTTAGAATGTAATTGGGAGATAATGAATCAGAGAAGTGGGTAGCAACAGGAAGAAAAATTTTATAAATCTTTACATAGTTCATCCCCTGTCTTTTTAAACTCCTGTTTGTTTTGGGTGCCTAGTGTTTCAGGATAAGTGAGTTTTGGAACTGAATCCTGGGGGAAAAAGGAGGTTGCATTTTTTATCTGCTGATCCAATCCCATGGCCACTCTATGTTTTCTGAGCTGAATCACAAGCAGGATGAAGTACCACCACTGCTAAAATCTCACAAGAACCAAATTTTCATGTTGTTCCAGCTCCCGGGAGAGGCAATTTTCCAAGTTTCAGACCCTGAAGGTTACTGACATTCAAAAAATTTTAATATGAAAGTTGTATCTACTGTGATAGGCCCAGTATATAGGATTAAATCTCATGGGAAACAGTAAAGGGAACAGGGGGTTAAAAATCTGCTCTAGTTTATACTTATTCACACTCCAAACACCAGCTCTTCTTCATGGTTCTTTCAGTGTCTTTCCTATGACATGGGTTATTCACAAGAAGACAGCAGCAGAACACAATATGATTTTAACTTCCAATTTATTCAGTCAGCCACTAAGTTTTTTGACCTTTATTTTTAAAAACCTCCAACACTCTTGCTAATTAGGACTGTCTTGTTCTTCCAGCTGTTAATGGGCACAAATGTCCAACCTGAAATGTGTCTACTCAGAGCACTGCCTGATTCTATCTTCATATAGCAGTTATTACCCTCGGGGACAAATTGTCTTGCATTGTGCACATTCATCCATTCACCAAAGACTTGACAGTCCATCCATCTAGGAAAAAAACATATACTGCAGTTAGTTTCACAGGTTGCATATTGATTCCTATTTTTAACTTCTATTTATTTTGCATATATGAATATATATGTGTATTCATTTACTATTTCTTGTGAACTGGGTTTATAGTTTATTTTGGACTCTGATGATGCTGTTTTCTTTTAAATACTTTCTTTTATAACTGTGCATCAGCCTACAAGTCACCCTGAAAAAAAACACTCTCAATATATTGCATTGAACACACTTGCATGTACGCAAGCTTCTCTGTTGTTACAAATTAATCTCAGAATAGCTGTGTTCATTAAATGTTAAGCCTTGATAATCTTTTCAGTATGATCATAGGCTGCAGGGCCTCTGCTACAAAATTGTACACCACCTCTTACAGAGGCTCAGAATACGTTTTGTAGCCCATGTAGACTGAGATGAAGAGTTGACATCCAGTGTGCTTGTTGGATTACCCTCAGCCCTCAACTCTTGGATGCACTGTGGTTAAATGGCACTTCACAAAATAAGGAGGATGTATACTGGGGCAAGGGGTAGGGACAAGAAAGGCAAGTGTCAAGGATCAGTTGTGGATGAGGAAGAGGGCTTGGAGCATTTGCAGCCTGAAGAAAGGTGGACAGGAGGCACTGGAGACCTTCCCTAGAGTAAGAGGGGTAGAGAGGAAAAGGCAGGGCTGGCTTGTGTGGTGGTTTTATGCTGATTCAGAGCTGAACTCCACCACAAACGCTCTCTCACTCACCCTCCTCAAAGTAAGAGGGGGAGAAAATATGATGGAAGGGCTCAAGGATTGAGGTAAAGACAGAGCGATAGCTCAACAATTATTGTCACAGGTAAAACAGACTCAATGTAGGGAGATCAATATCATTTATTGCCTATCACCAGTTCACTTGAACAGTGAGGAACTGAAAGCAAAAAAAACCACCCTCCCCCTTATCCACCCTCCTCCACCTCCTCCCCCTGAGCACCCCAGGGGAACAGGGAATGGGGGCTGCGGTCAGTCCATGACACTTTGTCTCCGCGGCTCCTTCACGGTCACTCTCTGCCCCTGCTCCACGTGGGGTCCCTCCCACGGGATGCCGTCCTTCCCGAACTGAGCCTGCAGGGGCTGCCCACAGGCTGCAGCTCTTCCAGAACTGCTCCCACACGGCTCCGTACCACGCGGTCCAACCCCCAGGAGCAAACTGCTCCAGCACGGGTCCCCCACGGCTGACAGCTCCCCCCAGACCCCCTGCTCCTGCGTGGGCTCCTCTCCACGGGCTGCAGCTCCGGCCCAGGGCCTGCTCCTGCGGGGGCTCTCCATGGGCCGCAGCCTCCTCCAGGCCACATCCACCTGCTCCACCGGGGGCTCCTCCACGGGCTGCAGCGTGGAGATCTGCTCCATGTGGGACCCGTGGGCTGCAGGGGGACAGCCTGCTCCACCAGGGGCCTCTCCACGGGCCGCAGGGGAACTTGTGCAAAAGGTTTGCATTATCTGACAAGCATATAAAATTGATTCTGCAACTTCAGCCATCTGAAACCTTTCATGACTTTTTAAAAGGTAAAATGCAGTGTAGCTCTGTGGTGCCTGCTAGTATGATCTGCCATTGCAAAGATGGCCTGGGATTGTAAGCAGGTCTTCTGCTACCTATATGGATGGATCAGTGACAAACTGAGAAGATTCCAGAAGAAAGTATTCATGGTCTCCAAACAAAGATAAAAGCAGCAGCTGCTCTGTACTATGTGCTTGCAGGAAAGAAATGGGTTGGAACTGCTAAACAAGGAGAGACTGTGGTCTATGCTGGTCAGAGCATCTCAGCTCAGTGGCTGGAAAAGCTATTTTAAGATGGCATGCTGTGGTCCCTAGGCTTTATCATCATTGTTACTATACAGGAAAAATTACCTGTATCCTGACAGGGAGGGAAGAACAGGCAGAGAAGCAGCAACAACATTTAAATCCAAAGTAAATATTAGCATAAGCTGTCGGATAGTGAAATACTGCTTTGCTGTTGCTACTGACTGTAATCACAGTTGCCATGAATTTGTATTCTAACTCATAAGTTAACATGTTATATTTCTGCCAGCAAAAGAAAAGTGAATATTACTTGTAACTAGCATAAACTACAGCTTTGTTTGTTCTTTATGTATTATAGAAGTTTCAGTGATTTAAACCAATTTGCATTTGAGCTTTCTCCCCCATAACTTCAATAGGCGACCTTAATCCTTCAAAAATGAATGTAAAAGAAAGTTAATATTTGCTCATGACAAAAGCTCTGCTAAGGATTTTTGATTATGAAGGCATTTTCTTAGTAGGAAAGAATTAAAATAAGTTTCTTCAAGGAAAAAACATAAATTCCTTCAAGGAAACTGCCACTGAAAGGGAGTTATTTATAGGATATCAAAACCAGTTTGTCTAGTAATCAGTCTTCATTTTTCATGCAGATAAAGCAGTCCAGATGAAACTGCATGGATCTTCATCCTAATTCAAAGTTTAAAGGAAAAGTCCAGGTAATTTTTTATTCTATTTTGCAGTTTCTGATAGTTCCAGATGGGCAGCGAGGCTTGAATTTTGTGGCTCATCACAAAATGCTTTGAGTGGAATCCATGAAATGTCTCCAGTCCAGTCAGGGATCACAGGAATTTAAGTACATTCTGCTCCCACTGAAACCCTGGGGAGTCCTTCCGTTTATTATGACCCAGATCAGCCATGACAAAAAGTTTATTTGTTCCATTTATTGATAGTCCTAGGCTTTTGTGCAATGTGGAAAAGTCCAGTGGAAAGTGTCTGCACCATATGCGTGTAACAGTTGTGTTCAACAGAAGTTCAGCCCAAAGATCAGGTATTGCTGTTTTTAGTCAGGTCCCAGTTCCTACTGAATCGATACCTTAAGATTTATCATGCTGCTTCATGACTGCTTTTAAAATGACCTGTATTTTTCTTGTGATATATGAGTGGAAATAGGTTTTTAATTTCATTACATAAGTATGTTTTGGTTTGTGGTTGAAATTAGACACACTGAAAAATTATGCTTTTTTAACATATCTGACCAACTTCTATGAATATATAAAGCTTAGAAATTCTAGGGAATTATGCATATTAGGCATGGACTCCACCGTGTCCAGCTTCTGTAAAAACAAGTTAAATGTCTAGTCTAATCTTATTATTTGGCCTGACAGCTAATGGAGACAGGGTCACCTTCATGTTAGAACAAATACCTATGCCTATTTAGACAGCTTTCATAGTATAGAATAAAAAATTATATGAAGGTTCTTATTTCTCTCTACTGATATAGGCTGGATGACAACTGCCATTTGACAGTTAACTTTCAACTAACAGGAATTAATTTTGATGAATATGGTCATGGATATTTGCAGTTCTCTGAATTGCTCATTCTATTTTTTGTTTGTTTGTTTGTTTGTTTAACTCAAGTAGGAAACAAGGTGATTCTATATTACTTCTTGATTATTCAAATATAATTTCTTTCTCTGAAGTTGTAACTTTCTATTGATGGCATGTACTTATGGAGGTTTTGAGGCAAAATGGAGGAGAGTGACAAATTATTGCCCAAGTTTATGTTTTGTTTTCCCAGTTTGGTCATCCTTATTACAATTTGGAATGAAAACAAAACAACAAGAACAACAAAATCACAGAACTTTTGTCCTTCTTATAGGCTTTATAGCAAAATAATGCAAAATCAAAATCTATCAAAATAAAATTAAAATTCTAACACACTAACACTAACTGTAATTGAATTAAGTAAATTTGAATAATGCAGTCCCCCAGACTGAGATAACTGAAGTTAAATCAATGAATTAATGAATTAACAATAGCACAAAATTCAGTCAAAAATTATTCACCAGCACTGGGCAACAGTTAAGATTCACTTAATGAAAATCTATTTCATATAAGTGACTCTTAGAAATGACTAATTTCAGAAATAAAAATAAAATTATAATCTGCTTCCCTTACTCTCTCCTGTGTAGGATTGTTGTGGTTTATCCCTGGCAGGCAGCTCAGCCCCACACAGCCACTCATTTGCTTTCCCCCGGTGGGATGGGGGATAGAATCGGAATGGGAAAAGTGCAAGAACTCATGGGTTGAGATGCAGAGAGTTCACTAGGTAAAGCAAAAGCCACGTGTGCAAAATAAACCAAGGAATTCAATCACTGCTTCCCATCAGCAGGTAGGTGTTCAGCCACCTCCAGGAAAGCAGGGCTCATCACGTGTAGTGGTTGCTTTGGAAGACAAATGACACCTCCTCCACCCCTCCAAATGTCCACCCCTTCCTTCTTCTGTGCCCGTGCTGTTATAGCTGAGCATGATGCCACATGGTGTGGGACATCCCTTTGGCCAGTTTGGGTCAGCTCTTGGCTGTGTCCCCTCCCAGCTCCTTGTGGACCCCCAGGTACCTCCCTGGCAGGGCAGCACCAGGAGCTGAAGAGTCCTTGGCTCTGTGTGAGCGCTGCTCTGCAACAACTAAAACATCCCTGTGTTATCAACATTATTTTCATTAAAAATCCGAAATGCAGCATTGTGTGAGCCTATACAAAGGAAATTAACTGTATCCCATCAAAAAACATGACAAGGAAGAAGGATTCTCAAGGTTGCACACTTAGCCCTTGCTCCTGGTAAAGTCTTTGCTTCAATACAAAACAACGTTTAACTTCATTTTAAAGATTCCTTTTTCCACAATTACTTTATTAAGTTAATGACACATGGAGTTGTGAAGTTGCATTTGCCAAAAATAAGGATGTGTTCTTGCATATGTGTCAAAAGTGCAAATGTAAGATTTGCATCTCTACAGATACTTAGAATAATGGGTTATAGTTCTTATACAGTCTTTGTCAAAGGTACTTAGACTGAATTATTGTTTGAAGCTTGCAGATACTAGTGAAAGTTTATTTATCTTCTAATGTCAATGAAATAATTATTCATGTTTCCATTCAGCAGATTTTATTCCCTGAATAAACCTGCTGAAATTGGGTCAGGAATGAATTTCATTTATTGCATTTTATAAAGAAATCATTCTGATTTACGGTTACATTGTGCTTATTATCAAAGGATTTCAAAGCATATGATTGTTAATTATATTTCATGACTTGTCCCTGTGGAATACATGCCTAATGTTATCATTTAAAATTTTATTATATTCATTTAAATCTTGGCATCTACTTTCACCATTCCTGTCCCATGGAAAATCCTGAGTTGTATTTGGTATAAAGTTTTTTTTTTTTTTTTTTTCCTCAGTTGTACCTCAGTGAAGTGACTAATTGACAACCAATAAACACTGATAAACTTTTTTAGGTGTAGTGGCCCTTGGTACAGAATCCCAAACTCTATGTTAGGAGTCAGTAAATGCATACTGAATATGAAACAACCTAAATTAATTCCAGGAAATACTGAGGGAAAGACTGAGTCTTGAAATCTTGTTTCTTAATCCCCTTGTTTAAAGGTGCTGAATGTATTCCATCCACAGGGGATCGATAGTTCTAAACTTGTCCTTGAAAGTAGGACTGCACCTTCATTTGAAATATACTTTTAATTGCAAGCACTTAATGCTGTCCTTCTTTTCAATGTTAGTTCTCTTACAAGAGTAAGTACAATTTTGTTGCAGCTAAATTTCACCCACAGCCAGTTAAAGTTTTGCTAGTCTTTTCTCGATCTATCTCATTAAGACTAAATAAATAGAACAAGTCAAACCTTTAACTTTTAGGAAATCATAGGAAAACATTTTAATTGGAAAGAGAGCACAAAACTGCAACAAATTACCCAGAGAGTCTGTATATTTTCCATCCTTGAAAGTTTTCAGGAGAAGGCTAGAGATGACCTGCTTTTGTGTTGGCAACAGAACCACATTGAGGGATATATTGGAATGGGTGGTCTCATGATGTTCCACCCAACCAACCTGACTGTGGTTGTATGAAACCTTCCCATTATAGGTAGCTATTATGGGTAATCAGGCAGAAAACTGCAACACATTGTCAGTGTTTTAACTGATGATGATTCCACTGTTTCAACCTAGCAACTACCTGTGAAGAGCCAGGTTGACTTTGGTGATTAATATTGCCCTTATCCATTTGGATTTACCTTGGATTCAGCATCTTCTTACCAAATTTTGTCTGCTGAGAATTTTCTTTTGGGCTTTACCTTTTTATTTATCTACCGCTGGAGAGGATAAGTGAGGAAATGAGAGACTCATGAGAGAGACTCAATGGCATAGCTGTAAAGCTCCAAGTCTTCTATGCAGTGATCAATATTCAAAAGTCAGTACTACTCACAGCTACCACTCACAAATGAGAGAGTGATTATTTCTTCTCCTAGGTATTCAGGAGAGAGCAGAATTGTATATAATGCTATCACTTTGACTGCAGCTGGACAACAAATATCAGTATGGGATCCTTTTGTCTATATTTTTGCCGATCACTGCCCACAGAAGGTTTCACTGTGCTTACAAGTCTTTTTAGGGTCTAATGGCAATCAATCACTTGACTGGCATTTACAGCTTATAGTCTTGGCTGAAAATAAAGAGCAAAAGGATGAAGCCAGCATTAAGTATATATATGCTCTGTCATTTCAGACATGGGTTCATTTGTAGATGAGGCAACTAGGCTGTCATGATAATTTTTTGTTTCTACCACTTGCAGTTCAAGACAGTTTGAGACAAATGTTGAGTATATGTGCATACATGTATATACACACATAATGCAGTCATGTCCTTAATATGATCAAAACCACTGGGCAAGAAACCTTGGGTTCCATTTTTCTCTTATACGTACTGGTACATTTAATTTTCTGTATGAATAAGCATAGATTGCGATTAATCCCAGCGAACTGCAGGCAACTTATTTTAAACTATCACTCTTCCATCATTAATCGAGGGGAAAATGGGCATCTTAAAACATTGCTTCATCCCTTAAGTGTCTGACATGGATGCATAGGTACAGGATACGAAACATAACCAAATCCTTGCTGGTCGGGCTGAGTTGTCATTAAGGTCATAATTTTATTTAGTAACTCTTCCAGAAAGTCAACATTACAGGTTCCAAAAAATTCTACATTTACAGTTATGGTGTGATGTTTTCTGCTTTCTTCTTTAAGGTGTCATATAGGATCTTAGTGGATTCTCTGTCTCTTTTTCAAAAGACTTACACAAGCTTCTCTTTCTCCAGGGGTCTATTGTGAATAGTTTTTCTATTAAATTTTATAGCATAATGATTTCATACCTGTGCTTTAACTTGGCTTTCCCTTTTTTGAGAACTGTTGTTTGAATCTGGATTTCAAATAAGAAGTAGAGGTTGTTTTTTGTTGTTTCCAATCAATATATATTAACAAAGAAATTAAATATTGGTGAGTTTGAAATCAATGAGAGCATTAAGGGGCAACATATCTTGCTATTCACCATAACAAGAAATGAAATAAAATTTTTTCTTTGGTGTATGTGCAGCTGTCACTGAAATTCACTATATCTGTGGGTATCTAAGGGCATAATATGAACAATCACACATTGTTACGTATGTTGATCACCATATTCATATTTCTGTGTTGATGAACCTAATTTGGATGTCCTAACTTAATTAGTACATCACTTTATTTAATTTTGTAAATAAAATTCTAAAAAAGAGATGAAACAAAAACCATACAAAAAGAGAAAATCGTGCTCCTCTCCAGTAAAATCAGCAATAAACTTGATAAAGTTCACCGTTGTGAATCAGGATTGAATGATGTGTCATAACTGGAAAATGTTGTTCCAGGACCTCATATTGACCATAACTTATAAGAACTCAAATAGGTTCAGCTAGTCAGGAAGTATTATCCTGCTTCATGTGTGCAATAATGTTCAATATTTCACAATAGTTTGTGTTTATGTGTGGAGTTTACCATTGATTTGGGATTTATTTTCTTTATTAATTTCTATATATCCTTAATTACTGGGAGTTTACTTAGAGGAAAAGATACTATAATCTTGAATTAAATATAATAATGGGAAACACAATTCATGGGAAAATGTACTTAGCAAGATAAACATTATTGGAATCATAGTACAAAAAAAGAATTCAGCAAATCTAAAACAAAATTAGAAGAAAGCTAAATTCTAACTGTTCTGTCCAAAATTTCCTGATTTATCCAAGCAGTCACTACTAATTGTTGTCATGGTGTTGGCTGGGACAGAGTTAATTTTCCTCATAGAAAAAACACAAAATGCTATGTTTTGGATTTTTAAAGGGCAGCTCCATGTACTGCCCTGCCAACAAGATACCTGGGGGTCCACAAGGAGCTGGGAGGGGACACAGCCAGGAGCTGACCCAGGCAGGCCAAAGGGATGTCCCATACCACATGGCATCATGCTCAACTATAACAGCTCAGGTAAAGAAGGAAGAAAGCGTGGGCGTTCAGAGTGATGGCATTTGTTTTCCCAAGGAACTGTTACACCTGATGAGCCTGCTTTCTTGCTCTTCTATGATTTATCCTCCACAGGCAACTCAGCCCCACTCAGCTGCTCTCTCACTCTCCCCAGGTGGGATGTGGTAGAGAATCAGAAAAGTGTGAGAACTCAGCGGTTGAGATGCAGATAGTTCACTAGGTAAAGCAAAAGCCATGCTCAAGCAAAACAAACCAAGGAATTAATTTGCTACTTCCCATCGGCAGGCAGGTGTTCAGCCACTCCCAGAAGACAGGGCTCATCATGCTGGCAGGGCACCACAAGAAGCAGAAAAGTCTTTGGCTCTATGTAAACGCTGCTCTACAACAACTAAAACCAACAATGTTTTATTACCACTGTTTTAATCAAAAATCCAAAACACAACATTGTGTGAGGCTCCACAAAGAAAATTAACTCTGTCCGAGCTAAAACCATGACACTCAGGAAAAAGTGGATCAGTCCTCTCATGTTTAGAACTTCACTCATTTCTTGAGGAACCAGGCCCCTGGAAAAAAAAAAAAGGCTTCATATTTGTCAGGAACATTTATGCTAGAGATGACTATTTTACTCCTGTGGAAATTGCTTTGGTGGTAGCAGAATTATATGCTTTTACAAAAAGTTTGGTTCCCACGTACTCCTCAGTGAATTGGTGCTTTTCAACAGCTGTGCTCTCAGTGCGTTCCAGAGGGCTTTGAAACTCTTTCATTTGCTTTGTATCTCTAGACAATACAGCTGTTATCATCCCTAAATATACTTCAGCCTATGACATCAGGAGCAAAGCTGGACCTTCTCATTATTGCTCTTTTCTTCTGCTCTCTGACAGGGTGTTGCTATATACTGGAACAACCTGAGGCACTCTCTCTAGACTGCTAAATAAAAGTATCAGAAAGTGAATTTGAGCCCTACAGCCTTGCTCATCCACATTACTTTATTGTAAATTCTGCTGGCTCTCTTTTGGACTGCTCTGTTTGGCTTATTCCGAGGTAATAGCCTGGCAGGTTCACTAGGCAGTTCATTTCAGAGACAGTTCTTATAAGATAGTATGAATAGGTCTCTACCAGATCCTCCTGTCTTCTAAGAGTGTCTCAAAGGACTGCACTCTCAAATCCCATGAAAAACACCTTTAACCAGTGAATGCTGTATACACCAGTGAATGCTTAAATGTACCATTTAAGCAAAATCGTTCTACTCTTATGTACAGACCTCATGTTATTTCAGGTAATTTGAACTGTGGAAGAAAAAACTCACCAACTTAAACAGAAAACAAGAATTCTTTTGTACAGAGCCACAGGAGATCCAGAGGAGACTCAAAACCAAGCGTGGTGTAGCGTGGATGTGACAATTTTGTGCCACCAGGGGAAAAGCCTAAAGATAGACACTCTCATTAAAGCTCAGGAGCAGTCTGTTCTGGTCAGCAGGGCAGGCTTTGCAGGAGGTCACCTTGACTGTACAAGGAATTCCAGATGGAGTTCAAATGTAAAAATCTCAGCTTGGACTGGAGGTTGAAGTGAGGACAGGCAACCAAGGGAGAAGAGTCTGCAGTCATTGTTGTGGTGATGAAGGCCAGACATGTATTGGGTTGCTTTAGCAATATAAAAGACTGAGGGAAATAATTGTTAGATATCCTTTTGCCTTTATTTTACATGTGTGGGGCCTCATCTGGAATACTGTGTCCCGTTTAGAGACCTCAGTATGTGTTCAAGGAACTGGACCGCAAAATGTGTGAAAAGAGACTGAAGGAGCTGACAGTGTTCAGCCCAGAGAAAAGATTAGGGAGGGGATCTAATTACTGTCTTTGTCCACCTGAAGAGAATTATAGACAAGAAAGACCACTTCTTGGTGGTGCATGCTGAAAAGACAAGAACCAATGGTACCAAGTCATAATGAAGGAAATTCCCACTGGGCATATGGAAAAAAATTATTTAGACTGAACATGACAATATATCCACAAAGGCTGTGAGATCTCCACCCCTGGAGATATTCACAACAGAACTGGAGAAGACTTTGAGCAGCCTAATCTGACTTTGAAACTGGCCCCTGCCCTGAACAGAAGTTTGGACCAGATGGTTTCCACAGATGCCTCCCAACTTAATCTTTTCTTATTCTATGCCATCTAGCTCCATATCAAGGTATTATTTCATATCCATATTTTACCTAGTCATATAAACGTATGGTTAATGACTTCCGTCTTGTGTTTGGGTGGTGTGAAAGAAGAAGTCATCAGTTTCAAAAGGAGCAGGGACACAAGCCAGACTGGGAGAGAAGAAAAGCAATACTTTGGTGCAAGAAAGCTCAGACTTCTCCAAAGAATGGAAGCCTAATGTATGAAGCTTGAGCTGTGGTTCATATAGTCGGAATCACTTTCCATTTACTCAATGGACTTGAGATCGGTGCACCAGGCTTGACATCACTGGAATACTGCTGCATGGTCAAAGAAGCCCCACTGCACTAAGTTTTTGTAGGAGAACAAGACAATAGTGACACGGGGACCTGGGACCAAAGGAAAAAATGGTGGTACCACTTTCACTTTGTAAAAGATGAGTACTCTGGTTGCAAAAGGTATAGAAAGTAAGGCCTGGCACATATGAAGCTTGTTGAACCTCCAAGGGACTGGAGAAACTGTAAAAAGAGTTAGCAGTAGCTGGCATTGCCTACGCAAAGAGCCAAACTGAGGATGGGCAGCCTGAGAAGTGAAACCTTGTACAGGCTTGTCAAGGGAGGAGGTTGGAATGGGGATATTGAAGAAATAAAAATAGAAGGGTTAAACTTCATGGGAAACACCTCTGAGAAATGGAGAAAGTTGCTGGTGAATTTACCAATCCTCCACTTACAACAGAGGTTTGTGAAATCCACTAACAATCAAGTTTTTCTTCCCTCTCTTACAATTTTTGGTATTGGTTGGGTTTAAATTAAGCTGTACATGTGTACTCTGCAGCGTTCTGAGGACTTGCTTCTCTGTTTCTCAGTTAGGTGAAAGCATGCTGTGTTTGCTGAGTGCCTGATTTTTCTTTCTGTGAAGACCAGCATGCAAAGGCATGAGGATGGGAAACCAGTGCATGTCTGGTGTCTGGCAAGTTTAGATTAGGGACTCAGACAGTGTGTTCAGCCTGGGTGTAGGAGCTTGAAAGCACTTTCTTAGTTCATACTGGCTGCAGAAAATGCACCTCAGAGTGCTGCCGGCAGCCATGTCAGTAGGCTGTTCGGAATCAGAGGTCTGTAGGGGAAACTTCCGAGTGTCACCATTGCTGTGGTTGTGGGTTTCTACAATGCAATGTGATAAAATTAAGGGAAGAAAGATCAAAATGACTCCCATTTGCTTTTATAAAAGGCTACACTCTGAATTTAAACAAACTAGTTTACAGACCTTTTTGCATTTGCACATTCTTATTCTCAAGCCACACCTGCCTGCAACAGAGACAGGAGGGGATGGCAGCCTACAGCAATAATAATGGTGATGCCTACTTCATTGAATGTTGAAATACCTCACAATATTTCTGCTAAAATTGATAAGATCTTTGTTCCTGTTACTGTAGGTGCTCCAGGCATGTGCAGGTATTGTAAAGTAACACTCCCTACTGCAGCATTTCCTGATTTATAGGGTTTGTCTCACACCCTCCCATGTGAGATGCTTAAGGAAACAACCGAGGTCAGGAAACTCACAAAGGAGAAGTTATGGGGTGTGCCACAGGAGGTCAGTGAATGCTAACAACGTTTGGGGAAGAGGTTCACAAATACTTACATCTATTTGGGCTGGAAGACATGAAGCAAAATAATTTCTCTCTTTCATTGCCAGTAGCCAGACTCAGCTACTTCACAAGAAGCCACAAGCCCATAATAAAGCGTAATAGAATAGTCTTTGCACAGAGGAATGTTTTTTTCTAGCCCCAGATAGTTTGTATTTTATATTTGAAGCATGGAAGTTTATGTCCCGTCATAACTTTTACACTATACTAGTGCAACTCAGGGATTTTCTTTTTATTCATTCTACCTGCTATAAAAAATCTTATTGAACTCTTGATTTTGGTGATTTTTTTTTTTTTTTGATGTGGCGGTTCCCCAGAATAATTTTGTGTCACAAAACCATTATTAACTTATAAAACTTCTGCATTTGTTACTTTTCTGTGTATGTCTGTAAGTCTGGCTAATAATGCTAGAAAAAAGTGTCACAAGAGCTGCCCCAGCTTCAGAAAAGGAGGGATTCTTTCTGTGCAGACCCTTTTTGATCTTGGTTCTTGCACTCCCTAGTTCAAAATGTATGGGTGTAAAGAGGTATGTTCTTTGCAAAGACAAAATTGTCACAAAATGTTTCTTGTTTTGGAATATGGAAAGTAGCCACAGGCTAACTTTGTTTTATCAGTGTTTCCTCCTTTTTAAAGTTGAATCTCAAAAAAAGACCTGAAACTGTAAAATCACTTCTTTGGTTTGTTTCCTAGCTTCCTGTGCCTGGATAAACATGTCAATCAATCTCAAATCCTCTGCTTCTATCTTTCATATGCCTAAGAAAGGATTAAATTAAAGAAACTTCTCTCCTCTCCCGTCCATTTCCTCTGTTTTCTTCCAGTCCACAGAGTCTGACTGGAAAAGACTTAAGACTTCTGTTATCTGCTCTTTAAAGATCTGAGCCTGTTTAAACTAAATGTTCCCTAGGCCTTATGCACCAAACATTTCACATTAGCACAAAACTAACAGACATCAGTGCTTGGCGTCATAATGGTTCAGTTTACTAAGTGACTCTGAAATTAACTTTGGTGGAGTTAATTTTAATTTCTCATGTGCAGAGAAGTAAGCTTAAAAAGGAAAATGAAAGGCACACCACACAGATAAACAATTATTGTCTGGCTTGGTGAGAGATTTCTGTATACATTTTTCAGTTTTAAATGGAGCATTCTGATCAATGTAATTCTTCTGTTCAGTAGCATATTTTTCTATGAATTACATATTTGCACAAAGTTCCTCTGTCTCATGAATGGCCTTGTTTAGCAGTCAGGCACTTTTTTGTCAGTATAAACTGAGCAATATGTAAATGAGCCAAAGACTGCAAAATTTCATCTTCAATCTATTTGGCTATAGTTTGTGGAGCCTCTGCTATTCCAGCTTGTTTGCTCTGGGCTGTTGTTCTGCATAATTATTTGTAGGCAGATTTTGTTATACCAAGGTGCTTCCAAAGGTCCCTCTGGAGCATAATTGAGGTTTAGGTTCTGAACTGCTTACAGAGGCAAAACTTGACTTCACCAAGAGATTTTTCTTGAATAAGATTCACTCTGAGTACCTCATTTGCCCCTACATAAGCCAGAGGGGGATTGGCAGTCCTTTTATTAATTTCAAGAGAAGCAACTCTAAAACCATGGGGTTAACAGAGTGCTTACAGAATACATTTAGCAAACCATAATGCAATGTTTTTACAACAAGAGGTATCCATGTCTGTGAATAAACATTAACTGACAACTTGTTCCCTTTCCAGACCCATGTGCTGATTTTGTTCTTCTAATCTGTTATTTTTGTTTCCACAGAAACAAAAATAAAGAGAAATATAGTCAAAGAAGTATAGTTCATGTTGTAGGAACTCTAATTAGCACTTGATGTTGAGAATAGAGGCCTTTTGTCTTTACTTTAATCTTGAGTTTTGACTATAACTTCAGATTAGTATGTGCCTTGTTTTACTTCAGTTCAAACTGTCTATAAAACCCATTCTGTATTAAAATATATCTATATATCATAAACAGGAAGGGACAGCTTGAAATCTGAAAGAAGAAACTGCAGCCAACACAAGATAAGAGGGAGTTAGACAAAGAGGATCTTTTCATTTGATGCCTATAACCCAAAGAACTACAATAAAGTGTCAAATCCACATTTCCAAGCCCACACTTGCATGTTTAGTTCTGTTCTTGCAACTAACTGGAAATACCAGGTGTAACAGGCTAGGGAGTTGGGGGTTTTCAGCCTGGAGAAGAGAAGGCTCTGAGGAAATATTACAGTGGCCTTCCAGTACCTAAAGGGGACCTACAGGAAAGCTGGGGTGGGACATTTGTCAAGGGGATGTGTTGATAGGACAAGGAGTAATGGCTTTGAACTAAAAGAAGGTAGATTTAAACTAGATATAAGGAAGAAATTCTGTGAGGGTGATGAGGGACTGGAACAGGTTGCCCAAAGAAGCTGTGGATGCCCCATCCCTGGAGGTGTTCAAGGCCAGATTGGATGGGGCTTTGAGCAACCTGGTCTAGTGAGAGGTGTCCCTGTCCATGGCAGGGGGGCTGGAACTAAGTGATCTTCCAACCCAAGGTCTCTTCCAACCCAAACCCTTCTATGATTCTAACAGAGATGTTTAAAAAATATTTAGCAGGTGAATAAAAGACAACTTGTATAAAGTACGAGGTTTCATTCTAGCCTCTGATGTTTGTAAATCCATGTGCCTCACTAAACATTCTGATAAATTGGTGGTCTCCATAACTGGTTTATTTTATTTTATTTATTTATATATTTTTTTCCCACTAAACTTAATGTAGGAGTGAGTTTTGGGTACTGGACTTAAAATGTACATGAAGAGCTACCTCTCTTGTAGCCTTTAAGAAACAAGAAAACTCAGATAGGTTCCTCTGCAAAACAATTCCTATTGCTTAGTATGCACCTTTTATCTGAGTATCTGTGTTTTGAAGATTATTTGTATGAAATATCCTCTCTGTAATAACACTGACCTTTGTTTTTCTCACTAAGGCCAGCCAACTCAAACACTAGCATTATATTGTCCAACTTAAAGACAAGCAAATCCATTCTGAGGCTCTCTGAAGTCTATTTCTCTTCCCAAATCAAGTGAGCTGATAGTGTGAATTTCTCTACCTCTTCAGTGGAAGAGAAATAGTGATGGGTAGAACTATGGCAGAATCAGTATTTCCTCTGAGAACCTGAACAATTGAAAATATTAGTTAGGCTAATTAAATGCTTACCCCAGAGACAGTATGTTGCTTTTTCTTCCATTCTTATTATGGCTTTACTTAGGCTGACAGCTGAGGAGCTGACACTGGAATTGCTGTCTGCCTTACTCTTTCAGTGGGTCTTTCGGGGTGGCTGAACAAAGGCTTGATATGTGGAAAATGAAATTATTGAACAGTTTTGTTTTTTTTTTTATTAGAAAATGTGATGATAAAATTAAACCTAAGGCTAGAAAAATACCTCTTAACTAACTGGCTGGAGCTGCACCAACTTCATTTTTCTCCATACTGCATGCTGGGAAATGCTCAAGGAGTTAATGTGTCTTTTCCAAAGTAGCCAAGGCAGGCGACATTTTAAGACTTTTTTGTTATCCATTCCTCTAAGATATTCACCCAGAACTCCTTCCTCCAGCTGGTTATAGTCCTCCATCCTGGCCTAAACTCTCATATGCCTCACAGATTATTTGGTACTTTTTTTTTTTTCTCTGCTAATTATGTACTGTCATTTTTGCTGAAATGTAAAAAAGACCTATTGGCAGAAACAATTATTGTAGCTTTCCCCTCCTGCTTCACAACATAATTATTGTTTCATTTGGATACTATGGAAACTCTTAATTTAAAGAAATAGCCAAGCTAGCTACAACTGAATATTGTTTAACTGTCATATATACCTTGAGGATTTACATACCACCACTAACCCACTTCAGGCTCTGCTTGAACATGCCAAGATTATGAAGTTATTCACAGAAAGGAAAGCTAAGAAGGGCAAAAGTTGCAGCCATATGCTTCATGGGAATTTATCAAAGAGAAACAAAGTCTATTAAGAAATGCCAAGGTTATTCCTTTGCCCAGGCTAATCTGTTGTGCCCTGACAGCTCAAAACTTGAAGGTACCAACACAGCTTTGGAAAAGAGAACTACTGCAAGCCATTAATTTGCAAAAGTGGAGCTGACAAAGCAGGGAAGGTGAGCAGGTTAGGCTTAGCTTCAGATGTGTACTTTCAGAATACCTTCCTCATCTTCAGTTTCTTATTTAAAAATGCATTTGTAGCCATGTTTTTTTTGCAGGAAAGGACGTTGCTTCAAAGCCTTGCATTATTTTAATCCCTCTCCCTCTGATTCTTGTGTTTGCTGTTTACAAAGGAAACCATAATAAATTATCACTGGACTGATCACGAAAAGTCAAGAGTGCCAATGCTACTTTTTGAGATTTATGGATCTCTTATATATTTCATCCTTATATCCAGTTATCTCCGATAATTTCAAATGTTTTTATACTAAGCACCCACAAAATTATAGAAGTCATCATTTAAATATTTACCATGTTCAGAAGCTGCCAATCTGTGTTCAGGATACCTGATTGAGGCTTCCAGAAGATTTCATCTACCTAAGCCTGGCCCCTCATAGCTTTTTTCTTCAGAATCCCTCAGACACAGGCAGAGTGTGGGCTCTCATGTTTTAGCCATGTGATGAATATTTAACCTGTTATGCGATGGGTTGGTGTTGAAGTATCCAATCAGCTTGATATATAAAGAGCTTAGTCAGCTTGATGTAGAGAGCCCTTCTGTGGTTAACAGCAATGAAAAGTTTGGGCACCAATAACACAGAATTACAGAACCACATACTATTTGTTTTTAAGCAGTAAAGTTCAACTCTTCTGGATAACTTTTGTCACAAGTACATGTGCTCCATTTGTACAGTTACTCAGCTAAAGCAATCAATTTTCAGGAGAGATTCATGAGAGCTATACTCCTATTAAAAGAAACTCAGGGGATGACTAACCACTCTGTTTGTGAAACTCTCCTTCCGAGTTTCACAATGGCCATACAGCAAGTCAGCAGCACAATAGAGGATCAAGAAGTCTTTTCTACACACTCCATGTATCCTCTTTTCCTCATCCATACAGCTTGTCTATCACCTTTAACTCCTTTGTAACTTCATCAGGGATGAACACCTTCTGTGGCTTTTCTAAAAAATGATACTATATTAATATATACACTGAAAAAAAAATAGTGTAACCCAGTAGCTCAAAAGTGTTTTCATTCATAAAACTCTTAGGAACATTAGGGAGTCTGAGCAATGCCTGTAGAGTCCAATGTAGTTACTTAAAACAGACATGAGGGGTTGATCATGCCTTGGAAAGTTTCTTTTGAACCTTCATGGAAAGGGGACTCAGATGTATTAGCTTTTATGAAATGATCAGAGTTTCTTTGATGGTAACACCTCAGAAATATTGGTTATTATCAAAGAGCCTGAATGGCTAGCCTATGCCCATTATTTTCTGCACTATTTTAATCACTTTCATTGCATAGGTCAGTTTAATCTGCCAGTGAATGATTTTTTATATAGCTTGGCATGGTGTTTTGGGGTATGAATTCTGATTTCTTGACATGTGGATTTCACTGTCATTACTCACAATTTAAACTGGTGAAAAAGGAGATCAGAGTGAGCCCAAAGATCTTATGAACCAAAGATATTTTCTTTGATTTTAGCAGGACATACTTGTATATTCATAGGCAGAATTCATTGTTCAGCAATCATCTGACATTTTGCAGCTCTCACACTCCCTGAATACAGAAAACGAGAAAAAAGTTCCTGCAACTCAAATAGATCTCATTACTAGGTGATGCATGAATACTCTCATGTGCACAGTCTGCAGCACCTAGGAGATATGAAAAATTAAGAATGGCATAAAATTAACACAGAGCTTGCTGTTCCTGTATCTCTTAGGATGTAACTTAATGATTAATTCTCTTGAGAACAGACTCTGTCAACTGATCAATGCAAATGAAAACTGTTGACTGGCTAATACTTGCAGTGATGGTTTTAAAGGAGGCTGTGGATAGAAAGTTTTAAACATCAGCAGTAAAACTTGTGTTTCATTAGCACAGACCCTTTCATCCTCCTTTACCCTTCACTCAAAGTCTAGTGTGCCTGTGGAAACTAGGAACCACATTCAGTGTTGACAAGCATCCTTTCCAGCTCAGGTTAAGTCAGTAGGGTTTGCTGGGATATAAACCAATCGAGTATAGCCCTATGTATTCTGTAAATTGTCTCATCCATTCTTTCTTGTGTGAGAGAATAATTTTCTGTATTTGTCCCAATTTACCCTCTCACCACGTTGTTCCTGAGACACTGGAAGTGTCAAATTACACTTAAAGCAGTAAGTCATAAGGATTTTGGTGTCTAAATCTCTCACTGGTATGCTGTGCAACCTGTAGTAACTCAGCTTTCCTGTCTGAAAATATCTGCATATTCTTTCTATTTGTACTGCATGGTGCTGTTTTAAGAATTTCTTCATCAACAAACTTCCATATACAATGTCAGCATCATGCTTGAAATCCTTAACATTTGAGCATAGTATTGGACCTTACTTGTAAAATAAACCAAACTAAAATGTCACTGAAGGTCAGCTACTGACCCTTTACCCCTACTGACCCTTTTCCCATTCAATTACTGGTTTTAAGTTGGTCTCAGAGCTCTTGGTGAATCTTCACTAGGAACTTTTCTTCATTAAAATTGAAGTACTGGTCTTTATTGTTCTTGCTTTCTATTAGTTTGCCTATATTAGCTCATGAGGCTCTGAATCTCTAGCTGGGTATTTCACATTCCTATTTTCTATTTTTCTTCTGTGATTTTTACAGTCTTAAGTTTCATTGATACACATTTGCTATTTTCCTTTTCTTTCACTACATTTAATTCATGGACTATTACTTGCAAAAAATTTCACATGACCATGTGTATGAAATCTTTCTAGGTTGAAGACTGCAGGAAGCCATATCTATTCAGAAAGTCTTTTCAGTTATCATCGATTTATATAAGTCCTCCTTTTCTGGAAAATCTTCCTTGCTTTTAGACCTTTAATAAAACAAAACAAAACAAAACAAAAAAACAACAAAAAAGCATACCTTATACCTAACGCTTAGGAGAATGAGGGATATTAATTTAAATTAAACCATAAAGATAGAACAGAATTGAGAGCAAAAATATAAAAGAACTTTTGAATGACTGTATATACTCAAAAGGATAAAAAAATAGAGTACAATATAGTGTGGTGTACTGTAGTATTGTTTATAACTATCTCATGAAAAATCCATTTTGCTGAGAAATGTTATCCTGTTGGTGTCAGCTTTGATACATGCTGAAATTCCTGATGAACAGAGAGACCTACTGTGAGCAGGAATCATTGCCTGATGCATACATCTTTTTAGAAGAACATTGTGCAACTATCATAAGCATTTAGGTGTCATTTTTGATGAACTCTGCAGAGGAAATAGAAAGCTACTATCCTGAGCTCTGTGACCTTATTATCTGTATCCTGAAAGCTTATTAGACTTTAAGATTTGGATGCATGTATAAGTCAGGATACAGCTGCCTGACCTAATGAGGTGGACAGTACCAACAGAAACACTATACCATTCTTTGTGGACTTGATTGTGTTTTCCAACAGCTGAACACCAGAAATGGATCTTAAATGTATATAAGACTTTTTCAAAGCCACCTTAGCAATATGAGTTATTCTGGAATAACCTCTGACATGTGCGATTATTACTATTGGGTAGGTGACTGCAGGACTTAATATGAAACTGCATCAAGAAAGCCATACCAAATATTGCCTAACAGCTGCAAAGCAAATGTTGAGGCTAGTCTTGGAAAAAATATTAAATGGTAGGATATGATAAAGAGCTGGGCTGAAGCTGACTGCTGCTGCATCTGCTTCTGAATCTCTAGGAATGGTAAGATTAGGAAGAACAACAAGCTTCATATGATGTTCTGCTCCTGCCCTGCTCAAATTCTCTTTTTAAGTGGTACAAAGGTTGTCTTGGTGAAACAGTTGCTTAAATAAAAAGCACAGATTTGTTGGGTATCCTAGACTCAATCACTGGCAAGATGGCTCTTAGGGAGTTTTGTTCTGTAGTCCAAAATGGTTTACTTTGCATGAAAAGTCCCCAATTCTGTGTCAAGGGTGATGAACTGAATGTATGTCCTGACAATCACCATACACCCACAGATGGAGGAAAGCTTCTGGTAAAGCACTGGTTAAAGGGAAGTAGTTAAGAATACACTTCAAAGACTGTGACAATCACACCAACACAAAGATACTGGGCATTTAGATCTAAGCATTGACATATGTCTTCAAACAGGTGCATGACTCGAGTAATCTATTGTCATTTTAGACAAGCTTGCACGAATGGGGTTCAACTTCTTTGTGACAACCTGGAAATATGGCTAGATATTTGATCCAGACAAATTCCCAACTACATGACTGCACAAACCTCTATCTGATTGATGTTGATGGATATTGTATCTCTGGACTTCATAAGCTGAAATTCACATCAAAGACTTTAAGGCAAGAAGAGCCTAACAATATCTGTCTCGGTCTTCTTGTAGATGTTCTGGGCTGAGTGGTGTTGCTGTGTCTTGTAGAAAGGAAACTTCTGGAATGATGATGTGATGCTGGGTAAAGGACAGAAAAACTAGCATTAATGTTACTGTTTGAAAACTCCTGGAGGTGTACCCAAGCCATTATCTAAAGATTTAAGTGTTTTCTTGTAGTTTTGATGAAAATGTTTGAGGCAGTGAGCCAACCTGGACTTTCGAGCATTATGGTAAGACTCTCTCAGCCAAGAAAACTTTTGTCAGTCTTGAGACAGAGCGACCTGTGGTGGTATATATGGAACAGACTTTCCAGTGTAATAATGAGCCAACAGTAATTAAAACAACAACAACAACAACAACAAAACTAGTTGGTTTTGTAAATATAGGGAAATTATGGTGCATTGCTTCCTGGTATTAAATTCCAGTTTGAGAAGGTTCGAAATCCTTTCTGTATTTTCTTGCCTTTCATTAAAACTGTTTTGTGTCCACACTGGTTCTTACACAAGATTGACAATGTTTTTTGAAACTCTAGTTCAGGAAATGTCTTTGCTTACTTCAGCAGACCACACCAGGCATTTTAAGATGACTGGTAAACCACACTCATCTTATAAATACTTTTTTTTTTTTTTAAATTGCTTTTCTTTCAGTCACTATCAGTAAGTAAAGTCTGTATATCCCAGGTAGTTTTTCAAGGAAGACCTACTTAGAATATATCTAGATTATGTGTTTGGGAACCAATTTTGTAAGCTTCATACACGTTAATTGGGTAGCATACTCTCAAACATTCCTTCCAGCATAAATATTGGCAAGACATAACCAAGTTATTATATAAGAAAAGTTTAATTTGTAAGCACATGTTTGAATTTTGTTTATTTGCATCATATTGCTAATTGTGTTAAGATCCTTCTATACTGTTAACAAGGTAAAGGCTAGTTTTTGAGGTATCCTCAATGTCTGTGGAAAGTTCTTGAATTGCTGTTGGCTGTTACTTCATTAACTAAGTTTCCTGTCAGCTTCAAAATAAATGAAACAGGTTCTCACATTGCACAGAGGCTGTGGCCACAAAAAAATAATGTTTACATGAATAGAGTAAAGAGGTTCATGCCAAAGATATATTTAATACTTCCTGACTTGGCTGCTCTCACAGTGTTTTATGCATTACATTTATGATCTTATAGCACCTAAAAGCATATTAGATGCTTTCCAAAATGCCTCAGTTCATGATCTTTCCTATTCCAAGATGAAAAAGTGGTTCAGCTGTTTATACCTAAGGGTTTGAAATCTTCACTGTTGCAAAATGAATCAGCTGATGGAATCAAGTGATAGCATATGAATTAAATTTTAGCTTTTATTATTACAAACATATAAACCCAAGAGCCAAATGTAGTCTCAAACACTCCAGAGACATATTTGTTTCTTCTCAGAGATTCCTCAGAATATGTAGGCTTAAGTCATGCTTTTGAAATGCCAGAGTGTTTGGAACAGTTAAGACAGGATCATATGAAACATTTAGCCTCACTTGCATTTCCCAGACCACTTAGTGCAGGAGCTCCTCTGCTAACCCATTTTTGTCCTCTTTCTAAGTATTTTGTGATCAACGGTGATGGTACTGTGGAAGAAAAAGGTTACTTAGCCAAATCTGTCTGTGATGATCACAAAAATTTTCCTACACATTTTCAACACCACCCAAAATGTGTTGTGATACTGGTCCTTCTTCACCTTCTTTTGACTGAAGATTCATTACTATCTGTTAAAAGGAGCTGGCTCATACATTTAATATAACTGGAAGTGTCTCCTGCATGTCTGGAATTTCCTTAGACAACTGATTTCCCTCTTTCAAGGCTTCAGTTCATTGTAGGAGAGCTGCCTGGACTTTTCTACATCATCCAACTGAATCATACGAGGGAATTCATCTCACCTTGGTGTAGATATCACTACTATTAACAGCTATATGTAGATATCACTATTATTAACAGCTATAGCTGAGCTGATGTCTCTATCTGGACAGATTGGAGAGCTGGGCAATCACCAACTGCATGAAGTTTAACAAGAGCAAGTGCTGGGTCCTGCACTTGGGACGGGGCAACCCTGGCTATACGTACAGACTGGGTGATGAGACGCTGTAGAACAGCCCGGCAGAGAGGGATCTGGGGGTTGTGGTTGATAGCAAGCTGAATGTGAGCCAGCAGTGTGCCCTAGCAGCCAGGAGGGCCAACCATATCCTGGGGTGCATCAAGCATGGCATCACTAGTCAGTCAAGGGAAGTGATTGTCCCTCACTGCTCTCCGCTGTGCAGCCTTACCTGAAGTACTGTGTGCAGTTCTGAGCACCACAGTAAAAAAAGGATGTGAAACTGTTGGAGAGTGTCCAGAAGAGGGCTACGAAGATGGTGAAGGGCGTAGAGGGCAAGACATATGAGGAGTGGCTGAGGTCACTTGGTCTGTTCAGCCTGGAAAAGAGGAGGCTGAGGGGAGACCTCATAGCGGCCTACAGCTTCCTCACGAGGGGGAGTGAAGGGGAAGGTGCCGATCTATTCTCCTTAGTCACCAGTGATAGGACTCACAGGAATGGTGTCAAGCTGTGACAGGAGAGGTTTAGGCTGGACATCAGGAACAGGTTCTTCACTGAGAGGGTTGTCGCGCACTGGGACAGGCTCCCCAGTGAAGTAGTCACTGCACCAAGCCTGTCGGAGTTTAAGTGTTTGGACTGTGCACTTAGTCATATGGTCTGAATTTTTGGGTAGACCTGTGTGGTGCCAGGAGTTGGACTCGATGATCCTTATGGGTCCCTTCCAACTTGGGATATTCTATGATTCTATGATTCTAGTGTCTTCATAATGACTGGAGAGAAATGGTAGTCTGTGGTGTGCATCTTCTGGTCCATTCTAGATATCTAACCAGTATAAAATCCATGACAGAAATACTAGAGCTTCTAATTGCTTCACTCAGTATAAGTAAAGTCTAACGCTACTGTATATCTGTTTTAAAAAAATGGCATTTACTTAGATGACTTATTGGTCCTTCAGTTCATATTGTCAGTGGAGAATCTGTCCTGCTGCTTAGGGTAAAGCAAAGCAGTACTCATCAGGAATGTCTCCAGGAGACAGGGAAGCCTCCTGCACAGCATCTAACACTGGTCTTTCAGAGTGATGGATGGAATGGGTTTGATTGACAAAGAGTGCTGTGAGAAGGATTTAGTTTGGAAGAGTGGTTAAGGAAAAGATGCAAATGTCATTATCGCCTGTGTGTATGAGAAAGCTGACAGCTATTCATACTTTATCTTGGCTTTGGATATATTTTTCAGTATCCCAAAATAAGGATAAGTCTTTTTCAGAATGCTGTGAATTTCAATTGCCTGGTCTGAAATATCTAGTTAATATTTAGGTAAAAGCAGCCTGACCTCTTAAAATATGCCAAGCACCTTAGGGTCCTTTATAGTTCAATGGGATTTATTAGCAGGTTTCTAATAACCATCCAAAGGGGAGATTTAGCAATTGATTTTGGGCACTGGAGGCAATGTTTGGGAGCTAAGAATCTGTGGCATTTTTAAACTTGTATAGCTACACAGGAAAGAGGATATTAGGTGATTGTAATCAGAACTGGTGAAGGCATCCAGGATTTTTGTGTGACTTGGATATCTTACTGGTCTTTCCACAATATAAGCTGGAACTGGCCTTTTCCACAATAGAAGCTATTATTCAGCTATTTCACCATGTATGTGTCTAAGAGCAGAACTAAATCTATAAGAGCTGTAACCACAGAACTGCAAAGGAAACTGTGCCTGTAGTATCTTACTGTACCATACTTTCATTTTAAAATCTAATAGATAATAACGTTAACCTGAAATTTTATTTAAAAATATATATATTTAATAGCTTCCCTCAAAAACTGCAAAATTAAAAAAAAAAGATCTGCCTTTCAACTGCATGTTGATGTCTTATTGCTCTAACAGAGTAGGTCTAGAATACAGGCTTACTTAATAGTTTATAGGTATCTCAATATATCCTTCATAAGCATCGATATACTAAAGACTGAATCATAAACATGTATTTTATGAGCTTTTTTTATGAGTGTATGTGAATTTTTTTAAATCCCATTTGACGAGAGTCCTATTCACAGTGAGTACAATGTGTTTTAACATGCCCTGAGGGAGGTGTCTATTTGTGGTTCATTAATAAGGGCTCTTTTCCAAAGAGCTATCTGTTATGTAATTACAAAGAACACTAAAAAACGACCTCCCTGTTTCCAAGATGGAGTTGTTCAGAGTCTTCTGATGGCATGAGAATGGATGAAAACATCTGCGCAGCCCTAGCTTCTTGCCTAATTAGACAGCTCTTGTATATTTGCTTTTGCTTAAGCCATGCAAACAAATTTTTAAATTGCATTGTCTTATTTGTACTCTGTTGGGTGTAGGGATGAAATGTAAATTACACTAGTTAACCATCTGTTTATCTGCAGACATATAACATTGTTCCCTCTCGTGTGGCTGTGAGTGGCATGCCTGGTGTTGTCTGGGGACCTCAGGATGTAACCGTGGCCGACATATCATTAAGGGGAGTAGTATGCAGCAGGAACAGCAGCTGGGAGATGAAACTGCTTCCTTTTGACATCTGCATCATGTCTGAGCAAAAGAGGAGGCCCTGCAGTCCTGACGCTGGATGGGAGCCTGCTCGGCAGGCTCAGTGAGTGGCTGTGCCTCTTGCTGATCTCCCTGGGCATTGAAGCACCTACTGAAGCACTGCTCCGAATCACCGCTCAAAATAAATACCCAGGGTGTCCCTCCTGTCTCGACTATCTGAGTGGCTCTGAGCTGGGTGCTGGTTTCCTTCAGCTACCTGTGAAACAGTGATGCTGATATTATCCAGCATTCTGGGAAAGGGTTGTTTTGCTTGTAATGGGCTTTGAGCTTCTGGAGGAAAATAAAGTAAACACAAAACATTATGAAGGCTCTAAAGCTGAATGTTATATCAAAACACGTAAAGGGAAGTAGCTTGCTGGAGACTGTGTAGTGCCTCCAAACGTGCAATTTTATTTGTGTTTCCCAGGGGAATTTTTGTTGCTTTAAAGTTCCTTGTACAGAGTTGAGAAACAATGGTTAAATCTACTGATAGATTTATCAGTAAGGAGAAAATCTCCTTCCCTTCCCTTCCCTTCCCTTCCCTTCCCTTCCCTTCCCTTCCCTTCCCTTCCCTTCCCTTCCCTTCCCTTCCCTTCCCTTCCCTTCCCTTCCCTTCCCTTCCCTTCCCTTCCCTTCCCTTCCCTTCCCTTCCCTTCCCTTCCCTTCCCTTCCCTTCCCTTCCCTTCCCTTCCCTTCCCTTCCCTTCCCTTCCCTTCCCTTCCCTTCCCTTCCCTTCCCTTCCCTTCCCTTCCCTTCCCTTCCATCTTACTGTGTAGCTCTTAGTAATGAAAAATCAACATGACTACTACCATATTGTGCTTTCTCTGCAAAACTTTAATGTTATATTCTCTTCAGATCACCTCATAACATGTACTGCACTGCTCCTTTGTAAAAGTCATTTAACAGTAGCATTGCAAGGTATGTTCTGAGTCATTACTGCATGGGTAAGAAAGCAGGCATTTTTATAAGCTTTTTATTAAATCTTCATGTATAAATTAATGTATAAGGGTTTAATGTATGTTTAATAGATATTTCAATAAATAATGAATTCTTATAGACTTCATCAGGTCAATAGGTTGCCAATTATCATAGTTTATTACCTGCTTCTGATGTATTTATAACCATCTGGTACATGTACAGCTTAGATCTGTAGCAGCTAACATCTATTAATCATTTTAAATCATTAATTAGTGTAATATTTAAATGACATGTCGTTTTAAGCATATGAAAAATAGAGATTTCAGGTTTCTTAAAAAGGAAGGCCTCTTTAGTTCTTGGTTTTGTGTTCAATATGCTCAGCATCTAATTTGATTTTTAGCTTCTCCTGGTTTATGATTTGATCTTTCTCTGACAGCTTTCCTTTAACAGTGCCAATATTTGCAGCAGTTGCTTGTCCATGTGTGAATGTTATTTGATAAGTCTCTATATTCAGATGTTGTCATTCTGCGGTGGTAAAATAAACCACCATCTTTTTCAGGCATGGGTAGAATCAGATCAGATTTTTTCTTTTCACAGGGGAAAAATATAAAATGTTGAAGGATACTATTGGTGTGGTTTATGAACATAGTGAACAGAGTTGATGAGGAAGTAATTAAAGACAGGAAAAAACAATTCCACTGAATCCCACTGAAATTACAGGCATCAGAAAAGCTTCCATATGTAGAAGCCTGATTTAAAGTCTCTAAAAGGAGATAAGAGGAGAAGATTAAAGAAATTTTTTTTTTTTTTTTTTGTGAACAACATGCGAAATCAACAAATTAGTCTGCACAGACATTAGCCTGCACAGACATTAGCTCCTGAAGCCTGGAAACTGTGAATCACCTCTATTGTGTAGCAAATGTTTTGGGGGGTTAGATCTTCAAGTTCTACCGAATTTGTTCACAGTAGCTGAACAATAAAGGGGAACTCTATTGTGATTGCAAAATGCTAAATATTTCCTACATACATTTCCTTCATGGAGTAAAGGCCCTACACCCTTCCAGTCTGAAACAGAAGGCAACAAGGTGGGACTGGCACTGGTTTATAAAGCAAGTTTTGTTCCCTACCCACTGGAATTAGAAAGGTAGGGATTGCTTCTTAATAAAGACTATATATAACTCTTCCATTCAACACTGTAGGGGACTTTTAGGCACATATACATATTTTCTTATGAGCCAAAGGTAGGCAGGTGCCTCAAAAAGTCAGTTTTACCTGACCTGTTGCTAGGCTCAAACAGATTCGCATCACCAGAGTTTACTGATACTGAGAATGTCCCATGTCTTGTACATGGGTTTGCACAGCCCTCCACAAACTCAGGGGTAATACAACACTGACTAACACACAGGGTGTGATTTAACTCAGAAGACTCTGAGAGGGGGCAGGTAGCAATTAAAATGCCCTTTGGCATTTTTCAGTGTAGGTAAGCTACATGTAGGAGTCCAAAAATGGAGAGTGTGGAGCCATGGCTCTGCTCCCTTCTCCCTAACAGCTACCACAGGGAAATGCCTATTGCAAAGACACCGCAAGGCTTGCTACTTCCGGTATCTTTAGTATAACAGGAAAGGCAAAAAAATTTGGAGACACCTCTCCCCTTCCCTTCTTACATTCTAGCTGACTGTGAATTAAAGAGTGATGAAAAAATATTTGTGTGCACAGGAGCTTAAATGAAAATGCAAAAAGCTTGTGTCAGTTTACTGTCTCCCATAATATTCCTGGATGTGTCCCAGTGACTATTTCCAAGGGGCTGCCTGGATATAGGCACATGATTTTGGAAGATCTGAGAGGTTGCTCTAGGAACTCATCCAGGTCTGTTGGTCTCAGGGCCACAAAAAGACCTTGGGCATGTTTAATTCATGTGCATACGTGTGCACATTTTGTTCTCACTTGGTACGTTAATGGGTCAGGTCCCTCCATAATATGACTTATTAACTCAATACAATATCACAAATAAATGCCTCTTTACAATCGCTGTCTAGCAAGTCATTTTTCTATATGTGTTTTAAAGTTTCAGTTCTGTCCATGTAATGTTTGGCAAATAATCTTGTTGGAATAATGCTGTGAAACCAAGTCTATTGAACATAGAATATTCTATTCTAAATAATGCTAATTACAAACTGTCTGTACTTTACAAAATCATCCAAACATGGTATTCCATTGCACTTCAACAGCAGGCACCTTAGGACACTACTACAGCATAACAATAAGGGATCTGTACATTAATAAACATAGACTTGTAATTCTGCAAAAGTTATAAATCTTGAATGCATTTCTGGATTATTTACAGGGTAAGAGACCTTAAAGACCACCATGACCATAACCAGTTACCCATTTCTTCTTCCTTTTTATTCTCTTTTTTTTTTCTTTTCTATTTTATTTGTTTTCTTTTTCCTCTTTTCTTTTTTTTTTATTTTTCTTTTTTTTCTTTCTTTTCTTTTCTTTTCTTTTCTTTTCTTTTCTTTTCTTTTCTTTTCTTTTCTTTTCTGTCAGTTAAAACAAAAATACAAATATAGTCAGAACATCTGGGTTTTAATGCTGGTGTCTGTGAGGCTCTATCTCACTTCTTTTCTCTGTTTTACCACTGCAACTACTTTTTGTGCTGTAATTCACTTAGTCTAAATTTAATCTAAGGCTTTGTCTAAGTTAGACCTTTGGGCTCCTTCTGTAGGCAACACAGAAATAAAAAAAAAAAATTGCACTCATCATGTTCTCAGATAGTTGTCTAAGGCAATTTTTATATCACTGAATCTGGAGACATTTTCCTGAAGATGAGCCCAGGTGAGCACTGCAGCCAGCTTTCAGCTCCATGATAAATGAACATCAGGAACATCAGGCATGCACCCACCCTCTTCATCCCTAATTACCTGGTTTCCCCCTGGAAATTTGTGTTTTTGGACTCCCATAGATATGGGGATGTTCTGGAGACCCTGGAGTACCATGGCATAATCCATTAATTGAGTCAAGGTCAAGCCTGATGATAGTTCATTTAGAGGATGAAGTTCTTGCTATCTCTTACAGGGGTCCTATATAATTAACTTATATTAGATTCTAAATTTAGACATGTCTACAAATAAGTGATATGACTCTGAACACATACAAGAAACAGAAGACCTCTTTCTAATGAAAGGCACAAAAAACTATAACATTTCTTGCTGGTTTTGCTATAGGCAGGAGGAAAAACAGATGTCAGTTTTTCCCTTCTATCCTGCAACATGGACAGGAGAAAGTGTGTTGTAAAAAAGTTAGTTTGTATAGTCTATGCAGAAAGGACTGATTGTAGTTTACCACCACTGCCAGAGGTGGACACAAGAAAGCCCATAAAGTCTATTCTAAAGTCTATTTCTATTTTAATTGCTGTTACTGCTGTAACTTCAAAGAATATATGCCACACATTAACACCCAATAGTGCCAGGCTCTGTACTAACACAGGCCAAAGGGTCATCCTTCCAACAGTACTATTAATAGTACTATTCAAAAGCAGTACAAACTATTCCTTGTGCTAACACTTGCTGATCCGTGCTGATCTGAACTGTAAAACGTGAGTGTACTGAGGACAGGCCAATCTCTTCAGCAATGTGAGTATTAGCTGAATCTGAATTTTTTCATTTATATTTTTCCACTGCTCTTCCAGCTTACATGGCTGTCAATGAACTGCAAAGGCTATTTCTGCATGCTGCTGCTGGACCTAGCCTTTTCTGACATCTAGACTTTCTTACATTTTGTTTGCTTGTGATTTTAATGTGCCCTGCTCCTCCCAGATTAGTTTAATTCTCTCAATTGAAACAGTTTCTCCAGCATCTGGATGTTTCTGGCATCTGAAAATCATAGAATCAAAGAATGGTTTGGGTTGGAAGGATCTTAAAGATCATCTGGTTCCAGCCCCTCTGCTATGGGCAGGGACACCTTCCACTAGATCAGGTTGCCCAAAGCCTTATTGGCAAAAAGAGGAGATCTTTTTAAAATATAATGTACTTGCCTCTTACATTATAAAGGATTGACATTTATCAAGGCCTTTTTTCAAGATAATGAGCGTTGAGAAAATTTATGATACATGCAGTTACCTAGGTATGTTTTATGGAGCTAAGGCTGGGCAGTCAAAACAATTACATTAGGAAAAATTCTGCTTGCACTGCAAAATGGGCACATCTAGTGCTCAGAATTCTATATACTTAGGAAAAGAACAGATGTGTAGAAGGGCATGAAACATGAGTGTTGTAAAATATGGAGAAATACATTTTGTGTTTGGTTAAGGGTTAACATGACAGAAAACAAAAACAAGTAAACAGAATAGTTTGTGCACACAAATTACATTGCTTCAAATTAATAACATAGCACAGATGCAGCTGACGCCAAGCACAGCCATATATTTCTCTTTGTCATAACTGTGCAAATTAACTCAAAATCAAAGCAAGTTGGGGACCTAGGAAGCTCGTGTCTAAGTCATCAGCACAAGAGTGCCTGTGTAGAGCCAGAGCAACACAGTCAGAACCAGGAGCTGTGATTAAACTGATTGTCCTGAGCTGCTGCAGTTCTCAGAGAGAAAAGAATTAATCATTTTTGTGTGTGTCTTTAGATAAAGATAAAGACATGCAGTGGAGTGGTAAGCAAAGAAGCTCTGATGGAGCAAAATTGTATCTTGAATCTACGGCATTAATTAGAAAAAGAGGTGGTAGATTCTCCTAAATATTGAAGGATACCAAAAGGAACACTGTTTTCCATGATCATGTAGTTGCTGGTAATATTCTATACTTATTCAGTTTAGAAACTGTAGTTTATAAAGTGTCCAGGCAGTAAAAGAGTTCATGTTTGCAAGCCCCTTACTGCTCAAAGCCTTTTGTGCTTTCACTCCTCTTACAACACAGTTTGCCAGGACTTCTGGGCTGTAGACGTGCTCCAGGGTCCCCAGAACTGCATCCAATGTGCCCTTCAGTGAACTGTCCTGCTTTGACTCATAAAAGCTTTCACAAGACCTAAGCAAGAGTGTTCTCCAACTACTCAAAGACACAGCCAAATGATTTTTTCACCACTGTTACCATCACAACCAACAGCACATCTAGGTATTGGCCTCAAGAAAAACTGTGTACCAGCAACAGAAGTTAAATTCAGGATGTATAATGCAGTGAAAGGAATAGTGGCAGCAGCTCATGGTCCTCAAATGTTGCTGTGCATCCAGCCACACATAACATGTAAAAGCAGGAGAACGCCTAAAGCGCAGCACAAAAGAATTTCAGCCACTCCAGCTAGTAAGGCAGCTTCATCAGGGTCCAACTTAAATGTCTCTATGCTAACGCACATAGCATGAGGAATAAACAAGAGGAGTTAAAGATGTATGCATGCCTGCAGGGCTGTGACATCACTGGCATTATGGAGATGTGGTGGGATGACTCCCATGACTGGAGGGTTGGAATGGAAGGATATGGGCTCTCTAGGAATGACAGGCAGGGGAGACGAGGAGGGGGCATCAACGAGCAGCTGGAGTGCATGGAGCTCTGTCTGGGGATGGATGAGGAACTGACAGAGAGCTTATGGGTCAGGATTAAAGGGAGGAAAGGGACAGATGACATTATAGTGGGGGTCTGCTACAGGCCACTTGGTCAGGAAGACCAAGCAGATGAGGCCCTTTATAGATGATAGAAGCAGCTTCAAGTTCACAAGTCCTTGTTCTCATGGAGGATTTTAACCAGAACATTATCGGTTGGACGGACAGAAAAGCAGGGCACAGGCAACCCAGGAGGTTCCTGGCATGCACTGATGACAACTTCCATCTCCAAGTGACAGAGGAGCCAATGAGGAGAGGTGCTATGCTGGATCTCATTTTCACCAACAAAGAGGGGATGGTGGATAATGTGAAACTCAGGCTGCAGTGACCATGAAATGGTGCAGTTTGGGATTCAGAGGGTAGCACGGAGGGAGCACAGCAAGCTCGCTACCCTGAACTTTGGGAGAACAGACTTTCCCCTCCTCAGGGATCTGCTTGGTAGAGTACCATGGGACAAAGGGACCTGGAGGGAAGAGGAGCCCAAGAAAGCTGGTTAATAGTCAAGGATCACCTCCTCCCAGCTCAGGAGCGATGCATCCCAGGAAAGAGGAAGTTGGGCAAAAACACTGGGAGGCCTGCATGGACAAATAAGGAGCTCCTGGGCAAACTCCAACAGAAAAAGGAGGCCTACAGAGTGTGGAAGCAAAGAAAGATAGTCTGAGAGGGATAGAGACATTGTCTGAGCAGTCAGGGATGATGTTAGCAAAGCCAAAGCTCTGTTAGAATTAAATTTGGCCAGGGACATCAAGGACAACAAGAAAGGCTTTTATAGGTACATCAGTGGTAAAATGAAGACTAGAGAAATTGTGGGCCCTCTCTGGAAGGACATGGGAGATCTGGTCACCCAGGCTGAGGTACTCAATGACTTTTTTGCCTGACTTCACTGTCAAGAGCTCCAGCCACATGGCCTGGGCCCCAGAAGGCAAAGGCAGGGACTGGGAGAATGGTGAATGGCCCAGTGTAGGAGAATATCAGGTTCAAGACCACCTGAGGAACATAAAGGTGCACAAGTCCACAGTACCTGGTGAGATGCACAAGTCCACGAGTCAAGAGGGAACTGGTATATTTAGTTGCTAAGCCACTATCCATCATATTTGAGAAGTTGTGGCAGTCTGGTGAAGTTCCCACTGACCAGTAGAGGGGAAACATAAGCCCCATTTTTAAAAAGGGAAATAAGGAAGACCCAGGGAACTACAGGCTGGTCAGTCTCACCTCTGTGCCTGGCAAGATCATGGAGCAGATACTCCTGGAAGCTATCCTAAGGCACATGGAAAATAAGGAGGTGATTTGTGACAGCCAACATGGCTTCACTAAGGGCAGATTTTGCCTGACAAATCTGGTGGTCTTCTACAATGGGGTTACAGCATTGATGGATAGGGGAAGAGCAAATGACATCATCTACCTGGACTTGTGCAAAGCATTTGACACTGTCCTCCATGATATCCTTGTCTCCAAATTGGAAAGAAATGGATTTGACAGATGGACCACTCAGTGGGTAAGGAATTAGCAGGAGGGTCACACTCAAAGAGTTGCAGTCAACGGTTCAAAGTCCAAGTGGAGATCAGTAATGAGTGGTGTTCCTCAGGGGTCAGTATTGGGACCAGCACTATTTATCTTTGTTGGTGACATGGACAGTGAGATTGAGTGTACCCTCAGCAAGCTTGTTGATGACACCAAGCTGTGTGGTGCAGTCAACACACCAGAGGGAAGGGATGCCATCCAGAGGGACCTGGACAGGCCTGCGAGGTAGGCCCATGTGAACCTCATGAAGTTCAACAAGGCCAAGTGTAAGGTCCTGTACCTGGGCCAGGGCAATCCCAAACATGAATACAGACTAGGTGATGAGTGAACTGAGAGCCACCTTGCACAGAAGAAGCTGGGGATATTGGTGGACGAAAAACTGACTATGAGCCAGTGATATGAGCTTGCAGCCCAGAAAGACAGTTGTATTCTGGTAATACATAAACCTTGGTTCAGAAGCTTCTTTTACTGTATAGACTTCCCTAGTACATCATTTCTTAACATACACAGCTGGGGAGGGACTCTTTGTCAGGGAGTATAGTGGCAAGACAAGGGGTAATGGTTTTAAACTACAAGACGGGAGATTTAGACTAGGTATAAGGAAGAAATTTACTCTGAGAGTAGTGAGGCACTGGTACAGGCTGCCCAGAGAAGCTGTGAATGCCCCATCCCTGGAAGTGTTTAAGTCCATGGAGTTTTGAGCAACCTGGTCTAGTGGAAGGTGTCCCTTTCCATGGCAGAGGGGTTGGAATTAGATAATCTTTAAGGTCCCTTCTAACCCAAACCATTGCACGATTCCACAGTTCTACGTCATCTTTATGTATGAGGTGTCTGACTGATGTTATGACAGTTGTGCATTCCCCTGTGCTCACCAGAGGGTGAGCAGAATGGTAGTACCACGCCAGTCTTAGAGTTATGAGTAGCGTCCCCAAGTTTTCTGTGTGAGCGTGGAGGTGGGACAAGCTAGCTCTCCATGTTAACATGCAGTGAGACAGGCCTACTCATTCAGAAGCAGGTTTCTACACCTGGAAGCTAATCAGCCTAGACTCTTACAGATTGGTGATTATGTTGCTGAATAGATCCTGAATATAAATTCTGGTTCTGCATCCGCAGCATTTTCCACAAGGTCCCACAGAACAGCCATTTCAACATCCCCCTCCACCCCCCCCCCAATAATCCATTTTTAAATGTGAGCTTCTGATACCTAGTTTTAAAACACTTTAAGCTCTACCGATGAAATACACCACGTAAGATCCAAGTATGATCAACCTTACTGTTATTGTTGAATCCCACAAGGGATTTGCTGAAATGACTCTGTAGATTACCTCTGAATGTTTTTGAGTTCGTTTTCCTGTGTGCACATGTAAGTAGGCAGGTGCCAAATGTTGACAGCAATACTTGTATGATCAAAATGAGCAACCACTGAGCATTATTTTTTCGGTCCCCCTTGAACATATAAATCAGAAGTTGAGTATTGAGCGCTGTCTGCCATGATGCCAGGTGTGGGAAGTGCAAGTATAGCAAAGACTTACTTAGGACTCCAACACCTAATTAAATGAGGGTCCAGAGGGAGGAATGACAAAACAGCAAAGGGAGTGAAAATAAAGAAAGTATTTTACAAGTTTGCCCATACTCCAGGGAACTGCTCTAGTTCAAAGCATAAAAGGGATGCTTTGGCTCACAAGCATACGGCATGCTTGTTTAACTTTGAGGTATTAAGTCTGCAAAAAGTAAGTAAATATTCTGGTAGCTTTATTAAGCATTCTGTTTTCACTAGAAAGGCATATCCTAGCTTGGACTCTGTTCAGAGACAGGTTCTCAGGCTTTACCAAAGGCATAAAATGCAGCAATTATATTACCCAATTGATGGAGCTGCCATCATTTCCCTCGGGAACCTTTTTTACAGTCTAGTAGACTTCGCTACAGGGAAAATCAGTCTAAAATGTCAGTGTGAGATTCAGTCTACTTTTTCCTATTTTTTTTTCTTCTCTCCTGCACCCCTGCCCCTCCCAAATTAATGTAAAGTATTCTGAGTACACTGAAGTATAGGTTCCTGCACTTCTGACACATAGTTGTCCTTTTCCTGATTTTGAAACTTCTGGTTTAAATCATAATCATTTTTAGTGCATTTCCTTTGACAGAATCAGTCAGGACCTTTGCTGCTACAGTGACCAGCTATTAATGCCTCTGCCTTCAGTACAGCATGTGGAATGCAAGGAAATGTACAGAAATGTAAGGGTAGAATTTTTAGAGAAAATAGGAAGTTAACCATGATATGGCTAATAGGAGAGGATTCCTCACCAATCTCTACCACTTAAAGGTAGTGCATAGTAGCTGTAGTTGGCATTCCCAGTCAATACAACCTCTTCAGCTGCTGGAGTCAGCCCTTTACCATGAAGAATCTCAAAGGCTGTTGTCAACGTGGCACATATGTGTGGTCTTTGCCCTCCCTCCTTTCTCATCATCCCTGCTGGGGCATATTTGAATAATCCATGGCTTGCCCTCTGCTTATGCACCCATGTTTCCTTCCAGAGAGAAGGAAAGCAGGATGTACAGCCCCACTAACCATTATCCCAAGCCACTGAGCTCTTGGGTTGAAAAAGATGTGGTTAGCCTGCTCCAAGAGCTTTGTCTTGGCTGTGTTTTTCTATGACAAGAAATGCACTGACAATGTTTAGTTCCAAATTGAGATGTGGGGGGAAACACTGGGTGTGTGATTTGAACCGCTCAGCAGAACCATGCTTCTGGAAGGTTTGAACAACTGCACAGGCATGAACCTAATGGATGTCCCTAATGGATGTTGCTGTCAGTTTAGAATCCTTTAAAGTTAGACTGGGCAGATTCCTCAAGGACTGCACTGGTGCTTAGACAATCTAACTTTACTCCAGGGAGACCTGAAATCGATATCTGACATTGGACAGGTGTCTGGTTTCCTAGGACTGATCCAGGAAGAAAAATATGTCATTTGAGGGGGAAGGGGGATTTACAATGATGCAAGAAATGGAAACAAGATTTAAAAAAAAAAAAAGCTCTGAAAAACAATAGGCAGGTAGATCCTGAAAAAACATTTTTGGTGATGTGCATGACTCTGCATGCACACTATGTTACAGATCTATTCTTGGACCTCAGGTGGATTTTACAGCAAAACAGCTCTCTCTCAGTTCTGCAGTGATATCTGGCTGCCATGAAACTAGAGACAAAAAGCCAGATGACACTAGAGGTTGAACAATCTCTAGTGTGGGAGCTGGTGAGTGAGATCAGGTCTGCTGACTGTTCGGTCTGCTTCTGAATCTCTGCTGGTGCCAAGATACAGGTACTTTGGAAGAATGTGCTAAGCATAAAATAATCAATTCCTAGGGTAATATCTTGTAGCCAAGATATTAAGTGATTGCCTTTAGTCTTTAACCAGGGTTTTAGATTCTTTAGATACATTTATCTCATTATCTGAGATATTACATGGATTCTTCAGACATAGAATACCTACATCTGCAACTGTGGAGACAAAATGATTTCACATTTCAGACTCCTTTACTCTGGAATCCAAGTCACACTTCATGCCCTCTCTAAAGATGAATATATTTTTTCATGGTCCAGACTAGGTTATTTTCATTTACCTTCTCAGTTAAACATCTTTTTTGTTCCAAAACCCAATGACTCATCACTGAATTCCACAAGATGACTGGAGTATTATGAAATTTGCTTCTTTCTGTGTAGCATTTTGAAATGCGAATTGGGATGGGAAATACAACGGCTGTGGAGCCCCAAGCCAGCACCAATGCATGTCAACCTGTGCCAAGTTTTGCACAGGTCCTGCCACCTCAGTCCTTGCTACTGCCTACCTCCAAGCGGAACATGGTGCATGCCTGTGGAATACCACCGAGAGGCTGTCTCTGGCTGTGAGGGTGGGAGAAAACGATGATGGACACAGATGTTTTCCTCATTTCATGTGCTTTTTCTTTTCCCTTCTTGTTTATGGTGCAGTAAATTGTTTCATAGCTGGTCCTTTGTTCTGGGCACAGCTTTGTTTGCTTGTTTGTTTCCGTTCCTGTTCCGTTTGCTTTTCCCACTGCGTTTCCTCCGTCCGTCTCCCCGGGTGACAAAACCCGTCTGTGCCATTTCCCTCGTCTCCACAGCTTCCCCTTCTGGCCCCGCCCGGGACGCGGTGACTCCGTGCTGCATTGCTGTGTGCTGTGTCTTACATAACAGGGCAGCAGGCAGTGTGTTCACAGCTGAAAGGTGACCTCCTCCTGCCATGCAAGCAACAGACCTTGATTTTTAATTGAGTAAATTAAAGATTTCTTAAATCTCACTTTTTTCTTTTTTTTTTTTTTTTCTCACACTTCTATGAGCAAAGCAAGAGGCCTGTGTGAGGAAGAGATCTTGTTAATTACGTTACCTGAGGTTGTTTCTGATGGATGAGTACCAGCCTGAGTGACACAAAGTGGCAGTTGTCATCATTTGATCGCTCATAGTCCTTTGAACCAGATCAGCACTTTCTGTCTTCCACTTTGTCTTATATTTTGCTAGTCTGGGCCTGACACATCTTCTTAAACAATAGCTCACTTCATCATCTCAGGCCTGTTAAGCCTCCTCACAGTCAAACTCGGGGCACAGATCTGTGCCACAGAGCTCTGTGGCCTGCAGTGCATCCACTGCCCCTATAGCTGGCCGAATCCCACAAGATATCCAGAAAGCCATAAATTTGCCTCTAGGCTTTGCTTCTCATCCATGGGTTTGCTCCATGTCTCAAAAATCACAGGCCTCCCCTCAGTGCAGGAGTGGCATCATGTGCTAATGGATGCACACAAGGGGCTTCTGAGCTGACCAGACTGAGCAAAAAAGGGTTATTTCCCTTCCTTATAACTGCTTATATTTTATGTCTTTTGCAAGCTAAAGTGAAACTGAACTTGAACCAAATCCCATTGTCAGTGAACAGACTTCCGCTGATTTCAGTGGATGCCGAGCTGTGGCCCTGAAGTCTCCTGGTCAACGTACCTAGCTTTGCAACTCAAGCTACCACACTGACTTCAGGCAAGTATCTAAAACCTTTGCTGAATCCAGTCCGGATTCACGGAGAATGTGTTTCAAAGCTGTGGTGACAGTAGAGCAATGACAACTCAAAACACAGGCAGGCAATGGAGAAAAAAAGAGTTTTGTCCTTTAACAAGAACAAATCAACAGAAATTTCTCAAAAGAGATTTGTGAGTGCATGTAAAGCTTCAAAAAATTTTACCATATACAGGTTTTGCCAAAAGGGCATTGTTCAAGAATTTCCCTTGATTTTGCTCATTGCTTTAATATAAATTAAAATGTTGATAGTAGTGTTTTTCACTCTGGACTGTTACAGGTACTGTCAAATGGGTGGACACAGCAATGATGGAGCAAGCATTCCCAGGGCCAGGGACACGGGGTGGCACACAGAGGACCTGTGTCACTTTGCAGCTTCACTGTGGTCATGCCAAGTATCCTGTGTCAGACCCTACACCTCATTTCTTCATTTATCAAATATGGATAGCAGTGCCTCTCTGTTTCAGAGAATGCCTTTTAATGATTAGGAGGCACCACAGGTGTGATGGTGATTGAAATCACGTATATGGATAGATGTAGCCTGGTGAGAGACTCAAACTGGGAAATGGTCTTGATAAAAATGAAAGGGCAATATCTAAATACAGAGAGTGGTTTGCTATTGAAGTACCCTGTAACAAATCTGGTATTTCGCACATCACCCCAACACACAGATGCATGTGTTGTGTACATCCTTTTTGGGAATCACCGAACATACTCATTTTTAAGATAAACAAGGGAAAGTAATTCAGGATATTCTGCCTGTGTGATCTCAGTCATTAGTCATTGGCAAAAAGTGACCAAGTGCAGTAATTCCCCAGCTTGTCAGCTTTCTGGGAAGGTGAAGCCGGGCCATGCTGCTGGGCTGCTGGCCAGGGCAGCTGTCTCAGTACTAGTGGTGGGCAGCTCCTGTCGCTCTCCTGCTCTGGCTGCCCATGATCAGGCATGTTTTGCATGAAGGATGGTGAAGGAAAATAGAGGTAACATTACCATACTGGACATAAGTGAGAGACAGAAAATGTAAAGAGGAGCATGAAAAGGCAGGTGCATGCGTGAGTCTAACCTGACTGTATCTACAAGGAACTCATTTATACTTTTGGGCATCACAGTCACAAAACAAGCTCTTCAACTGTGCCAAGTGATGAGGGGCTGCTATTTAGTTAAATAAGATGGCACAAACTTTGGCTGCATCTATGCCATTGAATGAAGTGGGTCAGTGACTGTTCTTTGTCCAGAGGGTGGGGTACATGGTGTGATTCACGTCCGCATGGCTAAGTTCCAGAACAGGGTGGCATCATCCATCCATCCATCCACCCATCCATCCACTCATCCACCCATCCACCCATCCATCCATCCATCCATCCATCCATCCATCCATCCATCCATTTATCCATCCATCTAACCATACATCCATCAGGAAGCTCTTCCTGGTACTTGCTGTCCCAAACTGTGCCTGAACATGGTCAGGGAGAGGACTAGTGGATCTAAACCAATGCTATTCCAGGGAACATGCTTGTGACCAAGCCCTGGCTGGTAATAAAACCAAGTTTAGGTCTGCACCTGTTAATTTTACTAGAATAGATACATCAGGCAGGTAATCAGTAGAGATGGCTGCTCTAATCTGTGTTTGCGGCTTCCTCATATAAAAATGTTGTTGTCCACAACCAGAGTGACAAATCTTCACCTCAGTGTAAAATAATAATTAATATGAAAGATGGCAGGAGTTTGCCTCCTCCATGGTGTTGTTATCTCCTCAATCATATTCCTGCCTGAGATGCAAGATGGATGAAATTCAGTCCTACGGCAACAACCATTTACCAGTATATAAAAAATTGTAATGTAAAGGTCCTATAGTTCCCATTTTTACTGAGCTCAAACCAGAAATTTCATGAAATTGTAGGAATGATTCCCACTTTTCTATGAAATATACACGTTCTTCATTTCTAGGCTAAGTATAAGGGCACAGAGAGATGACCTGCTGGAGAACTGAACGGTATTTCATATCATTTACAGAAAGTTTTATGGCTTCCTCTGAGTCCTGCTTCATTGAACTTGTGATGAGGACACATGACTTTAATACCAAAAGGACATGAAGGCAAGTCCCAGCCATTTTTAAATGACCTTAAACTTTGATAGGATAAATTTCTGCCACTTCCTTGGCATGTTGAGAATTAATGGTATGAGACAGTACCATATGATGCTGTGTACATAACAGCCATGTAATCTAATTTAGCGAGGAATAAATTTTCCACTGTACAGATGCTATACAGAACAATCCCTGCCCCAGACACCTTCCAGTTTAGGCAAGACTGTACAGCTTAGTGGACATATATAATGGCTTTTTGAGTTACTCATTTTATTCCTTTGTAGGTCTGTTCAAATGGTCTAGTGTGGAGGGAGAGAAGTGCAAATACATTTTAAAATACAAATGAAAAATCTGTGTGAAAACTTCTACTTCTGTTGCAAACAATGAAGACACTGTGCTGTAGGACTTTATTATGACAGCCTGCAACTACAGAGACAAGGAACATTTGTTCTTTTTGGTTTAAAATCAACCACAATTTTAAATTTAAATATAATTTTAAAAATATTAAAATATAAGTAGACATAAAAGCAATGGCTGCTATCCTCCCTGGCCCAAACCCAATATCTGGCTTGTATGACGTATGGTTGCCAATTACAGATTGTACAATGCAATGCAAGCTCCTAGCACTGGAACATTGCCTTGCCCAAGTGTTTTATTCCAAGTGTCAAGCAACATGTTAATAATTTACTTCAATGCTAGTACATCCAGTAGTTTTATGACATTATTATTAAGTTTATTCCCTAATTAAATTTAAATAAATGAGGTGGGAAAAGAAACGGGAAAAGAGCAGAGAAGGTGAGATCTGAATGTAAATGTAACTCCAGTGATGATTTGGGGCAGGACAGGAAGCATACATCCCACAGTCAAGCGTGTTGTTTTTTTGTTTTTTTGTTTTTTTTTTCCCCACTACAGAAAGGTAATTATAAAGAGCATAACTCCAAAGAAAAGGCTGTACTAAGGTTTTTCTGTATAAAAAATGTAACTTTATTGACATTTATCTGTATTACTTTAAATTGTTAGCATCAGTTGCTAATATTTGCTAAGCAAATAAATGGGTCTACTAGCCTGTTAAACATAAGCGCTTCTAACAATGAAATTCTTGTCTTCACTTGTAAGGTCTTCTCTCCTCTTTCCCCACAGCAACATTTTGAATATAACAGAAGGTAAAAGGCTGATCTTCCCATAAGCTGCATGAACTAATTTTATAAATGGCAAGCAAGTTGAAATGAAAATATAATACTGTCAAGAAACAATTCAGAAGGAGAAGATGTGCTTAAAAACATAGTCTTCTTGGAGCCTGTAACAGTTCTCCACCTAAATATTATGATAAAGCAAATTTGCTTAATTATATAAACTGCCAGGATCAAAAGATAAAAGTGCTTTTGAGGGGGGGCAGGGGGAGAGAGAGGAAGTATGGGAAATTAATATTATTTTTTAGACCTGAGCTATCAACTTTCCATTAGCTAAACAGGCTCCTAAGACCAATGGTTTTTTAAAGTTCTATTGCTTATCAAGTTGTGATTTCTCATCTGTGACTTAGACATATCTTGGATCAGTAACTTTTCAGAATTATTCGCTACATTATGAATAACGTATTATAGTTTCTAAAAGTAGCCTAGCCATTTATCAAAGCAATTTAAGTCCCTCAAACCTTAAGGACCCTATCACTTTTTATATGACCAATTCACACATTGTAACCATTCTTCTTTGCCAAGCTAAGATGCATTTTACTTCTCTCTTGAGGGGGCAGGATGTGGCCGTCAGTGCTGTTTCTGTTCACTGAGTGTTGTGTGTCCTGTCTGTGTATATCTGTGCGCTGGCCATATTTATGCATGTATATGTGGTGTACACATCTCTGTGTGTGTGCGCCTGCTGGGAACGCACGTTCAGCCTCACTGCTGGTTGAACCTAGGGGTATGGAGATGTGGCACCTTACGTCTACCGGGCTGCAGGAATTGCCAACCTATACCATCAGGTGTGGCTTCATCTGCCTGCGAATGACAGCAATAAAGCAGTACTCAGATCCACTCATATAAATCAATGCAGAAATTAAAGAAGTTGTTAAACTATTTCTACAGAGTGCAGAAACCTGTATGTATTCAGAGGACTCTGATGTGTGATCTCAGCCAGGGAGTTCAGATGAATAAGGAGATTGCTTGCATTTCAGGAGCAGGAACACAGAGCTGTTATCAGTGAAATCTGTGGGATTTGAGGAGCTGCATCTGCAGGGGGCTGGGCTAGCACTGAATCATGAGAAAGCTATTGCTATTTAACTCCAGTCTTTTGTATACAAATTAAAACCCTAAGTCATGGCAATTTCCTTATCTGTGTTCTGCTTTTGTTACATGAGTCAGTGCAAATAATTGTCAGTAATTATGGGAAACAAAGCTGTAATCCTAGATGGTGATTCCTGGGTCATGCCCTTTATGCAGCTTTGACATTTCTCAAAGATTTTTTTCTGTCCTGTACCCTAGCTGTACAGACACAACAACTTCCTCTTCACTGAACAATTGGGAAAGATTCTTGGGACTGAAAACACTAGATATACACAATGACCAATTTTCAGTTTCTTTTTTCCTCGAGAGAAGAGGGTCATTTTATATTTCAGATTTCTGTTCGTGTCTTGCTGCCCGAATGGCAATGCCATTAATAACATGCAAGATGGATAGCTGTGATGGATTACTTCAGCAGCAGAGTCCGTGCAGGGAGAATACGAACAAGCTGCACAGAGAGAGGAAACAGAGTAGGAACCAGCGGGCAGCTGGTATGCATATCTGTAACGAACCTTTGTCAAGCACCAAACAGAAACTCACGAGAGTCATATTGTACACACATTTTGTTTTTTGTTTGGTGCTTGTTTAAAAATTCAGCATGTCTCTTTTTCAGTGAGGACAGATCACATTAAAACCTCGTAAGCAGTTACCTGTGGGATTTGGCCTGTTGATTCTGGTTTAATTTAACAGTTGGTGTCTAATGAGCAACAGGCATTCAGTCGTGAAAATAAATGTTAAAAATAAAGGTCAGGTGGTTTCCTGTTTCTCTGGGTCTCACAATGGTGTGGGTATATTACCTTAACTTTGCATTCCTCAGGTTTCCCACAGAAAGAATGCAAATAGTAATGCTAATTTTGGTCCCCTAAACAAGAAACTCCTAACCTTAAGGCACCGCTTTGACGTCCCATATTCACCATTATTGCTCCCTGTCTTTACCAGGCACTATTTTTCAAACTTGAAGCAATACCTTTAGACTTGTTCTTTGATTACTCTGTTGTGGTTTGCCCTGTTTAATTAGAGCCTGGAGAAATCCAGACCCATGTCTTGAAACTTTAGTTCTTCAATCTAAACCTTGAACTAAAAGAAGCTGAAGGTGCTGATTGATAGATCCTCCTGAAGACAAATGTAGAGAGGGGCCAGTATGTAATACATTCAGCTTATTGGTGAATAGAACATGGCATCTGGGAGAGCCACTCCAGCTTTAAGTGCAGCACAGAAAAAAAATGCCACTGTCTTTCCAGCCTCAGTAAGGTGCTACATGTGGTTTGGATATGCAAAGGAATATAAAAAGTGTGGGGTACAGGTCTTTTATGCACCTTGTGACCTTACCATATGGTTTTACAATACTGCAGTGCTGTGACCATTGTATGGACATGGGAATGCTTAGGTGTCCAGCATCCACTTACAGCCATGACTATATAAAATGGACTCTAATGTTTACAAGTTAGGGTAATTGTTTACCAACCTGCAGGTTTTTGACACTACATCCTTCGGAAGGAGCATTATGCTGTGGAGCACTGCTCTGCTGACAGTCCTTTCCCTGTTTTCCCAGCATCTGCACATCCCATGGCTGTGGGTCACTGATGTTTCCTCTGCTCTGGCAGGGCAGCGCCTGTCTTCCCTCCTGGCATCTGCTACTTGAGCCCAAGAACAATATACAGGTTACAGCACCTAACGTAATGGCCTGTCTTACTGTGTTACAGTACAAGGATTTGGGTCCAAAATGTCACTCTCAAAAATATGGTAGAATATTTCAGCCTCAGAGTCCTTGTGTGGTTTTTGTTGTTGTTGTTTGTTTGTTTGTTTGTTTTCCTTTTTCAAAGGGGAACATGAGCTGAAATTCAGTAATTTCTTTCTGCATATTTTCTGCTTTTGTCTGCTGGACTTTTGAGATTTTAGAATTGTAAAATGAGGCAGAAAAAGTGACACAAGGTTAATCTCCCCATCCTCATCCTGCAGCAGAATAATGGGAACTAACTCTGCTAAGCACTGCTGACTGCTGCAGCTTGCGTGTGTCCATGTTTGCATCTCCTTATGCATGCATGTGAAGCTTGGGAACAGCATGGCTATTTGTTAATTTTTCAGCTTTGTTCACTTGTGGTGTTTCCATTATGATCTCAGTATGTCAGATTGCATCGCAGCAACTGAGCTTGCACCAAACTCATGGTTGGTGAAGAACAAGGCAAGCTGAGCAAATGCAAATTGTGGCATTCTTGGGTTTTACTCATCTTTTGCAGAGAGTTAGGGGCTGCTTTGCAGTAGCAGCTGGCAGGGCCAAACCTTATGTAGTCACAAAATCCTAGCTCATGCTACTGACACTACTGTGATGGGCAAGATCAGATGCAGCATTAGATTATGGTATACGACCCTTACAGACAGAGAGACTATATAGTGACAGTGATTTAGTGTCTTGGTGCCCAGATGCACTGTGCTCATTGAAATCAATACCTGTTAGCGATCAGAGCACCTCTGAAGATCTGGGCCAATGTACTCTAATGCCTCATCATCTCACCAAGTGGAGATTTTCCCCTGAAAAACAAGGATGGAGGCTCCTGCTGAGTGTCTAATAATGCCTCATTATCCCTGCTGATTTTACATAAAAGGTGCTCAGACCATCTGCAGGTAGACAGCAGCATAACTCAGGAGCTGGCTAGAAAATGCAGGGATGGGTTTCAGTCCACAGGATGCTGCTGTTTTACGTGGATGCTACTTTTGTTCCTCCTTATTACAGCAGTGATAAACTGTCAGGCTTATCAGCAAGTTCTCCTCGAAGGTGTGACTTACATGTGCATTTAAAATCGCTCTTTTCAATCCTGCCCTAAAGTTATCTATCAGCATAAATTTTAATCTTTTCTATCTCAAGAGGAAACGTTATACTCCAATTAATTGCACAAATAATTGTGCTCTGTATGCAATTTGGCTGACAGTCGCAGCTTTTGTTAACTGTATGAGTGCTGTTGTGGCTTTTAGTGGCTTATTGTATTAACACCATTTCAAGGTAATCAACATTTACTCTTCAAATTCAGAAGCTGAGCAGGGCAGAGTCGTGCACACCAGAGTAACTCTGTGTAACATACTGCATTGCAGCAAGACAGCTAATAACAGTGCAGCAAAGCACATTAGCTGTCAGGCAATACACTGTGCTGTGGAAAATAGACTGATACCGTGTCATAGTTTGTAATCATGCATACGTTGAGGGATATTTTTAAGAGCTGAAGCATATTTCTGACACAGATGCCAATATATTAAGCAGCCAAATGGATTTCTTTCATTCTGGTTATTTGCAAAATATCACTCTGTTATTTGTAGCTGTTGGTGAGACAATTCTCTGTCTGGTGCACTGTTGTCTGGGGGACAGGGAATAATGTGACAAGCCTGTTGCAGCATTAAAACAAAAACCATAAAAGCAATACTTACATAGCAACAATACTTCAGGATGATAGTACCTTTTCTGTGAGGATATTTTCAGTCACACAAATGGACATTTGTTTTCCCAGTGAGTTTCAGTAAAAGTTTGGCACTTAAATGTCAGACCTGTGCCTTTGAAATAAATGGTAGTTTCACTGGATGGTTGTCATTACAATAGTTGTCACTGTTTTGCTTCATAAATGAGCATGCAAGCACTGTAGAAAGCACCAGAGCTAGACCTACTCCTGTAGTAAGAAAACAAGAGACCACACCACACTTCCCTGCCTGCCTGCAGGCGATTCAGGATCTCCCTGTCAATTTGCCTTCACTTCTTGAGCTATCCTGAACTTTCATACTAGAAAATCCATTGGGCAGTGCATAATAAGGGGAGGAAGAAAAATCAGTTAAGCCTGATGGATGCTCAAGTGCCCATGTAGATTCACACACACTAATCACGATTTGCAACTCTCTAAGCTATGAGCTGAGCTGTGCCTGCAGCTTTTTCCTTGCACCGTTTTCATGACCAGCAATGTGTGCCAGCCCAAGAAGTGGAGGCCTTCCCTCTCTAGAGCATGTCACTGCTGCCTGTTAGCAGCAGTGATTCTATGATTTTATGATACCTGGTTTCAGTGGAAATGTAGAAAAGAGTACAAAAGGACTAGCCAATAAATTACTCTCAACCCAAAGTACCCTTAGACTGGCCTTAAAAATCTGTTCTGAACAACTGTTCTCCCACTTTCTACACAGAAGCACTTATGGGCCATCCACATCATTCAGGACTGTACTGCTCAGTAAGATTAAATAAAGTCTGAATGCTGCTTGGCTATCTATCCATACAGTAACATGTGCTTGGTATAACTTGGGGGAGAAATCTAACAGATTTAAATGAGTACGTGGCGAAAAATGCTCAAAATGCCTTCAGAAATATTAGTAGAGATGTCATTTATAAATGAGAAGTGAATGAGGTTTTAGATTTTTGTAGATTTGCCTTTTGTTATGGTGAATAAATAAAACAGCTCTCAGAGTTTGCACTAAAATTCTGAAACTGCATTTAAACAGCTCGCACAAACTACACACTGATCTGAGAGAATCAGCAATGCAGCCAAGGTTCAGCAAATTCACAAGGACATAGCTACCGAAAGCACCTACATTTACTTACACAAGAATAATAAGCCAAGAATATAAAGAAAGAAAAGCATCCTTCTGCATTATATATATCAAGGGGCTGGAGTACCTCTCCTATGAAGACAGGCTGAGGGAGTTGGGGCTGTTCAGCCTGGAGAAGAGAAGGCTCTGTGGTGATCTCATTGTGGCTTTTCAGTACCTAAAGGCCTAAAAGAAAGCTGGGGAGGGACTCTGTGAGGAACTGTAGTAATAGGACAAGGAGTAATGGTTTTAAAATAAAAGAGGGGATATTTAGAGTAGATATTAGGAGGAAGTTCTTTACTGTGAGGGTGGTAAGGCCCTGTCACAGGCTGCCCAGAGAAGCTGTGGATGCCCCATCCCTGGAGGTGTTCAAGGCCAGGCTGGATGGGGCTTTGGGCAACCTGGTCTGGTGTGAGGTGTCCCTGTCCATGTCACGGGGGTTGGATTTAGGCGATCTTTAAGGTCCCTTCCAACACAAACAACTCAATGATTCTATGATTTTATGATACCTGGTTTCAGTGGAAATGTAGAAAAGAGATAAAATCTGCCTAGTGGGCTTCTGGATTTACTGCTGAGTCAAGAGGTTGTCATCACAGGGAGGAATTTACCTTGTCTATGGCTTTTAAACTTCATCACGAAACAACTGAAGCATCACGCATAGAAAATTTAGTCTCTTTAAAAGTGGTTTATATGAAAGGAAAATGTTAATATTTAACAACAACATCAAAACAACAACAGCAAACCACAAAGGTTTTATCTACTCTTTAGTCACCTTGAAGAGATTTAACTCAAATTCTCCCTAAATTCTCCTCTTGCTGGAGATGAATACAGGAAACTGTAGGTTCAAAGGTATCTTTCACAGAAAAATGAGGAGTACATGATAATCACTTAGCTAGGTTCATAACCAAGCTTTAATGTTTGGTTTGTTTGTTTGTTTGTCTTTCAAGAGATGTTTTGTTTGGGGAATTCAGATATGACTTTGCATTTATAACTTCTATGAACATAATGCTGTTTTTATTAAGGTGTTTTCTAATTATTTTTTTTCCCCAAACAAATTTTAGGTTACGGATTGTGGCAAGCTGTACTCTTCACTGTGTCTTCAACTGTATGATATTTATAAACCAATATCATGCTTGTTTCCCTAGTGAAGAAGACAGAAGATGAAATTCATTCTATACAAAGGAACAGTGAAAGTTACTTTTACCTGCCGTAAATAAATTGGGCACAATTTTCCCAGCAGTGTATCTCAAAGTATCATCAGGTAGAGGTTTCAACTTGCTTTTAATTTTACAGTTATCAATGGCATTTATTTATTTATTTGTTTTAATAGGCTTCTGTAGCATCCATGAATACTTTGTCTCAAACTACTTAATTTCATTAGCATGTCAACAAAATAATTAAATTTTTGGTCCATATTCAGTAGGTTAATCTTCTGGATCCCAGCTGCTTACCAGTTCAAAAATCTGCTGCAAAGTATACATGTGATGAAATACTAAGGTAACTCAAAAAATACAGAGGTGAACTACCCTGTATTTAACTCTATTGATTTCCTGCAGTGTTGATCTGTACAGATCTGTACTACTTCTTATTTTGGCTGGATGTATTTTTTTCTTTTGTCAAGAGTATATATATAATAACAAAAAGTATTTTTTTTCTTTTAACTAATCTTTAGGATTTTGCTTTGGAGAGAAAACACTGCAGTTTAGCTGGGAAACACCACTTTCCCACCAGCAGCCTTGATTTTTTTTTTTTTTAACAAGTAGGTTATGAAAGAATGAAAAATACTGAGACAAAATGAAAAATACTGAAACAATGTTAGTTTTCTTCAAAACCATTTGGACAAAGGAATGACATAAAAGAAATATTTTCTGCTGAGGAAATTTTTTTTTTTGGCTGTCTAGTTGCTAGCAGAGGATTTTGTGCTGTTGGGTTAGTTTTTGTTCAGGCTTGATCAGCTGTCTTACTAGAAGGTGAAATATGCTGATCTGAGAAGAGTTCATGGGACCTTATGAGATGTATCTGAGGATCCTGAGTGACCAGGTGTATGAAGTTGGTAAGCCACTATCTGTCATATTTGAAAAGTCACAGCAGTTTGGTGAAGTTTCGCTTGAATGGAAGAGGGGAAATATCACTCCCATTTTTAAGAAGTGAAGAATAGAAGAGCTGAGGAACTATGGACCGGTCAGTCACACCTCTATTCCTAGCAAGATTGTGGAGCAAATCCTCTGGAATCTATACTAAGGCACAGAAAAAAAGAAAAAAAAAAAAAAAAGAAAGAAAAATGTCATTGTGGAGCCAGCATGGCTTCACTAAGGGCAAATCATACCTAACTAACTTGGTGACCTTCCACAAAAGGGTTATAGAGTTTGTGGATAAAGGAAGAACCGATGTCATCTGCCTTGACTTATGCAAAGCATTTGATACTGTCCCACATGATGTCCTTGTTTCTAAAATGAGGAGTTGTGGATTTGTTGGATGGATCACTCAGTGGATGGTGAATTGGCTGGATGGTTTCACTCAAAGAGTTGTGGTCAATGGATCGATGTCCAGGTAGAAATCTGTAACGAGCGATGTTTCTTAGGGGCTGGTATCAAGATTGATATTATTTAACATATCTTTGTTGGTGACATGGACAGTGGGATTGAGTGCACCCTCAGCAAGTTTGAGGATGACACCAAGCTGAGTGGTGAGGCTGACATGTTGGAAAGACAGCATGCCATCCAGAAGGGACCTTGACAGGCTGGAGAAGGGAGTCCATGTGAACCTCATGAAGTTCAACGAGGCCAAGTAAAAGGTGCTGCATCTGGGCTGGGGTAATCCCAAACATGAATACAGGCTGGGGGATGAGTGGATTGAGAGCAGTCCTGTGGATAAGGACTTGGGAGTAGTGGTGGACAACAAGTTCAGCTTGAGCCAGAAACATGTACCTGCAGCCCAGAAAGCCAACTATATCCTGGGATGCATCAAAAGAAGTGTGGCCAGCAGGTCAAGGGAGCTGATTCTCCCCCTCTACTTTCTGTTAGGATTGCCCCCCGTGGAGTACTGCGTTCAGCTCTGTGACCCCAGTACATGAGAGACATGGACCTATTAGAGTGATTCCAGAGGAGGGCCACAAAGATGACCAGAGGGCTGGAGCACCTCTCCAGTGAAGAAATGCTGAGGCAGCTGGTATTGTTTAGCCTAGAGAAAAGAGGGCTCCCATGGCAGGGGAATTGGAACTAGGTGATCCTTGAGATCCCTACCAACTCAAACCATTCCATGACTCTATGATTCTATGAAGTAACTGTAGACAGCAACAAGCTCTTCTGGTTTGTCTTCTCCAGGCAGAACAGTCCCAGATCCCTCAGCCTCTTCTTGTATGATGGATGCTCCAAGCTGTTAATAAATTTTATGGCCCTTTGGTGGACTCGCTACAATATGTCCTTCCCTTCCCTTCCCTTCCCTTCCCTTCCCTTCCCTTCCCTTCCCTTCCCTTCCCTTCCCTTCCCTTCCCTTCCCTTCCCTTCCCTTCCCTTCCCTTCCCTTCCCTTCCCTTCCCTTCCCTTCCCTTCCCTTCCCTTTCCTTCCCTTCGTCTCAGCTAAGGCCACTTGTCATCTGTGGGAACCAAAATCAGCACAGAACATTTTTTTTTTGCATTTCCCCTCACAGTCAAGAGCTGCGTTATGCAGAGCTTAGCCAAAATTATCACAACAGATCACATCTAAACATTGGATGAAGAATTGAAGGATTTGCATGTTCAGTATTGATTGCTGTCATTGGCCAAAATAGCAAGATTTTCAGCAAATCCAAAATAATTACTGTTAAAAAGTAAATAAATCTCACTCAACTATTTTTGGAAAGGATATTTTGGTCATAGAAAAAGTAAGTGTGGTTTTGAGTCGCTTGGCCATTCTTGTGAGTTACCAATTTCTTCCATTCTCATTTATACAGTCTTGACATGCTTCACTTTCAGCCTGCTCTGTTTTGAAACAGGCTCTGAGTAGTCATCGTACAATGGAAAGAATGCATGTCCTCTGTCTTCTGCAAGTTGTGTTCTGGGCATAGGTATAGCAAAGCATCCACAGATTAATTTGTTCAGTGTTCAGTGAAAGAGTGTTAATCATGATGAACTAATGTGATTTTAATGGGAATGTCATAAGTAGCCCTATGCAAATTCTATTTTAATGTAGCAATTAATTGTACTGTGATTTCACCAAATGAGATAGCTTGCAGTGCAGCATTACAGCTTCTGCACTGAAATACTGTGACCTTTGATGCAGACCCGTGCTATTGACAGGATCCTCCTATATAAACATTGGAACTAGTGTGGGAACTAGGAGGCTGGGAAGGAGGGATGTGCAGATCAAATTCGATCTTTAACTCATGTTGCCTACATGGTAATTAATGCAGCTGAAGGAATCAAAAGCAGATAAATAGATTGGGGCTGGTCAATATATATGATGGAGAAACCTAAGTTTATAAAATGTTTTACACCAAAATTCCTCTTTCCCACAAGAAGGACCTCTACTTCTGCTGACCAGCATGACTTATTCCTTTGCACTCACTTATCTCTACTTGCATCTTTTTTCCCACCACTTGTAGTATTTCCAAAAGGCAGAGGCAGAAGTATATAGAAGTATATATCTCCTCATTTCACACACACACGCGCACACACACACACACACACACAAAAAAAAAAAAAGGAGAGAGAGAGAGAAGTAGAAATTCCATTTGTAGTACTGAGAAAATAACTGTCTGACATCCCAGAGAACCAGAACAGTAACAGAGGTATTTTGAGGCTCTCATGGTCTCCTGCATACTGCTACTCCCAAACCTCTACTGAAATGGTCTTCTTGCATCTCCCCAACACACGAATTGTTAGTCATAGCACTGCACTGGACTTCACAGAGAAGGGAAAGAGGGCAGAGGGGAAAGCTACTGTTAAACACGGGCAGTTGTCCTGACTGTGCAGAAGTCTCCTCTAGCAATGGGGAAGAGAAAGGCTGGTGTTCAAGTCACTGAATAGAAGCAGTAGCAGCAGGCAGGTTCCGCACCCCCCCCCCCCCCCTTCACCCCCCAGACATTTCCTGCTCTGTCTGTAGGAATCTGACTTTCCTTTCTGTGGGATACCCCAAGGTTTACTAGGACTGTGGCTATGGCCCAGACAATTTTGTGACCCTAAGGGCATATTCCTGGAAAAATAAATAAATAATAAAGACCTAAGTCCTCAAATCTTCAAGGTTGAGGAGAAGTGGAAAAACAGCTCTCTTTTTTTTTTTTTTTTCTGGGCAGAAACCTCATTGATAACTAGTCTGACAAAACAGACCTCTTCTCAGGGGATTTTGAATGGTCAATGGTGCTGTTGTGCTGCCCAGGATCAGTAACCCACTTGGACACAGGTTTTCTGGACAGGCAACTTTGCAGCCAGCAGGCAGGAGTTGTGATTTGTACCCTACAGCACCATATCACTCGTCATCCAGGTTACCCTCTGAACCTCTGATATTTCTGCACTAACTGTTCTGGGGATAACTGTGTTTTGTGTTCCTTTCTGAGTCATTCTTAACACTTACTTTTTGTCCACATTTTTAGTGTGCAGATTTGTTCTTATTTATATATATATGCCACAAAAGGAATTATGCACCTCGCTTGTAAGAGAAGCATCAATATATTTATTGATGAAAATAGTGATTTAACAGGGCTTAATTGTGACTGAGACAGTGATTTAACAAAGCTCTAATGGTAACTGTGACATTGACCAGATTTGTGATGGCAAAGTCGCTTCATTATTTACTGCATAAAGGACAGGGTCAGACTGAAAGCATCAGGGAGACCCTCACATTGAGTCATGAGGTTCAGAATGGAGTCCTTTTTGCTGTCCAAACTCTGAGGAGTCTAAATACAACTGGACTTTATGTCAATCCTAGATTTATTGGTTTATGCCTGAAGGATTATATGCACAACCAATCCTTTATATCACTTAGCTAAGATTACAAATTTCAACACTCTTAGCAAAATACTTGCAAAGATTCAACAAGCTACCTATTAGTCATTTATCAAGTGTCTGTCACAGGTAAGCAATTGACCTTGAGGAGTAACCTTGAGTGGTGTCCCTGCTCAAGGGGAAGATCCAGGCATGCAGCCTGCTGCAGTATAGCAGAGCTCAGCAGGCTCTGGGCTCTCTCCGGTTCACGGGGCGAGATGACTGACTACTAGCCATATGTGCATACCAGCCCAATTTGGTTGGTGCATGAACAGTTAGCCCTTGAATCATTCTCCCTCAAATCCACCTGGAGCCCAGTTTGGCTATCATGACCAAACACATTCATGATGGTCACCACTGATGGCTAGTGGCCAAGCAGGGTTATGGGTGAAGGGTCAAGCTGGGGGGAGGAAGGGGGGTGAGGGAGGCAGGGAGGAGTACACAGCCACACTGTCTTAGGAGAAAGTCAAAAGAATTTCAAGTCTCAGGAAAGATTTCAAAACAGTTCGGGCTCAGGCATGTCTGAGCTTTAACCTGGTTATATAGTCTTATTGTATCAGCAAATCATAGTTATCACAAATGTTTTATCCTGACTTTTATCACAAGTCTTATATACAGATTTTTGTTTGCTTTCTTTATTTCAGCCCATGAAATGCCTTTGAAATAAGCAGAGACCTTGAATGTGATTTGAAATATAATAGGAAGCCAGAATGAAGACCTCAGTGACAGACCGGTACAGATGTGTTATCAAATGTAGCTAGACACACTACCTGCATCTCTACTAGCTATAATTTTCTGTGTGCTGAAAGTTCATGCTGACATTTTTGCTGTTGTCCAGCAAGGAAGTAAAATGGGAATAAATAATAAAAATAAAATCACTGCTCATCTGGGTGGGTCAAAATCTGCTAATGAACTGAAGATGGATAACACTGTGGATGCAATGATGCAGGAATTAATGAGTAATGAGAAGTCTAAGAGCAGTTCTCAGCTTGGCCAATTGGAAGCTTCACCTCTTCTCCACTGGTACTGTGGGCTTTTTGGTGCCGATGTCTTCATTTATGAGTTAGTCTTTTCCAAACACAGGGTTGACTGTACATGGTGAAGGATGGGCAGGGCTGTGAGTCATCTGCACATTTCCAGCATCTAAGATGTTTGATCAGGCTAACATACTATTTCATCACTAAATCAGTGAATGTTTACTTCTAGTTACAGAAAAGTACAAGCTTAGATGACTTTGGATATCCATTAGATCCAGGCTTACCTTAAATGCAGACCATTTTCTCACACTGTATCCTATTTCAGCCATGCTGAGCACTCTGGAGAGGTAGATGAAGAGAATAATGAACATCTCTACCACTGATGGCTGGTAGAGTAACAGAAGTTTTTTTCATATTCCTGAATATAGATTGTCATACCTAAAGTATTATATTCATTAAGGGAAAAAGACAGTTGGTTTGCTTGAAAATGAGTATGATAGCAGCTGAAAACAACAGACCCAGAAGAGACTCCTCTGCTGGGACATTGAAACAGGATATTCACTGGCGTGTGCAATTCATAGAAAAGTTTACAGTTTGCGATAAACTTTAATAAGTTTAAATAATAGTTTAAAGGTAGGTTGCAAGAAAACAGGACTGATGTTGGCCCATTTTAAAATCATGGTGTGATATTTCTCCAAGATAAGTAAGAATCATTTGAACTCTAAGACTTTGTTGGCAGGAAAAGAAATTGGTATAAATTAGCTATAAATAAAAATAGTCCAGAATTAATTTTTTTTTTTCTAGACATTTAATGATTGAAGCTTTGGTAGAACTTTCCAAAGCTCTTCCAACTGGGGAGAGAAACCTGTCTGTTTTTAAGCCAGAGTTTGTTATAGATATGAGAAGAAACTTAGAAGATGGCTGAGTGTAATATCAAGAGACTAGGATGAATGATTCAGGAGGGTGTTTCTTGGTTTATATTCTTATAGTCAACATCTCTGGTAGTGCCTTTGGGGCAAGATTTGGCAGCCTACATGGAAAGATTACAAGGAAATTGCTATTTTTCATCCAGTCTATCTTACCTCTTTCTTCAGCCATTTCATTTCCACTTCTCATCCAAAGTGATACCTATGATCAGGTTTTGTTGTCTGTGTTTTCAGTCAGGATGAACACAGGCAATAAATACCTGAGATAATCCCAGAGCTGTTAGCAATTGGATTTCATTTTTCTTCAGGAAAGCTCTTACAGCTTTTGAATGGGAATCAGAAATGCATTTGGAAGTCAAACTGGTGCACGTTCCTGTTTTCTAGATGATACTTCCTTCCCCCAGAGCAATGAGAACTGCATGCAACTCATACAAAACTTGAGCCTGCACTTGTGGCTATTTCCTGCATAATGTTTTCAGAGCAAATTCACTCTGCAGCATAGATCTCGATTACACATTTATTCCAATTGTTAGATGCATTGTCAGGAGGATAATAAGGATAGTGGGGATGGGGAAGATTTATCTGGCTAGGAAAATCACATTGTGTTCAGACTCCCTGTAGAGCTTTTATTGACTCTGCTACCAGCAGAGATTAGTGCAATGCAAAACTGTTAAATACACAGCCCAGCACTTCCCACTATTTAAGTGGTTCAAATAATTAGCAGTTCTCAGCCTCTCCATTTACATTTTTTTCCAGCTGGCAGACTCATTTTTAAAATATATCTACGTGGATTTGTGTGCCACTTTAACACTTCTGAATTCAAAGGCTTCTACTGGGCATTTGATCACTCTGGATAAATGTCCCACACTGTGTAATGTCTTCAGGAGATTATTAAAGGTATTATAGGTAGAGTTATATAGTTAGAGCCTCTTCACAAAATTACAGAAGCCATGTTTCATATGTAAATTCATTTATTCATTTATATTCAGTCACATAATCACTGCATCTACAGTGGTTTACATTCTGTGGTGACATGAATACAATACGTTACTTTTCAATTCTCTTTCAAAAGAATTTCTCTACACTGATGATAGAAAGAGCCTGAAGGTATTTACCCCTATCTTGACTTCAGCACCTAAAATTATTTAGAAAGGTCTTGACATTTGTTATCAGCTGTGAGGCAATGCTCCTCTTCAGGGAGCTTGGTATGCAGCAAAGGTTGGAAAGCAGGTGGAAGAAAGATGGGGCTATATTTCCAAGGTGTATTACAGTAATCATGTTCTCTGCTCTATATCAAATCCAAAGGGTTACGGTTCAAGACAGGAGTGTTCCTGGAGTAAACTGCTTCTGTGAGTTCTTGGGTGTTTCATTATATTGTGTATGACCAGCATTTCCTCTGCATTGGTTTGTACAGTGCAATGTAAGACTTCTGTTATCTTCTTCTTTTCTGTCTGAATGACAGCTTAGTTTCACAGAAGAACAGGCTTGGAATTTGAAAAATATGAGGGTAAAATGGTGGCAGAGAGGAGATACATGGTAAGTTTAAAGCTGTCTACCTAAAAGCAATAATTGCTTCAGACAGTGTGGGACCCTTAGAGAGAGAGAGAGAAATGGGACCCTAAATTATTCTTAAGCAAGAAAATGCATCTGGGCTTCCTCCAGAAAGCCCATCCATCAGCAAATTCAGCTCTATCCCTCCTTTGCAAAAGCCCTCTTTCCTTAAAGAAGCATCAGTATTCAGAACAAAGAGAACAGCATATCCTTTGGCTGTACCCTGCAAAGACTTCAGATCCAACAGTAAATGCACAGGTAATTCATTACTAGCTTTGATTTATGTATTGCCTCCTGCCAGACTCCTTAGAGTCTGAGACTTCACTTTAGAGAATTGCCCCCATGAGCTTGAGGGGACCACTTTGCTTAATCTGTTTTTAAACTGCAGGTGACTTCAGGGCGTAAAATGGCTGCCATTAATTGGTAGCTGTAAACACCACACAGCAGAAGTCTAACCCTGTAAAAGTTGTTGCCTTCAAATCCTCTGACCTTGGTATCATTGTATGCTCTCAGGCTAAAGGTCCTCACACTGCTAGCTGTGGAAAATCAATCTCAATTCTCAAAAGATAGGAGTGCTGTCACTATTTGGTCACTGAAGTCACTGAAAGTTAGCAGCTGCTTTTCACTTCTGGGGTTTTGAAGAAAAGTTTTAAAAAGCAAACAGTGTTTTGATGATGGTACGCAGGTTCAAGTGCTTGTGTTGCTGTTTCAAGTGTGATGTTTTATTTCTGGTATCCCCATCTGAGGAGCTCTCCTCTTTGTACACTGGCTTGTTTATATCTCCCAAACTTTGTAAGGTCTTCGGGAGTCATCCGTAGGGTTGTGCAATATGTGGGTTCTCATTCCAAAGTCCAGGCAATGAAGCTGAGCAGGACTGAAGCTTACATTACTTTGATCCAAGAAAACTGTTCTCTGAAGACCTGGTTGAAACAAAGCCCTGAAGTCAGTGAGAATATCTTCTTTTGTTTAAATGAACCAAATCAGATCAGAGAAGCCTGGGAAATAAGCAAGGATAAATAAGCACAAATGACATCTAAGTAATGCATATGTGTATCTGTATCTGCATTTGTGCTTCCTTGTGGATATATTAAACAGTGATCAAATTAAATCCTTATGTCTTTGAGGGTCTCTGGATGTTTCAAATTTTAGAAAAACAAACAAACAAAACCAGAATGAGAATAAACAGTACAGGTGTTTAAACATGAAAATAATAATGAAAAATTTCAGCAGTCCTCATGTCTTAGCTAAATTGCTACATTTCCTCAGTGCCTTGGGCAAATCTCGAATCCCTTTTCCCTCTGGAGTGTGGGCATAATAACAGCTATTTGTCTAATTCGTAGAGAATTTGAGTCTTTCTTAATAAATATTTTCCTTATGTCTTAACTGTTGCAACTCCAGGCTTTTCAGAACTGAAAACTGCTGAAATATACAGTCAACACAACATCTGGAAAACAAAAGATATATTTATCTTCTGTTTTTCTTCTGTGGCTGTTTGATTTCCCCCTCAAATTCTGTGGGTTGCACACCAGTAAATTCTAACCTGCCCAGATAATATAATATCTTTCTCTTCTTCCCAAATTTGTGGCACTGCCCAATTATTTATTTGAATGACTGTTATTTATAATCACTGCTGTCAATCTTGAATACTCAAATAACAGGGTTAAAGGAAAATAGTGGTTAAAATGTAGTAGTTCTCTCCAGGATATTCAAAAATCCTTTCCAAACTGTTTTTTTAAGATAACTACTTGAAAGAAGTGTCCTAAGACCCTGCAAATTGTTTTAACTGAGATATTATTGTTTTATGTTTCAATTGGCAATAGCAAATTATTGCTGGCATTATGTTTGTCACAGTTGACACATTTAAACAAAAAAGCTTGTACAAAATGTTATTTTAGCCATGCTGGCACTGTGTTTTCTCACACTCGCAATAAATTATTTGACTAACAGTGTGACATACATTCTCATAAACATAGGCTTCAAGCTGACTCTGGAGAGGGACAGTTCTCCCCGGTAGGGTGCACGTTTCTTTAGGCATTATTTCACATCTACGAGTCTCAACTAGGTGTCCAGGATACTGCTGAGCATCTGAGAAATGTGGTTCAAACACGAGTCTTCAGTCGAACGGACTCTACCTGGTGATGTCTCATCAAAGATGACAGTTGATGTGTCATCTATCAATTGATCTGTCCTAGGGAGAAGAAAGGAAGAAAAAGAGGAAGAAGATACAAATTAGTTGCCATTTTCATAATTAAAATTTCATAATTTTGAAAGTTTTTTTAAAAGGTTTTGAAATGACTTAACTAAGAACTTCTGAAAATTAACTCTTCAGTCATTGCTGCTTTTTCTATGCATCAGTACTAAGTGGAGGTCTTAGAGAGTCACTTAGATGGTGCAGAAGAGGTTCTGGAGGTTTCTTGTCTAATCTCTTGCTCAAAGTAGGACTGGTGCTGACACTAGATCATGGCTGCACGGCTTTATTGAGCCAACTCTTGAAAGCTTCCAAGGATGGAGATTTTACAGTTTCTCTGGGCAGCCCATGCAAGTGCCTCATTGCTGTAGTAGTGGAACAGATTTTCCTCATGTCCAGGCAGAATGTCATAAGACACGAAGTGTAACCATTGTCTCTTCTGACTCTTTCAGACCCCTTCCAGCAGTTGCTGACAGCTATCAGATTATCCATCAGTGTCTTCTTCAGCAGACTAAACAAGCCTATCTTCCTCAGCCTTTCATAGAATCATAGAATATCCTGAGTTTTAAGGGATCCACAAGTGTCATTGAGTCCAACACCCAGCTCCATACAGGACCACCCAAAAATCAGATCATATGTCTGACAGCATTGTCCAAATGTTTGGTGCTGTGACCGCTTCCCTGGGGAGCCTGTCCCAGTGCCTGACCACCCTCTCAGTGAAGAACCTTTCCCTAACACCCAGCCTGACCTTCCCCTGTCCCAGCTCCACGCCATTCCCTCGGGTCCTGTCGCTGTCCCCAGAGAGCAGAGCTCAGCGCCTGCCCCTCCGCTCCCCTCGTGAGGGAGCTGCAGGCAGCCATGAGGCCTCCCCTCAGCCTGCTCTGCTCTGGGCTGAACAAACCAGGGGACCTCAGCTGCTCCTCATGCATCTTGCCCTCTAGACTCTTCATCATCTTTGTAGCCCTCCTTTGGACGCTCTCTGACAGCTTTATGTCCTTATATGGTGGCATGCAAAACTGCACACAGTACTTGAGGTGAGGCTGCACCAGCACAGAGCAGAGCTGCACAATCCCTTTTCTCACCCAGCTAGCAGTGCCATACTTGATGCACCCAGGAGACAGTTGGCCCTCCTGGCTGCCAGGGCACATTGCTGGTTCATGTTCAGCTTGCTGTCAACAAAAACCCCCAGATTCCTTTCTGTAGGGCTGCTTTCAAGCCTCTTGTCTCCCAGTTTTTATGTATAACTGGGCTTACCCTTTCTGAGGGGTCTCTTTCCACATGGGCCATGTTCTTTAGGTTCCTCACAATCTTAATAGTCCTCCATTGGACAATCTCCAGCTTCACTTTTTTTTTTTTTTTTTTCCTTGAACTAAGAGAGGCCAAAACCAAACACAGGATTCCTAGTGTTGCTTCATCAGTGGTAAATGTGGTGTACAACATTTCTCTTTTGCTGATGATGCTCACCCTAAGTTATCCCAGGATGAAGTTTGCTTTATTCGCACTGAGAGCACATGGTTGACCGATGTTCAGCCTGGTGTTGACTGTAACTCACTGTCTTTTTAGGTATGGCTTCTACTTAGATTCACTTGCCAAAGTGAATTTACTAGTGCACAGGGTTATTCCGTTGGTGACAGAACTTTATACTTCTCATTACTGAACTCCATGTGTTTTCTAGTGGCCCAAGTCTCAAATCTCTCAGGGTCCTTCTGAATGGGTCCTTCACTACAGTCTCTCACACAGTCCTTTCCTTCCTTCCTTCCTTCCTTCCTTCCTTCCTTCCTTCCTTCCTTCCTTCCTTCCTTTTTAGTGTCATTCACAGATTTGCTAAGGATTAACATTTCCTTTGCCTGCAAGTCAATGATAAAGACACTAAATAAGAGTGCCTTAGCACTGACCTCTGGGTGAGGTACCATGTTTGCAGTTTTGCAGAGAATTCACCACTGTATCTAGTTTACATTATTTTCAATAGTTTGTTGCTTGTTCACCTGTGTCAGATTACATTGGCACTGTATATTGTTTGTCTTAATCATAGAATCATAGAATCATTTAGGTTGGAAAAGACCTCTAAGAACATCAAGTCCAACCATTAACCTAGCACTGCCAAGTCTTAATTTTGAATCCACAATAAAGACAGTTTGGGCATAAGTGTTGGGAACATATGCTTTCCACAGAAAACAAAAGCAGCTTGGTGAACTCTATAACTTTGAAAGAACAGAGGAAATGATAATTTAAATATGGACTTAAGAACTAAAATTTTGTGATAAAATGTTGTCATTATTTATGAAATAAATGGCTTGCACTGTCTAAAGATAGATTCTAGACTAATTTCTAGTCAGTTACTTAACACAGATGTCTAAGGCAGAAGCCATATTTTACCACTGAAATCCATAAAAGATAGGAACAGAGAAACATACCTCCAGCCACATGCACCTTTCTCCGTAGGGTACTTCATCCCACCTCTCAAGCATCTTTGACACAATGGAATTCATTTCACTTTGTTTTAGAGGTCTACAACACAAATAGTAAGTTTCCTGATTAAATCAGTGCAGGAAAATAAGATTTTTGAGGGCACAATTCATTTGACTAAATGTAGAAATCCACTTCAGGCCACATTTCTATCCCATGGTTATATATGGGAGGTTTCTGTCATTTGTTTAATTGTGGATGTTTATGTTTTGGACATCTACAACTGGTCAACTAAGTCTTAACCTTATTGACTATAGAGGGATCCTGTGGTTTATACAAGTTCCAAACTTGCATGTCTAAATGTAATATGAAAATATCTGTTCTTTCTTTGTGCTCTGCATTAAATGAAAACTATCTTTTACCAATTTCCTTGACCCCAGTTCAAGTAAACTTCATCTGTTGTTGTAGAACTTCTAACGTCAACACTTTGCTGCCATTTAGATGATCCACCTGTGCCACATTCGTTTTTGTTCTTCATTTTGCTGACTGTAAGAAGGAGAGAGGGGAAAAGGCACTGTATATAGACATCAGAACTAACCCTGCTCCTGTACAGACATGATGAGAGGAAACCTCAGGAGATTACCAAAATGCAGCCTAGAAGGACGTACAGTGGTGTTATCCAAACTATAAATAAAGAGAGAGGTAATAGTAATTGAAACTGCAGATGAAACTGCAAATGATGGGGGGAGAGGGGATAATAATAATAATAAAACAACAACTACAAACGAACAAATAAAAACAAACAACAACAACAAAAACACTGCAAACAGCAACAACTTTGATCAACAGAATCAGAAGTCTAGAAGTACCTACAGACAGATGAAAGATCTAAATAAAAATATAGCATCCATTAAAAAAATTAGATGAATATAGCTTCTATTCAGCTGGACAAGGTTGACTTCATCACAGTAAATATATCAGTATTGAAAGTTGTAAACTTTACATAGATGCCATTTTAGTCTTAGAACAACTGCATAATATTTTTATTTCTCATAATTCTACCAAACTGAATTTTATGTAGGATTTCTGTAGATATATAATGGAAATGCCTCAATGTACCATTTGAGAAGAATAATGGAGTTGCCAGCATATAAAAATGATAAAGCACAATACCACTAGCAGCATTAAATAACTGAAATGTATGTATGTATGTATGTATTTATTTATTTATTTATTTTGTTCCCTCAGGGAGTATGGGAAGTGATCTCCTGTTACTTAGGACCTGCTACCCTGAAAAATGCCCTTCTCTTCAGGGTAGAGTTGCCTCAGCATCATTCTGGGATGGAAGAGCCTTCAGACAGTCAAGAGAGCACTCACAGACCATTTTGGGCTGTGGAACCATGACTTTGGACTTTGGCAAGGAAACAGGATCTTTCATGAGGCAATGCCAGACACTAACTAGAAATCATAATCTGTTTGAAATACTACTCTTTTCTGCTGTTACATATTATGTTTCTTATAGAGAATCCCTAGTCTGGGAATTGGACCCTTGCCCAATTGATCTCAATGGGAATTTATGCATTTTATAAAGGATAGTTTATGTAATGTTGCATATGATAAAGCTCCTTAATGAAATCATGTTTTTATTGACAATAAAAAACACCTCTCCTGCGTGTAGTAAAGTTGTGTAGGTTCTATAGAGAGCTCTGGTGTGGGTTGCTCAGGTTGTATTTCTTCTCTGGTACGTTTTGCAGAGCCCTGACTCAGAATCCAAAATGGTAATGTATGCTTTTGGCAACTAGGAAGCTGGTTGAGATTTCTACCTCTTTTAAAGACAGTGTAAAAATCACAGTATATTTCTCCTGACTGTAAAGCTTTAAGAATATTTTGCTGACTGCATCACAACATTACTCAAAGAAAATTTGTTGAGAAATTGGCACTCTTTACAGTTCAGACAGCAGGGGTGGCAGGTGACACTTAATGACATATTTAAATGCCTACATGGTTTGCTATGAACACTCAAACAAGAAAAAAGATCACATTTTATTAATAACACTAATGCCTTGTCTGGCTATTGTTCCTGATTGCAGGTAGTATTGCCAGGAATGCAAAGCTGTTATGAAAAGGGTATTCAGGCCAGACTGATAATTTTCTGAACACTTCTGTTTTTAGCACTTCCTGGATAATTACACTTGTTCAAAATTGTCACACTTTGTGCCATTGCAGTTCCATGTAATTTTATAGTTTCATGCAGATGCATCTCTTTTCTTTTTTTTGTGATATGTATGTTCCTCTCCTTGTAAGCAATCAAATTTCCTTCCTTCCTTCCTTCCTTCCTTCCTTCCTTCCTTCCTTCCTTCCTTCCTTCCTTCCTTCCTCCCTCCCTCCCTCCCTTCCTTCCTTCCTCCCTCCCTCCCTGCCTCCCTTCCTTCCTTCCTTCCCAGGAAAATATAACCTTGACTTTTGTTAGCTAAAATATCAAATTGTTAAAATTAACAAATTTGTGATAAAGAATTTACTTCTGAATGTAAGCATCATGCTTACATGATTTCCTTCTCAGCTTCCAGCTTTTGCAGCCTTCTACCCCTCCAGCACTTCTCTGTTTCTTTAAATCTATATCTTAAATCCAAAATCTTTTTAACCTGAGATCCTTGAGGCTTTTTATATTCTGTATATAAATAGTATAATACCACTTATTACTCATTGTGGAACAATTCTTGCAAGTGCTTGTTCTGGCTTATGCTGGTTTCTGTCTTAAAAATATTGTATATATAACATTTTTAAGCTCACTTCAGATACTTAATGTATGTAATTAAAAAAAAAGCTTTGAGAAATAAACTGTAGCATAAACTGTTTTTAGGCTCTAGAAACTATTTCTGTTTACTAGACAAAAACAAAATTAATCCAGAGTTTCTTTATAGTTTGAAAGCAGCACTAAATTAAATGCTATCTTCTCTATCATGCTGCCAGTGCTACTAAGAAATACAGCACTGGAAATAAGATGCCACAGTAACTCTCTTGCACTTTAATTCTAACATTTGTTTCTCTGTAACCTAGGATTTCTTTAGCACAGTAAGAAGCAGAGATTTTGGAGAGGGCAAAGGATAATTTATAGCATGCTTCTTGACCCATTCCTCAACTAATAAGATCAGTTCTACCCTCTGTGATACCTAAATGTCATGGGGAGTTACTCATCACAGCTTCTGGTCTTTACAGAGTTCCATCAAGCTTATCGCACAACAGATTCCCTCAAACTAAAATCTTCTCAAATTTATGTCACCCGTCCCCTCCCTGTAGTACTGCTCGATTATTTCCTTAGGCATCGAAGAGCGGCATCACACACTGCAGAGGGCCCAACATTGAGTAAATTAACTCAATAGTTAGGTAGGAGTCAACAAAAATGCAGATTTTCAAAGGTGATTTTGAATATCCATTTTTTCCCTGGGCCTCATTTATGTGACTGACAATTTGGAATCATCTAGACTAGACAGTTTACAAATAAATAAATATCCCACCTTAGGTTGTTTATGTATATATATATATATTACATATATATTATTACATATATACACACACACACATATATATATATTTCAGAACCCAGAATCAGACCACCTATGTCACTTAAAAAAAAAAAATAAATTTAAACCTCCAAATCTTGCAAGTGCCTACTGTCAGTCATTCCATCTGCAATATCTGCAGTTTTCCTGAGTGCTACTCAGTTCCCTCTTTTCCAGCAGTTTTTATTGGCACTCATTGCACAAATGAGCACTGGCCAATGCCAATGAGGTATGACCAAGAAAGGTCATTGCAGGGACAGTCGGTGTAATCAGGGCTTTCAAATCACCTGCTATCCACAGGTTAGGAATGACCTTGAGTGAAATTCAACTGTTCTTCTCAGACAAATTGTTTTGGGTGAGATTTTATTTCCATTCTTTCAGGAAAACCTCTACAGAATATGAGTATTTGAGGGAAGGGTATCACAGAAGTTTCTAAGTTTCATGGTTTTTCCAACTAATACCACATATCCAGAATATGGGGGAAAGTGAAACCCTGATTTGTATTCATTGTTTGGATGCAGGGACTTCGAATGTTTTTCTAGCTTGTGGTGATATCATACTGATGCCTGCAAATAAATACTCAGCACAATCTGAAAACTTTGGCTTAGCTGAAGCATGGTTGTTCTGAATTGTACAGAGAGGTTTGCCCTGTCATTTGGCCAGCATATCAAATGTAAAACCCTTTTAGGACTTACCATCCAAGCTTGGGAGCTGGGGTTTTGCAATAGGATAACGTCTAGAAACAATTGTAATGATCCATTCCACAAATAACATGATATATGACACTTCATGCTTGAAGAAAATTAGTACTCTACAAGCATGATAAATCATTCTGCCACCCGTCCCAAAGGAAGAAGGAATCCTTACAGTTTCTTCTGCATTACTACATCCATTTCTCCTAAGTCCAAACAAGGTTCAGACATGGTCAGTTTCCCAGCCACACTTACATTGTCTTTTAATAATTCCTTTATTGGAACTCAGCCTTCCTGTATTAGTTGGATTGTATTTCGTAACTGCCCATTGCTTGGGCCTGTCTGAACAGTTCAGAATTAATGGACGGGAAGCATATATTTTCCACAGTTTTCACAAATTTTTTCTTAAACTGCATCCTACCGTTCAGTGGTCACTGAGAAGAGAACAGAAAGCTTTGTTTGCCAAGAGACAGGGGGGGAGGATTTTTCAGTGACCTATCATTTATTTTTAGTTTTTCGAAGTTCTAGCAGGTGGATGTGGCCTGGAGGAAGCTGTGGCCCATTCATGTTTGGGATTGCCTCAGCCCAGATGCAGCACCTTTTACTCGGCCTCATTGAACTTCATCGTTCACATGGACCCCCTTCTCCAGCCTGTCAAGGTCCCTTTGGATGGCATCCCTTCTTTCCAACATGTCAACTGCACCACTCAGCTTGGTGTCATCACTCAATCCCACTGTCCATGTCACCAACAAAGATATGTTAAATAATATCAGTCTTTATACCAGCCCCTAAGAAACATCACTTGTTACAGATCTTTACTTGGACATCGAGCCATTGACCACAACACTTTGAGTGAAACCATCCAGCCAATTCACCATCCACTGAGTGGTCCATCCATCAAATCCACAACTCCTCATTTTAGAAACAAGGACGTCATGTTGGAGAGTATCAAATGCTTTGCACAAGTCAAGGCAAATGATATCAATTGTTCCTTTATCCACAAACTCTATAACCCTGTTGTGGAAGGTCACCAAGTTAGTTAGACATGATTTGCCCTTAGTGAAACCATGCTGGCTGTCACTTATCACCTCCCTGTCTTCCATATGGTTCCAACATGGTCTTGCATGGTACCAGTCTTGCATTGTAATTGCATTACAAGCCTGTTGTCATTTTCAAGGAAAGAAAGAAAGAAAGAAAGAAAGAAAGAAAATTTATCTGTAGAATAATATTTCTTTTTACCTATTGATAAATTTTATCTTGGTGGAGTAGGTTTTAATCTTTTTCCTACTGTTTTTTAACTTACAGTTAAAGCAGCTGGAAAAAACTTTTGTACATGTGTATATATAAATTCAATATATAATATATATATATAATATAAGCATATATAGATATTTTTATACATACAGAGATATATTAATCAGATGCATTTGATCAGAGCACTGCTCCATTTTGGATAAAATGGAAAAGGAGCAACTGCTTGGGACCAAATACAGATAAAGAATTCACTAAGAATTTTTTCCAAGACTGGATGAAAACCCATGTCTACAATGTAATGTATTCTACTCTTTTGTAGAGCAAATTTCTCAGTTATTCAGTATCATGTCAGATGCTCTGTACTCACAAGGAAGTTCATAAGGTCCTTGGCACTTGACAAGTGCCCTTGATATTTGATTTTTCTTGGAGCAGGCAGCAAGTTTTCTCCATGTTGCATGTTTCTCCATGTTGTTAAATAAATAAATAATATGCTAAGACATAGCACATCATTTATTTATTTGTTTGTTTATTTATTTATTTTCCAGTGTGTATTTGTTTACAGTCACCTTTTTCCCTATTTTATTCTGTGCCCACATAGTCATTTTAGCTTTAGGTTTTACAGAGGCAAAATTTCCATATTGTGTGTTAGCCTTCACTTTGATCCAAGGTAGCATGCCAGGTAGTTTTTTTATTCCAGCTGATTGTAGAGTGTCTATGTATATGCCCCTGTAGGCCATTGTCACATGGTATAAGACATTGTGTAGTTTAGAGAGTTATAATCCAGTGGAAAAAGCAGGAGGTGTCAATGGGAATGGTAGTTCACTTAGCAGATGCGTCACACGGTTTATAGGTGAGTTGTCACTTTGCTAACGTAGCTATTTTTGACTATCCATTAGGGTCCTACATGAATATACAAAATTGTATTTCAAAATCTAAAGGGAATTTGCTGTCTAAAAACGCATGACAGAGTCAAGAAAATTCCTGTAGCATATATGCAAACCTTTTAAACATAGTATTTTTTAATGCAGACAATTGCACATCCAAGTGAGCTCTGCTGTATGCAGGGAGTACTCTTTGGTCTCTGTTTTTCAGTAGGCACTACTGTGAAGGGCAAAACCTATAGGTCTTAATATTTAGTGAAATACTAATATCTTGTTAAAATTCTTGTCAGACAAAAGTACTTACACACTCAGATAAAGTAAAAAGAACTTGATGTTGGCCACAGATGAGTGGTGATACGAAAATGCAAGGACTAGTTTTCATTTGTTCCTTGAATTAGCTTGCTGTAGAAGGATGTTTTAAGGGATACTTCCATTTCAATTATTAAAATTGCTGACTTAGCCTGCATTGTTCAATACTGAAGATTTCAGGTATGCACTAGCTGCATTTCTCAGCAAAGCTAATTTGCTTATATTTTCTTGTCAGGATCTTAATTTGGACCCAAGTGTTTTCATTTTAATTGAAAAAAAACCAATTAGTCTTTCATGGAAGTCTATATGGCTTACCTTCATTTAATAATCGGTTGTGTAATTAGTGTTCAGGCATAGTTTAATGAGGAAAATTGCAGCATTTTGCCTATGCGGGGTTATTTGAATACTGAAACTGCATTTTCCTTACCATATATATAACAATCGATTCCTTGAGGGCACACAAATCCTTGCTTGACCTTCTGAAATAAATTAGCAACAGAATCCAAGGGTTGGTATTTTGATGTAAAGGTTGTAATGAACGCCATCTGTCGGGGATCGGTGCAGTTTAATGAAGCCCTCCTTTACATCAGGTGCTGTCTGAGTTTGGGTAGGTACTCTGGGGGTTGCACTGCAGACCAGCCTGCATATTCCACTGTAAAGGCAGACTTTTTTTGCCTTCCCATGGCTTAAGCAGAAAATCTATCTAGAAGCTGTGAGATATTGCAATCTCCAATCCTTTCACAATTTATGAAAGCTTCCCCTGTGATGGCTTGCTGTGGTCTGCTAACAGCTGCTGAATTGGGCATACAAAACAGACAGAAAAAATAAATAGAAAGTGGCACTCATACAGTCACAAACAGCACCAGTGGCCTCATCCTCTTCCCCCTTCTGTATCCTCCAGTACAAGAGAGACATGGACATAGTATTACCAGCAGGTCAAGAGAGGTGATTCTTCCCTTCTACTCAGCACTGGTGAGGCCACACTTTCAGTACTGTGTGCAGTTTTAAGCCTTCCAGTACAAGAGAGTCATGGACGCACTAGAAAGAGTCCAAAGATGATCAAAGGGCACCTCTTCTGTGACAAGAGTCTGAGAGAGGTGGTTTTGTTCAGCCTGAAGAAAAGGAGGCTCAGGGGGGATCTCATCAGTGTCTATAAACACCCGAAGGGAGGGTGCAAAGAGGACTTAGCCAGGCTGTTTTCAGTGATAACCAAGGCCAGGACAAGAGGCAATGGGCACAAACTAGAACACAAGAGGTTCCCTCTGAACATAAGGAAGCACTTTTCTTCTGTACAGGTGACTGAACTGGGTTTACAGGGCAAGGTTTTGGTAGCAGGGGGCTGCAGAGTGGCCTCTGTGAGAATCCAGAAGCTGCCCAATGTTAGATAGCTCTGCTGGCCAGAGCTGAGCCAATAAGTGATGTTGTTTGCACCTCTGGGAGGGTCTATTTAAGAAAAGGAAAAAAAAAAAAAAAAAACAACTAAAAACAAACAAACAAACAAACAAACAAACAAACTGCCGTGCTGTAGCAGCTGGGAGAACGAGGAGAGAGAAGCAGCCTTGCAGCCCTCAAGGTGAGTGCAGCAGGAGGGCAGGAGGTGCTCCAGGCACGCAGCACAAGTTCCCCTGCGGCCCGTGGAGAGGCCCCTGGTGGAGCAGGCTGTCCCCCTGCAGCCCACGGGTCCCACATGGAGCAGATCTCCACGCTGCAGCCCGTGGAGGAGCCCCCGGTGGAGCAGGTGGATGTGGCCTGGAGGAGGCTGCGGCCCATGGAGAGCCCCCGCAGGAGCAGGCCCCGAGCCGGAGCTGCAGCCCGTGGAGAGGAGCCCACGCAGGAGCAGGGGGTCTGGGGGGAGCTGCCGCCCGCGGGGGACCCGTGCTGGAGCAGTTTGCTCCTGGGGGATGGACCCTGTGGTACGGAGCCGTGTGGGAGCAGTTCTGGAAGAGCTGCAGCCTGTGGGCAGCCCCCGCAGGCTCAGTTCAGGAAGGACGGCATCCCATGGGAGGGACCCCACGGGGAGCAGGGGCAGAGAGTGACCGTGAAGGAGCAGCAGACACGAAGTGTCATGGACTGACCGAAGCCCCCATTGCCCGTTCCCCAGGGGTGCTCAGGGGGAGGAGGTGGGAGAGGGTGGTTGCGAGGAAGGTGTTTTTAGTTTGCTTTCAGTTCCTCACTGTTCAAGTGAACTGGTGATAGGCAATAAATTATATTAATCTCCCTGTGCTGAGTCTGTTTGCCTGTGACAATAATTGCTGAGTGATCTCCCTGTCCTTATGTCAACCTTTGAGCCTTTTTCATTGTATTTTCTCCACTTTTTCCCTTTCTGGAGGGGGAGTGAGAGAGTGGTGGAACTCATCTGCCCAGCTGAGTAAAACCACCAGTGATGGAGCACTGGCACGGGTTGCCCAGATAGATTCTAGTGTCTCCTCTGGGGCTAGAAGCTTGAAAAATCCTGACCTCCTTGGCAGGCTGAAGGACCTTGCCACCATGGACTGTAGAGTTCTTCCATGAGCCACAGCCCTCAGTGAAAGTCCAAGGCTTTGTCAGGATTTTCTCTCTCTCTTGTTTTTAGGACCCACTTCATGAAGCAAACTGCTCCCTCATTCGTGCTCTACATACAGTCTGGTAATAAGAGTGGAGTCTCCATCCTTGGAGATAGTCAAAACCTGACTGGACACAATCCTGAGGAAACCTGCTGTAGGTGACCCTTCCTGAGCAGATGGTTGGACAAGTCCATCTCCAGATGGCCATTCCTCACCTCATTCAGTCTGTGATTCTTCGACACATAATGGTTCTTCATTTTGGGGGAGGAACTCTTCTCCATATATGAGTTGTGAGTAGAAATACCAAACCAAACTGATTTGTATTTTCTTTGCTTGCTTTTTCTATTTTCCTGTGCTGAAGTGAAGAGGTAAAAAGCTGTGACTATGACAATGAATAGAAAGATTTGGCAGAAATGTAGTGATATGTAGGATGGTTCCCCAGACCACCTTCATCTCGGTGAGAGTAAACTGATTTCAGACTGAGGCAGAGAGCTCATCTTAGTGCACCAGCTACTTAAGATGGTACTCTCCAAACTCAAACACAGACCAGAAAGATTAAGCTGTCTGCTGCTATTACTTATCTAATAGAAACACAATGAATTAAAGTTAAGGGCTTTTTGTCATGTCACCAGCCTTTACATCAAAATATTTGAAAGGTAGCCAGCTCTCTTTATCCTCTTCTCTTCATACCAATTTTGAAACTGAAATTCTTTCAACTGAAGCAGAAATCCTTTGTCAGCTTGAAATTGGAGCATCAAATACAGTCACTGTTACTTTGTAGCTACTTCCATTTTTATTAAAGCTTGTCTGTGCTACAGCAGCTTTCTATAAGCAACACATAAATGAGGTTTTGAAAATGAATTTCAAAAATAAGGCTTTATAAATTCGGTTTTGAAACTATACCTCTCTATAAATAAATTTCAGCCCAAGTCTGAAAATCAGTTTTAGAAGATAGTTTAAAACCTAGAATATTTCCTTCCTACTATATGTGGCAGAGTATTTGCTGGTTTGGAAATTCCATTTAGTGAAGAAGTTTTTGAAAAAAAATGCAAAATCTACTTTGCTCTTTAAACACTTAAGGCAGCTTTTCAAGGCCTCTCAATGAATGACCAAATAAATTATGAATATTTTATATTTCAGCAGATTTGACCAAGACAGTCAATAAACAAAGTTATAGTTTCTATAATGAGAGACCAGAATACTAATTTCTGCACTTTCATTAGCTTCTGCACTGTAGTCCCTGGGAGAATAAGAACAAATTGGACATCTGTTGAATTCACATTTCAGCAGAGTGACAGGGCAATGCACTCCAGTAAAGAGCAAGGGAAATCATAAATGAATTTGTAGGAAAGTATTTCTACAGCTGTTGCAGACCTTAAAATTAACTGAAAGAAGATTCTGGATTCTTCCAAAATGAGAAGAAAAATATTTTTTAAAAATATATTATTTAAAAAACATAAGTAATGGTGAGTTTCTGATGACTTCAGGAACCATATGCTTTTTCAGCTGAAAAGATGGAGAACTGCTTTTTTGTTGCAGATTTATAAAAGTTGTTACTCAGGTGAGCACAAGAGTATTCTGATAATGTTAGCTAGCCATTACTTATACAGGTACATAGCAATGCCAGATTGAAGGAGCTTTATGCCATTCTTGCACACTTTGCTATTTTTGAGCTGCTGTCTGTACAGGATATTCAGGATATTCAGAACATTTCTGATGGGCAAAAATATTCTCCTCCACCCATTAAATATGTCCTTGCTCATTGAACACAAGAGAACTGCTTCTTTTGTTAGGAGAAGTCTCTTCTGTGTGTCTTTTTTTTTTTTTAATATATTATTTAAAAAAAAAATGTTGTCACCATACCATGGTGGCATTACCATACAGAACAAGGTGCACATGCATGAGGACAGGTTGCAAAGCTGTGTCCCCAGACTGTATGCTATCTCCAATTTCCCCTTGTCAGACAGGAAGGATAGCTGGTGAAGAATTAGGATGGCAACTGTTTCATGTCCTTATTCAGTCCAAGATCCAGCAAAGGCTTAATGCACATGCTTGACATGAGAATCTTACATTGAAAGCTGGTTATCAATGTTATGAAAGTTATGTTCCAGACAGAAGCAACATAACATAAATTGCTTCTGCCAAAGTTGGGGAAAATGTCCAAATTCACCAGGGTTGGTTAAATCTCCCCATCTGCTCCAATCTCCCCATCTCCCCATCTCCCCAGTGCTTCAGCTTCCTCCAGCTGCCCTGCACACAGGAATTGGCCGCTCAGCTCAGCCATGGTTTGGGTGGGATGCAGAACTCCAGCAGGAGCCTGCTTCGCTATTAAGCAGCTGAGCTTCAGCAGGACAAGCAAGGATAGCTCTGCTGCAGCCAAGCCAAGCCCATGGGGGTTGAGAGTAGTGCCGAGCCCAGGGGAGCACCCTAATGTTTATCAGAAATGCTGTGCCTCTGTCAAACTGCTGCTGCTTTGCAGTGAGTTTTAAATTTGATTATCCTAAAATCACACCTTGGTTCTTCCATGATGTTCTTCCTGAGAATGACTACTAAAAATCTCAAAGACAGCATGGATGATGTCCTGTTGTGGAAATGTCCTCCAGTAAATTTCATTTTTAATTCATCTGAATTCTGAATGATCACTCAAAAAAATCACTTTTCTTTCAAAAGCAGTATTTATTTTTTTCATCAAGATAAGACACATTACATACTGCATAAAGTAAAAAATACTGCTACAAAAGCTGCATTTAACTGAAATAACAAAAAATATATATATAAATTGCACTTGAGAAAGTAGGCTTTATCCCAGAAGAATACACTAAATAAAAAGTTAGCAAGTGGCTTTGAAATTAAGAATCTATTTGAGTTTGCTTTGAAAATGTATATATTTTAGGGTGCCCAATTCCACCAATAAAAATGAACGAGATTTTTTTTTTAATAGCATTGCTTTTTACATTAAAACAATATGTAAACAACATAGAAATTATTACATAGACAAAAGAAAAAAAATAGGTGTGGAAAAACATCTCTGCAATTTCTGCTATAAATAAAAAAAATTTTGCTGGTATTTGATTTTGCCAGGTTCACTGCAGGCTGGGGCCAGGGAGTTTGGAAGTTTTACTTAGTTGATGTTTTTTATCTCCCCCTCACTGCAACATAAAGCCCATCCTTAACTCTTCTGCATTGGCCTGGAGCATGCTGTCTTTATGGCAGATGGCAGCATGAAGCAGTGACTCCTGGTCAGTGGTTCTATTCATTGCTAAGTGTCCCAGGAGAAACATTTTATGTTTTATGACAAGTTTAGCCTCTTTTTAAGAAAATAAACCCAACATTAAGCAAGAGGATAATCCCTGTTATACCAATCTCTTTTACAGCTGAATTTTCCTCCTGGATCCTGGCATCCACTGCTGCCTGCATCTAATTCAGTTAGCAAAACTATTGGCTCTTCAGTCTTTAAAATGAGTATTCATACCATCTGCCTTGGTATATCTCCTTTAGATGCGCAAATCAGATTTTTAATCTCTCTACACAGTCAAAAGAGAGAGAGAAAACTGCCATACTGGGTGACCTCAGTCTGGGGTCTATGGCATACTTCATAAGAGCATCTGTCTCCTTGCTGCCTGTAGAAGCGACTCAGGCTGTCTGATGAGGCTGGATCCCCAAAATTAGATGGTGTGAACACCTCCCAAGACAGGGTTGGTGTGGATAGAGACCAGGTGAGCAAGCAGAGGAGCATTGGAGATGCCAGGCACAGTGGATACACGGTGCACATCTTCCCTTGATGTGTGGGAATCAAACGACCACTCAAGGCACAAAGTTATATGAGACAGATGCTTCCTACCACTGATACTAACTATTAGGCTAGAGTGCTTAGGCATACTTCAGGCACAATTCAGTCAGGAATATACATTAGAGAGAGTGCACCGTCTCAAAAACAATCAGTACTGTCAAGGTCTGACATGCAAATTTATTTCCAAATTAGCTGAAAATTATGGAAGGTCTGGGTCAATCTTGTTATAAAGCTAGAGACAGAAAAAGAATGAAGTCTTCTTTAAACAGCCCTGAAATAAGAAATGAAGGCAGCAGTATTTGGTTACAGTGTTGTTCTTTTAAAATGAATTGCTGTGAAAAATGATGAATCACCTCCCAACTCAGCATTTGGGAGCATTTTTAAATAGACGTCTGGGAGCCAGAGAGGAAAAATTAATATAAATAATAATAATAAAAACCCCACACATTTTGAGTCTTAAATGTTAAAGTACAGGAAGAAAAGCAACACAACATTTCTAAGGGATGTTTCAGTAAAGTTTTGTTAAAATTATAAAAAAGCACTTATAAAATACTTGAGCTGATAGAGAGGCTAAGTCTGAACATTACTGCACGTTATGAAACATAAAATTGTGTATTGCTAAAACATACCTTAAAGGCTCTCAGTATCATACTATAGCACATGCCAGTTTTCACTAATTATGACACACTATTGTCAAACTACTTTGCTCTTTCAGAGAGGCAGAAACACAAGAGGCAACATGAACAAGATGAACCAATGCAGTCTATGTCTGTTATTAAATATAAAACCTCACCATTCCATGCCACCCCATTCTCTCTGTTACATTCATGTAAGAACTCCAGTTCTTTCATAGACCTAAAGCTGCCTGTGTTTTACACTGAACAACTTTTGGAACAGCATTTTAAAGCCTTTAAAGCTATTTTGGAAAGATTTTATTTTATTTTGTTTTATTATATTTTCATCTAGAGCACTTTCATAATATTTTAAAAGGCATAGGAAGCTATGCTGTAGCTTTTAAAGTGCTTATTTTATTACGAGGTGGTGTATACTAATATTCTTGTGGAAGTTAATAAATGATGCACATTTTCCATGACAGACAGACATTGCTTAATGAGCTAATATGCCTCAGCAAAATGCAATCAAAAAGAAATTCGCTGTCAACAGTTTAACCATGGCAATACACATAGCTGAAGTGAGACAACTAGCCTCAGATAACTAAGATTAATGGATACATGACAAAGATATAATAATCCATATTTAAAACAAACAAACAAAAAAAAACCCCAAACCAAATAACGATAATTAAATCTCAAACACAGTTTAGTTTCCCAGTAACACAACTGCAAAACAAATCATATTTTCAACAGACAAGTGCCCTATTTCATCGCCTGCTTGGGGAGACACAACACTCTCCCAAATACAGTGAGGGGAGGACTTGGGGAAGCTCTATCTTGCTTTTCATATAGAGAGGGCCCTTCCTGGGCAACTTGCTCAGGGAAAGTGGCAGGAGTCCAGTTCAGGTGGGTAGAGACCAGAATCAGTCCCAGGACATAGGGACTTACTTGGGGATGTGAAGGGAGCCCCATCTCTCCATGCTTGCAGAAGCACACGGACGATGGCTCCTGTGGAGTCATCATGGCAAAAGAACCAGCCTCTGTACCCCCTACCACCACTAGTGTCCCAGATTATGCAAAGCATTTACTAATTTCAGCACAAGGTTTGCTCAAGTACAGACAGTGAGATTTGACTCTACTAGTGTTATATTTCATGTAGTCATGGATTTTCCTCATTGCATCTCACTGTGCTGGGAGGGAACACAGGGAAGTTCATTTTCAGAGCTCGGTTAACCATTTTACAATCATACAGGCTCAAATTCTCTCTTCATTTATACCCACAAAACCCTACTGCCAGTCAGGAGAGTTCGTCAGGTAGAAATGGCAGCAGAATTTGAGTATAGCAAATACTGAGTGAGAGACGTGCAGAAACGCAACAAATGGTCTTTCATTACCACAATATCAGTGGGCATTATTGTGTGCTTAAGGACTGTAAGTGAGCTTTTGAAATCTCAACCCTCAGAATCTAGCTATAGAAAACCATAACCCTATATTCTTGGATGCTGATATATAAATCTATGATATACCTGTTTAGCTGCCATGGCACTGATCAGCATGGCTATGCTGAAACACAGCAATCATTTAACCATTTTTGCTAATTGCAAAGGCAGGCTAATAGCAAAGTTCAAATGATTAGTGAATAAAGGTCCTCGGAGCAATCCCGCTTAAAAGTAAATGTCTGGTAAGCTGCAATTAGTGGGTCTTGGGTTTTTTATTTCTCTCTTTCTTTCTTTCTTTCTCTCTTTCTTTGTTTCTGTTTCTCTCTCTTTTCTTTTTTTTGTTGTTTTGTTTTTGTTTTATCGCGGTGGTCTTGAACTGCAGACACAATCACAGCGCTCATGGTGATCCAACTGTATATCTACTAAAGCCATGTTGTTCCTGGTTCTGCCTTTCCTTCGAGGATGCCCAGCCTCAGGGACAAATTTCAGCACCTGGCAGGATGAAGAGAAAAGCATCAGTTAGAAAATGCTGCTAGAAATAAGAGGATGAGAGTGTTGGGGCCCTAAGGATACCACCCTGACCAGCCTCATTTGGAGCTTGCACCCACACCCCTTCCTATGGACACATACACCTGCATACTCATAAGATAATGTTTAGGTAGTCTGTCTTGGCAATATATCTGTATTTTGGTGTTTATTTGCTTCCCCCTTTTGGAGTGGAATGGTGCTTGGATTCTACCTTGAAGCTCAGATTTTACTTTCTGTTAATTGGGACACATTTTTGTTACACTTCCAGCTTTTTTTTTTTTTTTTCCCACTCCATGACACCCTGCTGTATTGTTTGTCCTGGAGCTTTGACAGATTGGATTATTTTCTACATCAGGTATCTTTGTATTGTGCAGTTCCCTAACCATGTCCAGAGCTGCTCCTTTGCATGCTGATTATCAAGCATGATTCCTTTGGCTTGTCTTTACAGTCCCATACATATTTGAGTTGTTCTGTCCCTTCTCTTACTTGTATAATATTTCTGCTCTAAAGAACAAGGAACATTTTTTAAAACATTTTTAAATTTCTGAAGTATACATCATTAGAATTGGTCCAAAAATGAAATGCCTGTTGGAGACAGAAGGACATGAATGCAGCTTGTGCAAAATATTCACCAAGATACCACTGAGTTTCTCTAGAATCTGACTTTTCATAACATTTCTAACTTTGAAATTCTCCCTGCTTTGAATGGGAGATTGGACTAGATGATGCCCAGAGATGTCTTCCTACCCAAATTATTGTATGAATCTATGATTTCATAAAAAATGGTGTGGAGATGTGGAAAACAGCCATAATATTGATTCCTATCTCATCTTCCGTGATAGCATATGTATGTGAAACATGGACTGGCAAAGGTTAAGGAGGACGGCATTTTGCTTGGGCATGCTTAGTGAGCCCACCATTGGAGGTTGAGTATCTGTCTAAAAGCTCATATCACCACTAGCATGGTGGTGCAGGTCGAGGGAAGAGAATCCCATTTTGTTTCATTAGTTTGTTGTTGAAATGCTTATGATAGTTTAACAGAAAAGGTAATAATTTCAAATTACTGCCCTTAAACTCAAGTATTAGTTTTGATCAAGTACAAAAGTTGAGTAAAAAACTAAGAACACCTTAACTCTCCTATAGCATTTTTTCCCTAAATCTCATAGCACACTCCACAGAAAGATATGCATCATTATCAAAATTTAATGGATGGAGAATATGAAACTATTTCCTCAAGGCTCACTACAGATCAGTAGAAGAACTACCAGTGGCATTTGAGTTGCCAAAGCAACTCAAGCAAGCCATTCCAGAAACCATGCGCTGGTAAGATGCTAGAGCCAATCATCTCACCCCTTGGCAGGCTGTTGTGAGCCATGCTAGCTTGGCCAAGGCACTTCTAAACCATCTAGATTTGTCTTGCTTGTTCAAAAGGTGGAGAGAAGTCCATCTTGTCTATGACCTGCCAAAGCCACTGATCAGCTGGGGAGTGGACCACTCAAGCGTCATTAGTGTCTCAACCACAGAAACACCCACATCTTCTAGACTGAATAACAGACCCCCTAATTAACAGATCATACTGTCACTCAAGGAATAACCTCATTTTTGTACCAAGTACTTTCTGTACATTGACCTCAAAACATCATACAAGAATTGAGATGATTTGGGGAAGGAGAAGCAAAAAGGGGTTGGACAGCAGATTGACAAAATATTGGCAGCTTCAATAGAATTAGAAAGTCCCAAAAAGTAAGTCTGAATGACTTGCCAAAGGTTAACCATGAATGTTTGGGAGGGCTGGTGGGGAAGGGAAGGGTGAGCAGCCTTCAGGATGAGACCCTTTGTTCTCCACTGGTAATGCCTGGAGGGTAGGAAGGCCATGGGATGTAACAAAACAGGAACACTGAACATCCTCCCTTTTGTGATATAATTCATGTTTAACCTATGTAATACTAAGAGGAAGGACTGTGCCTAAGCAAGGTACAGATATGGTGTTTTAACCTGTTGTGAAACCTTTAGAAATATACAGACATGCCATTGGAAACAAAGGAAAAAAATATGATGGATTTTAATTTTGAACATTGACTGCCTCAATATAGGCCATAAATCCTGATCCCAGACAACTCACTGTACCACATTGTCATCCAAAACAGAAAGGAAATGAATCTAATCAGGCTACTGAGATTATTACAGAGTTCAAAATAGACTGCATCTTCAAACATGCCTTTTTTTTTTTTTTTTTTTTTAGGAAAACAGACTTTTAAAATGAAGTACAGCTATTAAAGCCAAACCCATAATAAAATTCTTTACTTAGGGAAGACTTTCATCAAAACCTGACAAATTCAGATGACTGGTTCTTTGCAAGATTGTAGGTAGGTAGATCTGCTTTTTTCAATTGAGAGCAAATGAAAGTATGCAATCGGATAAGAGCAAAGATGTGGGCTGTATTTAAGCTAACAGACCTCCTGACAGATTGGGGATTTTCCCTGTGTTTTATATTAAGAAACATGAGCACAGTATATGGGCTTTGCTGATAAGAGTAGAAAAATGAATTGGCAGACATTTCCTCAGACAAGACAGGAAAGAGGTGTTTGAACACAGCTGAAATTGGACTGCTTTAATAGCTGATCACAGAACTGATGTTCAAAGCTTTCAGTCTAGCTTCCATCTAATAGTTTTAGTTTCAACTAAATACAGAGAATTGAAAAGAATCAGGAAATAAGGCCATTTCTGGTGACCACAGTAGTTGAAAGAAAAACCTTTATTTTGAAAATAGCTGCTGTTTATTCATTTCATGGTCAGTTCCTTAAAGGCGAGGAACTACTGAATTAATGAAAACAGTTCAAAGAAATTTTGTTTAGGACACTTTACTGCTCCCTTTTTGATGAAATCAGAAGCATTTCTGCCATAAAAAAATATGGATATAAGGAAGGACTGGAATGTTCAAAAGCTTTATGTTGTGTGGGAGAAAAAAATGTTTGCAGCTTTCAAATTAAAGGAGCAAGTCTGTCACTACTAATCAAAATGCAGTGCCTCAGCTGTTCAGATCATTGCCTCAAAGATAATATGTAACTACAGCCATATCACCCTCATCAAACACTGAGTTAATTAGAGTCATAAAGCTATTAAACCAGTATATTAAAAAAAAAAAAAAAAGCAATACATGGGACTTAACATCTGAGCTAGACTTGGTGTTTACAAGTAATACAAAAAAGAGAATCAGGGCCTTGTTACATTTTACATGTGGATAACCCCACGAGCATGCCACTATGCCAGACAGCACTTTTTGTAGGTGTGAGTGAACATCTGAGAAGTTTCAGGGTCAGATGACTGTGGCAACTGCATAATTTTCCTTGGGGGTGGTGGTGAAGGAAAGAGAAAGAAAATGCCTACATACTTTTCTCTGCCAGGAGTCTTGCTAACTGACTGCGCATTAAATTTGGATTCCAGATTGTGAAGGATTCCTTTAACTAGAGACTAAAGCCATCACCAAAAACAGCACCTGGAATCTGAAGCCAGATAAACTCAGTCTGGAATTAGGGAACAGCTGTTTAAGTCAGGCCAACTCAACACTTGGACAGCCCTCCAAGGAGCTAAGTGGTTTCTGATCTCAGTTCGAGGACATCAGAAAACAGCAGCCTTCCTAGTAGGTAAATAGTACAAGCTTGGGGCTTGCTTTGGGGGCAGCAGTGGCCTGTGGAGCATGGGAGGTCAAGACCAATGGCCCCTTTAACCTCAGATCTATAAAAGTACTTTGTAACCTGATGTCAGAATCAATGGGGCCTGTTTGAGGGCTAAAGAGAGCAGAGAGATGATGTCTGCTGGAGAAAGGACCCATCTGGATATGGTATGTTCATCCTGACCCATACCCAGCACTTCTCCAGTAGAAGCAGCAACAAAGAGGTAATTTTGGAGAACAATTCACCTGAAACACCTGTCTCTGGAAGTAGGTGGTGGGGCTAGCTCTGTTGACCAAGAGAGGAGCCCAGTGGCTGGACTCTCAGCTTTAAATGAGTAGAGCTAGATGGGGAAAACCACTCCCTCCTAACCAAGTATTATTTGCCTTTGAAGTCAAGCAACATTTAGCCATAGAAGTCCATTATAGGTGATTTCTCTTCTAACAAAAAGCAAGGAGCAATAGGGAACCCAGCCAACACTTATAACAGCAGCAAGAAAAATGTATCTAATTGCTCATATCCATTTTTAACTTATTATCATATACTTTATGTATTAGTATTTATTAATACCAACTTCACTAATATTATTTGCTAAATTCTTGATCAGTAGTTTAAATACCAATGAAAATCTGAGGCCTCACTTAAAATAGCTTTTTTTTTTTTTTTCTTCTTTTTTTTTCTTCCCCGATTAGGCTAAGAAGATTACAAATAATCAAAATGACTACAGTTTACCAAATATTGATTAGCTGCATATTCCAGTGATAGAGGATGGAGAGCAACTCTGGATGCTATTTTAGATAGTGAAATTTGTACTTTGCAGAATTTATTTTAACTTGCAGCTATGCAGCATTATCTAATCTCCTTTTGCTCATCTAAAAATACCATCATTCTAGCATGCAAACCAAACTACATTTGTCTGAGGTTCATGAAAGAGGACACATCAAAAGTGCAAAACATCAACAGAGATCCAAGTTCTGATACAGATGAAAAATCTTACTCAGCAATTTCTGAAAGTTAGCTAATCCAAAGGCCACACATAGTTTAGCTATGCCCTTAGCATAAGAAAGCAAGCATCATGGGAATGTGGTTCATAATTTAGCATAAGAACCTTTATTCTAGTAGGAATGTAGCCTAAAATAACAACAGACCTAAAGCTGTATTCTTTCTTACCCAGAATAATTATAGGATATCAGGAACAAGAAAAAATAAAAAAGGGTTCTTTTGCTGATCAATGGTAGCATTCAAACTAAAGCATTATTAAATGTGGTTGGGATTATTGCTTCTATTTTTTTGATCTGTGTGAATCAGAAACACCGGCGTGTAGCACAGCAAACATGGGGAAAAAATATTTGGCTTAAAACTCAAGCATCTGAAACAGACACCAAAGCTACAATGTTTTTTATTTACTTGACATCAACAAGACCCTCACTTTTGATCATCTTGTCAAACATTATGGCTCCAGCTATTGCTTTCCACTGACAGATACAGGGGTTCCCTGTTCCCAAATTTGCCTCAGTCTGCCCAGACCTGTATCACAGCTGTCTCATTAGCTTAACTTCCAGATGTCATCCCAAGAACCTTCATTTTAATCTAGTCAAAAATCAACATTTATTCTCTTCCTGCACTACTTTGCTCTCACTGCTCCTCCTGCAATCTAGCAGTCACTTCTGACTCATTCTGTTTCCTTGCATTTGCATTCCAAATAAATCCCATTGCAGCTTCTTGTATAATATTTCTATGTATTAACTCTTGTTAGGTTAATTCTGTGCCTTTATTACCATAACAATCTTTTTGTCTCATTCGTACATGTACTATCACCTCCAGGACATGCAACAATCACACCAATCAACAATCCTTGCACATTGGTTTGATGATGCTAGCTCTTTTTAATCCCTCAATCAATTTCCTTTGTTGTATTATCTTTGTCTAGTTATCTTATATTTCCCTGTGTAAAGACAGCATGAGAATTATTGTCTGGTCTCTCAAGTGCCTCCTTAAGGTTTGCTTCTCACTTCCCTGTGGAAAAAGAAAAGAAAGAAGGGGGAAAAATAAGCCCAGACAACACCAAATTGCATTAGTTAAATTTAACTCCACTGCAAGAATTCTTCTGTCTTACTGAAGTCCCATATCACCTCTTTGCTTTCTCCCCTGTTCATTCCTCCCCTTCTGTATCGTTTCCCCTTTACTGTGCTGGGTCTGGCTAAAGCTCTTTTTGTGCCCCAGCAAGTTGTGTAAAGGCTCAGTACTGTGCAGGTACTCTGAGGTGCTTGCTGCTCCTCTCAGGGCAGCGAGTGGCTGGGAAGTTGCAACATTAACAGTAATCTAAACCTTGTGGTTGAGAATTATTTGCGTGTATGTCCTGTGAAAGCAAAAACAAAGCAACATATACATTGAAAAATGCATCAGTCTTTACCATTGAGAAAGTAAGTAGGCAAGAGAGATGCAATCAGTTTCACCACTTTATTTTTCCTTATGTGCCTGTTAGCTGTGTTGCAGAGCACAGTGTTGGTGGAGGTTTATACACTGTGACAAATTCTGGTTGCTACCTTAAGAGTGTTTATTCCTCACGGAAACTCATTTCACATCTCATCAGTTACAGCAATGAGATGGGGATACTGATTTCTCGTTTCTGTGAGGTACAAGCACTCCTGGCACAGCTGGAGACCTAGCTGCACTAGGTCCTGGCCTCTCTGGGCTGGGTTGTCTCCAGCTTCAGAGCCCCTCTCTCCTTAAAGGGCAGCTGCAGGCACTTCTGAAGAAATACACTGCAATGGAAAACATCCTTTCATTTCAGTTCCCCTTTAGCAAGTCAGACGTGAGTATTAGATTAAGGAGTACTGCATTCATTTCCATGATTTGCTTTGTCTTTGCATGGAGCCCTGCACCGTAACTCAGGATCTCTTCTGGTAGGCTGTCAGGGACATTTTGAGATGCTGCCAGAACTTGTCCTGTTTGGTTTGCAGGGTTCATGACACTAACTGTGTGGTAAGTCATGAGTATTTGTCTATGAGCTCTCGTTTCAAGCAAGCCCAGAAGCTGCGGAAAACCAAAGAGCATCACAAGACTCTTTTTTTTTTTTTTTAAACAAAACAAAACAAAACAAAAAAAAAAACAACAACAAAAAAAACCATAAAACTAGCTGTTTACTCAAGTTACGAACCCTTTTATTTCTGGAAATTGCTGAGTAGTTTGGTAAAGTTATGGCAGACTTCCAAGTTAAATAAAAAAAAAAAAAAAAAAAAGCCCCAAGGTCTTATTATTAGCATTTCCCAGGGCAGTAAAGAAAAATATACCCCTTACTGAGGCATTCTCATTTTCTCTTTTTCCCTGCTGTTGCATTATTTCTTACAATTGGACGTGATAGGAAAGAGCTATACAGTCTGTTCAATGAACTGCAGCAGCAGCTTGGGGAAATGTGATTGCTGTTAGTCCTGAGATACTAGGAGGGAGTGCTCAGAAACCTTGGTGATGAGTACAGTATAAGGCTTTGAATAGGAACTAAAAAACATCATGAGCATAAGACGATAACCTTGAAATCTCTCTGGAGTGTAAGCCTCTCAACACGCACGCTGGGCATTTGTGTCCCCAGAGCTGCCTGCATGCTGCAGCTCTAGTACTGCAAGACACTGGCTGCAAAGATGAAAAGCAGCCTATTGCTTCTGGAAAATTTGCCTGCTTGTCTTCCTCATGCAGAATAAGGGGTAGCACAGAAATGACAGACAACTGTTATGTGTTTTCTAGTCATTTTTTTACTGTTCAGAACAAACATATCCGTGTGTAGGGTGAAGAGCTGTAGTGGGTCCAGGAACTTGGTAGGTGAAACTCTAGGACAGTGTTTAGGCAAATTTCACCTGGCAAGAAAAGAAAACTGGTGTCTGCACGACGCAGTTTCAGCTGCTACAAACGATTCTTTTGCTCCACTATCTTGTACTTCTGGTGTCTTTTGCAATTGAATCAAAGTAATTGAGACTTGCATTTGAATCTGGTTGACCTTCTCCTGGAGCGGAAGGCAGAGATTTTTAACAAAATTAACACCCCCGGGGAACTTCTTAAAGTGTGAAACTCTGTCCTTTGTCATGCAACTAAAGGCTTTTTGATTAAAGCTAGTGGGTTTCAAATTGGCTTCGAAAAGGGTAAAGCAGATACATGGTTCTAAAATCGGCATGTCGAGAAGCCCCTCCTCCGCGCTTTTACTGCCAGACATTTAAATAAAATTAGAGTTAAGCGTTGAAAATGAATAAAGAATAAAACTGATTACCTGCACCTACCAATAATAATAATAATAAAGTGGAAAATATTGTGGACTAAAAGTAATGGATATACCCTTAGTATGTCATATGTGAATTTATCTGCATGACTTTCACTCATTTTAATGGCAGTCACTTGGCTAAATTTCTGTTCAGTGAGCTGTTAATTCATCCCTCAGGGATTAAGTTGAAATTTAAACTTACAAAAGCCATTCAATGCTAAAGCTGAATCACTGCTTTGAATTCACACAGTTTTCAGAGAACAAAGGACCAGTGAAATAAATAAGCAGTGGTGTATTAATGTTAATATTGAATTTCTTGAATTTAGTGATTAATTTTGTATGCCGTGACATCTTGGTTCTGACCAGTACCCACTTGGTGTGATATTCCAGTGTTCCAGCACCAGATGCTCCCAAACAGCTGATAAAAAAATAACTACTTGACAACATGTTTGCAACCAACGTTTTTTCTAGCTGCTGTCAATAGTTGGCTTAAGCTCTGACACAGATGTGACACAAGATTCTTTAGTTTATATTTTGCTTCTAATTCTCTCAGAATCCTTCTGAATTTGAATTATGCCCAACTTTTACATTTAAGTATTGAAATTTCATATAGATTTACTGTGCAAAAAAATCAAAATCCTTTTTATCATTTCAAATTAGTTCTATTTCAATATCTTTGACTGCACTTGGTCTTTTTTAAAGGAGAAGATTATTTGGGAAGACCTGAATTTCCTGTAGGTAGTATTCATTTTTTTTGTATCTTTTACTGTGTCCTCTATTACTGACTTTTTTTTTTCTAAATGCAATTGTCCCAAACTTTTGAGCCACTTTCCTTAAAAATGCTTTTGATATGTATCTTCTGCTGTATCTCCACTGCTGTATATTTTCTGCTTCTGTATATCTCTTCTGCTCCTGCCTGTATGCTTCTAAGCACCAACAGTCAAAATCCATACAAATACCCCACCTATTTATCTGAAGCCATAGTAAATACTTGGTGTGCTATTCTCTATTCACCTCTGCTTCTGCAGAATATTGTCACTTGCTTTTTTCCCACCACCTCTATGCTAAACAAATGTTTTCCTGAAGCTCTTCACAGTGATTCACTACTCGACCTTTGGTCCAGTTTCCATCCCTCATTTCTCCCTCCTTCCCTCTCACGCACAGTGCTATATGAATAAATAGTTGAGACTGCTTGTCCCAATGCTTGCTGCTTTTCTAAACTGCATTTATAAGTAGTTTCATAGGTCTTCTGAAAACCCACACAGCCTTCTATGCTGTTAGAATACTTTATCTCTTGTGTTATCTGTCATTTTTGCCACTCACTGTTCACCTCCTTCCGGACTGATCATACATGAAATAACACTTAATTCTCATACCGGGGACACCCACAGATAGTCACTCCTATGTAGCAAATTGTTCATCTCTTCCACCTCTTTGCTATTTATCTAATCCATGACTGATCTTGTCTGGTAGACCGTCAGATCTCTGAAGGAGGTGCCAGGCCTTTTAGCATTCTTGTACAATGGTATGGTGCTGTATAGATATTTATTCATATGTAAGGCATTCTAGCTTCATTTTATCAGCTCACAGTCATCTAGGTGTTTTATACCTATTAATTTTTTTCCAATTAATTTTTCTACCACTGAGATAAAGCTTTCTGCTCTGTAATTACCAGGGTCATCCCCTGCATCTTGCTGAAAATTAGATAAAATATTAACTATTCTCTAGTCCTAGGTGACGTAGAATATGTCATACGCTGCAGCTAATTGTGAGAAGACTCTCTTACCTTGGAAAAGGGTAACCACACTGTTCACAGTGAGGAAAACAGTCTGACCTTCAGCAGCCTCCTGCTATTTCAGCCTTAGGCTCTCCCAAGTTAAAGCCATTTTGAGCACACATTACCTCCAGATTAAAAGTCCATGAAGTTCACTTTCACTGATGACTTAAGCCAAGTGGCAAATCAAGGCTCTTAAAAGAGATATGTGTCAGAAACTTAAGTCAGTATGGCATACAGCTACCTACTTTCAGACACTGAAAGAAAAATAGCAAGTTTCCTATATATGTTCACTTTGGTGAACATCGTTCCTGTCTGGTTTTGAAAATGCTGATTCAGAGGAGAGAATAAAAAATTATCTTTAATTCTCTTTCCTTGTTCACCCCAACAAGGGAAACTTGTTGTTCTGAATGGATTGCAAATAAATATAAAGGACTTTGTTCTCACGCAGAATTTTGCATGAAAAAATGCTGAGTGGGAAAAAAGCTAAGGCTGAAATATTCAGCTGCTTCCTATGGGTAATAAATCTGGAAGGGAAAAGAGTTTACAAGCAACTTAATTGTCATTTCCTAGCATGATCATAAGTTTAAAAGATATAGTGTAAACCAAGAGGAAGCACAGTCAAATGCCTCAAGGAACATATCTCTGTGTTACTGAAAAAAATATTTTCACTGCTATATAATTGTATTAGTCCTTCTTCGGGAAAATCAGTCCAATTTAAGCCAAGCTCACTAGGATGCTATGGTAGTATCCCTCTAGAGAGGTGGCAGAAGTTCCCTCCAACTTCCAAATTATCTTACCCATAAATACCTGTTAACACCCCTTCCTAACCCATATACGAACTCCTTCCACTCTGCTCATTCACCACCTCCAAATGTAAATTGCTGCACAGTTGTTTGTAACCACTGCTTGTTTGTGTACTGCTGCTTACTGCAGCATAAAGTGTGAAAGCTGCTCTGCGAGGCACCAAGCTGGTATCTAGCATGGACAGCAAGAGCAATGCCACTGACTAAGGGATGCTCCACCCTCAGGCTACCTGAACCTGTCTGGAAGCCCAGGCAGAACCTTCACTTTAGGAATAACACTGATCACAGTGGGCATTCACTTAAATATCCTACTTTACTACCATCGGCAATTTTTGCTCATCTTCACACTGCAGACGCAACATGATAAATAACATGGCAGCACACATAGGTCTGAGAAACGCTTTCAGAATTCACATAAGCAATAAATAAACAAAAGAAGTACCAAAGAAAAGAAAAAGAGTAAAAATACCTCATGATATTTTTTCACTGTTTTCCCTGACACACATGTGCAGGATTTCCAGTTCGAAGTCCCACAGCCACAATTTCCTCCGCAGCGCTGGACGAGGAGGCAGCGAGGGAAGAAAACTACATTTGTCAGCTTCAGTTCCTCCCTTAAATTGACAGAGTAGTTTCTCGGAGTGCAGCTGTAACGTTTCACATCATCATTCAGCCTGTCCAGGTCAACTGCAATGCAAAAGAGAGTTCATTAGTAGGGACTGAATGAGACATCCACCCCCCCCCCCCCAGTTCATACTGCTCCCTGGGAAGCCAACAACACCAAGTGATGTGGCACTGGTTGGAAAATACACCAAGTACAGCAGTGATTTCTGACCAGATAAGCATAAACACACCAATTTTAAGTCATTACAAGTGGTCATCCCTGCTCTCATCCTGCCCACACCGACTCCCACAGCAGGGCTCACATAGACTCTAAAGGTGATGGGAAAGCTTGTAATAAAATATTGGCTTGAAAGCTCAAGACTGGTTATTTTATTTGCTCTGCCACCTATCTGCTGAAACTTTGGGTGAGAGATTTCACCTCCACCACTCTCTTCCGTCCCTGATTATAACCTACTTATTGAGATGATGTTATTTTTTATTTTGGGCACAATTTTTTGCCCAACTGTAGGTACACAAAGGGCAAACACTTTAAACAAGTCTCTTCCTGTGGCCAGTAGAGAAATGCCTTTGTAGAGTGATTCATCCCTTCCTCAAAAGGGCCTCTAAAGCAGGTGGCACCCCTTGCTTTCCTGAATTGCCTGTCTGTATCATTTGTGGATAGAGGCTAGATACCTCACTTTTAGATGCCTAAATCAATCTAAACAATATTAATTTCAGCCTTTAAGTGCTGTTATAATAGGCATACAAATAGATACAATTAAAACTAATGAGCTTCATTGAATGCCAATAGTTGGTTGATGTTTAAAATGCCTGGTGTCTCTGTGAGATGTATCATGGAAACAAGCAGTAAAGCCAACCATAAAAATGACTTATAGACAATCAACTGTGAGTTTAAGTGCTGTTTCTAGCTTTATCTTGCAAAGCTAAAATAAAACTCAAAAAACTTCTATAAATCCATTTTCCACAATTGTGATGCATTTAAAAGTAACAAATTCAATTAATTTTATTTCTATAGAAGTTTCCTGATTTCTGTTTCCATCCTTTTCTGCTTTCACCTTTTCTTTAGGTTCTATTCAGCAACTACCTGTTCAAAATCTTAATAATTCATTCAAAATTGGAAGACGTGTGAACCTCTGTTAAGAAGTGAGATCCTCTGGATTGAATCTAAGAGCAAGAAAGAAAATTAAAATGCATTTTGAACTGATGGAGCTTGAAAGCTGAAGAATTCATCTTTCTTTTATTGAAATCTTAAAATTTCAGGAAAAAATAGAAAACTGAAAATCAGAAACACTTTCTCACTGACAGATCACTCATTTTTTATCAGTGATAAATCACTAAGTAAATTACAATCAGACGATAAATTAATGTGAACAAATAAAAATAACAATATGACTGGAGGGTACAGAAAACAAAAAATAATCCCCTCCCACTCCAGACAGTATTTGCAACAGGAAAACAGGAATGATTTAAATGAGAACTGAGATAACCGTATAGTGTTTGTGAACATATCAGATTTTCACAGGCATGTTTAATAGCTCAACACCATCTCTGGAACTGAGCTCACCTATGCTTACGCTGTGCTATAAACATGTGAAAACCTCCAGAAAAGTCAGGAGCACTACTGCACTTCATTTTGTCCGTGACTCAGCCCTTGTCACAAAGTAAATTGTGGAAAAGCTGTGATTTGTAAATATCATCCACCTTTACATTCTGGCCTTGAGATACTCATTGGTTCATGGCAGATATGCAAGAGGCAAGGGTACATAAATGTCATGAGTACTGTTACACAAAATCATAGCAACTTCAGTTTTTTGGCAAGGTGTTATCTCAGTCAAAGGGAATTTAGCAGATAAATTGTGATTTTATAGCAGTTGTGATACATCTTGCCATGAAATCTCAGTGGTTCTGTCCAGAGAGCTAGCATCTCTCCAAAAGAGGTATAGATCATCCTCCTGATATAAGCACAAAATCAATGGGGCTGCTGGTATACTCATGCACTGGGAGAAAAATACATCCCGAATATCCACAGTCAGGACTTAGAAGACAAGGAAATATTGATTTTTTTTTGTTTTAACAGATGATATTTTGTTCTCCACTGTCATTCTTCAAAGCCACCCCTTCTCACTGCAGCCTCTCAGGCTAATTCTTCTCACAGGAAAGTGTTTCCCACTCCTCTAAACGTTCTCACCAGGACCTCTGCCATCAACTTTGCTGACTGATAAAGCAAAGGAGTATCTGGCTAATATTCATTTCAACTGATTGGCATGAAGGGAAAAATAATCAAAGGAAAAAGAGAGCAGAAAACATTCTGCCTTGATGATTAATTAGATTTCTTGAGGGGAATGCCCAGGCCATCCACATTCTGCCCTGCAGCAATCCAGGGGAACGGATATCGATACAAGCAGGCTCCTACCAGGACAGGCTGGCCGTGGACAGGGATGGCATTATGTCAATGGTGCATCTCTAGACTGAGAAGAAAATGCTCAAAGGTTTAATTCAGACATTGATTGCAGTGCCTCCCACTGAGGTAACACAGCAAACAAGACTTCTGGCAACAACCTGGTCATTAAGGAGGGCCCATACCCAAGCAACGTGAACCGGCATCTCTGTCCAGGCGAAGATGTCCAGGGGACAGAACAAAATGTGCTCTATCACAGACTAAATTTCCCCTGAGGCTCAACAGTTCTCATTCCTGCATTGAGCTGATACCTATTATCACTGCTGTGTTATCAGCACAGGAATGAGTCTTTGCAAAGGGACTGGCAGAGAGAGACAGCACCAGCATTTCAAGGACCAGGGTGGGGTCCTTCCCGCAGAGACAGTCACATGTATTAGTTCCAGTACTTAAGCTGCTCGATTTAAATGGCAAGGGTGACCTGGCAGAGGGCTTTCTCTGGAGGAAAGGCTTTACTCACTAGCCCTCAAAAGCCTAGTTTTGATGACTTTCAGAAGTCTTTGCAGGATCTCTCAGACTGTAGCTGAGTCAGTACTGTGAAGAGCTGTTGACTTGCTCAAAGCATAGGAGGGAATAACCAGATAATTAGGATAACTTGCTTTATGCAATATGAAAAGCTCAGCTGTTTTTGATGAGGGCTCAAGGCTTTCAACAGATGCATTTTTCAGGAATTCTGAAATCAATCAGTGGAAAAAAAAAACCACACTTTTAGTGTATTTTTCCATGTTGAACTATTTTTGAAAAATATACAGGAAATTTTCCAATACAACTGCATGAATTCTCCTTAGTTTCATATTCATAGAATTCTGATAATGACTTGTCAGTAGTTCTCAGGACCCCCAGTTTCAGAGTTTTCATTTAAGATGTGAATTGTGAGCTTTGGCATATCACAACTCAGGTATCAGAGTCTAAATTGAAATTGACAAATTCCATAATGGAAAGGTCTTATTTTAGTGATGCTGAAATTATGAAAATAACTGCAAGCAGAGAAGGAAAGATTAACTAACAGGTTTAAAACATACACAAGTAATCCTCTACAAAAAATTGTCTTGAGGTTAACATTCTTTTTGACTCTGCTCTACTGAAACCCAATGCTTGGTGGGACAAGGAAAGTGTGCAACACCTCTGAACAATGTGTACAGTACTCTAGTAGTATCCTGCTGACACCCAAGAAGAGTTCCTATTGCCTAATTAGCTTTAGAGCATGGTTTGCAACCCCTATAACAAAAGAACACATTTTTCTCTGAATAACTCTGCTGAAAGCTTCAATATGCATATTTTTCCCTGTCTTGGGATTGTTTTACTGTCTGGAGCCAGTCTATTTCCTCATCCATATAACAATGAGATTTTACAGTACAGTCAGTTTCATGCATCTCTTCACTGCTGTGACTAAAACGTAACCGAGCCTTGGTGTGATTGGTGTGAAATCCTGCTGCTTTACTTATCAAGGACTGAAACCACTGGAGTCCTTAATTTAAAAATAGAACTAAAATGTTCTGTAGACTGGATGCAAATAACTTCAAAGTATTATTACAGAATGTCTGCATCAGAGATTCAATCTGAAGGCAAGGCAGACATAAAAAGATGTACTGGAGCAGCAAGCTGGATACTTGGGGTACAATGTTTGCTCCTTCTTCCCTCTTAAATCCTACACTTAAATCCATACTCATTTTTCAACAGCACTAAGGCATCTGCTTACCTTTAAACATTGATCTTAATCAGAAGTGACCACTGAAATCAGCGACTGCAGCTAACACCATGTCTTGTTTAGAAGCACAGCCTTCAAGATTGGACAGGAGAGAAACCCCGTGCTGCTGGTCACTGATTTTGTTTAAAAAGACAGTCTGCTAGGATTTATTTTAATACTGTATCTGTTCCAAATTCATACATGGCTGTAACATTTTCATATCAGAACATTTTACACTTTTTTTTTTCATGCATCAGCTACAGACTAGAGTTGAGGTGTAAGAAATGGTATCTACCTCACTCACAGTCCTGTACCATATGTCAAGGCCATCTACAAGGCAAGGAGGATTCGAGCAATTGCAGACCAGTCAGGCTAACCATGGTAAAATGAAGAAGTAAATCCTTTTGGAGACAATGTTCAGGCACATGAAAGACAAGAGGTTGACTGGAAATTGCCAGCACAGATTTACAAAGGGCAAAATGTGAGTGACCAATCTGAGAACCTGTTGCGATGAGATGACTTGCTGGTGGAGGGGGAAGCAGCAGATGCTGCCTACCCTGACCTTAGGATTGTTTTTGACACAGTAATCCACAGCATCCTTGCAGCCAAACTGCTGAGATACAATGGGATAGGTGGACTACAAATTGGGCAGATAATTGGAAAGATAAGGGGGCTTGCACAAAGTGGTCAGCAATTCCAGGTACAACTGGTGGCTGGTTGCTAGTGGTGTTCCCAAGGGTTAATGCCAAAGCCAATACTGCTAAAGATTTTCACTAATGACCTGAGGAACAGAATGGTGTGACCCCTCAGAAAGTTTGTCAGTGAAACCAAACTGTGGAAAGTTGTCCGTATGAAGTGGGGCTGCCTTTCAGAAAGACCTTGGCAGGCTAGAGAAATGCACTGGCAAGAACCACATAAGGTTCAGTGATGACAAATGGAAATTCCCAGACCTGACTTGGAATAATCCAATGCATCAGTCCAGACTGGGGACATACTAGATAAGTAGCAGCACTTCAGAAGAAGACTTGGCATCGTGGTAGGCAGCAGGCTGAACATGAATCAGCTGTTTGCTCTCGTAGAGGTAGAGGTTGAATGCTGAGCTGCATTAGGAGAAACATAGATGTCAGGTGAATGTCCGCCTTCATTCAGCTCTTGTGAGGCTGTATCTGGAGTACTGTGTCCAGTTTTGAGCCTCATTCAGCAAAAGGGAAGGATCAACAAACTAGGAGTATAGTGAAGGATGACCAGGATGGTTAAGGAGGGGATCCACAACAGCCACAGTGACGCTGAGGGAACTGTATTTATTTAGTCTGGAGAGAAGACTACAGGACGTTCTAATAATTGTCTCCAGCTGTCTAAAAGGAGCTATGGAGAGAATGGAGCCAGACTCTTCTTGGACGTGCACAGCAAAAAGACAAGGAGCAAAAATCACAAGTTGTAGCAAGGGACCTCTAAAGAAATACTAACCACTATAAGCGTGATTGAACACTGGGACAAATTATCCAAAACATTGTGGAATTGTCCTAGTTGGAAATATGCATAACTTAACTAGAGAAGGCCCTAAGTAACCTGTTCTAAATTTGATGTTGGTCCTGCTCTGGGCAGAGTTTTGGATGAGCTGATCCACAGAGTGCCCTTGTATCCAAAATTGTTCTGTTAATCTGTGATTGATATTAAACTGCCAAGATGGCTGTATGTTTGCTGTTTTTCCTGAAAAGGTATCAACATCATCAACTATATGGACAGATATGGTTTAAAAAGTCTGATTATGGTCTGTTGTGAAGGCAATATGGATGTGTGGAACAGGATTTTGGGATGACATTCATCACCAGACTATGTTGACAATAGGCCAACATTAAACATCATCAGTATGCAGAGAGAGTATAAGGCTTAGAACTTCAAAGACGTTAAATGCCTAACTCTCATTGAGGGGATTTACCCACATTATACAGGAAACTGGTGCAGAGACTGCCCAGCTCCCTGACTATTCTCCCCTTTAGAAATATACATCACCTCGGGCCTCTTGCCAAAGGCAAGCAATCCACTGCCAATCCTGCTGAAATTTCTAACACTTGTACTCTTTTTGGCAGCTAAAGAGACATATGCATGCAAAAGACCTGCACTCGTTACTTTCCCCTGCTCATGTTTTGTGCATCAGCAAGTGATGGAACTGCAGCATGGTATGAGCACTGTGTGCCATGCACCGGTCCAAAGCTCAGTTCTAGTTTGACTCTCATCCCCCTTCATGTGTGATTTACAGTTTGTAACAAAGGTTGTGCTGCTGTTTTTATTCTGACTCTTGACATTTAAAAATTCCTCCTATACATTATGGACTTTCTCAGAGACCTATGAATGTATTGCACCCCTTATCCCCAGCATTTGTACTCCTGTGTATGTCAGAGCTGTGTCAGGTAGTGCAGAAATATTGCACAAGTGGTCAAAGAAATTCAGAGCAGTGCTGCAGCTGACTGCAGTCATAGTGTGCTTCAGCCTGAGTTGGAAAATTCAGTCCCGTACATACAGTAAACAGTTAAATCTTCCACTGATTAAATTACCAAAATACATCAACACTGATGAAATTCTTCTCCATACCAAGTGTTGATCAAACCCTGTGGCTTTTAGTCTTCAGCACATATGGTTAAAGGCAATCAGTGCTCCCCTGTACATGCTTAATGAATCACAATAAGCACTATGTTAAATATACCTGAAAACTTTGGGAGATGCCCAAGTCTTTTTTGTGGGAACTAGGGAAAAGATGCTGTGATTTGGATTTACTACAGAACCACAATGCCAAGATGAATCTACTTGATACGGCAACTATTATTTTAGAAGAATGAGCGAGCAGAATTTCAGTGGGATTATAACTGTCTGCATGAAACAATGTTCACGATATATAGGCTTATTATAGACTAGCAAACCAATTATCAGCTGTGGTATGGGTCAAGTAGCAAAATCAGGCCAAACCATCAATGTCGTAAATGGACATAGCTTCATTGAAATCAATGAAACTGAACAGCTTATTCCAGTGATAAATAATATGCTGCAAGTTTCACTAGCTTTTTAAAAAAAGGACTTAATAAGAAAAGCTTTCACTGCAGTGGCCAACAATAACGCCATGTAAAGCATGAGGGAAAATCTCATTTGAGATTAAGACTATGAAATGAATGAGTGTGTGCCTTTTGCATGTAACAGATAAAGTGTTTCCTAACTGAGGAAGAGAGGAAGTATACTGTTTTTTTTAAGCACAGGGAATACTTTATATTAGCAGCTACTTGAGAAGGTATTCCATCTAGTCAGAATATTCACGTGTGCCATGAATGAGCATGCATTCAGCATTTGTGATGCCTGCACTCCCTGTCTGGTGCACTGAAACTTGCTGGCAGCCATCCCAGAACCTTTCAAGGAAGAGTACATGGATGTCTGCAGTAATTTATTGGCCACTGTTTGCAAACCCCTGAGAAATGACATTCCTGGGTTCAAATTTTGTTTAACTTCTTGCTAGAGCATTGTAAACAGTAATAATTAAAAGGTATTGTTAAGGACATGGTGCTACTTGCTTGATATTGGGAACCTGTATGGCAGTGGATGGCAGCAACATTCCGTTAAGACTTGTGGTCTCACCTTGCTATTCCCCTTCTAGGGAGCAGTTTGGCTATGCTAGCAAGTGTTTATTTATTTAACTTGTGAAGCTGTCATTGCAGACAGATGTTATTACAAGAATGTCCCACCTGATTAATTTCTTCTGATAGCCAAAGGCTTCCTGCACACTGTTTCTCAAAAAGAAAATGATCTCAGAGGCATGTGTAGTCTTGCTCATTACCAGAATGTATCCACAGATGTTCCTGTTTCCTAGGTCTATTTATGAAAAAAACCCACATTTATTTCTAAAGATGACCCCTTTCTTTATGTAACATCCCCTAGACATTTGGATCTAATTCTGTGATGAGAAACTGAACTTTTTCTTTCTCTTTTCCTTCTTCCTAGATTTTTAAACACAGGTCATTTCACAGGCAGAGGTCTTTTTCTTTCTTTCTTTTTCTTTTTCTTCTTCTTCTTCTTCTTCTTCTTCTTCTTCTTCTTCTTTTTCTTTTTCTTCTTTTTCTTTTTCTTTTTCCTTTCTTTTCCTTTTTTTTTTTTTTTAACTTCTAAAGCATTTTTAATGAGATATAAAACTTCAGAGTGAATAACAAAAGATAAATGCAAACAAGCATGAGGCAAAAGTTAAATGATGTTTAACTGATAGTTGGAACTGTTTACAGCAGCGTGTCTCTGCTCTTCTAGGAGCTCTTCTAGTAGTATCAAGCAGACACACTGATGCTTTCAAAAAAAACAAACTGTTGGATGAACAAATTTCCTTCCAACACTTCTAAATGTTCCTTATGATTCCCTAAAAGAACAGAGACCTATTTGTCTAGAAGTTCAACACAATTGCAGAGTATGGCCATTTTCTTTTTTATATGTGCTGGTGTTCTTGCTAAGAACAGTATAAAATAACCCAATAGCTTGTGACAGCCTTTTAGAGAAGTTTTGTATTTGTAACAGCCAAATTACTATGACACTGGGGTCAGCTACAACATATTACAGCAAAGCAAAAGGAATTACTTTAAAAGATATACTTTATTTGGTATGACCTGCTTTTTCCTGAGAGTCTAGGATGAGCCTAAGGCTGAATATTCATACTTTCAGAGTTTCTAAAATGCATCAGTGACGAGCAAACCTTTTTGAGTACAGTTAAAACTGCTGCAAAGCTTTTGAAACCTCTACTTGTCCTATTTTCATGTAGAAGGTGTACACTGTAGTTTATATCTTATACAAGACCTCTCATGTAAGGATTTTGAAAATGCAAGTGTGTATCTTCCCCTTTCCTTTCTGCCTTTTTATTCTAGTCTAGGTATCACTGTGATTCTATAGTTAACTTCTATACTAGCGTGTTAGTCACTCCAGTGACTAACAGAAAACCTCATTGAACATATGTAGAATTAAATTTCAAACTTCATGTGGTTATTAACAAGACACATCTGATAACAGTATCCCACCTGAGTGGTGTAATTAGAATGCAACACATTTAACTCAATAGAGTTGTATCAGTGTTGTAGAGGTGTGAGATCAGATATTGTAGATGGAATAGAGTTATCATATATATAAAGATACATTTAATCAACAAAGCCTTCACCTTTCAGGTTGTTGCAGGAGGAATCCAGGGAAGGACTGGTCTTATCAATGTCTATAAATGCATGAATGAAGTAAAGAAAATGGAGCCAGAGTCTTCTTTGAAAGGACAAGAGGTATTGGACAAATTGCAACATAGGAAAATCTACTTAAACATTGAAAAAAACAATCAAACAAACACTACTTTTGTTGTTGTTGTTCTGAGGGTGGTCAGACACTGCCACAGGTTGTGGAGTCTCTATCCTTGGAGATACTCAAAACTCCAGTGGACGTGATCCTGAGCAACTTGCTGCAGATGGCCCTGTCTTGAACAGGGAGGTTGGATTAGGCAATCTCTTGAGGTGCTTTCCCACTTCATCTAATCCATGAGTCAGTAAATTTAAGCTTTGCTAAAACACTGTGCTTGTTTCCTTAACTGTGATCCTTATCTTCGTGAATTATTGATTGCCAAATTAAGAAAAAAATACCATTTACATGTCATTTATTATATATCTCTGTTATCAGAACTGATATTCAGCAACACTGCCTCTTAAACTCAATTTTCTGGCACAATTTGGTATGGGCAGAGAGTCGGATAGGAGTGAGAACATTACCAATTTATTTATATCATTTATATGACATGTTCTGAAAATATTGTGAAAGGTAGGCAGAGATTACATCAAATTGTTCTAATCTACTTCACGGCTGTTCTAACTAAGGATAAAGAATAAAACCCAAGCTGGAATTAGAAACAGATATCTGAAATAAATAATGATATAATCTACTGTTGTCTTTACTGCAAGGTTATCTTAGTGCCTATAAACATTCCTCAGAGATCCACAGTGTCTGTATTTAAAATCCACCAAGCATTTCTAATTTAAAGACCTGTTAAAGCTATTCCCTACTCCTGACATCATCCAAGAACAAGTCTTTAATCTTCTCAGAAGTTTATGACAAAAGACAAATTCTTAACTGATTTTGTTTAAAGATTTGATTGTGTTGAGGTACTTTTGCCCAGACGGCTGCTAATATTTAGGGAATTTGGCCTTTAGTTTGAAGACAAAAGAAAAACTGTTGTGAAACTTTTTTTTCCTTTTTTTTTTTTTCCCCTGGTGTTTATTACTGTAGTTAAAACCAAAAATGAATAAATAAATAGAATAAAATCTTAAATAAATAAACCAAAAACATTAAAACAATAATGAAGAAACCCTTATACATCTGCATTTTCTGAGCACTAACAGAAAATCAAACTGATGTCTATAGCCTACGTGATCAGCCTACATAAGCATCAAATGCTATTTTCTATATATGTTGTCATGTATACACATGGGGTACAAGGCCAAATATGCTCTGAGGATCAAACATTTGGAGAGCAGAAACAGTACAAGATCCAGGTTTCTAATCACCTTCATTAAAATCAAAACAGTCATTTTATTTCTGTGGTATGCGTGTCTATCAATGCTGATTCCAGCCTGGATAGGATACATACTTTTCATGTTTCACAGACACCTAAAAGAGATCAAACTGATCTCTGATGCTGTTGCAGTCAGGTGATCTTTTCACAAAAGATGGAGTGTTGTGGTTGCCTGAAATCTTTGATGTGCCAAAATGGAGTGAAGTAAAGAGGGCCAGCTTTCTTTAGATGGGTGCTCAGGGCTTTTTACAGATTTCTTTAAGTGCTGAACCAAAAAACAGAGATAGTCAACACATTTTGGAAACACCAGCCCAAGCTGGCTGTATAACTACTAATATACTGTATGTTCCTGCGGTCATTCTCCTGCACCAAGGTCAAAAGGCATGGGAGAGCCCACCTCTCTGCCACTAGCCTCTTGCACTCCAAGACAGGATGGCCACATGTACACTGACCACTGCTAATGTCATTCTACCTCTGCCAACTCATGCCCACCAATGACCTAGGAAAATGACTCTTTAAATAGTGTTTCTTTATCAGTATGGGTTTCCTAGTTTACCATCTCTTTGCTCTACCATTTGGTGGATTATTTGAACTAACAGAAGAAAACATGAAACATAACCCAGAAATGCATGCTTTGCTCAATTACTAACAAAGATGTTAAACCATAGTAATGTTTGCTGCCAACAAAATGAAAAACTGTGAGGTGCTCACATCCTAAAAAACCAGCTGCATATACAGGTGTCTGCACCAGATGCTTTCCTAAACACAATGTGATAAAAGTGATTATTTCTCACTCAACAGAGAACAATCCCAAAGCAGGGTATTTAACAGAGGATGATAGTGCAGGTAATTAGGAGCCCCATGCCTTACACATAAAGTAATGCTTAAGAAGGTGAAGCTGAGAATCATCTGCACTTTACACAAAGGCCTATGGTTGTGTTTGTGGATTTATCATAATGATTTGGCAGTTTTCATACTGATTTCTCAGGTGAGATCCTACTCAGTCAGAAAATGATTAAGGATTAAATGACTTCTTTGTAGTTGTAACAGGTGATAGCTTGTCCTATGGCCCCAAAAGGAAAATAGGCATCAGAATCTCATACTTGATCTAAAGACATTTCTGTGAGGAGTGAAGGAATAGCCTGGTTTTCCCACAAAATTTATATATTATGTCTTTTCTTACCTTTGGACTTCCTGTCATGGTAGCTTCTGCCTCGATAGTGGTGGCCACTGTCTGTGTACAAATTCTCCAGATCTTCTTGCCAGGAGTCTGGATTAAAGTGTTTGAGCAGATCCTCCACTGTGTCAAATGCAGCAATGGTCTGATCCAGCGCTTCCGCTGTGAGCGTAGGGTCAGTCACTGATGGAGAGGGATAGGAGACCCCCTAAGAGTGACATACATCTCAGTGTACTTGGAATAAGTTACAACACCACTCAAAACAATTGACAACATTATTGTCTTGTTTCTGACTGAAACAGGTACTTTGGGCCATCTTTTGAAGTCCTTCACTCAGTCAGGCTGTGTTATGCCTGCGTTTTATTTTGCAAGAAGCAAACAAACTCATGATGAAATCCAGGAGGAGATCTGGGGAGAGGCAGTACCACTACTGCTAGATTGTCCACTTTTTGCTGTCCTCAAAGGACATGATGGTTTGCACATGTGCAAAGATATTGTGGAAATGCCTTTTGAAACCACTATGATGGCCATGATAACAGAATGGAGGTGCGTTGTAGTGCTGGGGTGGTGCCTTCTCATCTCTGCCAGGTCTGTAGGTAAATCTGAAAGAGGCCGATCAGAAACCACAGCAGAGAAAGACAAAGGCAGCAACTTCTCTAGATTTTCTTTCTCTCCTTGGTCAGTTTGGACTACAAATTTGGCTAGGTTAACGACTTGAAAAGATGGCTCTTTATTCCCAAGAACAAAACCTGTTATGAAATATTGATGAATGTAAATTTTACCACCCTTTTACCAAAACCAAAAGTTACTTAAAAAAATGAAAACATGGTATTTGGATCTCAGCAATGTAGGAATGAATATTGGGATTACCAACAAAGTCATATCCTCACAACAATATCACAATACCATATGGAATATTATTTCTAAGCAGGAAGAGCCAAGTACCACTTTCTGAGCACACTTTGTTCCCACTGAATTTGTCACACAACTTGAGTTTGCAGAAAGACTGGAGTGATTTCATTTTTACTGGAATTAACTTTAAACATTTTTCATAATCATCAGTTAGAATCACAGTATTCAGAATCCTGATACCACATTTTTCCTTGTCCAAGCACAAAGCCTCATAATAACCGTGTAAAAGATGCACAAGAAAAACTATTAATGCAGATCTGTTACTTTCTGAAGAACCACAATCAAAATAGCTACTTTTGTCCAATAAAAAGCGTAATGTAACACGAGAGTTTTGTTTGGATTATTATTATTATTATTTTTTAAGTTAAGACATTGGGGCAAAGCCCTGGAAAATGAAAGAACCCTTTTCTCTTCCGAAAATCTAGCTCTGAAGTAATGTAGCAGAAACATGCCATTTAAAATTAATGGCCCCCCCAAAATAGTTTTTTTGCCTGATCTCCCAAGTAAATACACATGTTAAACCATTAATCTTTGTGATTAACTTCACTCAGTTGAGTAGCAATGAAAGGCTCGACTCATCTAAGTGAAGTTACTTGCATGTTTGCAGGATTGTGTCCTTCAATGGTGGCTAAAATAGTTTCGAAGTAATAATCTTTTTGTCTTTTCCTGTTAGATATATCACAAAATTTACAATCCTTGATATTTTACTGCATATATCTGCTGAAAGTATGGACAGTCCAAATCATTATACACAAGAAAGAGAAGTTGAAAACATTACAATGGTGTGGTCAAGAAAGCATAGCTGCACTTTACTGCTTATTGCCAACAGCACAAGAAGATTCTGAGGGCCACTTGTGCCTGTAATGCCTCTACAATGCAGTTCTGAGACACAGTGCAGATGGCTCTAAAAATTCATGACCCACTAAAAGGGAAGGCATACCTCAAAGCATCTCTCCTGACTTCTAAGTGGCTCAGAGTAGAGACTGACAAAGAGACGGAAACCCCAGGAGATGAAAAGCTCACACCAGTAAAGTGAACAGTGTTGTGATCTAAAACAATGCTGCAGGACGGACAGTGCTGTTGCTGGGCATCACGCAGTGTACTAATGCTGTCTTCGAGGTTACAAAAGAAAAATACTTTGAATTGCTACTTGTTTATTAAGGAGAGTTAATGGGAGCTCATGGCTGGTCTGTGACTGCAGCCCAACTGGGAAAGGCCAGCCCCTGGCTCCCTTTCTAAAGTGAGAGAGGGAGGGAAGAGGTGCAATGGTGCTGAAGAAATAGCAGCACAAAAAAATGGTCTGCTCCGACAACCCAGTGACAATCAGAAAGGAAATCCAAGTGTGTATGAGCATGCTGCTGTCCAGGGACCGCCCCGTGACACGCATACATCCCCCTTCTCAGCAGTTTAACTAAAGCCTATGTTTCTGAAACAAGAAGGAGGGGTTAACAGACAAAGAATGGCATACAACACAAGAGTTTTTTTCAGGTGTTCAACTGTGCTTTTCATAGCAGAACTGCAGGTCAGGCTGTGAATTTGTAGGGCATGTCAAACTAACACAGACAGCAGGGATTCCCCATTTTCTTTCAGTATAAAAGGCCCTACTCAAGAGATTTGCACAACCTAGTTCGCACACAGAAGAAAGCTTAACTTTTTTCTCGGTGACAGCCAAATCAAGAGGAATTATTGCAACAGCTAAGATAACCTACTGGCAGCGACATTATGTGACAAGCCCAAAAGTAACTTCAAAGCTGCCAACCCAACTGCCTCTCTTTTGTCCTGCCAAGAATGAAACACTAGCTGCAGAAGAGCTTGGCTCATTGTAATCTGGCTTCTGAGATCGCATCCAAAGAGAGGGCAAGAAGCGGTGAATAGCGAAGATTTTCCATATAATGTACCTCTTCTACATTTCTTAAAAGCACTGAGCACATTTTTAATTTCATGAGATTTAAAGCTACCTTTCCTGTTAGTGCTCTTATCCATAATTTCTATTGCTTTTCCCCCATTCTTTTATATTTTCTATCTGTATTGTGAAGGTGGCAGGCTTTTCAATGTGCATCACAGTTATTTGTTGGTCATAATATCACTTCAGAAATAATGAAAGCTAAACCAATAAGGACTGAATTATTTATTTATTTATTTTTTTTTTTTCTGGGTTGGCCATGCTGGGATCAGGGCAGAACTATTGGTTTTAGCTTTCTGAGAGAAAACAAGAAATATGGTTTTGTGTCTGATATAACCTCAGACAAGGAAGAAAGCATTTGCTCACCTTAAGTTTTCATTCTAAGCATTGCAAGTAATCCAGATCCTAAAATGGGTCTTAATGTTACCTGTGGGTTTCAGTAACAAAACACATCTGTCATGCTAACTTACTATCAGCAGAACAGTATGTCATCTTGCCAGCAACTGACAGGTTCAAGTTTGTCCTTCTGCCCCCTCAGAACCACAGCGGAATCACTAAACCTTTCTCACTTGAAGAATTTGCATGCTCTCAGACTTTTTGCCTTGATATTTTTGGGAAAAATTACTCAACCTCTCCACCTTATTTTCCCTGAGGATAAAAAAGGGCTAGTGGGTGCAATGCACACCAAGTGGAGGATAGTATTTTTAATTGGATTGCTGATGGCATGGCAAAAACAAAGAGACAGGAGTTCTGTTACTGGTTTAGCTGTAGGCTTCTTTGTGACGGTGGCCATCAGCATTCTACCTGTAATATCGGTACTGAACTTCCCTGCCTCTAATACATTAACAACAGTTTTTCAGAAACTAGATGTAGAAGATGAAACAATTTTTTTTTCAACATGAAAAAATACTGGCTTATTTTTTGACATAGTGACATTATGATGTTAAGGAGGATAATTATCATGGCGTTTACCATATACATGATCTCGTTTTCATAGCTACCTGATGAGGGAGCCCTGAGCTTACATTTTCAAACATTAGTCTACCAAATTTTAAAAGAAAATATTCTATCAGATATATATATATATATTTTCCAATTCTATGTTAGAACGAAAAATTAGTGTCTTTTAGCAAAATAGTCTCTTAGTATCTCCTTCTTAGCATACCCAGTAGATCTCAGTCCTGCTAACATTGCTACTGAGGACTTTCAGCACAATTAATTCAAGTTTATCATAGCATTTTATCATGAAGGACAAATGTCAGCTGCAAACTCAAGAGTAAATGCAGGTGAGATTGGCATAGACTCTTAATTTTGGCACTACAGAATTTTCTCTCTACTCATTGTCTGTCTTAGACACTAATCAGTAGAATTTACTCATATTTTATTTACTGTTCCTCCACTGGCAACTCCTCATAACTACTGTATCAAAGGTGCCATCAGTAAGCTTTCATCCACAAATGCTCCAAACATTGTTGTCATTGGTCTCAAGTCTGCTTTGAGCACTTATGTGTTTAAGGAGGAGTTTGTGAGACCTGTGACATGGTCTTGACCAGCCAAAATGGTGCACAGAAAAGGACTGTCCATAATATGAGGTCTGATGATACCTTGCTATTCCCCACAATGTGGACCCAGAATACAAATTTACTTGAGAAATGTAGGAGGGGACAGATTTTTATCCAATGACACAAATCAAGTGTGATGAAAAGAAAAATAATTGTACACTGGCTTCCTTTTTTTGTTTTGTTTTGTTTTGTTGTTTTTTTTTTTGTTTTGTTTTGTTTTCCTGAGTCACGTTTCATTGATGAATATGGAGACTTTTAGATACAGTATTATATTACAAACACTTAAAAAATCTCATATCGAAAATAAAAAGCTAAATCCCTTTTTCTACCAGCCTGCTATAAGTACGATCTTCTATTTAGGTCAAGACATTTTACCACTGAAAATCCTAAGGAGTTTGTATCTTGTATTTTCATCTTGGCAAGATGAATTTGGAAGCAAGAAATGTTTCCCAATGGCTATCTCATGTGGTTACAACAGCTGATGGCATATTTTGAATCTTTTCTCCTTAAAAACACAGTGGTTAAAAAGCATAAGTTTGTTAAACACTTATTTTATCCTCTGCCAAAGGTGAATACATGGCTTCTCTGTGTAGGTACCAAAATAGTGATTTGGATTCATGCCATTCTATCAGTCTATTCGTGGGCAAAATAGTAACAAGCTACTTACTGAGACAGAGCTTGTGACTGACTCCCAGTTGGTTTCTGAGGCTGCATGCTGGAAATCATCCTAAGGGGAAAAACCCACAGGAAAAATCACCGTTAAGGCAATGTCCTGAATTAACTATAGAACCTAAAATGTCTCAGCATTCAACGTCTGTCACCTTTTTGAACCCTATTCCATGAAAGAGGAATTGCCATGTATCATTCCTAAACCTTTCCACAGGATAATGCTACTTGTATTCAGGTTCCTCCCTTCTTGTTCTTTATAAATTAGCTCCTTGTAAGCTTGTTGAGGCAAGGCTAGGTATTATTATTGTTTGTAATATGTAATATGTTTTTCTTCGTAACAGGACCTAACTTCTAACAAGTATTAACCACCTCTGCATGTATACAATCAGAGCGTAATGCTGTTTCCCAAGCTGACCCATTCTGGAAAGAATGTGGACATACCCTAGTATGTCATGGTGAAAAGCAAGGTAACGTAATCCATTTGAAATGTAGTCCTAACATGACTGTACTGCTTTTGGTGCTTGTGCTGAGCAGGACTTGCTCATCTGTGCAGAGCACTGAATGGCACTAGGCCCTTTATGTCAACAGCCACAGCCACAGTACATTCACATTAGAAGCGTCATATCACAAAAACCCTGGGCTTTTATGATTAATTTGAGCATGGGAATAGGATCTATCTAATCTACCTTTGGACATCTACAAAGCAAACATCTAAGCTAGTCATTTTTTCAATTACAGTCAAGTAAGACTTTTTTAAGAATTTTTAGGCTGTAAATCACCTGATCTATTTTAGATGCCTAATTTGGGATGACAATAATCGGATCCTAAAAATGCTTTTTTTTTTTTTTCCTCTCCATTGTCTATAAAGGCAGCCCTGGGGTGATTAGCGTAGATACAGATTTCAACATTGTAGATATTGACCTGTGGTCAGCTGAATACCAACTCGCTTGTCTGACCAGTGACGGGCAATCATTACTTAAATAATGAATAACCCATTTCTTTAATCTTTGGGCAGATTTACTTATTTCCAACTAGAATAATTAAACTAAGAAAAATTAAGGAAAAAGGCAGCATTAGAGAATGTTTATTTAACATACACATGCAGAGAAATGCTAATGATCAGCATGAATGGGCACATAAAGAAAGCAGACTGAAGTGATAGCGTACCAAGATTTTAGTTTCTAATAACAGAATTCATGATGAAAGTGTTTAAAGAAGAAGGATCAATGTCTGGTCTCACTTTACACTGACTCAGTCTCTGCTATGTACTTTTTAAGTTGACAGCTTAAAGGGAAAATGGAAGATGAAATAATCAGCTGGTGCTCTCAACACCATATTGGACCATACACATATGCACATGTTCATTATTTCTTATGAATGCAAAAGAGAAAATTGATCACATAATCTGAGAGATCAACAATAAATTTCTCCATTTGTCAAGAAAGAACAGAGCTGCTTTCAGATACAAACTTCATATACATGGTATTTACTGTTTTTCATCTGCTATAGAAAAATATTAAAATGTCCTAAAAGTCACAAGACTGTTTATTCATTATTGTTACTGTTTTTTTCTTCCTTAAAACGTTCATTTCTCAAACTTGTGGCTGCAAAACTGTAGTAATTTCTTTAATACTTAAGATTAGTAGAAATTAAGCAACCCCATCAAACTATACTGTCACTAAGTGATCACTGAAACTGCATGGCTATTAAAATGTTAATAATTACAGGGATCATTTCTTCTAGGAGTACAGAAGCAAAATGTTATCTGTGAAAATTTTCCTGCAGGTATTTTATAAAGAGTAAACAGATCTACAAATGCCATGATCAAGTCATAAAAAATTCAGGAGTAGTGGGCTACCTTAGCCACATTCTCTACAAATTTGGTTGCCCAGTTATTGACAAGGCATGCTTTGATATACATGGACATGGATTTTAAAAGCTCATGGATCCTCTGGTAGTAGTTGTCAGTTGCAAAATTTGGAAATCATTTCCTCTCTGTCATTAGCTTCCATTTACCACTTCCAGAAAAAAGTGGCATTGAGTTCTGAAGCATTACTTTAAAGCAGGAACAATCTGCCTCATTGAATGCCTGGAGGAGACCACAGACAAGGAATAATTTTCTGTTTGAAGTGACGGTCCCCTTGTGTTCTCTAATTGTAGGCATCAAAACAGTTTCTTTAGTCTATGATTCTTCGAGATGTTTGATGCCAGGGAACCCCTCCAAAACCCTGAGATAGTCATGTGTACCACCTGCTTCTTGGATCTCAAACCTGATGACTGCATATTTTGACTCTGTGATTATATTTTATCTGCATAAACTATTCATAACTAGATGGCTTTGTTCCACCATCACTTAAGGCAGCTGCAGTCATTCTTGGCTTCTTGGAGCTTTCAACCTCTACAGTTTGAAGATTATTATTATCTATGGCTTCTGCTTGCAGCTATTTCAAGTAATGATATCAAAGTGATTGTCATCATTGCAAAACCCTCTCCTCCTTCCTCACCTAATAGATCCTGAAGGACAAATCTATTTTCAGTGCTATCTATTCAGTTCAATTCAATTCATACTATCTTGTATATGGAATTGGCATATGATCACTTGGCTTTTCTTTTTCTTCTTTACTTAAAATTACATTAAAACTTTTAGTTAAAACATATAAAAGGCAACAACAAAAAACAACCACATCTTTTTAAACTGAATACTGGGAAAACAGGGTGGCAATAATTTGGCTAGACCACCCTGACAACAGTGCTTTCACTCATATATGTGTCAAGGTAATTTTACAACATTACACGAGACTTCAGCAAAGCAATGTATTTACTCTACAAGCAGCAAAACTAGCGGCAAAGCCACAGAGCTTCCAATCATCTTCTGATAGAAGCTACTTTTATTGGAGAGAAATGACTTCCATACCTCAACTTCCAAAATTACACTGCAGCAAGCCAGTCTTCAGAGCTGAATATGTAGGGACATTGACATATTTTTCGTGGCTCTGTTTCAGACAAAGATAAGCTACTCTCTCTCCTTCACAGACTGACTTTGTTTGCACCCTGTCTCTGACCATTATCTTCATGAAGTGAGAGGGAGTCACAGGGAATACTTGTTTAACCAGAAGCTTTCACAAGTGATGCATAATGGCCACTGCCAAGGATACATGAGCTTGCGGAGACAACACTGGCTGCTGAGGGAGATAGTTTGTGTGACCAGGGCTCCGTGACCTGCAGCAGCACAGGATCTGCAGGGCTTGAGCCATGGGGTTTGGCAGGGTCAATGGGAACATGGAGACATGGGGAAGATGCCAGGGATGAGGCTGGGTCTGGGAAGATCGCCAGTTTGCGAAGCATGGTGTCCATGACTCGCTTTGCTGCACCACAAATCCAGCAACACCTGAGTCCTCACAGCCATGCTGAATTACTACCTGGTCCTCGATTTATGGACAAGAAGCACTTTATAACATTTCTGTGATTCTTGATTTTTTATACACTTTATCACTGTAGTCCAGCCTTTTGTTACCTTGGTGCTTGAGATCTTATGAGGCACAAGGCCTGGGATAGGCAATAACTGCCACAGGAAAGGCACAACACACTGGCAGCAATCCCTCCCATGATCTCTATAAGCTCCTCTCTGAAGTGCTTTTCATAATCTGCAGGCCCCAGGGGTAAATGGATTAGGCTTGCTAAAAGATTGTTTACTTAAGGAAATTAAGGAACTAAGGAAACTAAGGAAAAATGAGCATAACAAAGGAAAAATGAGCTTAAAAATGCTGAAAGTTGAGCTCTGCCTATGTGCAGCTCAACTGTGGTACTTAGATGGCAGATCTTTAAACTATACAACAGAAGTTGCTTCTAGAGGTTTCCAGAGAAATAGGGCTAAGAGATGCACTGAGCCACCAAGCAGGTTCTGCAAAACTAAATCAGAGGTGAAATGGGGCATGCTCAAAGAGTTTCAGTGCAGAAACAAAAGGAAATGATGATCTCCCACTAGAACTTAAAACTAAAGGGCTGGGACAGTGGAAGGTCTGTAAGAAAAACCTATTTACAAAACCTAATAAATAAACCTAAATAATAAACCTAATAAACCTAATAATAAACCTAAATAAAACCTAAAACCTAAAAAAAAAACTAATTACAAATTGAAGAAAAAGTGATGAAATTATCCTAACATTAAAATTAATAAAAGGAAAATCAATGGCGGCTGTTTTTGAACCATGGTCAACATGCATCTATTGCATTCAGAGCTGAGTACAGGCAGGTAGCTGATAAGCAGATAAGCTTGCAATTGTAGTTTGTAGATCAAATTACCCTAAGAAATTATAATAAGGGCATGAGGTTTTTTTTTTTTTTTTTTTTTTTTCCTGTAACAAGCATTAGTACCAATGTTTCCTCTGAATACTGAAATTACAGATAATACATTTCAGATATTAGATTTTGTATAGAAAGCAACAGGTATTTCAAGCAAATAAAGACACAAACTCAGAACACACTGTGTAACAGTGGCAAAAGGCAAAATAAAAGTCATGGTTGCATTAAAAATAATGCTGTGACAAATACTCAAGTTTGTACACTTCTACTGATTCACAATAATTTCCTACGCAGTGTACAGTGTACACTCCAGTTTCTATTCTTAAAGACAAATAAAAAGATAGAGATGAACACTTTGAAATACCTTTTCCTTTTACCATAAGTTCAATCCATCACATTGCTAAGTTTCACTTTCCTACCAGAATGATATTTATTACCACTTGTCCTAAGGATGTTGAAAGATAACTGTTTTCCTACAGCAGGCTACTCACTAGGAACTGAGAGGCTGCATTTTTCTTATCTACTGCGATGGCCAAACCACCAGTCTTCTAGTGACCACAGTTCTAGTGACCAGGCTTTAAAATAAAAGACGCTGAATTTGGAAAACATGCAATACTGATTATTTGTAACATGGAAATCATGCTGTGCAAAAGAACACTACACAGAAGGTGGTGTCTTTCAAGGTCAGTGCTAATATAATGTGGTCTCACCAGATAATGACATGTAGTTAGCTCAAGGGGCTGTTACCAATGTTAACATGCTTTTTTCTCTAGCAATGCAAACATTTAACAAAACTGGGTAGCTGTAATCCAAAGGCAGTAATAGTCAAACTGGAAGTACAACCATATGTTACCACCAAGGGAAACTATTACTGGAACAAATAAGATATGAACAAATAACTTTAACCAGACTGACTTTTTTCTTTCTGTTTCTTGATGTAGTTGTATAAGGCACACCATCCACAACACCACTGCACTAAAGTCAGTAACAAAAGGTCAGACAGCCACCAAAGTGTCTGATCCCAAACGTGGCAGTATGATTCTTGCCCTTTAACAGAAGACATAAACTGAGATTCTGCAGCCCAATTGCCACTATGTATCTGAAGCTACAACCTTATCAGTTATGACTAAGTTAACACTAGTGCAAAATGACAGATAAAATCACTCTTGATTTGTTCTGACACATTTACTAGTTACTGAACAGGTTACTGAACAAGATACTTAAAATTTCAAAAGTGTAAGGCTGTAATAATGATTTAGGTTAAATGCAGTTTGATACATTTAAAGTCAAAGTAAAACTGAAGCAGGAAAATACATTTAATAAAAGTTGTGTTCAGTCAATACTTGTCTTCATCCTTCACCTTGTTTTGGAATCAGGCATTGCTGGGTGCCTAGTGTGAGAGTGCCCAAGACACTGACATTTAAATGATCTCTCTAAAAGGTCACATAATACTTTTTGAAATGAGACAATAGCTGTGTCTTTGAAAAATCAGATGTCATCTAGCATTAAAGTGCCCATGAGCACCCCATCTGATGCATAGACCCACGAGGGCACAGAACTTCATCACCAAGCTGTGCAAAGCATGCATTAGCTTCAATTTTTTCTTTTATCACAGAGGTCTGTCTTCAAATCTCTATATACATGGAATTCTGCCTGCTAATAGCTACTCTGGTGCATACTGTAGCTAAGCAATTGCAAACGATATAAATCAACCACCATTCATTACAAATACTCTGTAGTCCCATTTTTACCAGAATAGCAAATTCTACCTGTGAATTTAAACACCAGGACACACAGCTTGAAATAATCTGTCAAGTCGTCACTTCCAAACGTTAATTATTTCAGGCAACTCCATCATCATAAGAAGCTCACTGTCCATTTTGAACCTAGTTAGGTTTTCTTTTCTCCTTCAAGTTCCTCAGATTGGATGGCTGTTTCCAAGCTAAATTTATCTTTATTGAGCTTATGTAAGTGCCAGCTTTGTCCTTTTCTTCCTCTCCTGAGTATTCTTCCTGCAGTGCTTCTGAAGAGATGTTATATCTCCTCTCAGCATCCGTTTTATTACACTAAGCAAGCCAAGTTGTCTTGGCCCTCAGTGAGAAATGTCCTCTCTTCCCTCAGCTGTCCTGTAGCTGTTCCCTGAGCCCAGCCCAAGAAAGATGTGTTTGTTCTGTACCATGAGGATGAAACTGTACAAAGTATCCCAGAAAAGTGTACACAGTAGTACTCAGAACTTTTCTGTACACAGAAAAGTTACACAGAAAGTGAAATTACTGCCTCCTTGGTACTTCTATGCCTATTACACACAGAAACTCTCTTTTTTTGCTCTATGCTAACCAGTGAGACATCATTTCGCAGCAAATGTTTTTAGTATTAATCTCTACCTGAGTGACCTCTGGTTTCTTTTACTTGTTTGTTTGTTTGTTTGTTTGTTTATTTTTGTATGGCTGCATTTCACTGCAAACCAGTTCTCTGGTGTTCAAGGTCAACCAGTTTTCCTCCCTGATATTCTGACTTTCCCATTGCTGGGCAATGTACTTCAGCTCTGCGTGTGCTGGAAAATTCATTAAAATGCTACTGTGACAGGCTAGGCTCTGGTCCCTACGAAAAACCCAAAATAAAACTGATCATAAGGCCAACCCTTTAGAAAGTCCCTGTAGCAACCTCTCCCTGGTGGGTTCCCCCCTCTTGCATTACAGCATACTGCTTCCCCTTTGCCTTGTGGCACTTTTTTTAATTGCCATCTCCTCCGGCTAAGTGACTGCTTCCTATGTGGCACAGGTGAGGGGCTCTTCTGCAGTCCGGTTACATTTGCCATACAGAACTTCCTTCCTCTCAGACTATTCTTCAAGCCTCCCACGAGCTCCTTTGATAAACAGATACATTTTTTTTCTCCTATTTTCCTGTATCTTTAACTACCTGTTCTGGTGACAAGTGCCCTGTAAGCTTTCTAGGTCAGACTAATGAGCGTGCAGCGGCCCAGCCACTCTCCTTCTATTGATGTTATATACCTTTACTGCACTCGCTATTTCCCCGTGAGGCCTGCTTCACCTTATTGCCTCTAGGGATAAAACCCAGATGCATGAAGCTAACAGTAACGCTGCTCTCTGCTTCCTATATATTTATTTCTATGATATAGAAAGAGAGACTTGCTTCCGGCAGTGACTCTTTGTGCCTTGTGCAGGTGGTCTGCGATGCCCAGCTCTTGGCAGTGACAACTGAGGGTGCTGAAAGCGATCTGTCTCCTTGCTCACCTCGGGTTGGTGTCTAAGTGCCCCTGGGCCACAACACTGGCACAGTTTTAAGAGCTTGCTGGTCCCCCTCCAATACCCCATGCAGCAAGGTGGACAAGAACCTGGGAGCAGCAACCCCAGGAGACAGAAATGTCCAACTTGGAGTCCAGTGCCCTTGAGAGGACCTTGGGGAACTTCCATCATGCTGACTGGCAGGTTTCTTGGAAGCAGCCTCTCTGGTAATAGGTGAATCTGCCCCAAGCAAAACTGAGAAAGCTGACACTTCACTTGCCCTGTGGTGTCCTGGTGAGCAAAAAAGTCCTTCAGACTTAACAGAAGGCAGTGACAGCTGGTTATTATGGGCCCTCAATGTTGTCGTGACTCACAACAAAAGGTAAGGTACTGAGAGGCCCTGGTACTAGGGTTAGAAGGAAAAATATTGACAGAAGACCTCCTAAGGGACAACTATTCATTTTGTGTCTTCTTCCCACTTGGGTTTCTACCTATGTTTATAGATACATTCCAGTATATAGTACATATATAGTACATTCTATCATCAGTGGAAAATAATCATTAACAAAGACAGCCTAATTTCTTTTAATATTCCAAATTTTCTGTTGTTCTATTAGGTGGATCTGCAACGTGCTCTGACATGCACACTCACATTTTCAAATGAGGTTTGGGAGAAACACAGAAGGAACAGTAATAATAATGAAAAACACTAATGGAGCTAAGCAAATTTAATTCCAAAGCTGAGGACACAATGTAAAAAGGTACCAGTAAGGGACATAAGCTGTCCTAGCAGCAATCCCAGCCTATTGATTTTTTGTGAAGGATCCACTTGTTTTTGAGCTTTCTCCCGGAGGATGCCGTTTAATTCTGCAGTAAGCATGCAGCAGGAGCATGTGTTGTGCTTCACAGATAATGCAAAGCAAAACAATTTGTTCACCCTTCTGCTTTAACTGGAAGGCATTGCCTTTTTTAGGACAACAAGAAAGGACTGCTATATAAAGTTTCTAAGATGATAACAATAATCAAGCAAGAACAAATAATCTCTGAAGAATACAAGAACCAGTTTCTCTTAGCTTTTCCATGTTTTTGATGGGATCAAAAGCAGTTGATTTATTTCAAACAGCAAGGGATACTGCTTATGTGGAATTTCTTTTAATTTAAGAAAATAAAACTATGCAGACTGGGCTTCCAGTCCCAAATCTATTCCTACAAAATGGCACTGCTGTTCAAGCTAAATACAACTACTTTAGGAAGAATCACGTCTCTCATTTCTTTTATGCACTATTTTTCTGAACTTTAATTATAGGTAAGACTATGAATGAAGACTAGAAAAAAAGAAGACATCTTACATTTGCCTCATTGTAAATGATCTTACTGAACTGACTGGTGTTATCAGTTTTGGGATTGCTTTACCAAAATCCAGTCTGGGAAATGCTCACAAACACCAAACTGAGATAATGGTCTCCAGAGCAGGAAGGTGTGTACTAGCTCAGAATTAGTGCTTGACACATTTTTATTTAAGTTCAGACTGAATACAAGTGTAACCAAATAGACCAAGGATAGCTGTAGAATTAAAATAGGCTAAATATTTTTAAAGCAATAAAAATCAAGTGGAACGGTTTATTTCAGTTTAATACTAATGACCTATAAAATGTCACAGAAATTGAAGCTGAAAAAAAAACAGAAGTTGGAAAAAAAATAAATTAGAAGTTTTAGACATCATTTAATACAAAGAAATATGCTGCGACTACAAGAGGTCAGAAGCAGAGGCAGGAAAGAAAAATAAGCTTTCATTTAGAAGAATGTAAATGGAAAAAAAGGTCCAAACCAGAAACTCTATTTGATGGCACAGACAGACTCAGAAAGGAGCTAGTGCCAAGAGACTGTGCTTAGAAAAGGGGAAAAATATGAAACTAATCTGCAAGCAATGCGGTGGCATGGCATGCAAGGCAACTTCTACCTGCGCGCATGCACAGGGATATTGCTGAGGGCATGGGGAGGAGGGTCTCCCAAAACCAACAAAAACAAATCACAGCCTCCCAGGGGTCCCGGGGCAGAGGTAGATCCTCTCCTTGCTGCTGGGGCTGTGTGAACACCTGCACCACTTCACCACCTTCCATGGGGGCAGCCAGGGCTGTCCTCTGAAGAGCGTAAGGTCTGTGGTTGCAGGTGACTTCACTAGAAACTGAAGATACATATTCTCCACATAACAGGCACAACCCATTTGTTTTAACCATTCTGTGACATCACTATCAATGAAAATTGCAAGAGATAGCTTCATACCCTATCTCTGAAGACACTAAGGTGGCACCAAGCCCATGTCATCATGGCCTTGCTGTGCTGGTCTGAGCAGGCCAGGTTTTTGGGCTCTCCACCTCCTTCAGCAATGCAGGCTTGCAAGAAGAAAACACTGTGAGAGTGCTCTCGTACACTCCACTAGAAAACTTTGATCTGTGGTTCAGAAAGCATGAGTCTTTCCCAAACTATCATCTGTTGAGCTTTCATTGCTGATTTTAATACAGATCTCCCATCCATCCTTTCTATTCTTCAGGATGACAAACCCTCCTGAACAGCCACTGTTCCACCAGAAGATAAGCATCTTTGTAAACCTCCAGATGTCACCTGCTGGCATCACAAACATTTTCTCTGTTTTTAATCTATTTCTTAACGCACCTGGAAAATGTGCCCAAGTAGCACTGAGCTAGCAATGCCAGTGGACAGGGTTGCTGCTAAGGTGGCAAAGCAGGGTGTTTACTTTCACATATTTGTGAAGGAGATAAATTATATATAAAGGAAGTGGAGTGTCCTATTTTCTGCTTACTTATATTATTTGTCCTGACTGCTCTTTGTTTTTATTATTTATTTTTTCCATCGGAATTTAATAATGCTACATCTTCTGCATAAAATAATGCCTATGCAGAAAAGGTGGGGGGGTGGGGGGGGAGGCCTGAATGAGAATGTGACTAATATATCCAGACTCTGCTAATCATTATCATAAGAAAAGCACAGAAAACCTTGTTTTCATGATGTGTGCCTAATGGGCAGGACCTCAGATATATACTATGAGGCACATTTTGAAATGAGAATGTCATTTCCAGACAGTTGAAAAAAATTTACCTCATCTGTAAAAACAGCAATTGATATCTGCTTGGTGTAGATACCAATACCTGCAGAGCATTTCCAATTTCTATATACTTCTAGAGAAAGCAAAGCTTTCAGCAGTGCATTTCCATCATTAGCAGCCTCTTTAGCATGTAACTCAATCCACACGGGGTGGTCAGACTACCTGTCCTCACTGCAACTGGGTTCTTCAGAACACTTTTTCATTTCAAGATTCTCAGCCAGACCTCAGAGTGAGAAAAATATTTGTGGTCCAAAGCTTGTTGTTTTACCCTGCTTTGCAGCCTGATTCTGTTCAGACCATTTTCCCACTTTTAAGGGTTTGTTTGTTCTTTATATATGTTTTTTTCAAAGATAAGATTATCTTTTAAAATTACCCATGGGTCTTCAAACACTGGACCCCCATGGCTCATGGATGCCATGAACTGTCACTCACAGTGAAGGCAAAATGAAAGAAAAGACCAATCTCCATGTAAGAACTTTCAGACAACATCTACATTAGTACATGAAATGAGAAAGAGATCAGTAAGGTGTGGTATGATTCATGTCCAAGGACATAACGATGACCCTGCAAAACAGAGTGGCAACTGCAAACTGCATATTGGAAATGGCCCAGGGTCCATGCTAGCTCTCAAACTCACCATGCTAAAAATGGGAGACTGCAAACAACCTTGTGTCTATGCTTTGGCTCACACCTAGCATTTTTAATTTACTAGTACATCACTTTGCTGACAATGTGGGATACATAGACTTCTTTATTAGAGAGTCTGATCCTACATATAAAGAGTCAGATCCTGCAAGAGCTTGTATTTATGCTTCATTATATGACTTACGGGTAGACTTCAATGGTGCACAGTATCAAGAACATGCAATGAGAAAATATGTGGCCTGATTTCTATAGTTGAAGGAAACTTTCATTACGGAATGTTTTTTACTGTACATCACCTAAGAAATACATCAGGGTTAAATGCTGATTGAAAATAAGCATTTATATAGCTGCCAAGATTGGAAGTATAAAAAAAAAAAAAAAAAAAAAAAAGGCTTCTGCAACTTAAGAACAGAAGGGGACCTGGAAAATAATTTTTGCCTTCCACAAAACATCAAACTGTGTATTTAAAAAAATTCTCAAACAAAAGCAATTAAAATGAAAAAAAAAAAAAACAAAAACAAAAACAAAAATAACTTGTCAAGGTTCACATAAAAGCTGGATGTTACTTGATTCTGCTGAAATGATCTGGTAACAAGATACAAAAATTCCACAGATCTAAAAAATATTTTTTGTTTCCAGTGGTGCACAGGAGTTGCAAAATCTGGCCCTGTGCAGTTACTGGTCAGATCATCTCTAATTAGGCATTGACTGGTCATCAAACCAGTAAAGAAGAAACAAAATAAAACAAAACAAATAATCAACCCCAAACAGCATTTTCCATGGTATTACAAAAGACAGGAAATAGGATAGACCTTCGGCATGGCATGTATGTCCAAAGTCAGTTTAGCTTGGATAGAAATGTATGGGTTGAAAGACAGACGGGCTTGTAGGCAAAGAACTATGATAACAACCTAGGCACTTGGTTTGAGGAGATGTTTCATTCAGTAGCACAGAGTTCAGCACCAGGCAGGGGTTTATTTTACGTAGCAGTGTCATTTAGCCCAAAATTTTCTTGTAAGATTTATCCTATCAAGTTTAAAGTGACAAGAACCCTGCAACCAATAAAAGGTGAGTGTGAATGCGCATGTGTAAGGGACAAACAGAAACACTCTGTGACATATCTGTCATCTGTATTACTATGAAGACATGCATGGACTTTATAAAGTGCTCAGAGCAAAACAGAAGGCTGTAAATTTAATAAAGATGTAAGCATAAAAAATCCAAATCAGATTTATACAGTGCCACAACTGTCTTTGGAAATATGGTGCCGAGCATGAAGGTCATTTAAGCTAGAAGCAATGTGCAAAGAACAGTGCAAGTTTGCAAGCACACAGCCTTCTCCAGCATGGGGAAAGGACCTTTTCCGATGACCTGTGCCTGGAATTGCAGAGTCAGATTAAGACTAAAAATTGTTAAAAGGAAGTGTAGAGATCACGAGAGCTCTGGTTATGATGCATCCCAAGGAGGAGAGGGATAAGAATAGCTACCAGACCAGCCTTTTCCCAGATGCAAAACCATCTGCTAGAAGTAAAAAGCTCGGTGTCCTGTCATGCTCTGAGGCTGAGGTTTGCTCTTTCATCTTCCTGGTTTGGAAGCTGGAACTGCTGTTCTCCATTTTGTAGTCATACAATTTCTTAAACTAGAGGGTATCTCAGGTAAGACTGGCACACACACACACACAAACATGAACATCCAGATAAAACAGTGTAGCTGACAAACCCCTTTGTTTAGCAATCTCCATTTGGCAATGCAGCTCACCTAACTGGTACAGAATCCCAGACTGGAAACAGGAACAACACAAGGTGCCTCTGTAGCATTTTGTAGAAGTTAATCTCATGGCATTTCACAAAGGATTGCTGTGTCTGTGTTGCAGGTGGGAAAACCTGAGGCTGAGAGAAGGCAGCCTGAGGCATCGGGGCAGGCAGCTTCTGTGGAGCCTGGCCCAGAGCTGCAGCTGTGAGGCTCATGCCCTCCCTGAGGGCAGGAGGCTGTATTCAAGCCTGCTGGCAAGGCAGAAATGGGCATGGCCATCTTTGTGAGGGCATGGAAAAGTCATAAATACTATCCTGACCCAGCAAGGGGAAAGTTCACCCTCGAAAAATGCACCCTAATGTCTTCCTAATTACATGCTGAGTGGAAGGAGGCACCTAGGAAACTTGGGAGCTCAGAGACAGACTGTGCTGACAGAGGAAAACGTGTTAAAAGACACGTTCCCAGAGTTAGGGCAACCAAGCCACTGTCATATAGCCCTGCCTAAGCACGGTACCTTGGCAGGTGACACTATCCTCCTACACAAACCTGGTAACATGATCCTCCAGATTCAGTTCCCTTCACTACCACAGAGACATTATAAAAAGCTGAGAAACTGTGGGGGAGTTTTGAAAAGAACTTCAAAAAACTTCTGTGGGAAATGCATTGCCTGAATTTTTGGGGAAAGATTAAAAGCTAAGTATGGACTTTATTGCTTGACTAAGCAATAAACAAGGAAGTGTGAAAGCACTCTACAAAGATCTGAAGCAGATAGACACCCACGACAAAGAGAACAGACTTCTTTATCAAAAATTAGGAAGGAATGTAATTGCATTCAATGGTATTGCACTAAAAGAGGGGAAATTAAAACTGATTATGAAAGAAAAAAATGTCTTTCTGACAGTGATTTATTAGTCTATGGTTTAATCTCCCAAGAGGTATGCTCCTATGCTTGTTGTATTTAAAAATGGTACCAGATGAACAACCAGTACATTTACAAAGCAGAAAAATCTTGTCCTTAGAGAAAAATGGGCTGAATGACTTCATATCTTTAAATTCTCAGATTGTATATTTTGCTGCATTACACATACTGAATAATAATAATAATAAAAGCCTCCAGCCCCTACTAAATGTAGGCTTGGAAACCTTAAAACAAATGAATTATCATTTGATCCAGCGTTGTAAGTATTTTCCAGTGGTTACAGCTGTTGCAACAAACAAGGCAAAGATTTATTCTGTAAGCAATTAAACACGCATTATACACAATGCATTGTTTCCCCTGGCTTGCCAAGAATGACAAAAACGTGAACTGTTCTAAGCTTGAAACAGACCCTGCAATGCAAGCTTGGGCTAGAACAGTAAAAGAGCAGGATTGGGCTGCCAGGCTTTGTAAGATAACATTGACACATGGTTGAATAAATAAAATTGGTGTAATACAAAACATGAAGTTGAGCCTAGGAACCCACCTCTACGAGACTGTGAAGACATGCAGTTCTTGTTTTGATTTAAAAGACAACTGCAACCAACACTTGCTGTGAAGGGTTTTCACAGGTTCTTCAGTGTAGGTTGGAGGTCTAGCACATTTCAATTCACCAGTCACTTTCTCTGGAACTCAGTCAGAAGAAAAACCTAAAAGCAGACTGACTCCCCATTCTCCACCACAATCAGCCCACAATGAAGTTAAACTGCACCTTTACCTTTTGTGCAAAAGCAGAGCAGAGACTACTCAGTAGGAAACAAGGTCTGGAAGAAAAGGCCATTCCCTCTTCCCTTGCAGCCACGGTGGAAGGATGGACAAGCCTTGCCACACCAATGCACCAGGAGTTACTTAACACCTCTTTGCAGCGTTGCTACAGAAGCTTAGTGCCTAATCAACCTCTTTACAGAATCAAACATGACATCTCTGTTCTCCCTACAAATTTGTCATCTAGAATTAGATTTCTATAAAAAACCCTTCATACAGTGTTACCAAAGAAAATAAAAGGTAAGCTCTTAATATGTTATTGGAATTCCACATGCTAACATTCTTCAGCTGTTGCTAAAGCAGAGTTAAAGGGCAGAATATGGATTTGCAGAGCCAGCATTATGTCCTCAAGTCCTCAACAAGTGCTATTTTTCAACCAAACAGCTAATGTGATGGACAGCTTAATTAGTGCTATTAAAAAAGTTTGATAGTGTAAAGTCACCTCATGTTCATACACACTGAGATGTGGTTTGGGGTAAATGTGGGATAACGACTGGATTTAACCTTCCTCCTTAGCGTAGACACAGAGAGGTCCACTGACAGGGTATCCGTGGCACATCAATTTGCTAATATATTTCCTATCTGTCCTTGTAGTGCCCTCCTAATGGCAGCTCTACAATGGACTTTACCTGCAAGGTCTTTCCTAGAAGACTCGATGTCTTCCAGCAGGAGCTGCACTGAGACTAGAATGGGTCTGTTCCTATTACAGTATTGAAACATCAAGTCCAAGCTATTGATATTTTCTGTTTGGTTACACAGACACAGGAAGCCAGGACAGGGAACAGGATGGCCTTTACCCTCTTCCATGGCACAGTAAATTTACCCTTTCATTTTATGCATTACAGTTTTCAATGCTGGAGCATTCCTAGCTTTCTGCTAGCTATACATGCTTATTGTTGATTAAGAATATTGTTTTATGGACACCCTGAAAAACCTTTCCAACATATGGTGTAGATAATATCACTGATTTTAAGTCTGGCAAGCCAGGAACAATAAATCCTTTTGAAAACTAATTGATTTGCCCAGAACTGTTTTAGTACAAAAATGTTTTGAATATCCTTCATACATTTTTTTTATCTGCCACTCATTCACAAGTATTCCAGACAGTAAGGAATCATTGATTTATTTCTCTCATTGTCAACAGTTATTTAGGATCTTTCCAATAAGTTTTGGGATGAGTTTCATTTCCTACTTGTCCAATAGCACAGTTTTGCCACTGACCAGTAAATCATGAACTCTCTCTCACTGGAAATCAATTTGTATTTGTGTTCCTCCATAGATTTATTTAACAGGGATTGCTTGACCCTAACTGACATTTGAAAAGCAAGGAAAAGATTAGCTTTCATATTGTTTGTTTGTTTTTGTTTTGTTTTTAACTTCCACAGCTATGTTAGGGCTATAAACTGATTATGAACTGGGAAGCAGCATGGACATGTAGGCTGAGACGGGACAGACAACCCATCATGAGTCTTCATGTGTTCTTGCACTTGGCCAGCTACACTAGCAAGATCATGGCCCACAGCTATGTAACAGGTTCACTTCATTCATTTAATAAAAAACAAAGCCACCATTCTGTTGGTGTCAGAAAACTGCCAACAACTGCAACAAACCTGCTGCCCTTATTCTTTATTCTTACACTCTATGTAGTTGTTTAATCTCACTACTAACATGGTTGTGTGCTTCTTGCAATTTTCATCTTTCAGTTTGCTTCTGTAATATTTTCCAAGAAATCAAGTTGATGCTGAATAAGGCTTTTGATAACTACCACAAAAATAAACTTTTTTTTTTTCTTGTACAACATAGTACCACCTTGTACTGCACGTTAGTCTTTTCTGTTCTCATCTTTGTATCTCTAACTTACCTTAGAAAAGTAGGAATTTCCTCTTTGGGTCACTAACTTCCTCAGGAATTCTTAAAACAGTTAAGTACTGCTGACAGGAAATGCAATTCTTCAAAACCTAAAGCTGTTCTAAATAAGCAATGCCTTTAAAGTCTTGTTAAAGTCTATTATTTGGGACAGGATACTGGGTTTGAAAATAACATGCTTGCATTTGTGTAATCCTTTGAAGTTGTAAAGTGCTACATTTTCTTGTCCTTGACCATGGCCACAAGTTTGGTGAATTTTCAAACAGTGTATAACACATCATTTGATTAAAGATGTAGCATTTTCAGCAGGAATTGGACATCGACAGGATTGCTGTTATGTTAAGACAGATTGATGACAACATCCTGCAAGGGAGCCACATTTTAACTGAGCTGTCAACAATTCAGAGACAGAGAAGAACAAATGGCCAGTTCTCCACCATGCAGTTCAAACAACAAAACTGCCAGGCACACATGCTTGCAGCTGGGAAAACACAGACGCTAAGGTCTATTTTGTTTTCTGATTAAAACAATTGTCTTATCAGTTGAAGTCTGAAAGATTCCAGTAACTTCTGTGTACTTACTTGGCCTCACTTCTCATTTTGGTATCTTCCTTGCCAGAAGGTTTGTATTTCCCTGGCTGTAATTGAATTTCTCACCCATGCTTCTGGCTGACTCTTTTCACCTTTGATACGTCCCCAAATCCAGGCCTACTACTCCTAAACTTCACAGTCAGGTTTTGCTAAAAGAAGCTGATGTACTGGAATTGCCCTATTTTTTGCTTTGTTTTCTAGACTCAGTCTTTCCTACTTCATGCTATATTGGGTTTACGTTTTAGTCCTTCTCTCCACATCATGCCACAACTCATCTGATTTCACAAATCCCCTTGATTCCCTTGTTATAAGTGCTTCCTTAATTTCCATTCTCCCTTCTTCAGTCCAACTGAAACTGCTTTAATCTTGCTGTAATGAGCAAGTGACACTTGGATATCTTCCTGGTAAAGACGGAAGGTTTCTTCTCGCTTATCTTTCATGATGTAACTGCTTAGTTTGATATTGTCAGTCATTCAGATTTTTTATTTGTTCTTAAACTTTCAAGAATCTGCTTGTTTGGGTCTTCTGCCTCTCTGACTACTGCCTTTTGACATTTTTGCTGCCCTCTCTCTCTCTGTGGACTTACCTCTTTGGCTGTATGTGTTTCCTAGATGCAAATGTTGGAATGAATCTTTTAATTAGGAACTTAATTAGCTGCCCCTGGAGCAGACAATGCTGCTGTGAAAGTGTCTGTCCAGACGTGCCTTATCAACCCAGGTATGTCAGCATCCTTTTCGTTGAGCTATCTGACTTCCAGTGTTGCTTCTTTTGTAACCTTCACTACCTTTTATTCTGCTCTGAGTACTAGGAGAACTGGAACATTCCTGCACACTGCTTCCTTTCTTCATCAAACCCTGCTGAAGGACAGGTTAGGTCTGTGAGATGAATTAAGCAGCAGAGTGAGGCTTGCTAGGTACTTGGGAATCTTCATTAAATGGAAAGTATTGCTTCTTCTCATATGAAATTATTCTGAGATGTTCATGTCTCAAGATGCACTGAGGCACAACCTCTTCTTTTAATATTTCCCATTTTATGCTGCTTTTTAGAACACTGTAACACCTTCCAAATTAAAGAAGAAGTACATAGATAGATCCTCTACTGATGTAAAATTGTGAAAGGAATGTTAAAGATTTGGGGCAAGTTTTATCTAATTAGAAAGGAATTAATTACTTCTGTCCTGAAATATGAAACTCCGGCTGTTAATTTTATGAGGATAATATGCCTTAAGCAAGGCACAGAAAACAGTTTTCTGAAAGAACTTAAGAAAACAGAAGTTTTCTCATATAAACTGTTATGAGTTTTGCACATTGATGGTATTTATAAATTTTTGTTTTTTGCTGTCTAGTTTGGACAGGAAATCAAAATTTAAATCAGAGAAAGAGTAGCAGAACAACTGATAAAGCTTCCACATGTGTAAATTCTGGCTTCTTCACTGTGAGATCTATTTCACGTTCAATCAATTTATTAACCAAGACATTCCCCCTCCACACCCCATTCTTCTCCTTCGTACCCCCAGCAATTTACCAGGATTCCTTCTGTGGATTATCTAAAAGCAGGGAAGATGTTCATGCATCATTATCATGCCTGTTGTCACATTGGATATATTTTACGGGTTTTCAGGCAGAATATTTTGTCTTGGAGACAGAAATGAAATGTCTATTCTGTGAAACAAGTGACGAGCTAAAACAGAATCACAGCAGCAAAGGCTCCTGCAGCTTCTGGGCTGGATTCAGTCCTGTGGACGGTGATAAAGAATTAATCATCCTTTATGGTCCTCATGAATCTGGTGACTGAATCTTTTTGCTATCGTATTAACTCTTACAAGGAAGTTTACTTATTTACATTTTAAAAAATGCTGCCTGATGCTGCATTATTTATGCAAACAAATCTGCTAAAAAGGAGGAGCCAGTCACTTAATACAGAATGACTGTCTTTGCATGAGCATCACAATCAGTTTTAATTCTGTACATTTTAATTCTCTGATTGTGCTTTGAATTTTTGGCATTTTCTTGTGAGCTTAACAGGCACGTATCCAACAGTTTAAATGTAGTGTTTGAATCGGTCAACATTTTTTGCATGAGAAAACAATTACATTTTATTAGTCTGCCTGTCGTGTCTTACCCCACTCTGTGACCAGTGCTCTTCTTTGATCATAAATGATGAAGTGTAGCCTGGATGTTTAGTGGAAAGCCAGTTCTTTGTAAAATTCCACTATGGGTCAAAACCCAAAGTTCTCTCCTTTCCATTCATTTCTTGAAGTCTTTATCATTCAAGAAATGTTGTTACAAACAAGCAAAAATTACTTAGAATCTAACACATTGATACACATTTTAATGCTAAATTTATCCCCGTGCTTCTGTTCTTCTGTTTAACACTACATGTATATCAGTTTTGATTTATAATTCCCAAATAAGCAAGGATTGTTATTAATGCCATATGATGTTTCTTATTAATGAATTACACTAAAAAGAAAAGAAAAATAAAAGCAGATATGCACGTTTACATATGTATGTATATATATGCAAAAATGTGTATGTATATATATATTTTTTAACCTTATAACTTTGTATATATGCATGTTTGTACACATATATGTTACAAGTTTTCCTGGGGCCCTTGTTTCCAACAATGATTTAAGTCAAAGTTCCCAAACATGGACTTCATTTAAGATTAACAAAAGGATTAGTAAGGCAATAGCAATTTACTGTTATAAAAGTATAACAAATATATGCTCGTACAATAAACTTATAATAATGGTTCTAATTAGCAAACGGAATCCAACATTTTCCAGTTGTCTCATTAAAATGAAATTAGATGCAGAGTTGGGAATTTTAATTCAAAACATTCACCTTTACTGTTCGAGTGTGTTGCTGAATGAGTTCCTAGATTATTCTAGTAAATGTCCCTTCTAATGTATTTGTAAAATGCAGGGTCCAGTCTTGTTAACATTCCCTTTCAGAAAGACGACATTGGAAGAATTTCACTTCAGAAGGAAAAGGGAGATTGTATAAAATGACTTCAAACAAGCAAAGATTATTTCCATGTGCAATACCGTAATTTAATTTACATTCCTACATCTCAAAATAATTGATGTTGTATTCTTAGTAATTACTGAATACCGACTTGCTAGAAGCAAGATTCCTCAGTTGAGGTAATTGCACTGAAACCAATGGTGGAATGAAATTTTACATTTGTGAAGATATGGAAAATTCTCATCACCTCCTTTAAGGTGTGCAACACAGGGCCCTGTCTCCTGACAATGCTTACCTCCCTGTTAGCAGCTGTGTAAGTAACCAAAGGTAACTTGTCTTCCTCTATTTCACACAGAGCATTTGTTGTGAAATACTATGCCCTTGGAGTAAGAAATTATATCAAGTTTGAGAAAAAAAAAAAAAAAAAGAAAAAAGATTGGAATACCTCAGTGCCTTGTATACCATAAACTAATATTTCTAAGGCAACACAATGAAGAAAAATGAAATATATTTGTTTGAGAAACAAGCACTTTAAGTAATAATGTCAGGGAAGAATTTCAAACAAATCTGCAACTAAGTGAGGTTCCTGCCTAATAGCCATCCTGGGCTTGGTCCAGACTTTTTTTGCTTTAGGTTTGTGAAGTTTGAAGGAAAAGACAATTTTTAAAGATGTTCAAAGGAGACATTTCTCCATGTGGATACTCAGGTTATTTCAACAAAGTGCACAGCTACAACTAGAGGCTTTGGTTGTGAAATATCCCAAGACATGAGCTGCCAGCTATGCATACTTACCTGCTTCCGCACCATCACAGACCACCAGAGTATGACTGTCTTCTTCTAGCTGTGACAGGACACTTCTGAGTCGTTCAACTTGGGGTGGGTGGAGCTCGCAAAATAAGCTCCTGGAGTCAGCTCCACCCTGGAGCTCCCACCCCCAGGGAGTTGTATGACTTGGAAAAGAGCGTATCAAGGACCAGCAACACCAGCACATTGGATCTCCCCACTTCCCTCCAAAACCACCCTTGGTGTTCCCCCTTCAGCCTTCCTAGCCCCTTAGACCCACAGAGGAGACAGCAGAGGCAGAGATGGGCAGAGGATGTGGAGAGAGGTAGAGTAAGTGGAAAATGTGAAGGGAACCAGCCTTGGCAAGCAAAAACTGCTAAATGCTGTGTTTAGATGCTCAGACTTTTTTTGTTGTTGTTGTTGTTTTGTTTTGTTTTTCCTTCACAGCTCTGCTCCCTTGCCCATTGTCCCTTATCTTATATTTAGGCAGTTAATTACTCTCATATATCCATATGGCTTTCAAAACTGTCCTGTTTAAGATCACCCTTGCATCTCTTCAGTCTTTTCTTCCAGGAGCCACTTTGAATTCTAATCCCACCACCCTGAGCCCCTTCATCTTACATAGGTTGCTTACGTTGCATGCCTAGTTTTACAAGGGCAAATGTGATTTTCATGGATACAAGTGTAATTTATGCATTCTATAAAAAAATAAATAAATAAATCCCTTTTTGTTTCTCTAAATGGTACTGAAATGTGAAGTTAATGCAAAAACACAAGTACACGAAGATAATGAAGTATGTCTCTGCTAAGCTCAGTGGTGCGTCATTTGTGCCTCATGCAGAGTGCTGAACTAAGTAAAAACTTGATCTGCATCAAATGAAGTGAAGTTAACTGACTTCCTTGAAGATTCATAAACAAGAAGACTAAAGAGCAATGCTGCAATGTTGTTTGGCTGCATGGAGAGCAGGGAGAAATTTGTCCAGTCATTCTGGCATCAAGCTTCGAAGATGCAGCTGATCAATAAACTCAAGTGAACACTCCAAATTGCTTGCTTCAAATTTTTTTTTTTTTTTGAAAATTATCAACCAGATTTGGGTATACAAATAAATAACTGCCATGCAGATACCAACTCCACATATAAGAAAAAAACAAGGGAGTTAAACGTTTACACATATCTTGCACACAGTTTTCCAGGTAAGCCCCCAGAAGTAGCCTTGTCATGCAGAAGGTTATAAGGGAAAGAAAAAAAGCAGCGTAAAGGTCTTTCATTTTGTCTGATGCAAAATACCATATGGTTTTGCATGCTTCGTTAATGCTCCCTGCTTTGCCACCTACAAAAGCACAATGAGTTCAACCTTCAGGGGTCAGCAGTGCTCAGCATATCCCTGTGAACCAAGCTCAGAACGGCTGGGGGGACTGTTGGATAAGGGCTGAATATGCTGAATATTAATCACACAGTTTTAGATTGGACCATTTGTAATCTGAAAACTATCTAGCTATGTATCATCCCCCATCTCACTGAGATGTAAGAATGCTGCTAATCACCAGCACAGTTCTCTTTGAGAAAAAAAAAATAAATTAATTAGTATTTCTTTCAGAGGGTGCACTTAGAGAGTATTCTTGTGAATCGATTTGCTAGAGTATAATATTTACTGTTTACTTATAGTGTTGAAATTAGATAAATAGAGAAGCTTTTTTGAGCTTTCTAGTGCAGAGAGTCCTGTGTTTTGAGTGATAACATTCATTGTTGGAAAGTCTAATGCTATCAGACTAGCTGTACGTCATCTGGAATCAAGGTTGCTAAAGCACCAGAGTTCTTGTAGTTGCACTGAAATACAAGCAGGCTAAAGAGAGGCTGCTTCACTGTCTTTTTTATGCCCAGTGGTCCTTCATACAATGTTCCACCTAAATTTTAGTCTTTGAAGATTACCCTCAAATTAGAGTAAATTAGAGCTCAGGATTTACTCACAGTGCAATGCTTTACTCCACTAGAAGCCTACCAATTTAAATGCAAAGGAGCACAATCTTTATGGTTTTATACTTATCTTGACAATGCGCTGTTTATGGATTCTTTTAGCATACATAGGCATACATGCATGCAAAGCCGAGAGGTTGAAGTGGAATGACTCAAACAGTGAGTCCTGTTACAGCATTAATGTTACTGCTATTTCAAGCTTTCTTACTCTTGTTAAGTAACAGTGGACTAACAAAAGGGAATAAGAATTGCGATGGATATGAAAATATAATGATGACAGTATAATAAATTACTGCTTACCATTTCCTGAGTGTTTGCAAAATCTGCCTCTTTCGAGCTACACTGCACCAAAAGCATTATAATATTAATCACGACAATACAGGGAATACATATTTGTATCAAAACCTACTTAAAGTAATAAGCATTCCGGTTCTCTAAAGACAACAACAACAAAAAATTAAATGTTTTCATCTCATTGAAACTGTACATGATACACTGGTAATGCTACTGCATATACAAACAGGTGTGTTTATATGTTTATACATGGTTAAAAATACAGCCTGAGCATTAGCACACTGTGTCTTGCATGTGGAATTTTATTGCATGTAGAATAAAGTGCTCTGCATCTAACTCAGAATCACAGCAATAACCCCTGAAGGTATTTTTATTTGACCTCAAATGAACATAAAAAAAGGAGCAGCCATTTCTTTGCTATTTCTGCAGCATCTGTCAAGGCACTGGCAGTGCAGCCTCAGTGCAGAAAGTGTTAGTGCTTCTGAAACATGTTATTAGTGTAAATCTTGGCCTGGACTTGACTTTATTTTATATTTAATGACAGAATGTCAAAACTACTTTGAGATGTATTAATGTAGTTGCTGGAATGAAAATACTTCTAGTCAATTAGTCTTTTGATCTAATACAGTTAGCTACACCACCTGGTCTTCAAGTACTGATACTCTTTTACACTACAATCTGTCTTACATCCATTATACGGTGAGATGACTTACCACAAGGGAGTAACAAATCTTGAATCCGGGTTTAGCCACAAAGTAGTCATCGGATTTGAAGGTTATCTTTATCTGATTTGTTCTTGATGTTATTCTTGGAGGTACTTCCTTGTGCCCACACCACCGTCCTCGTATAACTGTGCTGGTCTCTGATAAATCTTCCACTTCCACAAAGTCATACCTGGGAACCAGTTTGAAGGATTAATTTTTGCTGGCTCTGGTTACAGAAAGTGGCTGCAAATAGACAGAAGCGCAGCTGGAGATGCATAGACAACTGGCCCCCATTCTCCACTGCAAAGCATCAGGATAAATATTACAAATGGTGTACATGCCCACTTAGCACGAAACATACTAAGCTGCAAGCTACTGCCTGAGTGCTCCAATGGCTACTTCTGGTACTCCTGGAGCATGGCAGACAGTATTCTATACAATGTTGAAATAACGATGTGAGGCATTTAGACCTGCTTGATACACAGTAAATACACGCATTGTGCTTCACGTGGTGGATAAATAATTTAGAGATCTGATAAAATATTATTTAAGGCAGGCTGCTTGAGCTGAGCAGCTGCAAGCATTTGTGAGCTTGCTGGTGGTCCCTGAACTCCCTGCAGCAGCAGCCGCTGGCTCCCGTCTACTGTGCTGCGGCAGGAGCCAGGAGAAAATGAAGATGCTGGGGGCACACAGGGTAGTGCATGCTGCTGAAAGGTGATTTTTAGGACCTTCCTTGTAGGTGAAAGATGCTCCCGCTACATCACACCCTGGCCAGGTACAGCCCTGGTGCTCCTCAGCCCAAAGATGGCTCTGCCAGGAGCAGGAAACACCAAACCCCAGGGATGGGAGGACACGGTGATGGTATTTGCTACTGCTGCCTGCTTGTTCAAGTGCTTGGGTCATTTATTGAGCTCATTTATTGAGCTGGAGAAAAAGAAGAAAAAGAACAGAGTCCTGATTTCACTGCATCTGTGAGAAAAACAGTCCCTCAATATCCGTGGAGCCAGAATTAGGCCTCACACATTGCAGCCAGCAAGGGAGGGGTGATGACAAGGTGGCAGGCCGAGCGCAGGCAAGGGGAGACAGGGAGAGCTGCCATCCCCACAGCACGGCTAAGCCTTAAAACTTTGGAAGTCTTCACTCAGGAAAGGCTTTTATTGCCAAAGCATGTGCTCTTTCCAAAGAGGGAGTTTAATATCGTTAAATGACTCTTAGCAGAAATGTGGTATCAAAGAGCTCCCCATCCCCCGGGTCTGCGGACCAAGTGCCTGCCTCTCTCCCCACTTGTGGGAGTTGAATAGCTCTGTAAATAACAGACCTGCTTTCCTTTTTCTGCTGAGAGCCCATGTGAAAAAAAATCCAAGCATGATGCAGCTTGAGAATATCAGCCCTGCTGCTTTTACATTCACAACCCCCAAATTACACAGGACAGAAAATAACAGATTCACCAAAACTGAATCACTACATCTGCCCAAACCCTGCTGAAGCAAACATTTTTTGTGACATTAGAAAGTTTAGTTCAAGACTGAGGTAAATTTGTCTTGGGCTCTCTCCACCATCCTCTGCCCAGGCCCCTGCTGTCTGGTGGGGATGGATGTGGTACCCCAGAAGAACTCCCCCACCGCCCATGCAAACGTCCTCCACTGCCCCTGGGCAGCACAACAGCCCCTTTGCTGAGCTGGCAGGCACAGCTGGGGCCATGCTTTGAGGTGATGTCAGCTCAAGGACATTTAGGTTGCCCAAAGCCCATGGTGTTAACTCCTGCCCCAGGGCCCTGCAGGCCTGGCCTCTTGCCCTGCCACCTTCCCTGAGGCCCTGTGCCAAACAGATTGGCTCCTCCAGCAGCATCCAGTGAATACATTTCGTAACACAAGATGTTGTGTGGTTTTCAGTAGGAGATTGAACAAAACCTTGTAGGCTTTTGTGAAAATTGCCCTGATTGGCCTCCACTTCCTAAGGCCAGGAGCCAGAGCAGCTGCTAGCAAAAATGGGGCAAAGCTCTTCTAAGTAAGTTTCTCTGCTTTCAACAGCAAAGACTTGGCTGCAAAAACCATGGAAGTAGGTATAATTTCTGTTGTTTCTGTGCATCCACAGAGCCTCAGAGGCTGGGTAACTTAATTGCTTTTTAGAATCACCCTTTATCAATTACCTGTGGAAATGCTAACAGCACTTCTAGAAAGATCTGCAAAACCTGAAATATTTCCCCCTCTGAAACAGCTCTGCTAAAATGTACCTTTTCATTCCTCAGCCTGAATGAATTTCAATCAGTTCAGCCTTAACAGTATGCAAATTACAATAATTAGCATTAATGAAAAATTGAAAGAAAACACTAGGAACTTTCTGGAAAAAATCATAAAGTCAAAAGCAAGTACAAAAGGAATCTAAGGTGTAGAGACCCTGAATTACTTGTCCAATACGCACAGCATTCAAGCACATGCTCTACTCAAAGCATTCATTTCAATTAAAAACATGCCTTGCTGTCTCTCTAAAGCAGCACTGGAGGGATTGTCGGGGACTAAAGTTGAAGAAAAAAACTAGTTTTGAAAAACATATCAAGCATTAACAAAAAATCTAGCTATGCATACAGAAATGGACAGGCTTAAAGCCATTACAAGCTGTCTCTCTGAGAAATTCCTCGCTCTGGAAGTAATACTAGGCAAATAAAACTGTTCCAGTAACTCCAGGGAAAGCTCTATTTCTGAAAAGAATGTGATATTTCTCCAGCTTCTATAGTCATATGGATTACGGAAGGTCTTTGCTTCTCTCTGCATCCTAAATTAGCTTCTCTAGGAAAAGCAGGCAGAACGTCTTCCAAGATGGTCAAAGTCCAGAGTTCCAATAATGGCTTGACTTCCCCTCACTGTGCCACCAGCTTTAATGACTCTTGAAAGAAAATATTTCATCTTTTTCCATGGTAAATTAGCCCTCTGTTTCAAAGTTGCAATGATTTAAGGTCAGCCACAGTTTATCCACTATGTAAATATTAACAGGCTGCTTCTGTATGCATTAGGCTTTCAATCTGCAAAAGTGTTCGAGGTGCTAGGAGGTAACTTATTACTGTGTTGCTGATCTCAGACCAACAGCACCCGAGCAGAGCAGAAGCTGCCAAGACAATAAATGCGCAGGAGAGGAGAGCCAGCTTCAGTCTGCATTCCTTTATTGCTAAATGGAAAACAAACCTGCAGAAATGGTTCTCTCTATTGGTAACGCAGAAAATCAACAAAGCAGAAACACACAAAGAAAATCCACCCTGTAAAACCCTGCAGAGCTACCAAGTCCTATAAATGCAAATTAATTGACAAAGAAGATAAGATAAGCAGGGTCTGGGTGTGCAGAAATCCTAACAACTGAGTTCTCTGCATAGATAAGGCGCAAGTAACAGCATGATCAGGCAGAGAGCTGGAAGCTGAGGCTTGAGCTTTTGATGTAAGCTGCATCACAGCAATCTGGCTTTTGGAGCACACGGCAATCTTGAGCCTGCTGTCCCTCACAGACCACATAGTTGAACAAAGGAAATATAAACAAACCAAAAAATTGTATTTATAGCATTTTAGTGAATGCTGGCGAGATTCAGCTTTGCGCTCTGCTGTTGCATAGCAGTTTATCCGCCTGGGTTAATCAGCCAGATCAACCGCGCTTATGGCCATTTTGGCCTAAAAGAAAAAAACAAAGGAACTGCAATACGGTAGAGTATACCCTATTAGATATATTACTGTGCAGAGTATACTGACGTTTGTGGGCCTACATTTAAAGGTTTTAACAGAAACTGTGCCAGTGAAGAATAACATTAAAGATAAACAAATAATTTGAAGAACATCATTATATTTTTCAATGCATTTGTATTTGTCCCTCACACCCCAATACATACACATACCTACTCATGCACTCCTCCCAGTGCCTTACACCTACTGAAAAAGATGTTTTTGCCTGGCTGAAACATGACAGAGCTGACAGAGGACAAAATCCTGTTAAAGTAGTTCCTGAGCTGTTAGGTAGCTGGATTTGAGTGTACAAGTGCATTGTACCTGGAATGTTATAGAAGGATAAAAGCCTGCCAAAACTGCTTCAAGTCTAGGGTAGCTCAGTTTATGATAAACTCGAAGACCAAGGCATGTTGGAAGGAACTCCTGGAAGCCTGGGGCTTGAAGCAGGGCCAGGGTTACTCAGGTTTTGGTTTGCGGTCTCATGCCAATGTCCACGCCGTTAAGCTAGAATGTCATAGTAAGGAGCTCTTTGCAATATTCCACACAAGACAGCTTGCCACTCACCTGCAGATTTCATTTTCAGGCTCTTCCAGTCCAAACTGATTGTCAAAGGCCAGCTGGATCCTGGTGCTCTCCGGGGAGTGGAGCCGCCACGTCAGCAGGAGGTTCCTGGGGTAACTGCTTGGGAAGCGAGGACTGTGGATGCAGCCGTTCCCTGCCACGCTGATGGTCTCTTCTTTTCGGTACAAGTCTGTGAGGTGATTGCTCTCTGTTAGTAGTCACAACTTGTAGAAATTAGTATGTTGTTCCAGTTACAGGAAGGCAAAAAACACAACAATTTATAAAACAGAACAAATTATTTGCATTTAAAGTCTATGACTTCTTAAGACTTTTTAAAGTTGGAACTAGGAGCATTCATTATTAAATAGGAAGCACAATGTACATTCTCTTAATTCAACCCCCATTAAACAATAAGAACAACAATACTCAATTGTACACAGTCTTTATTTTATGATAAATATATCATTTCTTTTACATCAATATTGATTATATAACTCCCGTCTCGCTATTTCAGTTTTAAAACAGAATTTGAACTTTAATAAAAGTTGCAAACATGAGAATAATCAAGTAAGACAGAGCGAAGTAAAAAGGCAAACATCCCTGCTTCACAAATTTGATGCTCTGGGGAGAGATGCTCTCTGAGCAAAACAGCATTAACAAGGAAAGAGTGATTGGAAGTTTGTTTATTGTGCTTAAGTATTTCCTCTCAGAAGCATGTGTTAGGTCACATTCTGACAGTCTTCTTATGGTGTGATTCTTCTGGTGTCAAAGGACCATGAATACAAGTAGGTACTCCACACTTACAACAACAGAACAGAAACAGGAAGCTGGCTCACCCACCACCATACTGAGTAACTTCAAGACAAACAACCGAGCTCTTACTTAATTAAAATTTCACAACTTTGCCTGAGCAAATACTCAATTGTTCCTAAAGTTTGCTTGTACTGAGGTAAAACCTCAGCTGCTGTAAATCCCTTACTCCAAGGATAATGGGAACTGTGTCAAGACCCAGCTCCCTAAAAGTCAAAATGTCCTCTCAGTTGCGCCATGTACTTGCATTGTCCAGCTGTTACCAATAGCGGGATTTGGCTCCCAGCACTGACAAATGGCAAACAACTAGATTTTTGTGCACTGAAAATTTTAGTGTGGTGAAATTTCAAAGATCAGATGGCTTCAAGGCAACATGCAGTTTCCAGTCAAGATATTTGAATCCGAGCCTCCACATGTGAAATGACTATCTACACTCCCCATATGATGCGTGGAGGTCTTGAGTAATTGAGCCCAGCTCAATTACTCACAGATTTCTAACACCATTTACGATATCATATGATTTCCTTCCTGGTCTCCATGAGGATGGAGAGGTCCAGCAACACATCTATCAGTCTCAAACAGAGTCCTGTGGAGCTGTGCTGTCTCAGAGAGCCACCTGTGTGTCAGCAAGCTGAGATCCTCCTCAACATAGTCAGAGGGACTTACACTCTGATAGGTCTTCACTCAGTTACCCAACTGCATTGAACAAATGTTAACTAATGGGAACATGGGCACTAGCTTTCATGTAAACATCTGAGCTCTGGTGTCCTGATCTTAAACTGAACATCAGCTCCAGTTCTGTGCTGAAGATTTGGTCAACCTCAACTGCAGGCAGCCTAAATGTAAAACCAATGCCTTCTCCTGACTTTGGCTATTGAGGAATTCTCCCCCCCAAACCACTCTACTTAATTTCAGAACCAAGACTCAAAAATACACTGAATATCCCTCCCTGCCCTCCCCCCCCCCCCCCCCCCCCCCCCCCAAACAAACAAACAAAAAACCTAAGCAAATAAATTTATTTGTTAGTTAAATACTCATGGAAAACAGAAACCCAGAGAAATGTTGCAAAATTCATGGTAAGTGAATTTACTTTTCAGGTGGCTTGTCACTGGTTCCTGGCTGTAAATACCTCCTTGCACAAACCTGTAAGCAGTGTGGATGTGTGTCAATGGTTCATTGTACCCTTCTGACAAGGTAATAATTCTTGCTTCCAAGCAACCTGAAACTTAGAAGATAAAAGTCTGTGTTTCTTGTAAAAATCTCCAAAGATCTATTTGTGACATCTTTTTAAGATGCTTTCATTCAAGATGAAATGTTTTCACACCCTGAGCTATCCCTTCTAAGCAAATACAGCCTTGACTGCATAGTTCACAAAGTTTTGTTTGTTTTGTTCTGTTTTGACCAAGTGATTTTGCACTGGGAAAGTGAAAATTCAGTGAAAATAAAGACCACCTGCAAATGAGTTTTGTTGTAATTTTCATCAGGAGCATCTATACACAAGTCTGTTTTACATATATATATATATATTTTTTTTCTGTAACAACAACAACACCAAAAAAAGAAACCAACCACCAACAACAAAACTTTTTTCTTTTTTTTTCTTTTTTCTTTTTCCCTAATCTGGAAAGAAACAAAATGTCCAGCCAACCCTACTGAGTTCTTTCAGAAATAGTGAGCAACTTTGGACTCTGAGAACACCCAGTACACCCACCCAAGAGGACAGAGGATATTCATAGAGTCCAAAATGTCCAGGAAAATGGATAAAAATAAAACAGTTTTGTTGAAAGCAAATTCTGCACTTTTGAATGAAGCAACCATGCCCTAAGTCAGAACAAAGGTTACTGTATTAAAACATGGCAAATTCCTCCTATACCTGAGAGTATTTTTTTTCCCTTGGGCAGCAAATTCTTGCAATTTTCCCACTATAACCACACATTTCGTTGGGGGATTCAATGTGGTTCATATTTCTCACAGAAAGGTTCCCCTTCCCAGCCAGATAGGAGCACAGATGGGCTTGTATATGTACCCCAAACAAAAAAATCTGTGCATGTTACTCAGCACACCAGTAGCAAAAGCATGTTACCAATGTTCTTGTTCCCCAAGGAGACATGCTCTGTCAGTTTTTCATCTAACTAAAACTCTGAATCCAACAGATTGGGGTGCTCTGCCCCTGCTGACTAGATCAGAGCAATGCCTGATCTGCATTGCTGCATCCACAGCTCTGCATTATCCAAGTTGAACAGGTAAATTGAGAAATAAAGCAGCACATTGAAAAGCTTATAAAATCAAAGCACAGTGACTTATCTCTATCATAGCAAACACAGCAATTATAGAGTAACTCATTATAAGGAAAGGCTAGAGGGAAGAATGGGAGGAGAATTCTCAATAAAAATATAACAGGATGAAGGTATGGCTTTTCCACACAGAAAGAAAATCTGTTTGACAATAATGGACACAAATGCTGTTTCTATAATCCTTCACAAGGGATGAAATGCAAAGCCACTCAGAGCCTTCACTTGACACTGGAGTAGACTCTTCAAGAGCTTTCAAACAGTTTGATTCCCTCTTACCTCTGTCCCCATGTGCTAATTTACAGTCTGAAGTAGTGCAGCCAGGAATGGATCTACAGTATTCTAATAGGATTTTCTGTGCAGTTTTCCAGAATTAACTGGTTTAAATAGACTTGGGAACATGGTCAACCCAAATTCAGTCTCTGGAGGTTGGCCCCTCACAAACTGTCAAGTATCTGGGAAACAGCTTGAGGAGATGTAAGCAATTCCTGTATTTCTTGTAGGAGCTAAGACAGGAGACTGAAATAACAAGACCATTCCAAGCAGACAAGCATTTCAAACATTGTCCTCATCAGATACACCGGGGGAACTCATGGAAATCAGATACTGGACATGGGGAAAGTCAGAAAAAAAAAAAACTTGGAAAAAGATGTAGGCAAAGGAAAAGAGAGTGCCTCTTTCAAGGCACAGAACTGTCCCAAGCTGTAATGCAATACAATGCAGTATTATACAGTGTCCTGAATGCCATGTAGTAACTGTATTCCTTAATGCTTTATGGTACTAAATAAAAGATGACAGTGGGTAATACACTACCTGTCACATTTACTAAAAAGCATATAAAATCATTTCACAATGAATAAAAGAAAGCGTTAAGTCATAAGGCAAAAAACAGAGTCCGTTTAAGCAATACGCACAAGGAGGATATTCTAGATGGCAGGAGCTAGAAAGACGTCCTTACACATGGGGGAGGGAGCCTATTTCATAAGAAAGATGAGTGAGATGGAATTCTTTGCAGTAAAGCAATTCCCTGCAGAGGCTGAACTGACTGCAAAACAACTTTATCTATATTTTACTTTTCTGGACTAACCTATCTTTTATTCCCTTAATTCTTGCCCAACTAATATTTTTAAACTTACTGGTCTACACTACAGCCTTCCGGGTTAGAGGAGCTCCCATTGCTTATAGAAGATGCATTTTCAGATGTGTTTGCCTCCCTCCACCTGCATGGAGATCAGCTGAGCGTGATACACAGGGGGAAGTCCAGCCCAATACTCTGAAGACAGGGATTGTCTGAAAACTGTCCCCAGCATGAGTGCCCAGCACATCCAGTGATTCTCCTTTCCAGCTAGGGCATGCTCTCCTAATGTCATGCTGCATGAGCAGCAAGATCTGGAAACCCCAGTTTCATCCTGCGTTTGCTCTGGATTTCTGCATTTCCTAGTAAGCTTTCACAATGTATCTACATGCTATTGTTGAACCTGCTCCCAGTCCTGACATACCTGATACAGAAAGAAGTCTGCTTTTATTATCATCGCTCAACAGACAATGAGTTCCTTCACTTAAAATCAAAATAAAACCAAAATGCAATTACTGCTTGCTAATAGCTAATCTGCCATCTGTTCTTGGATATTCATTGAGCAAAGAGAGTCTGTAAGTGCCAATTGCTTCAGAAAGGAGAAGAATTCAGAGAATGACCTTGTCTAAGGGCCTAACCAATAATATGGAATATTTAGTCCCACTTTTCTAAGGTTTCTGGAGTTTTAGCCTCACTAGTAAAGGCATTTTTCTGTGCATAAGTTTGCTTCTGTCTTTCTTCCCCTTGTACATGTACTTGTAGAAGTTGGCCAACATCAATAAACTTTGACACAGTGGTAGAAGCTGAAAAGATACTACATTCTGACATGCTTTATGACAAGAAGTATACCCTCTTAAATCCCATGGAGCATAACCTGATGAGCTCATCCTCTGTTACAGTTCGGGAGAAAGTTGCTGGAAACCATGTGAAGTTCATTTCATCACTTGTGAAACTATTTGTTTTATTTCAGGAAATAACCTTGGGAGTTTGCATGTGGGAGTTTTCCAGATATAACTCTCCTCCCCCACTGCTGCCGTCTTTGAAACAAATACAGTGGTCAATGGTTTGCCACCAGTTTTTAAACAAAGGAGATAACCTTCGGGGAGAATAATAGCTCTTCAGTTCCCTCAGCTGAAAATTAGCCTGATCTAAATAGCTGAATCCTCTGAGTGAGAAGCAAAGAACAGTAAAACATTTTTGAATCCAGGCCACAAATCATTTAATCTTGGGGACAAGCATGCCAAACAAGCTGTATTTATGGCAGCCTGTTCAGATATTCATTGGCTTTTTTTTTTTTTTTTTTTTTTAATTCCTCCACCCTCCTGCAATAAGGAGAAACTTTATTTGTTATCCATAAGGTTCTGCGTAAATCAGAGAAAAAGATGACAGACTTCATGGTCAAAATAGTGTATTTCATAACTGGTCACAGCTTGTTGGGAAGATATAAAACTGTAAGGTCATTTACCTAGTTAAAAATATTATGCATATATTTTTAGTGAATATAAACAATAAAATTAATCTTAGATAGTCAACATAACATTATGTTTCTTCTCTCTAATGGAGAAAATAATACTACACAGTAGTACCTGTCTTAGACATCTCTGTCATTTCAGGGACAGAAGCTTCATACATCTAGCTCATTTCTGCTCCTATAGACAGTCATCAATAAAAGATCTGCAAAAACACAGAATCGGCCTGCATGGGTGTCTGCGGAGCGAGGGAGGGAATGGGTTGGGATTGCCATAAATGAGAGTGGAATAGCACTTTAAGCCTGTCCAGATTTAAAGTTGTAAATTTAGGCTCACTAAGTGGTACTAAACTGGGAAAAAAATCATTTTGGAATAAGAATGCATATGTAAGAGCATATCAGGCCAGGGGATCCAGTCTGAAGCATTACCTTAGGTTGTGTTCAGCTCAAGGATCAAAACCTAATAAGAGAGCAGGATTTTAACACCACCTCGTATTCCTTGCCACCCAGTTACCAAGCAATTAATAAGTGGGCCCAAAACCCACTGGGAATGATGAAAGACTCAGTCAGGTAGGCTGGCCTCTGAACTTCAAACAAGCAGCTCAAGGTACGTGCTCCTTCTCTTATCAACAGGCCCTTACTTTTGATGAGGAGCATGTAAGATATTCCAGACATCAGAGTTCAAATCCAAAGCATGACCAATGCTGTCACTGGAGTAATATCAAAAGATGCTGTGTGCATGTTCAGCCAGATTCAGATCTGACATGCACTCACCCAGTTCCCTCCAAATTCCTGAGCTGTGTGGCTAGAAGAATATGTTTTATCGTGTATATAGGGTATATCAAAGCATGAAAAACTGAGATGTAGTTAAAAGAAGCAAACTTAACCAGTGTTAGAACCAGCACCAAAGGTATCAGAGAATGGAAACAAACAAACAAACAAACAAAAAACACACCGCTGTCTAAAATTCAATTCAGAGCCATCATCCATTTTATAATAAAACAGTTAGTAGTCAGTGTGAGTCCCTGTGCAGAAAGCCCCATGGGTCTTGGAATTACATATTCAATCTGCTGTTTAACAGGACCTCAGCAAAGACTATTCACGAGAATATTAATTGGGCAATTGATAAGGAAGTCCAGGCACATAACTCACAGAGACAGCTTGTTACAGTGCTTCTCACTATAATAAGCATTATTTTATTCTAATTTAATAATATTTGTACTGTTGAATAGTCACCACCATAACTGCTTTATGAATGTGATTCTAAAGAAATAGTCCTAAAATGAAGGACAGGCCTGCCTGGATTTTGGTGAGATGAAAACTGACTCGTCTGTGTCACCCTTGGTAAGCACCTTGCTCAGGCTTGAACTGTGCTCCACAGATGAACACTGAAAAAACAAATCCTTACTTGTTTTTATGGAGATAACAAACTGAGACATTTGCTTTCTGCAGTCAATTTTATTACTTGCCTTTATTTGACCTCTTGATAAAGATTTCATTCTACACAAAAGGACGTGCTGAATGCCATAATTAAAGAAAAAATGTCTATAGAAAAACAACATATGCTACGCCAACATATAAAAAATGTTGTTAACTGCCAGTTCTTTCATGGGTGGATGTGTTGCAATGGATTGGACTTCCTGCTGGACTCTTACACCAACAGCTGAATGTATTTTTCTCTTGAGATTCCATAATTAAGTATGAAAAAGGAAAATGCATATAATCAAGAATGTGTAGTTTTAATGATGTGGAATAGGACCAATGCAAATAACCCCATGATCATGAGAACAAAAATACAGAAAACCTTGAGAAATCGTTTGAAAAAAATAAAGAAGGAAATTACACTCCTGGTGCTGCAGAGAACACAAGGGAAACCCAATAACTGAAGCGAAAGTTTGCAATGAGTGCTGACACCTCCATGAACAGGCTGGTACATAACAAACTTGTTCTAAGGCTGATCAGCAGATGTGTAGTGCCTCGAACAAGATCATGATAGACACAACTGCTTTTAAGCATGAATATCAAACTGGACTTTGGCTCATATAGTTTTGCTAAGTGAAGAACTGGAGAATGTGAACTAGAGAAATTTTCTTGTTTAGGTAGTAGTTTCAGGTAAGCAGGCCTGTGCAGGAAGTTTCCTTTATGTTCTTCTGGTGTAATGAAAAGATACTAATTTTCATTTTCCTTCCATTATTTTTCAGATGTTTATGACCAAGGACTATTTTTATCAGAAATCTGGTGTGACTTGCTGTAAAAGAGGATTTAATATATTGTTTTAGAAACTAATTCAGTCAAACACTCCTAAGATTCAACAAGATGTGGAACTACCTTAAAGAAAGAAAAATATTGATAAAAGGAAAAGACAAAATCAGTCAAAAGGGGAAAGGTTTCTCATGCTAAATATATTGTAGCAGATTACTGAGTGGAAGGTCATATGTTAAAACATTAGGCAGTAAAAGAAGAGGCTGATTCAAAAGACAAATCAAAGCAATTTTCTCTTGTAATATGAGTTTCTTTACCCTCTATGTCAGCACTGAAACTCTAGATCCAGAATATCTGGAAGGGATTGAAGTGTTTCTTCTTAAAACGCAAAGTCTGGCAACAGTGTTCTGGTAGACATCTTTTCTGTGGCCTGATTTTGTCACAGGCATGTTTTTAGTCTCTTAGGGTCAGTATATGACTAATTGCACAAAGATAAAAATATTGAAGTCCCTCCAAGCTAGGCGCCCCATGTTGGACCTGGTAGCTGAAATGAGACCTGGAGCACTAGGTCCAGTGCCAGACTACCTGTTACGCATCCAGGGAGAAAATGATCAGGATCAGACAGTCTATAGAGTGTTAACTACCACAACATGCATGTTTGGCAGCAAGCCATCTTTTAGTAAAACTTCTACATACATGTGCTCTCTTAGGACTGATAGCCACGGATGCCCTCATTAAGACAGGTATCTAGGCTTTTCCAAAAAAAAAAAAAAAAAAAAAAAGAGAACAATGGAGGCAGATCTCACTGTAGGTAGGCCTTTCCTTTTTCTATAGTAGCCTAGCAGCAAGCCTTTGCAAGGAAATGGGAGCTTGTGTTGCTCTTCTTGTATTTGTTTGAGAGAATTCAGACCACATCTGTCTCCTCCCCAGGGATAGATGGGTTCTGGATGATGCTTCCAAGATGGGCTGTCCATTTGCCAAGAAATAGTTAGAGGTAAAATGCACAAGCAGTTCTTGGAGCAGGGACCAGAACTCGAGACTTAGCCACAAAGGAAGGAGCCAGCAACTTTCTACTTTCTGGCTCCAAGGCACCCTGTCCTGGGTCTCTGACAGTTTAGACCAGAGTACACCATGGCTCCCTTTCAGCCCTCATGCCTGAGTTTTCTTATGATGGAAACCACAGCACTGGGGCAAAGAGGATAGTGTACATTGATACATTGAGGTCTTTTCCCAGCATGGAGGCAGAACACAAGTAAGACCCTGGGGAAGGTTTTCCATCATTTAGATAAAACCCTTGTGCTGAGAAACATTTCCCCAGTCTGGAAAGCAATTTAAGTCATACATACTGAAAGTACCGGATACTTTAAGTGCAGAGGATCTTTCCTGTAAGTGCTTAGGATTTTCTCTGAGGATTTGGCATCAGAACACTACAGAGCTGTCAGGCGGATAGATACTGCAATTTAACAAAGTTTCCAGGCACATTCATAAAATTCTTGGCTGTGGCCTTGCTTTACTGTTATGATCTTGCACCAGAAGATCATCTAGAGATTTCCTTAGTCCTGCACCAAAGAATGAAACTACATGTGGCAGAAATACCTGGTGGGAGAGCTCATTCTTTGCCAGTAGGATCAGTAGGGATCAGTGGCTGGGAAGATGATGCTGGTGTGCAGCAGCACAACCCACAAGCTCAGGTGCTGCTGTGCCACATGTAGCAACAATCTCTTACACCGGCTCTGCTACATTCTGATTACAAAATTAGAAATGGAGTTGGCTCTCAAAGTTCCATGTCCATATCCCAGATTCCCAACTACTTTCTGGAAAAAACAGCTGGCTACCAAAAGGAAGTGATTTGAAACATTGCTTCTAGGCTGGAAGGGGAGAGTTTGAACAAAAAAAAGAATTGCTGAGAAGTTGTGGAGCTAAGCCACCACTCAGGCTCAACTCATACTGCTGCCCCATGCAGTCCCTGCTACATCCATACCACCTGCATTCAGCTCCAGCAGTACTGGGCTTCATGTATGTCAAGCTGGCCAGTCCCAGCTCCAAAATAAGTTTAAGGATGGTAAGCAATGAGAATCACATCATTTTTATGTCCCACCGTGGAATTTACTTTCACTTAGTGATACTGACTGCATGAATCAAGCTATCTAGAGCAAGACTTTGTTGTCTTGCTCTTTCCTCATTGTAGTGCACAACAGTGGAGGGATGATGGAAGCAGTAAAAAGGCACACAAGGTTAAAGGCAGTTCTGAGGTCAGCAGATTGCTGTTCTGCAGTTCTCTGTTTGATGGGGGGGGGGGGGGGGGGGGGGGGGGAATCTTGTTGGTTTTGCTCTCTCTCTACGTGAACCTGACAATTTCACTGTCGATTTTGTGGCAGCTGGAGAATCCAATCAACGTTTTGTATTTGTACGCCACAGAAACAAGGTGAGGGAGAACTTCTCCTCTGAAAATTTTACAGTTTACAAGATAAAGTCTAGAAGAACTAAGAAGTCCTGAGACAAATGATTAACATTCAGCAAACCAGTGATTGGACAAAGAATTGCATATGTCTAGCCAGATTTCTACTGCAAAACCCTAACTGGGCAATGCCCTTAGAAAACCAGGTTTTGTTCTTTACCCAGAAGCTCCTCAAACAGGATGGAAAAATACAACTCTTAATAATAATTAAAACAACAACAACACCGAAACAGTACTTTCTTCTTTTCTAGCAAATTAGGGCACAATAAAATGAACATATGCATGGATGTTTTCTTCCTGAGAGAAAGATTTTCTGTCTGTTTCACCTATTAAATAAATTTCACCTCATGCATTTTCACCTGAAAAAAAAAGTGACCAGAGCAGAACTTGAACTTCTGCTGCCATGTGTTCTCAAACCTACTGTAATACATTTCCCTGTGCTTAGGTTTGCTGCCAAGAATTTGAGAGCAACAAAAGATACTGCATGAGCAGATGAAAACACATTGAAACCTGTGTGGAGAAAACCATGTTCAAGACTCCCCTAAGACTCTGTGGGAATAGACAGTATATATCTTTATGTTCTGAACAGAGTTGAGTGTACTGTTGGCAAATCAAGAAGTAATTAAATAATCCTTCACTTTCATGGACCTTCAATGAGCTCTCTCTTTTAAACAGAAAAAAGGAGTCCATAGTGTAATCATGCTGGAGGTAAAACCAAGCTTCAAAGTTGTCCTTTGACTGCAGGTTCAGTGAAACGTTTGACAGAAAAAGAATTGAGCAGTTACAATGACAAATTCAGCCAACTTTGTCTCCAGATCTCACAAGCAGGAACCCAAAGCAGCACATTTCACTCCTCCGGCTCTCAGAACAACATAACTTTAACCAGCAGACACCCTTAGCATCCCCTCACTCTAAAGCTTCCAGACAAAAAATGAACCAAACACACTCAATTTGCCCTACCTTGCAGAAAGACTAGTTCTGTTGAGAAATGCCAGTCGATGTTGGGGCAGAGGATTTAAAAGAGAAATCTCAGGCTATCCCTTACTCTTGTTGACCTAAACTGCATACTAAAAAAGCAGAGAAGCAAACAACGGTGGGATGCACACTTCTGGCCACCAGACAGGAGCCTGATAGTTGGCTGAGGCATGACCAGAGCAGATCCCCAGGAGCAGTGGGACCCTGCATGTGGAGAGTGATGCCAGGCCACCAGGGCTTACAGCCTGTGGGCTGTTGGCAGCATTGGGGTGGGAAGGCCCACTCTCTGCCTGTGATGGATGGGAAGTCAAGGGGTGCTATTTCACTGCCCTCTCACTCCAGCTCTGTGCTAGCATTGACGCTGCACATCTAGATGAACTCAGGTTCCCGAGTCGCTCTGGTCCTGCCCACTAGAAAGGCACAGCTCTGTGTTCACTATTTAACATGGCTTCGAGCAGCTGTTTGGCCAGAGAGCAGCATGGTAAGAGGCTTATGTGACTGTGATAAAAAGGGTGAGAAAGTCCAATAAACACAGTATTCTCACAGCATTTCATTTTGTGAACATGCTGTATCAGAGCTATTGAATGGAAACGGACATACTGCACCATTGCCTAGGCATTTTTTTCCACACTAATGCTTTAAACGAAGAAGCTTACCTTTGCACCCTTTGGACTACCCAAACAAGTGACTTCATTTGCTTTGCATGTTTTGATGGTATCTAGGATTACAGTCCAGTAAGAAAAAAAAATTAGCATCAGTCCATCTCTCCTTGTAACTATAACTGAATACACTGTGATGCCATTTTTTTAAAATAGCCTCAGCAATCTTGAGCCAGACATCCCCAAATTACTACACCAAGAAAAGAAAAATAAATTCACCATACTACTGCATAAAGCTACAGTTTAGTCAGTTTCCAGAGGAAAAAAATAAGAAATAGTAAAAGCTTTTTTATTGCATTTAAAACTACGAAAATAACAGTTACAAGCCACTTCACTCTTGCCAGGTTGAACCTTTGCCCAAAGGAGGAAAAATGTTTGTATGTTTTACCCATGAAAGAGAAAAAAAAATCAGCTTGGCAGAACAAATATGAAAACATGATTTACTAGAAATTTGGTGTCAAAAATGTATTTTTCCAGTTTCTATTTGCTCGCAAAAATTCTAGACAGTTTTTTGTTCTGTTTTGTTTTATTTTGTTTTGTTTTATTTTGTTTTGTTTTGTTTGCACTTCCAATGTGCTTCAGTCATTCCTGCTGAGTTTATCAGTTTTTTCCATGGGAGAACTGTCCATCAAAAGACAAAATTTTAAACCTTTCTAGATTTAGACTTCAGAAGTCCAACTCTACAGCAGACATTTAAGAGGACTCCATAAGATGAAATGGCAACAACCATTTTTGGGTTCCCCAGGGTGAAATATTCTGTTGTTTGTTGTTGTTGTTGTTGAAGCTTAGGCTGTAATTAAGGAAGTACCACAGTGATGACTCTGAGAATCTTCTAGTACAAACTATAATTAAATAACTGACATCTTTGGTAAATAACAGCTGCATTGTGTGCTACTAAAATCAGTTGTGAGCAGTGTAAATAGTGTTTTATTTAGCTCTGCACAACTGTCCTACAATTGCTGGCCTGTGTACTGGTTTGATTCATTTAAAGTGGTTGGTTGGCTGGTTGTTTTTTGTTGTTATTTTGTTTTGTTTTGTTTTGCATTCTCACAGGATGCTCCTGATCTCACAACAATTTCCAAAACCTCACCTGTGATTTTTTTTTACTAAAACAGACTTGCAACATTGTAAACCTCCCCTGCTTTTATGAAGACTGATTCCTTCCGCATCAGCCTTTTCTCTCCTAACTGCTTGCAGCTAAAGCTGCAAAGACTGGTGAGATGCTGAACTTGGCTACACCCATAGGGGACATTAGCTCAGGGAAGCTGCAGCAGCAGTGGGAGAATTTCAACAAGATGTTTCACCCCACTTGCTTTCCATACACTAGATTTTCCAACTCAGTCCTCGTTCTTTCAGTGTAGAAGACATTGGGCAGCATTTTGGAGCCATCATCCCTTGCTTTGCTCCCTGAGAGCCTCATGGGCTAGTGATGTGATGGAGCATGCTATTGCATGGGCTGTCAATATCCATGCTCCCTCAGCATTACAGGTCCTTAAGTATTTCTCAAATCCACAGTGACATGAGCAAACATTATCAAGATTTGTGCAGCAAATATTTGGCAAGGAGAAGGCGGCTCTCCCTCCCTCCCTCCCTCTCTCCCTTCCTCCCTTTCTCCCTCCCTCCCTCCTGGGTGCAGCAGGGTCAGTGCTAGCACTCACTGGCAGAAGGGAATGGCATTCCTCAAAAGAAACCTGAAATTCCAGAGAGCCCACAGGTCACAGCCTGACAAGGGTGGCCAACACCGGGGTACGTTTTTTCTGATATATAGCTGCAAAGTAAAGGCAGCAAGTTGTCTTTCTGATTCATTCCCTTTAATTAAGGGACTGATAATCCCCAACCTGCCAATTCAACTCTACCCATATGCACATTTACTTGGCTATTTCATACATAAAGCTTTAAATAAACTCCTTTTCTATTTTTTTGCTCCCACTTTTTAATGGATGCAGAGAAATGTTCTGTCAAGAAAGAAACAAATGCTCCACTAAACTCATCTCAATGGACAATTTGTTTCTTCAACACAGCATTTAAGTAATAAAGAAAGAATAAACATAAAATTCTACGAAATAAAATGAAAACACGCTTAAAAATACTTGTCTGAGACATATTAGAATGCTAATAAACTTAGATCAGACATTTACAGATGAAGCTCATTCGCCAAATCCATTTTCATAAAGCAGCAAGACAATCTGGAACCAGAACATTTGCTTGTGTAAATCAGCAGCATCCTTACAGCGGTCACAGCTACTTCCAGCAGCTGAGGATCTAACCACAGTAAGAGATGAAAGGGGGAAGAGAAAACTGTAAGAACAAGATGCAGAATCTGAGAAACAGCGGGAACAATAAATGCCTAGCACAGTGATACACTGAAGTCATGATAAATTGAACTAAATTGGCTATGTTGATATCAGAAAAATTTAAAACATGCCTCTCTGGCCTAGCAATTAGAACTGAATTCAGCCAAATATATGTATTTTACTCAATACTTTTCACATTTTAGTGGGGTTATAATTTTCAAAAAAGAAAACAAAACGGGCAGTAGGGCACTCTCAAAAGTCTCATATACCTGCACTGGGGACACTTGTATGACTCAAATGAAACATCAGATCATCAACTGGTGTGAATTAGTATTGTCTGGCTGACTAAATTGGAACTGGCCTGGGATTGAGCTCGTGGTGAGATCAACTGCTCTTCTTCAGGCAGTAACAGGACCTTGAACTCCCTGCCTTACTGTAGAGCAGCAATAAACACCTACGCCTTTACCAGAATGATCAGTGCCCATGTCAACATGGGCGATGTAATCCCTGTCAGTTATTTTTTCTTTTTTTCTTTTCTTGCTCACATCTTTTGACCAAAGTTTCCACTACTATATACCAAACTAGAACACAGATGTTGAACTAAGAGTTTCACATTAAAATGCATAGTCTACCCCATAGAATTACTGAGATGCTAGAACACTTGTGAATTTTTTAGAACTGATGTTACTCCTTTAATATCACATATTAAAACAAGTCCAGAGGAGGGCCACAAGGATGATCAAGGGGTTGGAGCACCTCTCCCATGAAGAAAGGCTGAGGTGCCCCATCCCTGGAAGTGTTCAAGACCAGGCTGGATGGGGCTTTGAGCAACCTGGCCTAGTGGGAGGTGTCCCTGTCCATGGCCGGGGGACTGGAATTAGATGGTCTTTAAGGTCCCCTCCATCCCAAACCATTCTATGATTCATTACGGACATCATCACAGAGATAGTTTCAGGCTCTTAATTCAAAATTCACCTAAAATATTATCAATAGCAGATTCCTGGGTATAATATTTGAGTTTGTTTCCTTTCTTCCTCCTTGAATAATCTGAAATATTTCCATATAGCCATAAACACACTGCTTTTAAGAAGCATACGAAGCAAGTCCTGAAAGAAATACTAACTAGTCATTAAAAGCCTATGAATCGATTAGAATGTATTGAGTACATTTTCTAAGTACAGGTTGTTGTTTGTGTCAAGATGCAGAATTATCAATCTTCATGTACTATAACAATTTGTCGAGAAATCCAAGGGCAAAAGAGTCAGCTCAAATAAACTGAGTTTGGATGAGCTGGTTCCAAAAAAGCACAATGACAATAGCACATGGCTAAAAGAGATATTAAAGAAGGACAAAAAGTCAAGTCCACTGCCACATTGTTAAAAGAGATATTAAGGAAGGACCAAAAGTCGAGTCCACTGCAGTCTTGAAACGGGATATAATGAAGAGAGAAATAAACAAAAATAAAAATAAAAAAGGTGATTTTTTTCGTAGTAGAAAAACAGTGAGACTGTACAGCATGGATGTAGGGATTAATTGCTCCCTCCCCTCAAAAAAAGAACTCAAAAGCTGGACCAACTATTAGAGAGGAATAAAGTTTGCTAAGAATGACGTTCTTGAGAACATAATGCATGGCTGATTACCAAGAAGCCTGCAGATTGTTTTTTCTTTCTAATAATAAAGGAGCAAGAGGCAAAGGCTGTCAAAGCATTTGACATTACCATAAATATATAAGATTAGTGGAAAGACACTAAAGGCAGTATTACTCTCCAAATTCAACAGTGGCTGATAAGCGAAGGGAGATTTCTTGGCTTCTGGAAAAGGCAGGAGACGTGTTAGAGCTATAAATTGCTATCATCATCATAGTAGTAGTGGTAGTGTTAATAAACACTTAAAGCAGAGTAAGACCAAGGCTCCGTTATGCCAGTTGTTGACAAATATAAAGGGAAAAAAACTGCTGTCCTAAGAGACTAAGTATTGAACAGATATTACAGAGGGAATGTTAAGTTATCTTGGGATTCAGACAAAATTTACAATTCAGAGAAATTGGACACTGGATCATTTTATCAAGAGAATCAATACACTTATTATTACTTGTACTCTTTGTCACACAAATTGTGGCTAGATCCAAAAATGCCACTTGGGCAACATATTTTTACTAAAATTTTGCCTCGCTTCTTAGATGCCCAAGAGCCTGAAAGCACTTCATTTTCTGCAGGGCTTTACCCTCAAAATTTGTCACAGTCCACATCCAAGAGTTACCAAACACAGACTGACTGAACACAAATTATTCCTGATCCCATGTTTAGAAGAGGTAATAGGTATTTTCTAGCAGTTTATAATAGCTTTTCATGAAGCATAACGTGGAGCAGCAGGTACAATGGTAGATGTCAAAATATTGATCATTTTAATTTCCATGCATGCAGGTACTAAATATTCACAACTATTTTTGAGAATCTGGGTACACAGCTAATACATTTGAGCATGTATGCTCCTGGTATATATACATATATATTAATAAGTAAGTCTATGATTAAATTATAATAGTTTTGTACAGGCTTATGCATTTACACTGATTAATAGAAGACTATTTTTACTCCCATTACTTGAAAAAGCTCTCTTACTGAAAGTAAATATTGATTAAAGTAACCATAAACAGTGCTTCTATCAGAAGTAAAGCTACTTCAGCTACTTCTTTCATAGAAACCTCAGAAAGAACTGAGGCAGAGCATTATTATTGCAAAGAATCTGCACACAGCACAAGTATTTTTTGAAGTCTTCATGTTTTCACAGGAAGTAATACAATTATCAGAATAGGCTGGATCTTGAAATGTTTTATTTCCCCCCTCACTGCCATTGCCAGCATGAATAAAAGAAACGAAGCAGACAGAAGCTGAAAAAAAAACAAAACTCAAACCACAATCAAGTTGCAATTAGTTATTATGAAAGGCTCTCTTGTTATAATATCCTTTATTCTAGATCCTGCTTGTCATTAAAAAGGAAATTGATTATTACAGAAGACACACAGGGGCTTAAGCACATTCTGAATGAAAAACAGAAATCTGGAGAGAAAAGCCGCCAGTGTTCTTGCCAAACAGAATTAGGGGAGGATGGTATTTGTGGATGTTCATGTTGTCTCTCTCTTAGGACATGATCTTATCTTTGAAGTTGCATTAGTTTCAGCAGTAACATGATTGGGCTTCAATTCTTCATTCATGCTGGATTTTGTTTCTGTGCTTCTCTTCTGCCCCATCTCATTTTCATGGTTGGGAAAGACATAAACCATATAAACAGATGGCAATTTGCTATATTAGTTAACAAGTTGATCAATCGCATCATCTGCTGTGTGAGACTTCCTTCCTTTCCCTCCTTTCCTTCTACAAACGAAGAAAACTACTAAATTGTTTGCATCACTGGTCGTAATGATAGACAACACATTTCTCATTTACACCTCTTTGAACATATCAAGGTCCAGACAACATCTTTGCACCTAACTTAACCATAGATACACAATACCCACCCCTCCCCCACTCCCACCCCCCCCCCAAAAAAAAGGTACACTTTTCTGCAAGATCTAGGACATCCATGCCCACAGCTTCTCTGGTTTTCTGCTGGGGTTGGTAAAGGAGCATGTCATAATTGCCTGGGGACACCTCCGGTGAAAAAATATCTCTATAACATTGACTGCTGCTCTTAAAATGTATGTTGGCAGGAAATTTCATTTCTCAAGATTCAAGGTCTTTTCTGAACTGGGCACCATATGATTATGTAAAGCCCTTCTATAGAAGTTGCCATGATGACAAGAGGTAGGATAGGAAAAGAAGTGGAGAAGGAGCATGAAAAACAGATCACTGAAACTATGATAAGTAACAGGAATATATAAAAAGCAACAGTCACTGAACATTCATTACTAATTTTATCTAGTGTTTGCCAGTAGAAAAATGATACAGCTCTAACAGTCTAAGGATAGCAGAGAATGTTTGCAAAGAAAGGTAAATTCTTTTACTTAGACTAGGTGAAACGGCTTAAAAAAATCAAAATGCTTTTGTGCACAAAGTATTTTCATCAGGTCTCTCCTCTTCGTGGCTGAGTCATCTCAGTGAATTTCACAAATGGATTTTTAGTGGCCTCACTACTTCTTATGAGGGATCCATGAGTGCAAGAAGGACACATGAAAGACACTGGCAAGACTACTAAAATTTAGACGACTGGTCTCCTGGAAGTGAACATCTTGGGGAAAATGAAAAAGGGCTAAAACACACCTGACTTAACTGGCTTTCTGTCTGCGTGTAAATAAGATGTCAGGGCTGGACCCCATTTTTTTTTTTTTAAGGAAACCCATAAACAAGAGTCATAAATACTTTATTCTGAGCATTTTGTAGCAGTAATTAACAAACACAGATTGCAAAGCTCTTCTTGCAGCTGTGATGCTGGTTTCTATAAAGATGCTTAGGAAGGACATGACACTGTTCCCCATCTTAAAGCTGTCTTCTAATAAAAGTAGACACTAATTCCAAGTTGCATTCAGAGCACACAGGGGAGCAAAATCAATATTTGGCCAAAGAAATCAAGGAAAACAACTCCTTAGCAAAATAACTGTGTTTTTCAGATTCCTATGTTCCCAGTTCAAATGCTACTGAAGTCAATACAAGGACTCTCTTTGGATCTTTTTTATAAGATCCAAAGATGATGACAAAAAATACAAAATAGAAAACCAAGCCCTTGACTATGAAGCATATTTAAGCTGCAAGCAATATACACCTCATATTCTCTGCACTAAGTCTTTTAGTGTGACAATCAGGCAGATGTGCACAAGGTCCTTCAGCTGGCAAACACATTAGTGAGAAAAGTTTTCTAACCATTATGATTTGAACTGAGATGTCATTTCTGTTTAATGTTGTCTGGAAGAGCTATAATATCTACTATTTAAACATCAAAGGAGTTGAACACTTCTCACCAAAACTATTCATCTTTAAAGGCAGAAGAAAGCTGTTATTTTAAATACCCTGAAAGATTGAAGAATTCTCTGTATTACCTTACTTTTGTTCAATAATCTGTGTCCATTCAGAGGTAGCAGCTTAAATGTTGAAAAAAAGAATATTCCAGAAGTGGCGTCACTATGGATAGAATCATCTTTTTATTTTGATTCTTTTGAAAGAAATTGGTTGAAGAATGTGGCTGTACTTATGTCAAAATGAGTGCAAAAGTAGCTGGAGAAAGGGACGGGGAAAATGCTAAAGCTTTTCTTTTTTCCAAAGTGACATCTTAACTTGACTATAAAGACTCAATTGTTATTTATAAAGTTGTATGTGGTTTTAATAGACCTCTTAATCAAACTCATAAAGGAACAACCCCCACCCCCCAGCGTTAATCATCAATCATTTATACTTTACCTTATTTTTCATTATTCTGGAGGGTTTATTACTAGAAAGTGGTTGCTAAAAATGTGTATTAATGTCTGAAATTGCTTTTCCTTAAAAAAAATCCAAAGCTTTTTTTTTTTTTTTAACGTAAAATACAGACAATAATAACGGAAGTCATATTATCAAAAATTATTGATGTTTTGTAAGCATTACATAGAATCAAAGAGGAAGGACTTGCTACTCTTCAGGATGTGATGTTTTATGCAGAACTTGTATGCTTCTGCTCAGGAGAAACCATGGGCAATATTATTTTTGTCTTAACTCCATGCACCCAAACATGAAAATATTTGCTGTTGATGTGTATTTGTATCTGTGACTGCATTCAAATTATTTAAAGCATTTGTCTGATAACAATTGTGTTCTACCACAATATCATTAACAACCTTTCACATCTGGACATTGTAACTGTGTTAGAGAGAGAGATTCATAATTGACTTGGGGACCAAGATCTCAAGATCAAAAACTGAATGCACTTTTTCCTACAGGGCTTGCTTCTGCAAATCCTTTGCATACTATTAAATTTCCAGAATGAAAGGGTAAAAAATGTGCTTGAAATTGATTTTTTTTGTAACAATCAACCAGCTGTATGGAGTACTAAAATAAATAATTTCCCAAAGAGAAATGATTTCTGTAGCAAATCATCTAGAAGGAAAAAAACTTAGGCCGTAGCTGGCCTTATAACTTACAACTTGTAACTAAGTTGCTTACCCATATTTCATATGCATCACTGACGCAATAGCTGATGAATAACACTGTGAAAAGAGTTGTTATGTGGAGAGGCTGAAGACCCTTGGGTTGACCAGTATGGAGAAGAAGAGGCTGCGAGGCAGCCTCACTGCTCCCTGCAGCTCCCTGAGGAGGGAAGAGCTAAGGAGGGCACCAGTCTCTTCTCCCTGGGACCAATGGTAGCACACAAGGGAACGGCACGGAGCTGCTCCAGGGAAGGTTCAGACTGGGCATGAGGAAAAATTTCTTTACTGTGAGGGTGGTCAGACACTGGAACAGGGTTCATAGAGAGGTCGTTGATGCCACATGCAGTCAGTGTTCAAAAGGCATTTGGACAATGCCCTCATTATTATGCTTTAACTTTTGGTTAGCCCTGAAGTGGTCAGTCAGTTGGACTTGATGATGTCCTTTGAAGGTTCCTTTTAGCTGAACTATTCTATTCTACTGTTCATTTCTCTTGTTTGTTCTTAAAGGTGCGAATGCACATGACAGTAATACCCAGAAGGGTCTTGGGAGGATTCAGGACTATCCTCATTTGAAAAGACTATGGCTGAATAAGGATAAAATGGCTTGAGAAAAAGAAGTAAAAGTTGGGATCCCCTCTTTTCAAAACATTAATGAAGAAATTTCAGAGCATTTTTTTTAGATAACGGACAACATTTAACTACCTACTCAATAACCTAATCAAAGCAAATCCAAATCCCTGTTTAAATCCATGATCATCAACTGGTCATACTCACAATGTCATCAAAAAAGCAGTGAAAAAATGGAGAATGGTAAGAGATCTTGGTATGTATCCAAGAATCAACGAATATGTTATTGTTGGACAAACAGTTCACAGATGATAAAACCAGAAGGGAGCATCATGAACACCCATTATAACTTGCGGCAGGAAAGCAGTTATATCCCGAAGCCAGAACATGTTAGGTTAGAAACAGCAGTTCTGTGAACAGCAGAATGAATGAAGATTGGTTTCCAACTGTCTCTACCTTGCTTGCTCAACTTCTTAGCTACTATATACTGAGATATGCTGTTACCTCTGCCTTTCCCCTTACAACCTTTTTCTGGATAGGCTGAACCAATGGGCCAAGGCCAATTGTATGAGGTTCAACAAGGGTAAGTGACAGGTCCTGCAACTGTTGTTGGGGCACAACAAGTCAGTGCAATGCTACAGGCTGGGGGAAGAATGGCTGGAAAGCTTTCCAGAGGAAAGGGACCTGGGGGTATCGGTCAACAGCCAGGACGAATGTGAGCCAGCAACATGCTCAAGTGGCCAAGAGGGCCAAGAGCTTCCTGGCTTGTATCAGAAATAGAGTGGTCAGCAGGACATGGGAAGAGATTATCCCTCTATACTCAGCTCTGGTGAGGCCACACCTCTAGTACTGTGTTCGGTTTTGGGCCCCTTGCTACAAGAAGGGCATTGAGGTGCTGGAGCATGTCCAAAGGAGGGCAACAAAACTGATGAAGGGTCTGGAGAACAAATCTTATGAGGAGCAGCTGAGGGAGCTGGGGTTGTTTAGCTTAGAGAAAAGGAGGCTCAGGGGAGACCTTATCACTCTCTACAAGTACCTCAAAGGAGGTTGTAGCAGGGTTGGGGGTTGGTCTCTTCTCCCAGTCAGCAAGCGACAGGACAAGAGGAAATGGCCTCAAGTTGTGCCAGGGAAGGTTTAGTTTGGATTCTGGGAAAAATTTCTTCACTGAAAGGTTGTGCAGCATTGGAGCAGGCTGCCCAGGGAAGTGGTTGAGTCACCATCCCTGGAGGGATTCAAAAGACGTGTAGATGTGGCGCTTAGGGACATAGTTTAGTGGTAGACTTGGCAGTGCTAGGTTAACAGTTGGACTTTATGATCTTGGAGGTCCTTCAAACCTAAATGATTATAGGATTCTAGGATTCTATAAACTGTACCCCACAGTATTTGGCAGTGGCACACAGACCAGCAAACAGAACCCAAAGTTTTAGTCCTGCAGTGTCTAAGTGGCATGTTCAAGATCATGCAGTAACACAGAGGCAGAACAGGGAGAATAACCTAGTAAGAACAGCAAGCACCTGACTTTCTGCCAGGGCAAGAGCTCACGGTGACCATTTTCCAAGGCCAGCCCCACTTTTGGTTTCTTGGTTTCAGACTGAGTATCTTAAGAAGAGGGTTCAGAGAGACATGTGGGAAATAGATAATGCCCAAATCGGCTTTTTTAGACCTTAAATGTGAAGATCAGAGATCAGGACCCAACTGATAAAATGTGTATACAGATGTGTGTGTGTGTGTGTTAATATATTTGTGTTAGCGGATACCAATATATGAGAAAGAGATATGGCACTTTGGTTTCTTATAGGGAAATAATAATAAGTAAACACAGGAATTTCTCCCAGCTTGACTTTAGCAGCAATATGGAGTATATGTTCATGAATCAGATTTCTTCTATATGCCTTCAGGGATAATGAGCAAAACTAATTAAAATGCTATCAAAAAGTGATGGCATGATTTCTCCACTGGATTCAGGCATTAATTTAATTCTCCAAATGCTGTGGTAAAGCAGCACTTTGAGAAGGGTTGGCAGGGGAGGCATTCAGTAGTAGCTCTTGTTGGCTGAATAGGACATAACCAGATCTCAGGGACCATACATGATATTTAAACTGGAAATCTATTCACGTCAACAAAATACTCAACGGAAAATGAGTGCAGAGAAAGGAGTTCCCAGATGCATTAATTTCTAACCCCATCTTTTCCCAGAAATTACTTAGCAAAATGGTCAACATCTTTCCTTCAACTTTATCCAAGGTGACAGCATACGTGTTTGACAGATACCATAACCATTACCTGCCACCATTCATTATGGGCCCCAACCATGTTTCCCACACTCTGCTTTGAAAGTACATGCATAGCCAAAAAGCAGAAAAACAGGTGAGCAATTATATCCATTTATTCTACTCGGAATCCTAAGCACTGGAAAGCACACATTTGTCAGTGTTCATTCAGTTGATGGAAAGGTTGATATGTGTAGAAGAAACAGTCACTAACACAATATTATATAATCTTGCTGTCATCGGTAGTTTTAATGTGCCCTTCAAAGGGTACCTACAGTTAGAGAAATGGAAGGGTCAACATAACATAACAAGGCAATTCCAATATTAGATAAAGAAATGAAGATTAGAAATAATAGTCTAATTCCCAGTTTGGTGGCAGAATTGTAAAGATTTGTGCAATCCAAAGAGTGTTTTAAAACAGAAGTAGTAGCAGCAAACATGCAACACAGATGTCTGTGACTATTATAGGAGAAAGTTATTTTGTTCTGTTTTGTATTTTTTTCAGAAAAAATCCATTTTTAATTGTTTTACAGGGACATACGGCTCAATTATAATGGAGATAGTTTTTTTCTAATCCTTTAAAAGAAGATTTCAAAAAAGCATGCAGAATTTTTCATTTGCAGCAGTACCTTGGCTTCATAATGTAAGACACAGAAAACTGCTCTGGGACACAGCACTTGGTCCTTGAGATTCTGAAGACATTCAGATCACACTTAGGAATAACGCATTAAAAAGATTTTTATTTTAAGTAGAAGTCTCTGTAAGTTCATATTCAATAAACATTTTTTTTGAGCTTGGGCGGCAACTATTCACAGGACTTAATCTATCCTCAGGTTGAGACTGAGGTGAAGAGACTTCCTGTCATTTCCAAAAGGGATTTGAAGTCTCTCAACTGCTCTTGGTGCCTCCACTGACATCTCTGAAGTTATTTATGAACCTAAGTGCCTGGAAGAACCCAAGTTTCACCACATTCACTTTGTTTTCTAACAAGCATGAATAATATATGCAAAATTTGCTCCTTTGCCTTCCAGAATTATCTGTCTTAGCAGAGATAAGGTTGTGCACATTCAGTTGTCAAAAAATAAAGTAATGGGCTGTATTGTAATTGCAGTACGTACCCCGTGTTAAGGAATGCTTGTAGCTCTGCCTGTGATGGACAAAGGAATGATGGCACTATTTCACTCACAAATCACTTGGTTTGCTCTGGGTCCTGAAGTCCAGAGCCCAGGTCAGGATGCTAATCTGACAAAGCTGTCTTGATGAAAGTATGAGGTCCTGCACATCTATGTCCACACAAACACAAAAAACAAACAAGACTCAATAGTGGAACTGAAGAGTGTGTTGGCTTCAAGTCTTGGAGCTCTGCTATACTATAGTCAGCAAACAATAGCAACTTTAAAAAAATTATTCAGAGGTGAAACACAATAAAAAGTTTTGTGTTTTTTCCAAGGCAAGAAATGCCCCAAGGAAGGGGATTCAGTATTCTGACTTTAAGGGGAGATATCACCTTTGCAGAAGCCTTGTTTTTTCCAAAGGTAGAACTCTAATAAAAAGGTCTTTACGTTTTATCACTCATGTAAGTCCTTTTGAGATGCCTTAAAACCAAAAATATGGCAATGATTTATTTTAAAAGGCCATGCTCGTGGTTTTCAGGGGCAAGAGTCTTAAATTCCCTGTTTGCGTGCTTTCCCTTATTCAAGACTGAGTTGCAGAGTTGACATAAACCCTGAATATGGACACATTTGGCCTATTTAAGGATCAGGGGGCTATCACAGTCAGAATTCCACCTTTCTCTAGAAGGGGATGGGAGAGGCAAACATCCCAGATGCATCTGGCTCCCTCGATATGCCTGTCACTTATGTCAGTGGTAACACCAGTAATTTGTGCAAGAGACCAAGCAAAAGTATTTCAACATCTGTTGCTGCTCCAGCAAGCAGGTAATGTCCAGATAATTATGCATTCAAACCTCTGTGGGCAGGCGCAAGCACATGGAGAAGGAGCATTACCTTCAGCAGAGAGCATGAGGCACCCAGCCAAAACACACTAACACAAAGCACAACACGGGTCCAACTGCAGCCTCTGCTGCAGCTCATGTTGACCTGCCAAACAAATGTGAGACTCACTGCACTCACTGTGCAGCTTTGGACTGAAGAAAACAAAATACTGCTTGTCTATATTTTCAGCTTGTTTATAATTTCTTACACTCCTGCACGTAATACCTATGAAAACTTTACAATGGCCAGGTCAGTCCATCTGCTTGTTACGCTAACTTGTTTGAGACTGCCATTTCTTGTGTTGGATTCCAGCTGCTTGGAGTAACTACGTCTTTTTTTTTCATACACCACTCAGGACAAAGACGATCCCTGACCATACTTGTGGTGGAGGAAAAGACTGGGTGTTCTTTGGGGAATGTAACCTAAACAAATTCAGGTCTGGGATATGAACATGCTGAACAGGGTCATGTCTTTCATTTTAACCATTTGAAAGTAAGGCATCTTGCAAAAACCTGTCACATAGGCTCCATTTACATTCAGTGGATTCATGATTAATGAAGATGCTTATCTCCTGGCTGGATGACCTGAGTTGTCTCACTTTCAAATGCCCGTTGTTTGGTACAGTAATGCAGTAATGTTTAAGCAGGAGGAAGCTGGTGAGGGAACAGTGATGCTGGTTGCTCCAGTTCCTCTCAGGGCACCCCAGGCACCATCTGCTCTGTTCCACTGAGGTCTTGGGAAGGCCTAAAGACCTGCAGGACCTTCCTACCTGAAGTGCCCCTCACCACAGCCAGGTACCTCGGTCAAGACGGGGACAGCCAGCACCTGCTGTCATTGAGAGGGCTCTAAGGATCTTGTGGATTGCTGACTAATGTTTTAACTAGCTTCTGTAATTTAGCATCACCTCTATAACAAGAGCAAGTCAGATTTAAGGAGAAATAGATCAGCTTCCTGTGGCCAACATGCTACCCACTCTGGAATAAGGACGGTTTCTCATACGTGACTTGAAGTGGATGGTTTGTATTAAGTTTTAGTGAGAGGCAGAGAACTAAATTAGCCTGGGAATACTTTGGTCCCTCCTAATTGTGCAAGGAAAAAAAAAAAAAAAAGATTCACTATTCTTTTTCTTCTGGACAAGACCACATTTTTTGCCCTAGGCTAACTCAAAATCAGAGACACAGAACTCCTGTGCCTCCAATAGACTTGACACTAGCTGTTACAGACTGCAAGACCTGACAGAACTGAAAACTTTAGCAGATTTTCTAAGAATGTGTTGTTTCTGCCTCTTTTTCAAAAACCAGAAGGTTTGACTGCTTGTTCTGAGCTCTTAGCACAAGCTTGGATTTTGCAGGTATTTCTGTATCCTTTGTTCCTTACCCGAGCTGTCCTCAGCCGAGCACAGCTTAAGAGGAATAAAAAGGTTAAAAAGAGTAAGACTTGATTTTCTTTTCCCCTGCCACCATTTGGTGCTGCTGTGGGACCACAACAAGCCTTGGCTCTTTGTCCGCTTTTTAATAAGGATAAATGTGACTGCCAGTCCCTGCTCCATGTGACCACCCTTTATGTAAGAAGAAACGCCATCTGCATACATTTCAATTTCATGAGACAAAGTGCCTACTTCACCTAACATCTCTCCAGGGGTGTGTATCGGTTACCTCGCCCTCAAATGTCCATTTGTGTTCTGGGCAGTGTAGGACACGTCAAGATACATCTTGGGAAGTGACTACTACCCCATGTGAGTGCAATGCTCTTACCCTGCTCGGGGCAGGTGCTGGTGGGAGGTAGCTATGGGGTGAGGTGGGGAAAGAAGGGCTGTGCTCCCTCCCATGAGCACCGGCACAACATTAGCTTCAGGTGACATGAAGCACACACAACCATGGCTCCCCCATCCCCACACAGATCACAGCACATCTCACCTGACGCACAGAAACCCATGGACATAAATAGGTATGTATATATCTATCCACCTTACAGATACACACACACACTCCATGGAAAGAACAGCATGAGTTTTTAAGTTGAGCACTGAAGACCTACACAGCATCAGACTGGAGATGCCCGTCAAACCTCACTCATGCTCCCTTTCTTCCCAAGTGCCAAAAATTATGTGGCCACATGCTGTATCTCCCCACAGTGTTCAGCATGCAGAATGGACAGGGTCCAGGCACAAAGCAGCGATCCAGCATTTTGTTTCTGTAGTAGCAGTATTTTCTATGCTCAACGCACAGCTAGCAGCTGCAGATAAATTCAGCAAGCACTTACACAGATCAGAGGCAGACTCAAACTGGGCACACGCAAAAAGAGGAAACCCGCCGTGAGTGACCACTGCTGCTGGGTTTAATGGCAGGAGTTTGATTTCCAACTTCACGTGGTCAGTTTGGGTATTCTGAGTTTTGAAGACCACATTTCTGCTCCAGTAGTACAGTTCAGGAGTCAGGAATTTGTGAGGAGTGAAACTTAAAGCCTACACACTGCAGTGGCCAGCAATGGCTGGTTGCATGTCTCAGCCCCTGCGTCTTGTTGGAGATGAGATACCCAGCACGACTCCACATCACCCACCTCTTTGAGATAGAGGAGCAGAGGGCAGGGCCCTCTCCGGAGCAGCACCATCCTGCTGGTGCACACTGGTGGCCATGGTGCCTCCCTTACGCCAATAAGTGATCCCCTACTCCACTGAGTCTGCAGGGGTGTCAAGGGAAGTACATGCTGTCTGAGGCTCCCTGGTCTGGTCCGGGGAACACACCTGGTCTGGTGCAACCACAGAGAAAACCCTCTTCAGCCTTAACTAGGACATGATCTGCACTGCTACAAACACACAGCTTTTCACTCAGACGAGTGTACAGCCTCACATCCCCACGACCAACCATCCCCTGACAAATTTCAGGTCTCCAGCAAAGTACAGAGGAGTTATATCTGGTCAAGCAAAGTCACCACAGTTATCATGATCAAAACAAAAACAAAAGAAAAACATATTCTTCAACAGTTTTATTCTCAGAAATACCCCAAATTTTCCTCACTGTTTCTCCAAACAAAATAATTAAAACAATATGGCCTACGGCAGATATCTAACTCCCAAAAACTCATCCCAAGCTGTCAAAGTGTAGCAGAGTCATAAATGAGAGAGAGAGAGAGAGAGAGAGAGAAGGAAATTAATGCAGTCTTCATAGGAGATGTTACACTCAACGGGACTGAGAGGAGCTGGGCTGAGGCAACCCTTCCTCCCCAGACCTGTCCCACCACAGGGTTCTTGTAGTGCCAGCGGGCCCTGGAAGAGGACAGCACCCTTGCAGGGGCTGGGGTGTGCTGGGAGGTGGCTGCCTCCTGCTACTCCCCAGGAGCACAGTGGTCAGCACAGGATTTCTCAATCCATACACAGAATTACAAAGATAAGCTCCAGGACCCAGTGAAGAATTGAGTCTAGCTTTAGAGGCGTATGGATATGATTAATAATCCTACAAAGTTATTTAAAAGCACTATAAATGTTTCTGAGATAGCTTCACTGAACCACTTCTACCATGTACCCGCTCTACGTTGGCATGTTATGAGGTTTATCAGCATTCCTCTGGGAATGTGCATAACTGTGCCATGCCACTGTCTCTCTCATAATACAGCCAGATCCTGAAAGACTAGCAATAAAACCCTTATCTCATCCAACACTGTGCTTGCCCCTCAAATGTCCTTGCTCCCTCTCACCCTGCCCATAAACACATAAGACTTTCTATGTATTCTTGAGTTTAATCTTGTGTAAAAATACACATTACACTTGAAAAAAAGAATATCTAAAAATATATTACTTTATAAGCTGTTTTTAAAAAGACCAAAATGAAATGCTCACCACATTATGACGTTCCGATTTCTTTGATTAAAATGTGCACGCATTCACACACATGCACACAAATGCACACACAAAGACAAGGTGACCACACAATAGTCTCAAAGAAGATATCTTTAACTGAAAACCACCTGCACATTTTGCTTCTTGCAAGTATATAGATCTGTATACTATAAGAGGAAAAATCTACATTACTAACTAATCTACTAAAGTTTCAACTTATTCTATATATTCAAAACTCTTCAGTCACTGATGCCTTTTCCTTAGAAGATCAATCGTTTAAGAAGACAACATTTTGCCTTTTTAAAGCACTATATATCACCACAAGTGCTGAAGAAAGAACTTCACTGCAAGCCCTTGATGAAACATTCCTCTGGAAAAAAAAAAAATCAATAAAATCTTTGAAGTGTTGTTCTGAAGTATAACTGGTCTCATTTTCTGATATGCCAGCATAAAACTGACTTCCAAGCAATTTTAACAGAAAGAAGTAAGTAAGAATTGTCTTATTTGAAATGGGAGCTATGATTAAATCAATAAAAAAACTTATACCATCTTTTGGATTTGATAAATGCTTTGAGAGGCTAACAAAAATAAATGCAGCAAGCATTTGAAAAAAAAATAAATAACGAAATAACCAATTGCTTGAATTTAATGAAATATGTATTCAAACTGGAATTTTGGATGGGGGATACAAGAATTAGAGCTCCCAGTTCCAATGATTCCAATGATAGAGCACAGTTCCAATGACTGTGCTGATTTTCTTGGGAAGAGGGTTACAGAGGTCTGCTGGTGGTCCCTGCATCTTTCCCTGCAGTAAGCTCACAAGCACCTCAAAGGACAGGATGCACCCAAGCCCGCAACAGTCTGCTCCAGCAGACATGAAAGTCTGTCAGCATTTAACAATTTCAGTTTTTAATAATGTGTGTCATTATCCTTCATTGTACTCAAAAATAGCAGGGCCCATGCCCACCTGCATTTAGCAATTTGTACAAAATGCAAAAACCTTTTGCTTCCACCATAGCAAACGCAGACTGTGCGCCTGCCACAGGCCCACTCTGCAGCAATGACCTCCTTATGTATTTATTCTGCCCTTTGCCAGAGGGCTATGATATCTATGGAAGGGTAAAATCCTAATAAATCCTAATTGATGACTAATAATCATAAAGCCCAGACTACTAATTTGCAACCACCAAATGATAACACCAAAAAGTAATAGGGTTACAAACAATTTTGTCATCCTTTCTTAAACAAAAACTGGTAAGAATTTTTCTGACTCAATATGATATTTTTTTTATTCAGGTCACTGACTTCTGACTTAAAATGTTTTCACCCAATTGTTTTTTAATTTCTTTTTTATGTCATTATTTTTATCTGTTTAAGCATCTTTATGAGATCACTATTCAAAAGGCATTTGTAGAAAGGAAGGCTAGAAGTAGTTAGGAGAAGAGCCTGTTTGTGCTAGGTTTTGCCTGCATCCATGAAGAGAAGTGCAAAACAAATACTCAGACCACTTCCATATGCTTCTGAGAAGTACTGAGCACTGCCCTGTCTCATGGCGTACGCTTCTGATGCTGCTTTATGAAGAATTACTTCCATTCCCCTTTTTATGTTCCACATCTCTATTTTGAAACATAATTCAGCATCACTTCCACACTGCAATGCTCTATGGAAATAAATTCTTAGAAGCACACAAATGTGCTGGCAGCATCAACATGCCTGCACCACACCAGGCATTCAACAAAACAGAAAGCATCTCTCAAACCAGAATCATTTCACTGTGACCTTCAGCCAAACACTAACGTCAGGAAATATTAACTTTGCTAAGTTCATTAGGAATTGAGTGTTTTTCTTGGAAATATTCTCATTTGTAACCTTGTCGGGTATAATTTTATGCTCCAGATTATATGATTTTCACAATGGTCTGGAATCAGACTTTGAGCAACATTCTTAGAAAATGAAAACAGATGTATTTATGTTTTCTTAATTTTGTGACAAATAATTGCAAGTAGCAGAGAAGGAAAAGATGGGCAATCACAGCAAACAGAAGTAGATATGTTGTCTGTTTAAACTGCTGCTGGCTCATGTCACCAGATCACCACTTGAGCAAAACACAAGACAACGTCCTAGTGTTCTATGAGCTACAGGATTTTATATAACCAGATGCAATGACTGGAATTACACTAATATTAACATGGAATGTCAGTGTTTTACATTACAGGCACGGTATTTTCATAACTATTGAAACAATACAGGACTAACCTGTAAAACACTGAAGTGTCCACATTGGCAGTCATGGGCCTCACAAGATCTTCAGGGTCACACAGATGACTTTAAATGCCTTCTAAATGATCTTTAAATGATTAATCTTTTAATGATCTTTAAATGCCTTTGAAAAGCTTCTGCAATACTAGAGGGTCCTTGAATGGTTAATAGGCAACAGCTATTCTGAAATAATGTGAAGGACCTCGCAACATCTTTGTTACAGTTCAATCATAATAACAGGCTCCAGACTCCACTAACCATTTTTTGCCTCACAGCAATTCTTAAAATATTCAGAATAATCAGAGTGATTACTCTCCAGCTATGTATATCTATGTGTGATATATGGAATATCAGTGACTTTCACCCTTTTTCATATTCCTGTAAGGAAAAGAATGGTTTAGTTTCTTCATTAATATTTTGCAGGCCACTACTACATGCTATGAAATGCAGCCTCAACTGTGAAGGGAATAAATGAACTTTCTGAGCCACCGGCAATAAGTTTTGAAAGGTCATGTAGAACTGGTGAGCTCCTGAAGGAACGGAAAAAGGAAAACATGGATTCTGTGTTCCAAAAACTAAGGATAGCAACTAAGAGAAAAGCAAAGCAAAGTGCCACAAGCCCTTCCCTAGGCCGACCAATGTTAATCCTTTGTCTTCCATTTTACCCGGAGTGCGAACATACCACTTAGGTGTTGAACTGAAGCAGTATCCAAAGAGGAGAACATGTTTGATGAGATTTATAAATTAGTATCTCAAGCTACAGTTGAAATAGTGCCTAAGGCCCCTCCTTTTTGGAATTCCTTTTTTACTTTTTCCCCCAAACTTGGTCATGTCATTGGTTCTCCTCCCAGCACTGTGCCACCAGTTGCATGGGAAAAACTGCAGGGTGATGAAGAGGAGCAGAAATGAACAGCAAGGGTGGGAAAATGAAAACTGGCTTTGCCAGCATAGGCATCCTGGTAACTGCACTCCACTCTGTACGTGCTCAGCCCCTCATCAGCATATTCTCTTAGCAATAGTCCCACTCATAAACAGTAACCAATTCTCTGAGATGGCCTAATTTCCCACATGATTTTTTTTTTTGAACTGACTTGCCTTTTTCACGTGAAGAAAGGTTAATGTGCCCCAAAGTTTTTTTTTTTTTTTTTTTTTTTCTCAAGAACATTAGTTGCTCTAATAAAAGTTATTGCTTCTCCTTAGAAACCCTGACTAAAAGTTGAGTCCAATATTTATAATCACCTGACTCAAGAAACGTGCAATTTTATTGCAGGAAAATTTGTTTATTTTTAATGATAAAATACCCATGGGATAGTGACCAAACTCAGTTTTGCTGTGACACGAATGAATAACAGCTTTCTACATCACAACGGCTTTTGGGAAAACAACAAAGAATCTGAAAGTTCACTTGCAATGATGAAAACCACATCCAAGCAGACAATACTTTCTCCATAAGCCAAGTGCTCCGCTTGAAATGCTTGACTGTTTTTAACCCATCTAATCTTTGTAAAGAAAGGTCATTTGCAATATACCTAACCAGAACTTTACTTTATTGGTTGATGTAAACTGGCAAGTATGTCACTACAAGCCACATGTTAGACATAGCTGGCAATTCCTCTGCTTATAAATCTGACTCTGGCTTTTATGAACACTTGCTGAAGTCATGGTGATGAGGCTGTTACTTCATAACTGAATAATGCAGTTTTATGGCTTGTAAATTCTCTGCTCAATGGTTTGATGTGAACTTGCAGAAAACAGGAGACAGAATGGTTGCAGAGGAAGATGCAATAACCTACAATCCTCACTGCCCCTTACTAAAGGCTGAGTCTGCAGAATGACCTAGAGATTTGGAAAATATTTCACTATGCATGACAAAAAAAAAAAGGTGAAATGTGTTTTGCCTGTTTTCTGCATTGCTTTGTGAGTAAGAAGAGAGCATACAAGAGTTTGTGCTGTGTTTTTATGTTCTAGCTCATCAAATTACGTTTTTCTCCCCAAAGTTATTTCAGTAGACACGAAGTTTTTCAGGTCAGATCTGAGCCTCTGAAATTTCTTTGGTTCATAATAGGAGCCAAGGTTCCTGGAAAAATTACCAGCAGAGAAACTAAAAAAAAAATTAAAAAATAAAAAAAAATGCAAACAAATAAGCAAATAAACAAAAAAAGTAGGTGCTTTATTGCAAAAGATAAAGGAGAGAGAGAGAGATGTTGCAACACAGCACTGCAGCACAGCAATGCATGAACCTGAATGAAGTGTTACAACAGAAGAGGAAGGAGAATCCAGAGAGAAACACAGCAAGGAAAAAAAAAAAGTATACAGCAAGTACACAGCAAGTATAAAAGTAAACTGTATTTGTATGCTACATGCTAACCCCCAGGGTATTTCAGCGCATACATATTCCCAGATATTGTGACTAAACAAGAGTCTAGAGAAAGCTATTTCTGTCAATTAAAGGCAGATTTTTCTGTCACTAGTGCTGAAGTGGCCATTTTATTCCCTGCCAAGCTACGGATTGCTTTGAAAGAAAAAAGGTTTCTTTTTTATGACAATGACTCTAAACCAGTTACAGCTGTCTAACAAAGCAGATGTGGGACTGCAAAAGTGGAGGAAAGTTCACTGGATCAACTCTAAAAGAAATAATTGCAAGACAATATGCTATTCTGGCATCTGAAGTCAGTGCTCAAATGCTAGCAGCTTTAATGTGGACTCTCCCCTTCCTTCCCAACTGCAAGATCTGCTAACAAATGTACACACCGTTGAATTGCATTTGCTTGCTCGTGGAATGCATCAACCATGAGCACACTGCCGTGCTGCTCAGAATTTTAATGCTACTTTATCACAAGAAGAAACAAACACTGTGATCCTTATCATGATGATGTCCTGCCTCTCCCCTCCCATAATTTTCCTCACCTTTTTCATTTCCTGTAGTCAAACTGAATACCTACAAACGGAGAAAACCAGTCTTCCTTTTCTATTTTTCCATTATCTTGTTGGGTATATCCCATGTATTATACAGAATACTTATTCACCGTGTAATCAGAGTACTTATTCACAGTCAACACTCCAGTTGCTAGAGCTCAAGGGAACATATTTGAGCTATCTTTAAATTAGCTATCTCGGTATTGATAGCAGGGTAGCTATCATAACACACTGCACAGCACAGCGTGCTGAATATCGCAGCTGCTTGAAAGGTACCACAGGTATTTCTAGGAGAGCTGCAATGTCAGCAGCATTTGCAATGAGGGCTTCTTTGCATATTTATTTTAACTATCACAAGTTCAGAAATGAAGAAGGGAGGATAATGAAATAGAGAAAGAGGGTTGAAAAACAACATGAATCAGCTGAACAAAGGAAAAAAACACCTCACTTCCTTCAGCTCTTAGGTTATTAAGGTTATTGAGTAGTGTTATTTACCAAGTTACCATATAGAACAATCTTTTTTGGCCTAGATATCTTCATGTTGAGGTCAAGGGCAAAACAAACAATAAAAACCATAAATAAATTTAAAAGAAACAGAATGAATGGGAGGAGGCTTTCAGCTGCAGAGACTTCCCAGAGCTTAAAGTTGCATATAACTGTGTGGACAAAAACTACGAACTTTGGGAAGTCACTACTTTGACTAAAGCTTAGGACACTGAAAGAAGCTAAATTTGCAGTTGTGCAACGGACTCTTACATGTTTGCTGAAATTTTCTTGTAAGAAAGAAAGAAAAGCATACAATTACTTTTGGGTGAGAGGTGGATACAGTCCTGGTCAGTAGGATGGATGGACAGTGGTCCTTAGGCATGACGCATGAGCTGCATCTAACCGTCCTCCTTTTTTCTTCAAGATAAGGACACAAGGTCATTTCAAAGTAATTAGTGCTGGGAAATTGCCCACATTTGCAAAGTTACATCAGGCATGATGTACACAACATAAGTAAGATCAACAAAAGGACAACACAACTTACAAAACCAACTTTGAACTCTCTTAGTGGTCAGCCTTGGTTGACTTACAGCAAGCAACCCAATGTTCTGGATCAGAGATCTTGATGCAAGGGGTTATATATAGATAGATGAGCAGTCAGTCAGTTCTTTTACCTCCTGTTTTGAGATTTATGATGTATATACAAAGCTTAAAGAAACATCCCCTCTGACACTTTGTCAATATTTCATGCACTTAATCTTCATTTTCACCCATATTTTTTGTTTATTCAGGATAGATATATATGATCAATATATTCTGAAGCCAAGAGTCACCAGAATACATTTAAAAAGATCTGGAAGAACTGAACAATAACGACACTCAAAAAAGGACTTTGAATTATATTCCAAACTTGCATAAAGCCCTCAAATTTGTATGAATCTACAGTAAACTGAGCCTTCTCTCATTCCAGTGGATTACTGCATGTCAGAGGTCTTATACTACCCGCAAAGAGATATGGAATAAAAATGAGACCAAAAGTCAAAGTCTATCAAAAAAGATTTAGTTTACAAAAGAAATAGTGCTATAAATACCCACAAAAAGCATTCCTGGCAAGTACTCACCAGAGGGAGTGTCAGAGATCTAGAAAGAGATACTAAAAATGAATGCTGAAGCTTAATTTTCTAAGAGATATCAGATTTTTTTGTATTTGTAGCCTCTAGAGACAGAAAGTGAATTCGATCATGTAAAAAGATTGTCATCAAAAGCTTGGATAGTCATAAAAATGCTCTTGGGGAAAGGGATGATATTGAATAACACAAATGTTTAGTGTTGTACACTAAAGCCCACACAGCTACTTATCAATTAAAAAAAAATTACTTACCTGTACATATCCTGGGGCAAATATTGCCCCCAGCTACACCAAGGGCACTCAACTGATGTCCATGGGTTGAAGCAGATGCAGAAAAGAGCAGGATTATGTCATTTAGTGTAACCCATCATTTATGAACCTTGCTAACAACTCCCACTTGTAATAAAAGAAATAGATGGAAAAATCTAAATAGGCTGTTACTGGTTAAATTTTTTTTAAAAAATTATATTTCCCTTTTGGAGAAATTACTCTTTTTTTTTTTTTTTAAACTAATGCAGCATATTCATGGGTGACTATCTATGTCCCCAGAGAACAGTAACATTAGAAATAATTATGAACCATCTTAATTAATTAAAGCTGTTTTTCCACCCACTTAAGTTTCTAATCTATTGCTGTGCTAGCCAACTGAGAATTGACACGCTGACAGTAAGGAACTGATTATATCACCACTGGCATTTTCTGTAAGAGCTAAGAGCCAAACACTGACTTGTCCTTGGGAAAGAACACAGTTCTAGGAAAGAAAATGCAACTAAACCTGGTAAAAGCAACATCAGATGTGAAATTCCAGACATTTCTGTACTGATGTCTCTTCCCAAAGCGAGATTTCAGGAAGACATATGCCCATACTTGTACAGCTAACAGGTCAGAATGAGATCAATGTGGCAGACACATGCAAATGTCAACTGACTCAACCTAACCTCCCTGCAACATGAGGGTATTAAAATATGATTTCCATAACATCCTTAATTTTGGCATATCTTTAAAAACTCTTTTCAGAAAGAATGGTGCTTCCATACAATGCATTCAAAGTCCCACTGTTTCCACACAAGGTTGATAATTTTGGCAAGGAGTAACTATATTGTGCTATTGCAGGTGCCACAGCATAGAATTATATGAATATAGCCACAGCATAGAATTATATGATAACACTTAGTGGATCAGAAGAGTGTTCATGCAGTGCCATCTACAACAGCAGAGCACGTCACTGTATAAATCTCCTGGACCATGATTTGCAGGGAATGGTGATGTGAACTTTCATTCAAGACACAAAAAAGTGAATGCAATAAATCAAATCTACCAATAGCTCAAGAAAGTTCAACTTATTTCACAGGTAAGCTTTAAAACTCCTGCTAGTGAAAGTTTTTAAATTGTGTACAGCTCTGCTGGACCTGTTACAGCTTTGCTGGACCTGATATTCATAAACAAGGAAGAACTGATGTTGCAAAAGAAATTATGCACTTCACTTGTAAGAGAGAAGCAGCAATATATTTATAGATGAAAATAGTGATTTAACAGGGCTTAATCGTGAATGAGACAGTGATTTAACAAAGCTCTAACGGTAACTGTGACATTGACCAGATTTGTGATGGCAAAGTCACTTGATTATTTACTGCATAGAGGACAGGGTCAGACTAAAAGCATCAGAGAGACCCTCATGTTGAGTCATGAGGTTCAGAATGGAGTCCCTTTTGCTGTCCAAACTCTGAGGAATCTAGATTGGACCAGACTTTATCCCAATCCCAGATTTAACAGTTTATGCCTGAAGGATTATATTCACAACCAACACTTTTGCCCAGTGGGCAAAAGCTGAAATACATGGGAATTCATTTAAATAATTATTTATTTATTACCCTTAAGGATGGTCAAAAACTGGGAAAAGTTTCCCCCAGAAGTTGTGGGGTCTCCATTCTTAGGGATATTCAAAATCTGATTAGACATGTCCTTCAGTAACCGGCTGTAGATGGCCATGATTTGAGCAGGGGGGGTGGACAAAATGATCTACAGACGTGTCTTCCTAACTCAGATGTTCAGTGAGTCTGTGACTCCATGATTCTCTTTTTCCTAGTATCCTGATACTTTGCTTCCTACAGTGTGAAAGTACATGGTATTTCAGGAGCACAGCAAAAAATACGTATGTGCTTGCACATACGCACAGTCAGTAGAGTAGTGGATGCCTTTACAGTCATGCCTTACTGTGCATTTCAAACTGCATAGAAGTTGTACCATAACCTCTGTTCTTTGGCCAATGTGGAGGATTGATGATGTCTCTACACAACAAAAAAGCAGCTATCCCTTGTGCAGCATTTTTAATCAAAGAAAAAGAATAAAAGAGCAATGTGCATGCGGCATGTACCAGGAATGCTGGAAAGCAAAGTGCCAGTGAGCAAACCACATCTGTACTGCTGGTATATCATTTTACACTATTCATAGCTGGAATGTGCTAAACAGCATGGCCCAATTGGCAGCCAGCAAGTCAACTCCAGTGCCTCCATTCAGCCGGCTGCTTTTTTCCTGGGCAGCACAAAGAATGGCTGTCTGAGCAGCCAAATGCCTCCTCCAGTGCCAGCTCGCAGGCCTGGGGGCCATGCTGGCTGGCTCCAAGGAGCAGATGGGAGGAGGTTGCTGCTCCTGGGGGGGGAGGGGGAGGGACGAAGAAGAAGGAGGGGATGAGCTGCAGCTGCTGGGGGGGAGATGCCTACCTAAGTAGGGAAAAGGTGGGAGCAAGCTGCTGCTGCCCTGGGGTGATGGGGAAGGCAGCTGCTTGTGTAGGGAGGGTGAAGGCAGGCAGGTGCTGTTAGACAAGTGGGTGGTCTTTAAGGTGGAGGGATGGGGGGATCCCTCTCAGGAATACTGCAGAATGAATCGAGCTGCTAAGATCACTCTGCACAAGTGCATATCTGCAAACTCCTCCTGTTCCTAATGTTGCAGTCCTACACTACCACATTCTCCACCTTCCCCTTCTGGTTATGAGCACTCTGCCCCTCTGCCCAGGCATGATGCACGGATGCTCTGACACCTGCACATCTGCAGCCACCCTGCAGTGCCATCATGCATTCAGTGAGACTGCACGGACGAAGCTACCAATCTGGCAAACCTCTCCCAAACCTTCATGTTCCTTCCTAAAGTACTTCGACACATGATATTGTTTAAGCATCACTTTAAGTGAATCCTATAAACAGGAAGAATCCCATAAACTGGACGAAGAGGCGTTAGCTTATTGTCTACAGATAGACAATTAGTACTTTTATGGGCAGCCTCCTGTCCTCTCAAGTTAATTTCTACAGGTTAATTTTATTTTATTTTGTTGCTTCTCTACGCAAAATTGTGATGCAGTTTTTCACAGATATATGCAAATATGTCTATGTGCATAAATATATGCAACGTGAGACAGGAGAGACAGTGTCAGGATCTATATTGAAAAATGGTTTGTGACTTGGCTGACCCAAGAGAGAACATGTTGGACACTCGCAGTTAGAGGGAAATGTATCTGATGCACAGATTTGATATACTCACTGTACCATAACTGCACACATATAGAAACTACTGTGCTAGCTTCGCTGCTCCTAGGCAGGAAAAAATGTATAATATTGTTTCAAAACCAAGGGCAAACTCCAGACCCTAAATCCAGCTTGCTTATAAGACAGGCTCACAAACCTAATTCCCTACCGAGTCTGAAGTGAGTTGCCCATCTGCTCTTCTCAATTGGAGATATATTTCCACAATGATAAAGAGCTGCTTGAAAAACTTTAAGGGACTGTAACTTAGAACAATATAAATGAAGACAAGCTATATCAGAAAAGTCACTTCAAAGAATGTGCATTTCTGATAACAAACCAAAAGGCCTGCCTGAGATGTGAATATCTTCTCCAGCTAGTGGCCCCATATTAGCATCACTAATCCCCTAGGATCCACAGCTGCAGTGAGTATATTCTACCCTGCAGGGAAATTACACATCTCTAGCAGCTGCAAGATGCCAGACAGATGGTGAATTAATGCCACACACTAAAGAAGTTGAGCACTTTGTGGCTATCTGTCTTGTTTCATGGGACAAACGGTATGACAGAAAGGGTGATGTAGCCTCAGCTGTCAGAAAGGGGAGAGTCCACTCAGGAGGTGTCTGAAAACAGCTGGGAAACCTCCCCACACTTTCTATCTTATGATAAGCCAGCAATAAAACAATACTTAATAAAACAATACTTAATAACTAAGTACACAGATTTAGTTTGGATCTTCCTTCCACTGACCCCTGCAGTACTGTACAGTGATGGGAAAGTGTCATGATATTGACTTTACATGTGGGGAACAGCATGTTCAATGGCAGTGATGGAAACAAAATCCAAAGCCTCAGCCTTGGATTTGTGGTAATCCATCAAGTTTTACCAGAAATGTCACTGCAGCCAAATTTCACTCAGGTTTTTTCACTCAGGTTTTCTGACCACTATACACCATCTCTTTGTATATTCCTTTCTTTTTTTTTTTTTTTTTTGATGCAGCAAGAGCTGTTCCCGAGGATTCCTCTTAGCAATGCCAATATCTTTATTGCAAACACAGTCACTTTATTGCAAACACAGTCACTTCATGCCAG